>NC_057933.1:13766334-14366334 GCF_018555375.3 Anguilla rostrata | reverse complement strand
TTGTATAATTTACTGCAAAGGACAGCTGAGTTGATAAGATGACACGTAGATTTGCATTTATGTGCATCTTGGCCCTGGCATGTCTGGCCTTGTGACTTTTGCTTGAGATTGAACACGTCTGAAAAATCATCAGTTTGAACTATGGATGTTGTGCTGTAGAATAAAAGGTCAATGGTGGATATAGAGAGTTCTCTGCAGCCTGCCAGCACATCAGTGATGACCAGTGATCTCCTGTTTCCTTATGTGGTGATTGCAGAAATTACTAGAACTTTATGAATAATGTTCTGCTCATGTTTATTTTGCTCAGATGTGTTGCAACAGTAACTGAAGGGTAGACATGCTTACAAAAATGATTTCTTCAATGGTTCTGGGTTGTAATAAGTATTAGAGGGAGGCTATTGTGACTATGCATTTTTGGCACATTCTAAAATGATGTTGAATTTGACCTGATGTTACTGTACTGTGGAAAGCAGACAGAGATGTGGGTGTCCTCCTTCATTATATTCTAGCAGATGGTACATCTAAAGGATTCTCCAACCGTTGGCTCAGACAGAACAATGAGACTAATAGGCTGCGTTTATAAAAGGGCAGTGATACTGGTATTCTTCTCTCTGTGTTTCTCATCTCCTGCCAAAGTCAGCAGATTAAAGGAGTTTGCTGATTTTAAGCTTGCGTTTCGTTCTCTTGCAGGGGGAAACGCATCGCTGTTTGACTCGCTGAGTTCTAAAGGTAAGTACAGCTTTTGGTGTGTAAATCCGCTTTATATTCGTACAGGCTAAATGGGGAAAGCAGTTACAGTGCTATTGCATAATGCAGTAAACCTGAACCCGTTCACCATAGAGCTACTCTTCAGTGGCAGTTTGGAATATGGTGGAATTGGTTGGTCAGTGAGGGTTGGGCTCTTGAATGGCTTTGTGGGGGGTAGCTGACCAGCACACCATGGCACCATGTAACCTATGCATCCTGCCCTCTCTGCCTGAAAGTCTTCTGCTGGACCCTGTGAACAGATCACGGGAAACACGTCCCTGTGGATGAGTAAAGCCCCCTGTGCTCTGGTAGTCCTCCCTGACCCCACGTCTGCACCGTCACTAATCAGGCACCCTGCACAGCAGCCCCTCACGTTGTCCCTGGAGGAGACTGACACACTGCCATTGGCTCCTGCCCGTCTGCCCCGAGCGGGGTGCGTCGTCCTCACAGCGCGTCCCGCGTCCGCCGGGCCACGCCCGTCCCGGCCCATCTGACGCGCTGCGAGAGGACGGCCGCCTGTGGGCGCGTGGACACGCACGCTGACACGCTCCCGTGTGAAATCCGCAGCCAGATGGCCTGCATCTGCACTGAGATCCTCTTCACCCGCCCTCCCCCATGCCCTCCACAGAAAACCATTCAGAAACATGCAGCCGAAAACTGCAGTAACACGAGCATCACACTTTCGTGTCTGTGTCCATGTAGGCCTATGTGTTTATTCGTATGGTTGAAGTCCAATTTCTACATTTTTACGAAACCTTTACCACAAACTGTCAACTGTAACATTTTACTGAGAGTGGCGTTTAGTTATGGTGCGGTCCTGAGATGCAAATATTTTGCACAGTGCTGTATGTGGGTATTCAGTTGTTGAAAAAATGGTTCAGGTCTGCAGCTCCCTTAGGCTCCAAAAAGTTTATTGAACTGATAAGACACTGATGGGTTTTGGATGTCGTCCTTTGTCAGAGCTGATGTGCATCGACATTTTTTAGTTCAATAAACCTTTTTTAATACCAAATTTTGCTCAATACTTTTTCATCTTCCATACATATTGCACACCTGTTTGCAAATCTAGATAAACGCGATTTGCTGCTGTCGTGCTGAACACAAGTGCGGTGCTGTCCTGCGTTTCTGCATCTAACTGCTCCCAGCCTGTTGTGAGAGGGCAGGGAAAGCCTTGCTCTGCACCTCCTCCAACACTTCCTGTAAAGAGAGACATGATGCTGAGGAACGTTCCAGAAATAACCCGGCGGAGCGAGGAAGCACTTACGCGCTCCTGTCAGGCGGAAAGAGCTTTCTCTATTCCCAGCGCCCCAGCGGGCCTCCAGGTCTTACCGCGCGGAGGAATAGGCAGCCCCGCACGCTGCCTGACTGCGCCGGTCCACGCGCATGCCGCTGGAGCCGCCGCACGCCCGGCCTCAGCTGTTACACGTCTTCCCCTACTCCAGGGCCAGTTAGCCAATGGAGAAAAAGAATGAAATATAGGGTCGTGCTGCATCTGCAGATGCTTAACTAGAGGATGCAGTGCATTCTGGAACGTTCCACAGTCACTGACGTGGAGTCGCCTGCAGTTCCAATAATTGGGTAATAACTGTGTTTTTGTAAATGAAATGGAAAAGTGTCGTTTGAACTTTATGAAATCTTCGAGCAGTGTGAATACATTATGACTTCCACCTCAGCAACACATCTGTGTCTCATGCTCTTGATCTGGGACATTGTCAGCTGTTGTAATTCAGTGGATCTCACTGTCATCAAAAAGCCATCGGTACCTTTGAAGCTCGCAAGTCAAAGCTGCCGGAAGAGCACAGCCAGTAAATGAGCAAATGATCGATGCATTTTCCTTTTAGCTTCGCCACGATTCTGCTCATCATCCTGGATTACCTCGAGCATGTATTCATTCATGTATGTGCATGTGTGTATGTGCGTGTGTGTGTCTGCGTGCGTTTGTGTGTTTGTGTGTGTGCGTGTGTGTGTGTGTATAGTTGTGTGTGCGTGCGTGTGCGTGTGTGTGCCCATGTGCCTGTGTGTGTGTGCGCGTGTGCGTGCATGCATGTGTGTGTGGCAGCGTGTGTGTGTGACAGTGAATGTGTGCGCGCGTGTGTGTGTGTGTGACAGCGTGTGTGTGCGTGTGTGTGTGACAGTGAATGTGTGTGTGCGTGTGTGTGTGTGTGAGAGTGAGAGAGAGTGTGTTGGTGAAGGTGTCTGAGAAGAGCATGCTGATCTGACAGCTGAAGTTGTCCCCCAGAGCAGACAGCCTGCAGACGCATTGTGGAGAATCAGCCCTCATCTTCACATTCTCACAGGGACTCAGGGGGCTTGATCAGAGCATCGCACTGACAGGTGACCACAGTTGACAGCTAAAGGCTTTCTTTGATTAAAAACCTCAGATATGTGCATCAGACGTTTTATTTTTGTGCTTAACAGCAAATTTTTACTCCGGTCTTCACATCAACTTTATCTTCTCACCTTCCCTAGACCTCTCGCTGTTTACTTCTTACCGCTGGGGTTCCTTATCCTTTGCTTTAATCTCCCTCTCTCTCCCTGCTGGTTTTACTTGAAAACTAACTTTGAACAGATTCTGTTAATTTCTCACGAATACACCCGAGTGCGCAATCCAGAAATTAACTGTAATATTACATAACATTATTGGGATAATCACTATCAAAGTTCCAAGCTTGGGCTCTTTCCCAGGGTTAAAACTGTGACTCAGGCTTAAAAACACTATTAAATTGGCTTTGAGTCCACTTCTGAGATAAATGGCTCTACAAACTCACCCAGACACAAAAATGTGTGTACACCGAAACACACACACACAAGCACAGGAGTTAGGCTACTTTTTACTTAAATAATGGACTGGACTACCACCTTGGAGCGAGCAACATAAACACTTGTTAATTCGCAACGTTTTGTCTGGCGCGTGTGTACGTACGGCAGTCTGACTGTACTCCGCAGTGCACCCAACGGCACATGAGCGTTGGCTGCATGACAACCCTCCATTCCTCATGCTTCGCCATCCCTTGCGTAAACACAGCCTCGATGCACCAGAGAGCAGCATTACTGCCTCCTTCGGCTCTGCCAAAGGCTGCTGCTTTCACAAGAGCAAACTTTGTTGCAATTCTCGGTTCTGTCTCAGCTCACGAGCAGTTGTTTATGTTGCCAGTCATTATGTCTTTGTAAAATGCTGGAATGTGAACTTTTAAAAAACTGAATAAAGTTTTAGATTACTGTGTACTCCAGCTGAAGTGAAGTTGTACTGAGAAGAGTGGTGTCCTTCCTCCTGCGGTAAAGAGCGTGCAGTTGGACACTGCAGTTAAAGTTGCAGTGAGTTTGAACACGCCCTTATAAACCCTCTCTGTGTGGAGGTGTGCTGTGAAAGGTTAGCAGTGCAGGGGGAGAGCTTGGGGAGGGATCCCTGTGATGCTCTTTCACTCAGAGATGCCGGTGCAGGGTTGGCCCAGTGGAGCTCGTCCATCGCACTGCGCTCATTGTTTAGTGCAGTATATGAAATGGCCGCTCCATAACGCTGACGCTACTGAGCAGGGCTGCGGGTCAGACTGCTCTCTGTTCATTACTGGACCATTGTACTGGCACGTAAACAAGTTACACATGCATGTGCACGCACATACAAACACGCACACACATACAGACACACGCTATACACACACACACACAGACACACGCACGCACACACACGCACTATACACAAACACAGACACACGCACACAAACACACATACTGTATAAACACACAGACACACACACACACACACACAAACAACGCAGTACACAACAGAAGTCTTCCAATCTAATCTCTGACGGGCCACTTTTTGAGGAACGGTGCTGAAGGGAGTGGGTGCGAGAGCAGTCATAACAGCGCCCTCCCCTGTCATAACAGCCCAGCGGATGGATTGACGGCAGGGCTGTGGCTGTGTGCTGCTGGAGAGAGGACAGCTCTTCCCCCTTTCCCTCGGCCCCGTGGCCAGCACAGCCACTGCTTCTTCCGGAAACTTCCACACAGCTGCAAATGTGTAGATTGCAGCGCCGGGCTGCAAGTGTGAGTGAGCAATTTTCATAAGCACACTGCTCCATACACTAATAAAAACAACCTGCCGGGTCAAGTCTCACAGTGAAATTCAGACTGGGTTTTAATGCGCTGGCAGAGGGCTCGCTCGTTATGGAGCTGTATGTATATAATATACTCCTATTTAAAAAAAAAAAAAAAAAACGGGTTTTGTCTTAGCAAAATTCAGTCATGTCAACAGACATTCTAACCGGCTCTGTGTATTTACTGGTCTGCTTTTAGGGGTATGACCAGGTTTTGAGGAGCAGTCTCCTATCCTATCTCTTATCCCTCAGCAGGTGTTTGATAGATGATGTGAAAATATTCTGGAGAGCCTGCTGCTTTCTTATCAGAGACACTGAACAGCTTGAATATTCATTTAACCTTTTACCAAGCTCTTGCGCTGTATCGCTTAAGGTGAATGAAGTAACATTTTAAACTCATTACAGCCCTTTTATCGCACAGACAATTTGCTGTAGCTAAACAGAAGGCTGCGGGGTGCAGGAACAGCAGCATTAGCTGGGAAGGAGAGGTAGGAGTCGTGAAGGTGTTGAATTGGTCAGTGCTTATCTCTCTCAGCCAGGACAGCTGAACATCGAGGAAGGAGTTTGAACGTAATTTTGATTTTTGAGCCTCGGGACTAACCCGGGGAGGGTGTGTGAAGCGGCACCTGGCGTCAGGACCGGCGTCTCTCCCTCCCTCCCTCCCTCCCTCGAGCGCTGAGCCACCTTTTCTGTCCGGTATAGCTGCCCACGCCTGCGTGTAGGAGTGCGGTATAGCTGCCCACGCCTGCGTGTAGGAGTGCGGTATAGCTGCCCACGCCTGCATGTAGGAGTGCGGTATAGCTGCCTACGCCTGCGTGTAGGAGTGCGGTGTAGCTGCCCACGCCTGCGTGTAGGAGTGCGGTATAGCTGCCCACGCCTGCGTGTAGGAGTGCGGTATAGCTGCGTACGCCTGCGTGTAGGAGTGCGGTATAGCTGCCTACGCCTGCGTGTAGGAGTGCGGTATAGCTGCCTACGCCTGCGTGTAGGAGTGCGGTATAGCTGCCCACGCCTGCGTGTAGGAGTGCGATATAGCTGCCTACGCCTGCGTGTAGGAGTGCGGTATAGCTGCGTACGCCTGCGTGTAGGAGTGCGGTATAGCTGCGTACGCCTGCGTGTAGGAGTGCGGTATAGCTGCGTACGCCTGCGTGTAGGAGTGCGGTATAGCTACCTACGCCTGCGTGTAGGAGTGTGGTATAGCTGCCTACGCCTGCGTGTAGGAGTGCGGTATAGCTGCCCACGCCTGCGTGTAGGAGTGCGGTATAGCTGCGTATGCCTGCGTGTAGGAGTGCGGTATAGCTGCCTACGCCTGCGTGTAGGAGTGCGGTATAGCTGCCTACGCCTGCGTGTAGGAGTGCGGTATAGCTGCCTACGCCTGCGTGTAGGAGTGCGGTATAGCTGCCTACGCCTGCGTGTAGGAGTGCGGTATAGCTGCCTACGCCTGCGTGTAGGAGTGCGGTATAGCTGCCTACGCCTGCGTGTAGGAGTGCGGTATAGCTGCCTACGCCTGCGTGTGGGAGTGCGGTATAGCTGCCTACGCCTGCGTGTAGGAGTGCGGTATAGCTGCCCACGCCTGCGTGTAGGAGTGCGGTATAGCTGCCTACGCCTGCGTGTAGGAGTGCGGTATAGCTGCCTACGCCTGCGTGTAGGAGTGCGGTATAGCTGCCTACGCCTGCGTGTAGGAGTGCGGTATAGCTGCCTACGCCTGCGTGTAGGAGTGCGGTATAGCTGCCCACGCCTGCGTTTAGGAGTGCGGTATAGCTGCGTACGCCTGCGTGTAGGAGTGCGGTATAGCTGCCCACGCCTGCGTGTAGGAGTGCGGTATAGCTGCCTACGCCTGCGTGTAGGAGTGCGGTATAGCTGCCTACGCCTGCGTGTAGGAGTGCGGTATAGCTGCCTACGCCTGCGTGTAGGAGTGCGGTATAGCTGCCTACGCCTGTGTGTAGGAGTGCGGTATAGCTGCCTACGCCTGCGTGTAGGAGTGCGGTATAGCTGCCTACGCCTGCGTGTAGGAGTGCGGTATAGCTGCCTACGCCTGTGTGTAGGAGTGCGGTATAGCTGCCTATGCCTGCGTGGGCCGTGCTTAATGCAAAGGAGCCACCGCTGGGTTATTAGGCAGTTACAGAGCTCATTACCCCGCTGATTACCGCCTCTGAATGCCCTGGGCTTTCAGGAGAGAGGGAGGTGGGAGGATCGAGCTGAGAGAGAATAGGTCACAGTACCAGAATACCTGAGATGGGGATGTTTGCTAAAGCCAGATAGGGGTACCCGAGTATGACAGAATCTTAAAAGCTAGGCCAGATTGCTCATTCTGTTTATTTTTCTCAGTAATGGTGGGTCTGTAATGATGGAGTGGGTGAGCTGTAGAGCAATCCTCTGTTTACCGGGAGTGTTGGCAGGCTTGCTTTAGAGTCAGGCTGGTCTTTAGCCGAGTGCGGGACAGAGCGCTCGGGAATGCGAGCCCGGTGTTTGCCCAGCGGGGTGACCGTGGCGAGCAGGTGGAGGGCGTTCGGAGGAGGGGAGGGGGAGGGGGAAGAGGAGAGGGAGGAGGAGAGCGGGGGGCGTTTAGGGGTCAGTGCTGAGCACACAGCTCAGAGCTCTGCTGATGTGGCGATGAGGTAAACACGACCCCCCCATCCCCTCCCCGGGGGTCCCGGCTGAACACCCGCTCAGTTATGCAGAGCGGCAGACCAGACCCGATCCAAGGTAAACCGTCAGCCCAGCGCACCATCCCTGCTTCCCAGAGCATTCCAGAAAGTTCTGGTAAACATTCCCAACGTGCCAGTTCCATCTGGTTTCCTGAATGTCCCTTGTGAGGTATGTTTACATTTCGAGGAACATGGCAGGAATGTTCGTAGAATGTTATTCAATTTTGTTTTTCCAGCTAGAAAACATTTTATAAAATCCTCCATGGTGTTTCTTCATGACTGAATGATAACCATCAGGGTTTGTTACCAGTGAGCTTGTGAGCAACATGTCCAGAATGTGACTTGGGACAGAATGTCTGTGGAGCAATGAGTACATTCTAAAACTATTTTTCAGAATGTTCTCATGATAGCGCTAGCTCCTGACCAAGCGGGTATCTCACCAGGATGTTTCCCAGCACTCTTGAGACATTTCTCTTCAGCTGGGGAAGGCATCACTCATGCCACTGCCTGACAGTAAGCAGTGCAGCAGCAGTGCACTGAGTCGCCTGAGAGCTGCATCATTAGGGACGGAGGCAGAGGAAGCAGGTGTGCTGTAGGCAGGCAGGGCGGAGAATGCAGGGAGCAGACAGGCTGCTGACGCAGACACGGCTAACTGACAGCTTAGCATTAGATCAGCAGCACGGGTGCAGATCACGCCACGCTTAGCGAAGACTTTGAAGAAAAGTTTTTCAGTGTCTCATCAAACAGCATAATAAAGATTTGCTCAATGTGATCCTTCAGTGTGGATTTGTTTCCCTAAAGGAAATACTGCTGATGGTAAAAAAAACACTCATCGGTTAAGTTTTTGTAAGAACTTTGGCTCTGTATCCGTGCACTTCTTCAAATTTATTCAAATGTATTATCGATCAAACAAGGAGGTACATGTCTTAACACAGCCGGTGGACATGATACCGTCTTCTAGTCAGTGGATTCTGAAGGAGAATTCTTTTTTCCTAAATTCAGATTGCTAACAGTTTCCACAGGATAATAGACAAATTTCTCCTTCTTTTCTTATATTGCCTCAGTGAATGAAGGCAGCAGGTATGGGAGGTGAGCCGTCATGGTCTCATTGCAGTACTCAAAGTTCAGATTCTGACATGGAGAGAGGGCTAGGAGATTGTTGGGTTTAATTAAATGACCAGACTCTGTTCATCTACTGCTGTTTCAAAGGAGAGTTTTTTATGTAGAGTTGCATTTTACATTACAATACGTTACATTTTATTTGGCTTTTATGCAAAGCGACATGCAGTCAGTGTATACTGAGGGTCATTGAAACGAATGCAAGCACAAGTCTGATAAAAGTACAATTTTCATGAAGTAGCATCTGTCCATAGCCATGAACATCAAGTGTAGTTTAAGCAGTAAAGCTCTGGCTTTAGCTAAATGTGAGGCATTATTACAAGAGATATGATTACAAAAGAACTACATCAAGATGAAGATACTAGTGCAACATGAATGAATGAATGAAATATTTCATTTATAATACACTTTTCCAGATGCTCAAAGTGCTTTACAGTGCTGAGGGGGAACTCACCTTACCCACCACCAATGTGTAGCACCCAGCTGGGTGATGCACAGCAGCCATTTTGCGCCAGAACGCTCACTACGTTTGCTGAGGTGGAGGGGGAAAGAACAAGTTTTAGCTAATTAAATCGGGATAATTAGGTGGAAAGTTTGAGAGAGCCAGATTTAGAATTTAGCCAGGACCCCAGGGAACCCCCTGCTCTTTGCAATGAGTGTCATGGGGTCCTTAATGACCACAGTGAGTCAGGACCTCGGTTTAACGGGTCATCTAAAAGTCGACATCTCTTACAACACGGTGTCCCCATCACTGCACTAGGGCCTTGGGGTTTATTCGACCAGAGGGAAGATTGCCCCCTGCTGGCCCGCCAATACCACTTCCAGCAGCAAATACGCTTTCCCAGGAGGTATCTCATCCAAGTACTGACCAAGCCCAGACTTGCTTAGCTTCAGCCTATTCGGTAGGAGCAGGGTGCATGGTGGTATGACTGCTGCAATTGGAATGTGAAAGTGCTAGAAGATCAAGATACAAGATACAGGAGTTACATAAAAGATCCGAGATTGGAGATTGCCCTGCAGGGGAGTGCAGTGTTAAAGTTAGTCTTAAAGGTAGAGTCTGAAGAGAGGAGCATTGTGGCTGCTCTTCACTGCTGTGAGGTGCGCTGGTGGAGCAGAGGAGGCAGAGTGGGACCATGAAGACGCTTGGTACCCTGCAGCAGGCCCTGGTTTTATTTCCCTGACTCTGCCGAACGAGTCGCTGACATCCCCGCCGGGCCCGCTGCTGTTTGGGGGACCCCTGACGGACAGCAGCCTGGGGAACAGGCCTCCCTGCCCCGGTCTTCTGACCCAGCCTGGCCTCTCTTCCCTCTCTTCACACAGTGTACCCAGCCTGCCCTCTCTTCACACAGCTTACGCAGCCTGCCCTCTCTTCCCTCTCTTCACACAGCTTACGCAGCCTGCCCTCTCTTCCCTCTCTTCACACAGCGTACCCAGCCTGCCCTCTCTTCCCTCTCTTCACACAGCTTACGCAGCCTGCCCTCTCTTCCCTCTCTTCACACAGCGTACGCAGCCTGCCCTCTCTTCCCTCTCTTCACACAGTGTACCCAGCCTGCCCTCTCTTCCCTCTCTTCACACAGTGTACCCAGCCTGGCCTCTCTTCCCTCTCTTCACACAGCTTACCCAGCCTGGCCTCTCTTCCCTCTCTTCACACAGCTTACCCAGCCTGGCCTCTCTTCCCTCTCTTCACACAGCGTACCCAGCCTGGCCTCTCTTCCCTCTCTTCACACAGCGTACCCAGCCTGGCCTCTCTCTCCTCTCTTCACACAGTGTACCCAGCCTGGCCTCTCTTCCCTCTCTTCACACAGTGTACCCAGCCTGGCCTCTCTCTCCTCTCTTCACACAGCGTACCCAGCCTGGCCTCTCTCTCCTCTCTTCACACAGTGTACCCAGCCTGGCCTCTCTTCCCTCTCTTCACACAGCTTACCCAGCCGGGCCTCTCTCTCCTCTCTTCACACAGTGTACCCAGCCTGCCCTCTCTTCCCTCTCTTCACACAGCTTACGCAGCCTGCCGGTCCTCCACCCTCACCGGCGGCGGGCGGTCAAGCCGAGCGTCATCTCCCTCCCCGCTCGCGCTCCTTCACGCCCCCTCCCTGTCGGCGGTGGCAGAATCCAGGCGTGACTCACGTTCGCGTGGCGGGGCCGTGGGCTGACGGTGTGAGAGTGTGGTGGTGGTGGTGGTGGGGGGAGGGGGGTGTGGCTGTCCCTGTGCCCTCTGACCCCGATGTGTCAGTGGCATGCTGGAAAGGGTGTGGGAGGTAAGGCTGATAATGGGCCAGGGTGATTATTATAGTCCACTTAGACTCTCAGATATCACTCTGCATTGGAAGATCCTCCAATCAGTGCACAGGTTGCTGCGTGTGACTCCTGCCGTGATTGCATTAGTCATAAGTGGCACAGGCGGAACCGGCTGTGGGTCACAGTCAACGCTTCTGCTCCAGGGAGTCAGGGAGACAGCGTCAGCCTTACATATATATATATATATATATATAGAGAGAATAAGGATGCCAGCACACATCTGCAGTTACAAACAGCTGGACCGTCTGAGTTTCCCTATGACATCTCCGTGTGCGCTCGCAGTCGAGCACGACTGCGGTGTTTGGTCTTAGAAGAGAAAGCAGTATGCAGAAACCAGAAAGAGCATCTTGCTGCATAGGCATGCACCTTTCGAGGTATGAAGAACCGGATTATCTCTGCAGCCTTCTCTGATGCACTTGCAGGAGGTTAAAAATAGAATTCCCAAGATACCCACTTAATAAGATATGTAGGACATGAGAGAGAGAGAGAGAGAGAGAGAGAGAGCAAGAGAGGTAGAGAGAGGTAGAGAGAGAGAGAGGGGGGGGAGGCTAGGCTAGATCTGGTGCCGTGTGAAGATGGATGCAGTGGCTGTGCGCAGAAAGCAGTGTAATGTAATTCCTGCAGTCGTATTGGGTTACAGGTTGCAGTATTCACAGTGGAGCTGAGAGATACAATGGCTGCAGTCCTCCAGGGGCAGAACGCGTGTGTTCCTACATTACCTCACCCTCGGTATGCTCTCGGACCGCCAACCCAAGCAAGGTGCCCTGGAGTTGTGACCTAGATTGCTACTGCAGCATCTGGGAAAAAAAAACAAAACAAAAGCAAAAAAAAAAACATTTCACTTTCAAGTTCACACCCTCTTTTGACATCTCTTTCTGTCTCCTTTAGTCTGACGACACCCCGCTGTGGAGGCTGAGAGAGGGTGCTCGGCTGTTATTTTGGGAGCGAGGAGGTCGCTGAGGATGTCTGTTTATGATAAGGCTGGGAGATGAGCTCTCGGTGTTCTTCCTGTACTGGCTGTGTACCCCTCAGTAGGATTGGTCACACCTTAGCTTGCTTTTGATAGCACACGGAGGGCTCAGAATGGTTTGTAAATCAGCCAACCTTTGTTTCCTTTTAACGCACGTATTTTTTTTGACCTCAAATTTAGTAGATGTCTTAATCATATGAAATCATAAAACTGTGAAGCTTAGTTTTATATTGATTAATTATTTGTTTTTTTTACCAATGGTTGTAGAGAGTTTGTGTTTTTATGGGTTGTTATAATAACCCTTTGATTTGAACATCAGAAGACAGTACCATGCTTTTCACAAGAAAACTGAGGAACGCTCATGCAGGGCTCTATGCTAACAGTTTTTCAAAGGAGCACATCCTCCTAAATTGTGAAATTTAGGAGCGCACTAATGTATCCTAATTAGTAGATGCGCTTCCAAATTATTTAGCCAATTACTACACATCAATTTTCAGGAGCAAATGCTCCTAAAATGGAGCACTGTAGAGCTCTGCTCTAGGCTGTGTTTTTACTGCGAAATGGGTAGCCATGTTAATTTGTGATCGTTATGTATTCAGATATTAAAGAGAAGACAACCTATTTTGGGGCTTTTGAATATTTATTGTGTATTAGCCATGCAAATTATTCATTGCATTTGAAAAAATGCGAAATGTTACCAAGAAAGCATCAGATTTATCACTCTGCAAACTTGTTAGTTCTGGTGTTATAAATACACTGTCATAATAAACAACATTGTTGTCACCACTCTTAAAGGGTACACGAGCTTGCATAGCGTGAATGCTAGCAGTATCAGTTACCATCGCTGTTCTTACTGGTTTTCTGGTTCCCAATTCACAATTAATTTTCTCAGCCTTGCAAAAGTTAAGTTTTAAAGCACAAACTAACTATGGAGCATAATAGATTGATAAAAAGAGATTACTTAAGGCAAGAGGTCCAAGTTTTTGTAGCTGATATAAGCAGTTTCCAGGTTTAGATTAGTGATAGATAAACTATTTTCAGAAATAGAGAAATGCAGCAAGCCATAGTTTGTTTTTTGTTATGCACACACCCATGTAAATATGTTGTCATGCTCAAGTGTACATCATAGGCTGCTGAATTACATCTATTGTCCTTCATAGTTTATTTGTGCTTTAAAACTGTTAATTTGAGCAAGGTCGTGAAAATGAATGGGAGTGAATTGAGAACCGGAAAACCTAGGAAGACCGGCAATGCTGTTAACGGTCAGTAGGGACAGCTGATGATGCTAGTATTCACGCTAAGCAAATACAATGGGGTAAGCACCACACACACACACATTACTTGTGTTATACCAAAGTGAAATATTCCTTTAAAATGAACCCCTAAACAAGGGTATGGACCCATTATTCCTCTACTTGCCTGCAGTCAAATGTGCCGCAAAAGAAAAAAAAAAAAACCCAACACCTGAAAGGTGTGTCTGAAGGAGCCGTCAGAGTCTGCTGTGAACTGTCTCCGCCAAGCGCTGCCCAAGTGGCCTCAAGGACCCTTCAGAAGACCACTGGGGTCTATTTACACACTTCCAGCGCGCTGCATTCAAACTGAGGTCTTCCTTTCAGGCGTCCGTACTGTGGGACACCAGCCTTCGCTGCCGCAGTACACAATCAACTGTGGAGCGCTTCAGTGGCTGTCATACTTAAAGATTGACGCCTTAAACTCCACTTTAAACCCAGGGAGTGTGGTAAGAATCCCCCGTTTTAAATAAACCCCATTGTCTCCAAGACTATATGCAGTACAGACAAGATTCAAAGCTTGAAATAAAGAGCATATTTGTACCAAACCGACCAAATTCCCTGATCCTACAGGGTTAGCAGTTGTTTGAGTTGTTGCTGACAGTTACTGGATTATAAAATACCGTCATCATCAACCTGGGGTGTCAGTTGCAGCCCTCCTTTGGGGAAGAGGACTGGCTTAATATTTATTTTGTTATCTCTAGTGGTTTTACTGAGATGGGTTTTTTTCAACGAAGTGCGAAGTCTAAGCTTTAAAGTGGTATGTGCGTTACCGCACTGCACCTTGTATCAATGACAGATAAAGGCAATAATTTAAGACAATGTTATTGTTAGACACAGGCGTCTAATTTCACAGCCATTGTACTAAATAAAGGATAGAAGTGCAGGTTTGGCTCTCAGTAGGGTAATATTGCTAACGTGACTGTCGTCAGATATAGATATGAATTGCATTCGCTTTTTTTGTAAAAGGACCTTTATAATTCCACGTCTTGTCTGGATTGTTTAAAGACCCAGTCTTTAAACTGAACTGAAGCTTGAAGGTACTGTTTAATTAGCCCAGTTCAAATAGAAGAATCCAACAATGCTACTTTTCAGCCCGTTAGCAAAGACAGCCTAGCTCATTAGTCCTTTTTTCCCCATTGTATTTTTCGGGCTTAGGGCTACAGATGAGATTGACTGGACTTTAATCCTTGCTCATAAACCTACACCACTGTGCCTGCGAGCAAGAGAGATCAGCGGGGCTAATTGCTCATTTGCCCACATAATTATGTTACTTTTGAATGGGTTCAAAAAGCTGCTATTTATATTGGGCTAGCTCACTGGCATGTTGTTGTGGGGTTTCACATACCACAAAATGTAAAAAAATAAAAAATCTGACAAAACATGCAGCTAGATAGGCAGGTCCACTTGAGGAACCTGAATGCAAGGAGGATCTCCACATCTCTAAACGCCATGCTGTTTCCCACTAAAGATGTTATCAGCGTGGTCATGGAGTCATTAATGCAGGCTTCTGCATTCAGCTTCTTCTTGGGTGGGTCTGATTTGGTGTTTGGGATGCCAAGGAACAGGCAGGACTGTCTGAAGTCAGAATCTGACTGTCTCCGCTGAATCCATTTGAAGGAGAGCTCCTATCCACGATCGCCTTGGGCAAGTATCACACACAAAGTCAACCAGATGGCAGTAATTTGAGAGTGTGATACCGACCGTGTTGCCAAGGGAATGTCCAAATGGCTTTAAGTGAAGGCTCGTGTCTTGGAGGATGCAGGAGGATTATTATATATCGCGAGGCTCTTCTTTACCAGCTGTCCTGTGAGATGATAAACATTTCTCCAGCTGCCTTATGACACACTCAATGTTTATGTTCCCTATAATCTGCCCTGCACTTATGCAATTTTGTACTGTAGTAAATTGAGATGTGGAAAATGAACAAATTCATGTCTATTGATGCTTTGGCTCAACTTGTATCTTGTCACGGTCCATTTTGCCAGTATCACAGATTCATGATTCATTCATTCTTTTCTGCCTGCGATTGTAGATTCATTCTTTTCTGCCTGTGATTGTAGATTTCACTCCCTCCCAAGTTAGGCCTGGATTGTGTTCATCCACAAGAGAGATATATATATATAAATATGTATAAACAAGAGATTATTCTTTCATCCAGGAGAGTTGCGGGTGGGGTTAACCAGTTTGTGGCTGATGAGGTAACACGACCTTGATTTGTGCGTGACTGTCCTCTGTTGTCGTGTACATTGCCAGTGATGCGGGGTGAGTGGCCGCAAAGTTGGCGTGTTTTTCAAAAATAACGTATGCAAACCTGGCACGGTGCGGGGTGCATGCTGGGGTGATGTCAGAAGAGATCACAGGAGATCCTGGAGATACGAGGGGAATAACACCACCCATTCGTCCCTTGCCCCCCCCCCCCCCCAAAGAGGATTTGAGGCTGCCAGGATGGGTTTGTGTTGAACAGTCTTTGTTTGTCTAACCCAGGCCCAAGCCACAAGTGGGCTCTGTGCAGCCCCCTCCCCTTCCCCCGAAATTCCTCTCTTTTCTTATTATTCACACAGTTCACACAGTCCCCTGTCCTGGTGTTACACAGTAATGTTACTGCTTACATGCTGCCCCAGTCCTCACGCCTGGTGTTACACAGTAAGACTCTTACAGCTGCCAGTCCTCACGCTGTTTCCAAGTTCCACATCTCCCAGTTCCCGTTACACAGTAATGTTACTGCTAATGTGCCTCCTCGGTGTTCACTGTTACGCTTCATGTGAGTTCATTTTCCGATGCACAGCCGTTCAGCCTTTACAGTAATCTGCACTGTGCCCGGTGTTACACAGTAATGTGCTTAATGCGCTCACTACAAGATGCACATGCTGCCCCAGTCCTCACGCCTGGTGTTGCACAGTAATCTTGCAGACCCACTCCCCACTCCCCACTCCCAGTGTTACACAGTAGTGTTACAGACTGCTGGGTGGCTCATTCGGTTAAGGCACCACGCTGTGGTGCATAGATGAGCGTCATGGCCTCAGATCAAATTGGCACTGTGGCCGGTAGCTCCACAGGGTGATGCGTAAGTGGCGATTGCATCTCCCTGGGTGTGGGAGGGTTTTGCGGTTCAGGGTTCCTCATTCATTGCTATTTAGCGATGCCTGCATTTGATATTATGACGGACACCTCAGCACCATTCTGTCATAAAATCTTGAGGAGGCCCTGGTGTTTTAACCTTGTTCTCTTAAAGGGAGCTGTATGCATGCTGACTCAGTGTGTCTCTTCCCCCTCAGGTGACTCAGACCTGGATTTGCTAATGAAGTCCACAGACAATGACGGGGACCTCTACACTTCCCTGCTCTCCAGCCAGAACTACTCCTTTCAGCGGGACACCTCCTACTTCTCGGGGGACATGGGGGGGGAGGCGCAGAAATTCCCGCCCCCCCCGGCCCGGGACCGCGTCCCCAGCCCGGAGTCGCACGGCGCGTTCAACTCCGACTCGGGCATCGAGATGACCCCCGGCGAGTCCATCGACGTGGCCAAGAACCTGCTGGAGTCGGAGAAGATGGAGGCCTACAACTACATGGACATGAGCCGCGGCGAGGAGGCGCGGCCCCGGCAGCCGGAGACGGGCCCCGCCGGCCCGGGGCCCTACCTGGAGAAGAGCCCCCCGGTGGAGACCCTGGGGCCCGCGCTGGACTCGCACGCCTTCCCCTACGTGGAGGACCCGTCGGACGAGGAGCCGTCGGACTACCAGTCCTACCGCGCGCTGGGCACCCCGCAGACGGCCAGCCCCATCAAGATCACCCTGACGGAGACCCCCGCCGCCCCCGCCTCCGAGGCCCGCCCGCAGGTCTCCGAGCGGGAGAGCATCCTGAGCCTGGGCCTGGAGGGGGTCCCCACCGTCACGCTCTCCGAGCCCGAGGACGACAGCCCCGGCTCCGTGACGCCCCCGCTCGGTAACCGCGCCCCCTCCCTCGCTTTCAGAGCACGACCGGCCGATATGCGCCATCGCAGTGTTCACCTGAGCTAAAGGGGGGGGGGGTTTCCTGGCAGCCGAACAGGCAGGTGCGCTACATGCTGAGGGCTCAGTGGGGTTCAGTAGTAGCAGGCTGAAAGGGAGGAGTCACTGCAGGTGGGCATGTGTGTTCTCACAGCAGGCTCCTTGTGTCTCTGCACGTGGAATCTGTCAGGCTGCTGGTGCCCAGCGAGAGATCTGCAGGGGAGGTCTCTGATAGGTCTGCAAACAACTCTTTTCTCATTTACTTCTTTCCTTTTTGTCCCTCTCTCTTCTTCTCTCTCTCTTTCTCTCTGTCTTCACAGAAGAGGATTTCCCGGATCCTCTGTTCCAGGCCCGTGAAGTGAAGCTGGTGGGTTCGGCCAGCGATAGGGCTTTCAGCTCAGCACTGCCCTCTTCTGGCTCCCTGAGGCAGCCCGGCCCCCAGGGAAAAGCCAAGAGGGCGTCCAAACCTCGCCCGTCCCAGGAGGACGGCAGCAGCGCGGAATCGGGCGACTCGGAGATCGAGCTGGTGTCCGAGGAGCCGTCGTCCCGCCCGCCGCCCCCCGGCGCCGGGTACGCCAGCTTCGGCCCCGCCCCGGCCCCTCTCCCCGCCCCCTCCGTCCAGTACAGCATCCTGCGCGAGGAGAGGGAGGCGGAGCTGGACAGCGAGCTCATCATCGAGTCCTGCGACGCCTCCTCGGCCTCCGAGGAGAGCCCCAAGAGGGAGCAGGACTCCCCCGCCCCCAAAGGCCGGGGAGCCGACGCCCCCCTGGCCTACTCCTTCACCGCCGCCCCCGCCCCCGCCCCCAGCCCCGCCCCAATCCCCGCCTCCGTCCCCGCCCCCGTGGTGCCCCCGGCCAGCGCCGCCAGGGAGACTCAGGCCAGCGACAGGAGCCAGAGCTCCGTCGGCACGGGCGACGCCCCGGCCGCCAAGCCCAAGCCCCCCTCGGCGGTGGTGCCCCCGGAGGTGCGGGTGGAGCAGCCCCCGCCGGAGGAGGAGCCAGGCTGGAAGACGAGGCGAGCCAGCGAGGGGAAGAGGGAGCTGGAGGGAGGGGCCGCGGCTCCAGCCTTCCTACAGGGCTTCAGCAAGCAGAAAGGTCAGATCCTGCTGTCTCCTAGTGAACCCGTCCGTGTAACTCTGGTCTTTTTCATGTTGGCTTACACCTGCTAAACATGGACCTTTGATGTTTACTGCTGAGGTGGATGTATTTTTTCTTGTCTGGAACACATGAGTAGGGGGAAGTTGTGCAGTCTTTCGCCTGTGATACACAGCTGAGTACTGTGGCCCTGAGGAAGTTTGTTAAACAGAGACCAGAGGATTGAGATTATTCCTTATACAACATGTCTGTCTTCTCTGTCCATGGTGTTTTCACTATCTGTATTTATCTACTACAGTCCCGTTATACTCACTGTATGTTCCTTAGTCTGTATTTCTGAGCTACAGCCTTACAGACTGAGCATGACTGCTGTCATGAGTGCCACGTTGCAGTGCCGTTAGCCAGTGTCGGTAGTCATTTCAGGTGGCAACTTACTTGACTGCGTTCTGCGAAGCGTTTCCTCGTACCTAGCGGCCTCGGAGATGGTCACTCAGCGTACGAATGCTCTGTGGATCTTGCTCCCGTGAAGCCTGCACCCTGCTCAGCTCTTCAACCACTAAGCCGATAGTCAGACAACGAGCCTGTTCAGCCTCATGACTGTAGCTCTGATAGGTCGACATGCACCTGCTTGCCCATATATCTAAGCCTGATGGTCGACATCGCACCTGCTTCAGCTCCTCAGTACTCAGTAGCTCTGATAGGTCGACATATGCGCCGCTAGTCCTCATGTACTCAGTAGCTCTGATAGGTCAGGACATACGCAGCTGCTTCAGCTCCTCTGTACTCAGTAGCCTGATAGGTCAGGACATACGCACCTGCTTCAGTCCTCATGTACTCAGCTCTGATAGGTCAGACATCCAGCCCTGCTTCAGCTCCTCATGTACTCACTAAGCTCTGATAGGTCAGGACATACGCAGCCCTGCTTCAGCTCCTCATATACTCAGTAAGCTCTGATAGGTCAGGACATATGCAGCCCTGCTTCAGCTCCTCATGTACTCAGTAAGCTCTGATAGGTCAGGACATACGCAGCCCTGCTTCAGCTCCTCATGTACTCAGTAAGCTCTGATAGGTCAGGACATACGCAGCCCTGCTTCAGCTCCTCATGTACTCAGTAAGCTCTGATAGGTCAGGACATATGCAGCTCTGCTTCAGCTCCTCATATTCAATATGCTCTGATAGGTCAGGACATATGCAGCTCTGCTTCAGCTCCTCATACTCAATAAGCTCTGATAGGTCAGGACATATGCAGCTCTGCTTCAGCTCCTCATACTCAATATGCTCTGATAGGTCAGCACATATGCCGTAGTCAAGGCTATTCTCATGTGCTTCTACCCAAGCTTGTGATTCTAATGCCCAGTGAGCCTCTCTTGGAGTCTGTCCTCTAGCTGGAATGCTCTGAGGTGAGGTCATCTGTCAATAAAGCCAGCGCAGACAGAGGCATCTGGGAGAATGAGGAAATGTTAAGAGTGGACAGGACGGTCCCATCCTTCAGGCAGGCCCGTAGGGTCTGGACTGGGTCTGCCCAAAGTTGGGCTGGGCTGAGGAGGCCTGGATGCCCTGCTGTAATTACTGGGCTCTTGTGACTCAGAGGCTGGGCTGAGGACGTGGCTTTGCCTGAGGTGGAGTGCCTCTGCACTGACAGGCCGGCACTGAGGAGAGCTTAGCAGGAAACCTTCGGTCTGAACGGAGAAACGTGGCGTTTCATTGGCTGTGTACCCAGAGCAGATCCGCAGAGGGAGCCTCATGTCTCCTACGTCTGTTCCATGTGCTGCCTCCAGGGTGCCTTTTTCCACCGCACATCTTTCTCTCTCTGTCTGACTTCATCTCATCCACCTTAAATGGCTTCACCGTGTCACGTGACCGTGTCAGGTGGTCCCTTCGTTATCAGAGGATCAGGGTACGCAGAATATGGTGCAGGGTTTTAAGGGGCTAGGGAGAATAGCGTGACTGTGGCATCTACCTCAGTGTACAACACAAAATGCGGTCTCGCTGACCTCTGCCACACTGAGCTCTCTTGAGTTTCCACTCCTGCCTGTGTGTTAAACAGAGGAGCTCCAACAGGCACATCATAGTTGCCCATTCAATTAACACTGTATGACAGTGTGAACAACATCTTCTGTTTTTACAGCCTTCTTTGTTGGAGTTCCTTCCAGTGCTGACTTCCACACTTTGCCCAGAGTGTGTGCTCAAAGCACAGATCAGGTCTCCCAGTCATTCTATTAATAATGTTCTAGACCCAGTGCTGCTCAATCCAGTTCTTGGAGATCTACTGTCCTGTAGGTCTTCATTTCAACCCAAATTTTCCACACCTGATTCCACTGCTTAGCAGCTCAATGAGATCTCTAGGCTGTTGAATGAGGTGTGCTTTGTTAGGGTAGGAGTGAAAACCTGTAGGATGGTAGAGCTCCAGGAACAGGGTTGGGCAGCCCTGCCCTAGACCACAGAAGTTCCCTGTGGGTAACGTTCGGTCACTGATCACCGTCAACAGTTCAGCCCAGAAGCCAGGAAGCCGGTTAAATAACGCTGCTGCTTCCTGGCTGTTGCTTCTCGCCCTTGCGTTCAGAGATAATGGAGAACCCCGGCCACAGCATTCAGAGAGGCTTTAATGGCGGTTTCCTTTATCGCGGTATTCAAGCCTCACCCTAATGAGAGGAAATAACACGGGTGGCGTAATGGAACCGCTAAGTGTTCGGAGCGAACGCTAGCTGCGCGTGAACAGCCGAGAGCGCGTGTGGTGATCCGGGCCTCCTGTTTGCTCTGCGGAAGCCCTGTTGGGCTATCGCACAGGTAGCGAATTTATTGGCCGCCGTTCTCCTGTCCTGGATACACAATGGTGCGCTCAAGCCTATCTGTTTATCAAGTGCTCAATTGCCTCCAGGGAGGAGGTTATTGAAGGCACATTCACGTGTTGTTATCTTCACTGCGTGTGAAAGGGTGACTAAATAATAGGGTTGCACAGGAACGGGCGATGCAGCCATATAATGACAAGCATCTGCATTCATATTTAGAGGTCAGTATGAGGCATTAAAAGTGACTGTGCATTGAGTGCGCATCGTATGTGAGCGTGACTGAAGTCCTCGTCAGTATGTAACACAGGGAAAGTGCTTTGCAGTCTTCATGTTGTTTTGATGTAAACACGGATTACTTGATGGCTCTGTATGCAACACAAATATGTAAGTCATTTCGCGGAATGCCGTGATTCATTGTGGGTTTTGGGGCCACAGATCTGGTCTCTATTAATAACTTGCAAGAAGGTGTTGTCTCAGACGTGCCTTTTAATTATTCATAAAGGAAAAATGATATTTTCCATTTGAGACTTTAATATTGATAGGGAAGTTGATGTTCAAAACTGCTTAGTTTGCAATTTCTAGAGCCTTTGTTTGTCCCTCCGTGTAACCCGATATGCTTTATTTGTGTGAAAGGAAGAGAAGAGCAGGTCTTATCAGTGCTTCAGCCTTTTTCCCACAATGCTTCATCACAAACCCGCCTATGTCCCCTTAATCCTGCGGGAACACACCACCTCTGTACGTCACTTTGTTTCATATCTAACAGATCTAACAGCCCTAACAGCAATGTCCCTCTTCCCCTGCATGTGCAATTGCAGACATAGACTGTTCTGGGTTCGTGCATTATTTAATTTGTCTTTATGTTAACTTTTTTTTGTCATTAATTGCATGTAAAGCATTTAATTTAAGAAGGAAATAGTCAGAAAATGCATTTTGTTTTTGATCCCGTTTTTTCATTTTTGTGTTTATCGTCAGCTGAACAGATCACATGCAGTGTGTGGGTGTGGCTTCCTGCTGTTTGCACATTGCCTTGTGGTTTTTAAAAATGATTTTGCTATGTGTTATATCGACTGGATGAGGTAGGCACATGTAGTCTGATAGATGCAGGTACGTTTGTTAAAATTTGAATGAGATGTATTCATTGAGTTAGCAGCTTGTGTGTTTCTTGGTATATGCATTTTCAAGGCATTCCAGCCATTCGCTATCCGGAGAATTCCATAGGAAGTAGGACGTTTGTACATAGGAGCTGCACATTCTTGTTATTTGCTTCCCCCTAGTGTCGCGTTTTGGAATTACAGTCCAAATGGCGCTGTGCCTCTGTGAAGGGATTTAAAAGCTCAGGGGAGATGAAAGCTTAACGGCCTTGAAAACACATCTCATCAGCTCTCCTCATCAGTGCGCCGCCGTCCCCCAGCTTGGTGGGTGATTGACCGTTGTCTCAGTGACAGCGGTTGTATTTGTCTCTGTCTCCTTGTTTGTATTGATGATTTCAGTGTCGAGACCGGGCTGCTAAATGTGCCTCTGTATTGTTATTCATCTGGGAGAAGCAGTCGCACCGTTCCCTCTGGCTGTTATTAATACTCTCACAAGCAGGGCCAATGGGCTTTCCTGTTGCCCTCTGTCCTAGATAATGCCTCCAGCTGTTACTAATGTGGGAAGTCACTAAGTATTCAACGTACAAAGCCTGGAATTCCCATTTATGACGATCTTTTATGTGTCTGTAGGTTTTAATATTAAATGCAATGGAAGTTTTCAAATTTGATCATGCAACTGTGATACATTACTTGAAGATAGGTATTTAAGCCATGGGTACATATTGTTCTAGTTCATTTATCTAGTGTGTACAGATTTTTGAATTATGATTGATAAGTGTAATATTCTTTGCACTTGAAAACAATTGCAATATCAGAGCGGTAATGTTCATTTATAATTTATGATTTATTCATTTACGAATTTTCACATTCTAATACAAGTGAAAACGCCTTATTTTTAAATATTATTCAGTTATAGGGCGATCCAACTGCAGTGTTTGTATATGGCTGGTACAGGATTAAATTTAATTTATTGCACATTTTGTTCACTTCTCATTCAAATGTTTACTGTCATATTAAGTAAGACCTGTGAATCTATTTGCTTGACTTAATCAAATTATTAAATTATTAATGATCAAACGAATGTTTCTTTGTTCAGATAATTTAGTTTGATTAGTTACAGATATTCCAGGCTAGAAGTGAGGAACATTTTTCTATTGCAGTACTTACATAAGTCAATAAATATGTATGAAGGGTAACTGAATATTAAGTAAGTATGAAGGAGAAATATTCATAACATGCTTCACATCTGTTCTGGATCATTTTGAGAACAGAATCTTGTTATCAATTAACCATCTGTGAATCCCACTGGAAACGTGCAGACTGGAGGTGTGTTAGGCCTAGCCAAACCTGTTGTTTTGTGCTGTAGAGATTGAAGGTTCCGGAAAGCGGGAAAAACTGATTGTGTCTATTTGATGTTATACTTTATACCAGTAGAGGGCACACAGCACCACGGTCTTGAACCGGAGAGTCCATTTCTGTGCATTTGAACCAGCCTCTTGCACATCATCTCACTCGTCACAACGACTGCAAAGTATACCCAACATAAACTGTCTATCATTCATACTGAATCGTAATTATGTCTTTATCTTTATCAGAAGAAGGAACGTAATTCAATTAATCATAAGCTATTCCATATGCATTTCATAAACTCGACACCATGTTATTTGAATATTGTCTCGTACTTACATACGAGTGTGCTGAGTACGTGGAGATTTTGAGTCCTAAACGCTTGCTTTTGAAAGAGTGAAATAGATTATTGCAGAAGGAAAGTAAACCTGATGCCGTTTTGATGGACTAACACTGAGTATCAAACGCTGGGCAGCATTCAGGATTTGCGGTCTGTAACCTCTACGTGAATTTCAAATAAAAACACCTAAAACCTGCCGGACGTGTTAAAAGTTGCTGCGTGACGAAAATCGGTTTTGAACACTTTGAATCTGGAAGTTTAAAGGCGAGGCTTGCGTATCTAAGGATGAACATCAAAGCGGAGTGAAGAGTGTTTTGGTCTCTGTGTGAAAGTCAAGACAGCGATGAAACACCGCTTACGTGCGTACGCGCGAGGGGCGCGTAGGCGCAGAGAGTTCTGAGCGCGTCTGTTCTTGTGTTCACAGAAACGCGGGAGGGACTTGAAACGGCTCTTTTTTCGAAGCCCGTAGCGCCGCGCAAGTTGTCAACGTAAGATTAATTATTAAAGGAGCAGACCTTATGTCATTATTCTGATATGTATCTTTGCCCTTTAAAGCTCTCTTCCATATTCCTGCTTGGGAGTTTTAACAGCAATATACCCATTTTCTTTCTTTGCCTTTGAATTTATCCTTATGTCCAATATTCCACACTTTTTTTGTTATCTCAACCAGTCTTAAGAGTGATGCCGGTCTTGAATGTGATTTTAAAATGTCCCAAATGCTGAAAGGACAACAAAGCAAAGGACCCGTGTATGATGTCATGTTTTTAAGTTTTAAAGAAACATGAATAAAACCGAAGTTTTTGAATGCAGAGAATACCTGTGTAGTGTGTGCATTGTGCAGTCGGCTCATCTTCCCTGACTGCCTTTCATAGGGCCTTTTGCCTGATTTCTGCTGGCACCTTGCAGCATTCAGAATGCTCCAGCAGGGGGCAGTGTTCAATGAGCCACATAGGTCATTGATTATGTTGCTATTGCTGTGCTCCACGGCTTTTTAGGAAGACATACACGCTCATACATAGTCACTCAGTGCTACAGCATGCTGGAAAAACCACAGACTGTCCCATAGTTTCAGATCACACCCATTTCAACTCCTAGTGTTATCTAGAAGCAGCAGCTACTTCAGTGAGTCGTCTTTGTATGTTTTGGTTTTTTCTTGGCCAATGTGCTGTAATGGCGGCCTTTTGTGCTGAACAGACAGTTTTTAATCTGCAGTGAATCCCATCATAAATGAGCAGTCAAATTATTTAATGCAGTTATGCCACTGCTGGGACAGGACTGCGTATTTGTGTATGCAGGAGTGCAGCCGAAGAGGTGTGTGTGTGTGTGTGTGAGAGAGAGAGAGACAGAGAGAGAGAGAGAGAGGGACTGAACAGATCGGGCAGGAGCCCTAGCGCTCGCCTCCTCCGTGCAGCTCCTGCCACGGCCGTCGCCATGGAGACGGGGAGCGGGAGAGCAGGGGCTGACGTCTTGTGGCCTATTTGCCGTTGCCTTGGGAGAGCTCCCCCCAGGGCACAGCACGGGAGTGGGGGGGCTGGGGGGGGGGATTCCGACACAGAGACGACACCGCTGTCACTTCTCTGCCATCCCATAAACACCATAGTGCTGCACGGCTACACACAATCACACACATTACCTCACTCAAATACTCCATGTGACTCATCACATAAATACAATATTAAGCCATGCCCACTGTATTTGCCGAATGAATGTTTATCTGCTCCTGTCACACTTCTCATGCTTTCATATACTGGGAGGATCCTGTGTATGCAAACCTGGCGTTAACTGATTTCAGAGAGGGTTATGATTGAGTGCAGTACTGTTGATTAAACTGACTGCTCCTTTAGGTGGGCCTCAGTATGTAGCCTGTCGTTAAAAGCTAAATGAATCGCTAGAGAGCAAAATCACTTTTTCCCCAAATGCTGATGTGTGATTAGCCTACCTTCCCGAGACAGAGTGCAAGTGAACCTGCTTGGAGCCCCATCTGAGCAACCTCATCCGTTGCTATGGAAACCTCGCAGACAGCCGAGGTGTTTGCAGGGATCTGCTGCTGGACCGAGCCTCTGCACGTCTGTTTCCCTCTAACCGCCTCAGAGCACGCTCACTATATATAGCACAGCCATACAGCGCTCAGCACCCTGCTCACAGGACCTTTCTGGCTGCTTTGCATGTCATTTGCATAATATGCTAATACGCCCTCAGCGAATAGATCAAGGAGCTGTTGTGAGATCAGGTTTTAAGCAGGAAGCTGTGGCGGGGCAGGGAAATGGGAGCTGTATGTGGATTACATGAGCTCTGTTCATTTCCCCAGCCTGTGGTTAGCACGGTAGCGTACCGCGTTGCTGCCGGAACACCTTTGTGGTCACAGCTTACGGTGTGAAGTCTGCTGTGGGCCAAAGGAGCCCTCATAAATCCCTCATACATCATTATCTTTTGGCTGGTTATTCTCAGGGTGTAGTGCGGCTCATAAATATTCATGAGATATTTGAATTTGTGTTGAGGACTGGTGCAGAGTCAGCCCTGCTCAGGATAAATTAAGAGTGTCTGGCGTCTCTGCCAGGAAATGTTTCGTGACGAAGCACAATTAAAAATCAAACAGACTGCTTTGAAACGTTTTCAAACGGCGCTTTATGCTTTACGTGTGTTCGAGGAATTACATGGCAGTTATCGACTGAGCAAGAAAGGTTATCAGCCGGTGGAAATGGATTGGGCCTTTCTGTACAGTTTGTGCTATACGTATGTACCCCAGGCAGGTTATGTCACATGAAGTTTTTGCATAGTTTATGACCTTGCCTATGGGACGCACTGTACGTTCCCACGGAAAGCCTCCATTTATGTAATGCTGCTACAGCAGCAGCAAAGACCTCCGATGTAGCTTTTGTCATGGGGGGAGCTTCCGCAGTCTGGAAGCTCTTCCGATGGCAGGCAGAGCCAGTTCATACTGATTCAGCATTACTATTAATTGGGTCTGGGTTCAGTGGTGTGTGGTTCATTGTGTGTGAAATACCTGTATGTTAAAGGCGAGCAGTATGTTTGCTTTGAACAAAGGGATTTTGAGGGCCTGTGCTGTGTGAATCGTGCCACTGGGTTGTGAGAGAGAGAGGGAGAGAGGGGGGAGGGTGGTGAGGTGTGTATAGAGAACTTTCAAATATTGAATATGTGAAGAGCTAACCTCCCTCACACGTATTCCCTATCCAGCTCCGCACCCTTTCATCCAGTCCCCCTGCCTAGCTAAGCTCCCCCTCCCCCTTCATCAAGTAACAGCTGATTGTTGATTAGAAGTGACCCCCACACTGAGTCAATACAGACTTATTGAGGTTAGTTATGGGTCTCCTGATGGGGGCATCGACGATGTCACTGTGGATGTTCCTCTCTGGTGGAGAAAATGTTTTTGACTTCGTATTTTGACTGTATTGTTACCATTGAAACGGGTGGCTGGAGACACCTATGCTGGAGCCAATCGTACTAGCGCTAGTGAGCAGCGTCTGTCAACAAGACAAGGAAGTGAGCTTCAAAAACGCAGCCCGGTTTTGGCCGCATGGGTGGAGCTATCTCACTGTGATGTCATAGTCAGTCACTGTTGTGACTCCACCATGTGTTTCCCAGTCAGGCTGGAGGGCCCATACGTTCACATGGTCCTGGGGCTGTCTGTACCTCTAAAACAGAAACGGTGTAGGTCATGTGGGAATGTACTGTACCTGTACTAAGGAACTGTGTACCATATCTGATACACAAATGGCCAGCAGTTACTATACCAAGCTGTATTCAGGATGATTCATCACTTTGTTGTCATATTTTGGATACTGACTTTAAAGCTGTGATTGATTTCTTAAAATGATGTGGTGTTGCTAGGGCAGAATTTCCTTTGGCAAGTATATTCTGTCAGAACTGTTGAAATCGAACGTTATTTGATAACAGAAGGCCTGTGGACAGTTTCACTAAAACAGACAATGGAGATGATTGCATTTGCTGCAAGCTTTAAGTAGCCCTTCGAGGTTAGAAGTAATATCAGGGCTAAAAAATAAAAAAAGGAGGCGAGACCAGTATAAACAGAAAGATGTGACTGTGCATCTCTCTGTCTGTACTGGAGAGGGGGCTGCTTAACCCTTTCACTGCCGCCCTCCTCCCAGCGCTCTGCTCAGACGCGTGGGCGGGGCCAGGACTCTTAGTGTGAAACCGCCGCCCGCGTCTCCTTTCAAGAAAGAAGCTCTCCCCCCGCGAGCCCCCTCCCCACACCCACCCGCCGCAGCGGAGACCGCAGTGTTTACGGTGCGCTCTGCCCCCCCCCCCCCGCGTCTGCGCTCTTCTCTCTCTCTCGCTCCCTCCCATCCTCTCTCGCTCCCTCCCTCCCTCCCTCTCTCTCTCTCTCTCCCTCCCTCCCTCTCGGCGGCGGTGCGTTTATAGCGTCAGTGCGCTGGGCGATTCGGCAGCGGCGGCCCCCCTCTCTGCCCCTTCCTGTCGGGATGCCCGTGTGAGCGAAGCGGTCGCTCAGCAGACGATTCGGCGATTCCCTCCTCTCTCCTCTCCTCTCCTCTCGCGCCCCAGCATGCAGCCCGCCGCCGAGCCCGCCAAGATGGAGTGCTTCTGGAGCAGCTGGAAAGGCCAGGGTACTCTGCGTGCGTGCGTGTGCGTGTGCGTGTGTGTGTATGTGCGTGTGTGCGTGTGTGTGGGGGGGGATTAACAGTGGTGAGGGGCGGCCGCGATCCATTCCCACACTCGGGAGACGCGCGCAGCGTGTGTCTGTGAGATATGGAGCGATGCGCGTTGTTGTTATTGTCAGTGCCCCCCCCCCCCTCCTCCTCCTGCTAGTTCTCTGCTGGCGGACTGGAAGCTGGGATGCTCGTTGCCATGGCGTCAGGGCTTAGCTGCGCTACGTTTGCCAGAGAGACGGAGGACCGGGACACGCCCATCCTGCTATACGCACACCGTGTGAGCAGCATCAGGCTCACAGGGCGGAGAACACATTCACAGCTGAGTTAGTGAGGGGTCAGCGGTGGTGAAATACCAAACCCCTGCACGCAGCGGGGTGTGGCTGGCTTCTTACAGGCACCTGGAGCGCTGGCTCAATGGCCAGGATGTGTGCGTGTGTGCGCGTGTGCGTGTGTGTGTGTGTGCGTGTGTGTGTGTGTGTGTGCATGTGCATGTGTGCTGCGCTACATCATTCAGTGCACAGGCAGCAGGGTAGGCTACGGCTGTGTTTACCTCTCGTCTGCGCAGACAGCCAGGAGCTGCGCAGCCACGAGTGCACTAGAACGTTCCAGAGATTGCAACATGCGCAGATCTCTTCATTCTTCGCATAGCAACATCATCATCGTTTCTGTGTGTTTGTGTGTGTGTGTATGTGTGCATCCCTGCAACCTCTTGAAAAAAATTGATTTGTTAATAAACCTCTCTTGTTGTCAGTGGTTTTTTTGGGCTGTTGGATCTTGGCTCGTCCTGTATGCGCTGTTAAATTGCAGGGATTTGTAAAGCTTTGTCTGTCAGCTGTCAGTCGCATTGTTTGTGCTTATCTGCGTCCCTCATTCTCACTGCTGTCTGTCTCGTTAGCTGTAGGCTAGCAGGTGGGCTAATGTTTCCCTCCATGCTGAGCTCTAAGTGGGTCACAGTGATTTCTGTTCTGTTTTGTCTCTCTCAGTATGATACAGAGCAGTGTATTTCACACAGGCTGCTCTTACACCATTTATTAGGAGTCTCTGTGGTTCTGTATGTTTTCAGGGGTAATGTTTGGGTCCGGGGTGGCTGTGTTTAGAGGGGCTGCGTGTTTCTGTGTTTTTCATCATCCTCGCATGCGGGAAAAGGCTTGATTGGCCGTAACTATGGCAACACGGCGCCCGTGTTTGGGTCTCTGAGGGCAGGGTCTGCGTTCGGCTCTTCGTATGGACGCGATATTCCGCACCTCTCGGGCTTGCGGGTGTGTCGCTGCGTGTGGCGCATGCAGCGGTGTGTGTGTGTGATTTTACGGGTCATTGCGTCCCTCAAGTGCAGGGTGTGGGGGCGCAGTATCAGTGTGTGGCGAGTGCTGAGCTGCGTGTGACGTTTTGTGTCTCGGTTTGTGTGTGGCACTGCGTCTGTCAGTCTTGTGTGTGTAGTGCTGTGTGTGTAGCGTTTGTGTAGGCTAGCATTGAGAAGATGACATCTCGATATTCACAGGTGTTGCACATGTACAATCTGAAGAGGCACAGAAGACTTGAGTAGAGCTTGCTTGTTTGTCTAAAAAAGAATTTGGGAAGAGGGATCCATCTTGAGGCAGTGGGAAAATATTCCCAACTACTGTAGATTTCTTATTTAACGCTTACAGGGTATTCTGCATTTCTTATATTACAGTATTCTTATGTTTCACAGATGGTAATAAAAACATTGAAGAGTAAACAGATACACATTTAGATCTTTTTACATCTAATTCAAAGCTGTTTTCACTCATTCAGTGGTATCTGTGAGTCGTGTTCACTGCTAAATGCTCAAACACTTTGCCCACTGTGGCCTGCAGTTTGGTTTGGGGTTATGATAATTATTGTTGCGTAACAGTCATGATGAAAAGGCCAGTTTATGTAATTAATACTGGCCTCACTGCTGGCCTGGTTTGTAATCACAAGTACACTTAGAGTGTTGAACTATCACTAATTAACATTCTGCTGTGGCGGCAGCTTCCTGTGTGTGCCAATTCAATTTCCTGTTGGGGCTTGCTGTGTGAGAGTAATCAGACAGACTCGTGCCACCTGTTAGCGGCAGTCTGACAGCAACCTTGTACTTAATTAGGTACGAGAGACATATTGTAGGAAACCTTGTAAGGTCAATTCCTATAGAGCTGACACAGCGTCTGATCTGGCTGTCTACCCATCACTGAATATTGAATTTGACTGAAAAACCAATAGCCATCAGGGCTGAAAATCGACATTATATGATTCCTATTCCTACATTGTTAAAATCAAGTGTTATTCTGAAATATACAGAGTATGACTGCATAAATTTTAAGCAGATCAAGAAACAAACTACCAAACATTCAAAAACCAGATTAGTCCGGTTTTCTTGTGATAGGCTGAATTTGATAAGTCTACAGGGATTTTTTAGTTTTAGTTCATAGTTCTGGTTCATAGTTTTTATTTACCCAGACGGTCTTTTTGTGTGGTGAAGGATATTTGTGAAAGCATTGAATAAAACTGAAATAATATTAAAAAACTAAAAACAAAAAAGTGAACACCTTTTAGCGTTTCAGCTGCGTTTGCCTGAATCACGGTCTCTGGCTCTCCGCTCTGGCCTGCGGTCGTCTTGCTGATGACCGCAGTGAAGGGACCACTCTGCGTGGTATTGATCAGCCTCCCGCTCCTGCTCACTCAGCAGGGTGGTGACACATACCCCCCCCGTCAGCCCAGTAACAGCCCCACGGCACAGGCTGCCTCTAGAGAAACCATCCATCGGAATCCATCTTACAAAACATATTCAGCCTGCACTGTAATGACTTCACTTGAGGGAAATGGGATGGGATCTTTGGATCACACAGGTGTCGATGGCGACACAGGTTGCCATGGTGAATGGTCTCAGTGGTATTAACGTTATTATGATTAAATGAATTTACTGGCCACACGTCTGAGCGCATTATTTCTCTATTCATTTGCATTGCTCATGACACAATGGGGCTCTTTCCCGGAGGAGTGATGCTATGCTGATTAAGAGCTGACACGGTAGCCATTTTGATTACGGACTGACGCGTGAATAAAAGGCACTACTATCACTGTCATGAGAACCCAGTCATCACTGTTAGCCTCTCCTGGCAGGCTGAAGCTCTGCAGTCCTCCAGCGGCGCTCGGTGCCCTCTTCCTCAGTGATGAGCACGCTCTGACCTCACTGTGATGTCATACCCCCGATACCCCCTTAGCGTCCGCAGTGGGCTTGAGCCGAACCTGCTCTGCTCCTGATTCTCCGAGGAGCCGAGGGTATTTCCCACAGTGTTTGCAAACGACCCCTCCTTCCCAAGCTACCGAGCGCCCGGGAGGCCTGTGACCCGAGCGGAGGGCCCTGCCGCAGTCTGTGGGAATGTAACTGACGAGACTGACCGAGCGGAGGGCCCTGCCGCAGTCTGTGTGAATGTAACTGACGAGACTGACTGACGGGAGTGTGATGTCACTCGTCTGGCGCCTGGCTGCGCTGTGCTGAACATGGGGTGAAATGGCACGGCCGATATCCTTTAAACACCCTCACGAAACCACTGCTTTTACATCTTCCCTCAGGTCGATAAGTTGAGTTCTGATATGTTTTTATGTTAGTCCTACTTCTCACTTTATGATGGAAATTCAGTTTCTGTTCCAGGGGACGAGAAATGCTTTTTTTATTGAAAGTGTGAAGCCATTGCTTTTATGAGGTGAATGGGGACTTCCTTACAGCCTGCTTTCTTTTTAGTTTCTCCCTGTATGTTGCCGACACTGAAATGAATGGCTTTGTATACAATCGCCATTCAATCTGCTACAGCCCAAGGGCTTTTCGTCACTGCTGTGTTTTGAATAAATTCACGGAGGAGCGCTGATGGAGTGTCATGTTTAAGCTGTGTTCAGAGGGATGCGTTTCCTCTGTATACAGTAAGCCGAGACTCGGGCCAGCTGTGTTTGTGCTGAATCGGCGCTTTGTCCCTCGTTTGAAAGTGAAAAGGGCGGTTGTGCTCCTCCATCCCCGGATCGAGTGGACGGCTGAATCTGCCTCTTTGAGGAAGGTAGAGCTCTCTGCCATGTCGTGAGTGGAGAGAGTGAGAGCGCCGTATCTATGGTAACCGCATTAGGCTCTCGCGGCTGTGCTGTAGACTCTAGTTCTGTAGAGCGGCTGCAGACTTCTGCCCGCACTCTGTATGTCTGGCTCTTAGTTTGGCTCATAATATGAGCTCCCAGCTGTGATGTAATGAAGATGTTTTGATCTAATTTGTTGTACGGTTTGGCTATGTTTTACTGGTGACAGTGCTTTGCACAGATGTTCCGAGGTTTTACAGGCTGTGGGAAAAAGCGTCAAGTTAAAAAAGTGTGTCTCCGATCAGGGTGTGTGAAAGCAGCCTGTGCTCTGTGTGAAGAGCGCCTTCCCAATCGCAGCTGCGCGCGGTGGCGCCTGCGTCTTTAAACCCCAGATAAAGGAGCGCACTGAGCATGTGCGAGCGGGCGAGCGAGCGAGAGCCGGGTCTCTCTCCAACTTTCTGGCAGCCGTCCCCCAGCACGGCGCTGATTAGCCAATGCCTGCTTGACGGCGGCCCCTCCCACCCCAGCCCACAGACGAGGGGGGGGGACTCCCCCTCCGGCGCTTTCCTTTGTGTGAAGCGCAGCAGCCGCGTCTATCAGCCATGGGAGCCGCAGGTCAGTACGCTCTCCTCCCCGCTCCGCGCTCTCTCCGCCTTCGCCGGGCTAGCGCCCCGCACGCTAGCGCCGTCCCCGCCGCGCGACGCGTAGCTCTTCGGCAGATGAAGGTAGGCTCGGGGAGAGGCTGGCTAGCGGGCGATTTTGCGCCGCCGCGTCGCTGATGGGCCGGTCGGTGGCGAGCAGGGCAACATGCGGCCGCGGTTCGGGTTTTTTTCCGGCCGCTTGCCGTGGGGGGAGCGGGCGCCGGGCGCTGCCCTGCGGGCTCTTGGCATCCCGTCGGAGGAGGGTGAATGAGAAGAGGGCCGCTATCGGCCCCCACGCGCAGCTCCGCGACTAAAATTAGAGCGGGCTGGGGGACACAGGGGAAGGCAGCTAGTGACCCGTTTGTGTTCTCACTCAGGCGGCTGGAACTGTGTTCAGCATGCGCTCCACGCGCACTTAGGGATGTGGAGTAAGGCTGTGCTCATCCGTTACTCCTCGTTGCCGTAGAAAGGTGGGTCAGTCTTTTTTTTTCTCCTGCGCACAGCTGGTTCACATGGCAACGCGCCTGCATCTCTCGCCGGTTCCTTCCCGCTGACACAAAGAGCAGGTGGGTGGGTGTAGAGCTCGGATCAGATGGAGCTGGGAGACTCAGGTGCTACAGTGAGTTCTGTTTCCCGTCATCTTTCATTCCAGAATCTCTCAGTGTCTTGATTCTTTCAGCACTTAGCTTGGGTTTTTACCTTTGGTAGATGTTAGTTATACAGCAATATCAGTGCCTGGAACATGTATTGATTTCTTTGTTGAGTCGCTGTGTATTAGATCTTTTTTTTGTCAGCGAGCGTGAGAGTAGGCACCTGCGGAGGAACGTGTAGAGGGTCGAGAGTTTCGTCTCTTCTCAGCGTGTCAGGCAGGAGAAGAGCCCACCCGTGTTGCGTGTTCTTCCTCAGATTTGCGTAAAAGCGGGCGGTCTCTGAATAATTCAGCGTGTGACGCGTAAAGAGCGTGTTTCGGGCAGAGGGCTCGGCTCAGACGCAGAGCAGAGCAGAACTCAGAAGAGCTGCCTCGCTGTGAAGACGCAGAGCACGGAATATTCGTGAGGTGCTTGGCAAAGTTTACTCTCAATTCAGTGTTTGGACAAATACAGTTAGACTCGAATGGTCACTAATAGCAAACGCACTGCTTCTTGACCCGGCTATAAGAATAGAGAAAACTGGCACTTGCTGAGTTGCTAAATAAATGCTTCCCTGAATGGGTGCTGATGGGATAGCTGCTGGAGGATTCAGCAGAATAAGGGTATTGTTTTGAGTTAGTTTTTTTAGGAATTAGCTCATTGTCTTTCTGTAATGGTGCTAAGAGGAATCGCTGTACACTGTCTTGGATTCTCTGACCACCCACCAGTCAAATTAACTTGTCCCACAGCCTGCCTGTGGTCACAGTGGAACGCTGTAGACACCTGGCTCAGGTAAACCCCAGGCCTCTCTGCGCTGTAATCTGGGCCTGCTGATAGCGAGTCTATTTCTGTTGTCCTTTCCAGCGGGCCAGTCGGCTCAATGATTAATCCAGCGCCGCGACCGTGTGGTGCAGTACAGGGATGTACACGTACGCGTACGCTACTGGACCAGGACGCCGCGGTCTCCAGCGTGTGACCGCACCATGTGCCTCCGCCTCCGCCGCCGCCGCCGCCGTGGAGAGATAAACTCTTCACAAAGGTTTCGGCGACGGCTTCGTCGCGCCAGCCAGCGCGTTCGGGCCCGACGCTCAAAATAGCTTCTGACAGACTTGAAACGACTCGCCGTCGATGCAAATGTCACTCACGCTGAGCTGGCTTTGAAACGAGGGCCCGGCTGGCTGCGGCTCCCTCGGCCTATCCAGCGCTTTAGGGAGAAGTGACGGGCGCTCGCCGTGAGGAATGTGCGCTAAGCCAGGTTTTTGGCACGGTTCTCCGCACTAAAGAGGATTCATTGAATGCGAGGTTCAGACAAAATGGTGCGAGCGCTTTAGAGCGAGCGGATTATATAAAAAGGACGGGTTAGCCGGGTACCCACTTAAAAACGTCGAGACTCGTTGAAATAGTGCCTGTGAGTAATCTGTTCACAGCAAGGGCGGAAACTGAACGATTCAGACATTGAACCGCAGCCTCCGAGGTCAGTATTCGCGGTCTGTGTTGGGTCATGGATTGGCGCAGGTATATTTGACTGCCTTTAAAGCTGCTGAATCACCTGCCTTTAGGCTGGTCTCAGCACTGGTGCCAAATGCTCCTGAAGGCAGGACCCTGAAATGGTTCAGCGTGCAGCTCGAACCCGCAGCCCTGTGCCTTGGCCCAGCCGCAGTGTAGCCCTGGCCCTGACGCCCCGCTCCCTCCCCCTGTGTCCCGCAGCCATGGACCTGCTGTACTGGAGGGACGTGAAGCAGACGGGCGTGCTGTTCGGCAGCGTGCTGCTGCTCCTCTTCTCGCTCACGCAGTTCAGCGTGGTCAGCGTGGCGGCCTACCTGGCCCTGGCCGCGCTCTCCGCCACCATCAGCTTCCGCATCTACAAGTCCGTCCTGCAGGCCGTGCAGAAGACCGACGAGGGACACCCCTTCAAGTGAGTGCCGGGGGGGCGGGGGGGTCAGTGGGGAGGGGGCGGGGCCGCGTGGGATGGGGCGGGGCTGCTGGGGAGGGGGCGGGGTCATGGGCGGAGCTTGGTGTAACCTCCCCTGTGCTCCTGTGCAGGTCCTACCTGGATATGGAGATTTCTCTGTCTCATGACCAGATCCAGAAGTACGCAGACAGCGCCCAGCTCTATGCCAACACCACCCTGAAGGAGCTCCGCAGGCTCTTCCTGGTGCAGGACCTGGTGGACTCACTAAAGGTGAACCGCACGGGCAGCAGACGCTTTACACTGCCCTCTGCACATTTATACAGTATACACTAACATCCACACAGTCGCTAAACACACTTCAGATGAGTCCCTTTAAATACATCAGTATACATACCTCTATACACAATGATCAAACACTGCCAAGTACCCTCTATCCAATCAATACATAGCCTTTATAAACCCTACACATCAGTATAAAAGTTTCCATGCACCCAATGTACATAATGACTGTATGGCTATCCAAGCAAAGTGTCATGCTGGCAGACTAGTATTAAACTTGAGTGGTGGTGATGTGACATTCACGGAATGCGACCATTTGCTGTAGTTTAAATATAGAAACTTCTTAGCAATTTACTTTATTAAAGCACATAACAGCTTCGAAATTCACATTTGAGATATTAGTAGTCGTAAAACACATTAGTTAACTTACATTTGCAGTTCTTAAAATATATCTATATCACTTAAAATAATCCTCGTTATCTGTGTGCCAGCAATTCAAGGGCAGTGTTTATTTGAAGGATGTGTTGACCACTTCATATCCACAGTTAATGTCACTGTGACAACAGCCTCTAAAAATAACATGTCTAGGGTGTCAGCTTCTTCCACAAAGAGATGTGGTTTTTTTGTCCGTGTTTGAATCATGAGAAAGATACAATGCATTTTATCATTTAAACATAAACAACCACATCCGGAACATTGTGTGGTACAGGCCAACAATCCACTTGGATTTGGTTATTGGTTCATATCTGGAAATTGCATATCTGGTCTTCAGATGCTCAAGGTAATGCGACATTGAAAACTCTTATCTTGTTTATGTGTACAGATCAAAAGTGATGTGGCTCCAGCGTGGTACACACTGCTGTTCTCTTACAGGTCACTGTGGTATTGTTTCTGCAGGAGCCTAATACTCCCACCAGAATTCTCTTTTCGTTTTGCTCGGCCTATTCCTTGCCTATATTTTCATAGGCTATGCTTTCTGACAAACAAACACAATGGTAGGCACATAACCACCATGTGATACACTAGTAGCAGACTGCTGAGTTCCCACTGTAGCCTGTGTCCATGGGAAGGCTGGTGGACTCTGGTCCAGAGAGTCAAATTACAGCTTTACTGAGTTTACACATACAAATAAGCACTTCCTACCCGGCATGCAGAGCCATACTGCACCAACCTGTGCACTGACATTCATGTATGCCATACATTTAACTGCAGGGAAAGGATTTAACACACGTTTAAAAATCCCAATATTCTCACAATATGCCATCGTTGCACATCTGCTGTAAGACGTTCCTCCCCTTAGCTGTGGTACAGTATCTCTGTAGTCAGTGGTGTGACCTTCTGAGCGCGCTGTCCTGTGTTTCAGTTTGCAGTGCTGATGTGGCTGCTGACGTATGTGGGGGCTCTCTTCAACGGCCTGACGCTGCTCATTCTGGGTGAGGAACCTCCGTCTCAGTGACAAAATACGTGCGTCCTGTCTCTTCTCCTCGCACTAAGCACATCGTATCTATTTAGGTTTAGATTATTTACTGAACACAATCTTTTCCTGGGTGATTTCACTGAGTACCAAAGATACATTGGTAGGCCTCCATCTAGGAACTGAACCTTGAACTGAGTCTTCTCTCTGCAATCTCAGTCTCTTAATCTGCGCACCACATTTACACACCTGCGCTACTGTCCAGATTGCAGTTTCAGATATGCCACGTGTCAGAGTCTGAACACCCCTCTCCCGCTCGTGTCACAAGCAGAGCTGCGGCTCAGATTCCACACAGCACTCTCTGTCCCGTCCACTTCACACTCCAGTCCCGCTGTCGCTCGGCCCGACTGCGCGAGCCCTCCTCCTGATTAGCGCCGAGCGCTATCTTAAGTACACAGCCCGAGGTTCCACTGCGGGAGCTGTGGGGCCAATGATTAACCCTCAGACCCAGACAGGGCTCAGCACCCAGTGTCCCAGCCACAGTGCCCTTCAAGCCATGTGGCCAGCCACCTCCCCCCTCACAACGAGCGTGATCAGCGTTAAGGGTTCGGAAACATGGTCCAGTCGGCATGTGAAGGGTTAACACTCAGAACGCAGTAATGTGTGCTCTCTCCCCAGCTGTGGTGTCCATGTTCACGATGCCCGTCGTCTACGAGAAATACCAGGTATGGATTCGCTGATGTACAGTACTCTGTCTGCCCCTGGTTCTCCATTGCAGCTGTGCAGCTTTAAAAATAACGCACTGATATTGACGCCAGACCCTTACCTGTCACTGCAGGCGCAGATTGACCAGTACCTGGGACTAATAAGGACCCACGTCAATTCCGTGGTGGGAAAGTAAGTTCTGCCTGCAGCTTTTCATAAAACTACAGCAGTGCCGTACAGCTGAGACATTACGCAAGTGGAGGTTTCACTGATTCACTGCACTGATTGAAGCTTCACTAATTAAGCCCTTTTACATAATGACTTAAACTCAGGCAATCTCAAAGTGTAATTAGTAGCTGTAGATCACTACAGTTTTTATTATACCAAGCTTAAGTCTACTCATTTCACTGAACAAGACATTTGTTTTCAATTGTGAGTTTCCTGCTTATTCATTTTCTTTTGGGATAAGGTGCATTTCCACAGTTTTCAAAGCTGGTTTTTAAAAAAAGACTAATCTCAGCAGTTAACCGTTGCATGTGTGGTCTGACAGGATCCAGGCGAAGATCCCTGGAGCCAAGCGGAAGGCGGAATAGGCCAGGCCCAGCGGAGGGGCCTACGGGCCCCGGGCCCCGGGCCCCGCACTGGCACAGAGGGACGAGGGCCGGAGGGCCCGCAGCATTACCGGAGCGTAGCACTATCTGTCAGCACCGTGGTGTTCCAAACTAAAAGCCGCTCAAGCACTGGAGAAGCCCCCACCCAAGCTGTCTCGATAACTGTAGAGTAACCTCGCTTGTCACACACATCAGGCACTAACGTCTAGTGAAAAGATTTAATAACAAAAAAAAACAAAAAAAGAACAAGATAACTAGATGTGTTTTTTGTGTTGCTTCTTAAATGCATGAAGTAAAGACTCTTGAGTAATATTTGATAAATTTTAAGTGTTTTTTTTCCCGCTACTTTTTCCAGCCATGCCGATGACTGTAAACGTCGCATAGCAGCTTCTCCAGCTTTAGTGCTCCGCTTCCATAGTTACGACTGCTTCATGTCACTGGGTGGCGGGTGGGGCTTCTCTTTTCTGTGTCTGTATGTGCGTGTGTGTGTGTGTATATATATATATATATATGCATATGTATATACATACACACATACATATATCAGATAGACTTGTGGACTAATGTTTTTGGTGTTTTCCAGCACAAATAATTAAACAATGTACTTAATAGGTATGATTACTGTAGCATTTGGTTTTGTATAACTATAAGGAACTACACAAACTCTTGTTTATAGGTACTGTTGTTGAACTACTAAAAAAAAAAAAAAAAAAACAAAGAAAAAGAGAGGGGAAAAAGAATCTCTGGAGGGAGACTGCCAGCTTGTCCAACTTTGTACTGTTCAATGTAGTTCTTAGTCCTGGACTCTATTTGCACTTATGATGTACTCATTAATGAATGCAAAAATAAATGTTCCTAAATGTATGCCCCACCCATTTTTATTTTATTCCCATCAATGGAAGTGAATGAAACTGTAAATAGGGCTTGCTAGACTGCTACACAGTATCCACCAGTCTCCAAGCCGTCAGCAGAGATATGCATCATGGGAAATGCAGGCAGTCTGCAGTGAATGGTCTTGAGTGCCCTCTTCTCAAATGTCAAGCTTTCTGAAAGGTGTTAAATGTTAAGTAAGGATGTGCAATGACACTGGGACAGTCTCAGGACACTGGGAATGACAGTCTATTTATAGTCACATTAATGTTCTCTGGGGTAGGAATCCTTGGTCATCAGTGTCAACAATACTTTAGGGGACTTGGCGTCAGCCTGAAGATGGGTTTACCCCTGTCATGGATCACTGTCAGTCGCCTGCCAAATGAAATTGCACACAATTGGCATGTGACAGGTGGAAGCAATGTGTGTGTCAGCTTCATTGCGCAAAGGTTAGAGCAGTCTGATTAGCAATCAATCTAGTCATTTCAGACCAAGGTTTTGTGAAATTGTTTTTATGGAGCATTATGACCGTATATTATGGCCATGAAGGTTGCTATAGCATTCTTATAGCATAAAAACCAAATCAGACGGTGTCATTGAGCAGATGTTAAGTAGTTATTTCAAGTAGGGCTGAGTGATAAACCGTGATAACCAAATTGTTTTAGCGCAATCACAATCATTGCCATTGATTGGTGATTGGCTGAATACTGATTAGCTTTCATATCAGCACCCAATAGATGAGTGTTAATGGATACAAGTGATGTTTTTTGTTCTCCACTGGAAGCATTTCAAATAAGCAATAACACAGGAAATCAGGAAGGGGCCAATTAATCTTTCATGGTACTGTATGAAAAAAAAAGAAAGCACATACGCCATGTGGAGGTCATGATGTCTATTGTGCTGAAAACAATACTTGATTGATACTCAAACCCAGAGATGTCAAACCGACAGCACATGGGCCCAGTCCAATGTGATGCAGCATCCATCTGTGTCTGTAACAGACTACTTCTGCAGGCTTTTCAGTTGTCAGACGAGCATCATAGCTTCTAAAAGCCAAGGCGGCGGTCAGAAACTGAGGCAGCGCTCTGATAGGAATGAGCAGCCCTGCGTTTCTAAAACACTGTACCTGACTGTGACGGGACCCTAATCTCCAACGTGCCGGCTCAGTGCGTGGCGTGGGGCTCGCTTCGGCCCGGTGGAGGGACAGGTGGCCGGGACACGGTGTTCCCGGGAGAGAAGCCAGTGCTGCTCTGCTCTCCGCGGCACGACCGTTCCTCAGTGTGGTCACGTTCAATAATTTCAGCTTTTCGAGCCAGGTAAGAGAGAAACACACTACTGAAATTCCAGTGCTTTATTTTTGATAATCAAAACTGCCCCCTAGTGGTTATAACGTAAGCCGACGGGGGAGAGATTCATCTGAACATAACCGAGGGAGATAAATTAAGCCCCAGCTTTACAGTGGGTACTGAAAACACTGGATAACAACAGAAAAGCAGGCCTCCCTGTGAGCCTCACAATAAATGCACAGTGCAGTAGGAACCGGAAACGGGAAACAGCAAGCCAACAGGAAACAGCAAGGGAAGAGGAAACAGAAAGCGAACAGGAACAGGAAACAGCAAGGGAAGAGGAAACAGTAACACCCTGCTCATATGTTGAGCAGGGTGACGGGGTGCAGCTGGAACAGGACTCCTCTGCTGAGCCGCTCGTCTTTCTGCACCAGCTCCATCTTCTGGCTGGGATCAACCTGAGACAAGCACACACACACACACACACACACACACGCACACACAGATGGGTCAGGGAACGAGTAAAGATATGCAAACACTTAAGATTGCTGCATTGTTTCTAGATCACCCATTTTTAACCTTGAAATTAAATCCCCTGATTCCCAGGTTCATTTTAAGTCCAAACCTTATGAAAATATGGAATATTACCAAACAATGATTAAGTGTTCATTAGGGAAATGTGAACCTTTTTTGATAAGTAATTACCTCATTACACAATTTGCTGAGCATGTTTTTTTTGTAAACAAAGCATTGAGATTACATTGCAAGCATGCTTTACTGCAATTTTTGTTCCTGCTCAATTTACACTAAAGGTACTTTGACATCTATTTCACTTGGAAATGACTCAGTGGTGAGTTTTCAAATTTAATCTTCTGTAATTTAGGTTGGCTTTGTTTCATGTTTGTTTTATGCTCAATAAAAACTAGACATAATTTCACATGCAGTATAACAGTTATGTTCCCGCTGATACAAGTGAGGGTGAGACCGTTACAGCAGCCTCGTACCTGGTTCCACTTCTTGGGCTTCTCGTAGTAATGAGGAAGGACGTCCTCTCTTGGTGGTGACTTTGTGAATAACCTGGATCACAGGAGAGGAGGCAGGAGAGAAGCTATATTCAGGCAGCGGACACCTACTGGGGCAGCATTCATTGGAGGTCCAAGGGAGGCAGTCATACAGTCTTTGGCCTCAAGCCTAGACTTCTTTTGATTATTTTAAAAATAATTACCTTAGTCCGTACTGATAGCTAGTATGATTTAAGATTACACACCATGTAATGACTTTCAAACAGTAAAGCTATGAAGAGGTAGGCACCTGATGATTCTGTCTCGGATGTTCTCCTGCAGTTGGTTCACCCTGTCGGGCCCCAGGTGAAGCGGCCCATTTGGACCCTCACACGCCAGGCGGTTGATGGCCCCACGCAGAGCGTTAATCTGTCGGGACAGAAAATGGCGGGAAGGGATGTTGAGTAATGCAGCTGCTAGCTGCGTCTAAACAAGCCACAGAGGGAACGTGGCCAAGAGTGTGTGCCAGCAGTCTCTGTGGACGTCTCAGCCTTTCAAAACAGAACATAGCCAACAGCAAATGTCCAGATATTACTTCTGAATGCGCGTTGACATTAGGAAACGGGGCATTTAAGAGTATTACCTGAGGGCTCGTGGTTTGTTATGCTAAGATGAACAGACAGATAAATAGCTGAGGCCTCCAAGTTTTATTGTATTGTGAAAATACACAGGGCCTTACTTCAGTGATGTCTTCCACGTCGAACTTCACATCGAAGGCCAGCTCTATGTCGTGCTCGGGGAGGATGCCCTCCTGGGTGAGAGGGTTCCAGCCCAGCCCACAGAGGGCGCCGGTGAAGCAGGTCCTCTCCTCATTGGTGCTGGAGACAAACAGAGATTATGGATGTGTGAACGGATACATGAAGAAAATTAGATGAAAACTCCAGAAAATTGGTATTGGTGGAGGTGAGTGTGTCCCACATTCATGGCAAAAGGAACATTAAAGGATCCAAAAGCTGTGCGTTCCAGGCTCACCGGAGCTCCATGATGGGGGTGAAGAGCATGCAGAGGAGGGCAGGCAGGCCGTGGATGTTGGGCATGATGGTGGTCTCCTTCAGCAGGATGTGGGTGCCTGTGGCCCAAACACAAACACACACACAAACACACGCATATAAACACAGTCAGTCTGATCAGCTTAACCACTTGAAATTGTATACAGCCTAATCGATAAATATCTGTAGGCATACTGTATTGTATAAAGACGTGGCTGTGGTAATGGTCTCACGCATATGTGCAGGAGCAGCGGTTCACCTGAGGAACTGAGAGACACAGACCCGGCCACCAGCATCCTCAGGTGTTTGTCCTCAGGAATGTCATTTACGGCCACACAGTTGATGCTGTCCCGGTCTATAGCCACACACCTGGGGAGAGTAAAGCCTCTGTAGCGCTCAGGACAGTTTCTCCTGTGATGTCATGATGTCACAGACACATTTTCACAAGCACTAAAACGACGGAGCCAGCTTAAGGTCCCCCGGCCTGGACAGCTCACCTGTACTGTGTGACAGAACTCATGCTGTGGAAGCTGACTTTGTGAGGGCTGGCCGGGCCGTGTACTGGAACCTGTGAGGACCAAAAAGTCAATAGCACGGACGCACACACACACACACACACACACACACACACACACACACACACACACACACACACACACACAAATACTGTGTCAAATACTTTTAAACCCCTTTAGACATATCTAAAAATCCTTCCTGCATTTTGGCTGGTAGCACATTCTATTGACAATTCTCAGGGATTTGCAGGAATGTCTAAAGTTTATTGGCATCTAAAGAATGAAGATATTCTAAGTATTTGACTCAGGTCTGAAACGTGCAGAAACAGGCACATCACACCGCTTCATGCACCAGACTGAGCAGCGCACACAAACCCGGCCGTCTCCCAGCGGCCCGCCCGCCCCAGCAGATAAGCGCGTGCGGTACCCTGCACTTGGGCGAGGCCTGGCTCGTTTTGGAGAAGGTCTCCAGCAGGCTGTCGATCAGCTGCTTCTCCTCCGCCTTGCGGGTCTTCCAGGAGCTGCTGGTGCTGTTGGGGACGAACGTGCCCTCCTCCAGGTCCTTGTACAGGGACAGCAGCACCTCATGGTTCTGCTGCAGGACCCAGCATAGCAGTGTCAGGGCTGAGGAGACTATGCTCTACAGCAGCCATTGAACTTGGTGAAAAAGTACAACAGGTACTCCCTTTTTAGGAAAATCAGTAGTCATTCTAGTGTTGATTACATTCTAAGACAGACAGCTAAACAGTTTCCTTTTCTTTACACTCACACTGTAGCACAGAATCACATACAGACAGCACAGACTCATTGATGGGTTGCCAGATTGTAGCATAATGACGCACCAACGGTGCGTCCCCACCCTCCCAGCCTCGCTGAGGTACCTTAGACTCGAAGCTCTCCTCGACCTTCTGGGCGTGGCCCTCCTCCACCATGATGTCGGCCACGCTGCAGTTGATGGTGTCGGTGCTGACGAGCAGGTGGACGCGCATGACGCCGTGCAGGATGGAGAAGAGCGAGACGATGAGGGAGCGCCTGTTCACCAGCGTGATGAAGCGGTTCCGCGCCGCGCAGCTCCACTGGTCGCCCAGGACCATGGACTGGGCCGAGGGCCGGATCCCCGCGATCTGGAACTCCTGGGCCTGCCGGCGCAATCGCAAACACACGGTGGACCTGCAAAACCTGCGTCGATGCGCTTCCGGTTCAGGTGTCATTTGAAGGTATCGAACCCTTATTGGACACCAGGCTATCACACGATTGTGTACTTTGGCACGTTGTTTTGCGCATGCGTACGTACAAGTTATTGGTGGGTTGGTTAACTTGGTAGCCTCGTATGTAGCTTTTTTCGCTATGAAGGTAGCTAACAGGGCTCTGTAGGTGGCGCTATCATCTTGCGTGTTAGCTAGGCTACACAAACGGCTGCAGGAGAGACTTAGACCTGTTCCGGGGAAGTGGGGCTTACCTGGAAGCTGGGGGTCAGCAGGTCAGGGGGCAGGTCTCTCAGGCTGCTGCAGCTCACCTGTGTGGTGTTGCCATAATCTACAAAGAACACCTGACTCACAGAAAGACCAGTTATTACACTGTTCAGTCACTTACCAGTTAACACACTGCTCACAGTCTAAAACCAGGTCATACACTGTGGAAACCAGGCCCACCTCCACGGTGCTGCCCCACACGTGCAGGACCTTGGCTCGGAAGTACTGGCCCGTCTCCTCGGACTCGAAGGGCGCCAGGCACAGCAGGTTGGGGTACAGGGACACGGAGACGGGCCTCAACTCACGCGCGTTGATCTCCGCCGTCAGCCGCCGCTGCTTCTCCAGGCTGGCCTCGTCTGCCTGAAAGCCCCAGAAGTGGGCCACCTCCACCACCTGGGAGAACACGGCCGCAGGGGCCAGGACCGCCCTCAGTACCGGAGCCGCGCACTGGGCCCGACAGGACAGGGCGCCGTCCGGCTCGTCTGGAGCAGGCTGCGGAAGCCCCGCCTACCTCTGTGATGTTGACTATGAAGACGGGATTAGAGGGCAGCTTCTCCGGGTCGACGGTGCTGCTCAGGACGCCCACAGGGTACACAGAGTGGTTCTGGAAGTCCACGTTCACCCTGAGAACCGCAGCACGGCAGGGGTCAGGGTGGGGGAGGGAGGGAAAGTGTGTGCGTGTGTGTGTGTGTGTGTGTGTGTGTAATCTTTTCAACACCTTTACTCTCAAATATTATGGTAGAAAATCTTACAAAATCTTCTGAAGGAGACTTTGTGTGATTTTATCAACTAGCATTGTGCCGCTCAGAGGTTCAGAGAGTGTTAGCATGTCTCTGTGTCAGGGCCTTATGAGGAGCTATGAGCTCAGAACAGCAGCCAGGACCCAACCTTCAAACCCAAACACCCCCCCCCCCCGCAGAACAGGGCTGCCTGCAACACAACAACCTGTACTTTAACAGACATAACAGGCTCATTTCCTCACAGAAGTAAAGGCCAACATTCGGCAGTCTGGTAGTACAGCGTCTCACAGTGGTGTCGTGTGTGAATACAGAGTACAGACGGCTGTGTTTGAGCTGAACGGGGTGTACCGCGCGTATCTGAGTGGAGAAATGGTCCTGCCGCCGGCCTTGGTCTCCACCTCGTCGGTGGGGTGCACGAACAGGTCCAGCGGGAGGCGCTGGTGAGCCAGCAGCAGGGCCAGGGACACCTCGGGGAGCACGCCCGACGTCTTCGAGGAGCTCCTGTGGAACTCCACGTACGCCCTGGAGGGAATGCTTGCTTTTTACTCACTCCCTCCCTCTCTCTTCCTCCATCCTCCCATCCTTTACACGACATCAAAGCAACACTGTAGCACTCCACATCAACTGAGAGCAGCTCTTCTGCCGGTGGCCCCGGAGTTCAAAGGTCACAGGTACGACAGGTCATCTGTGCAGGGAGCCCCGCCCCTAGACGGCCCGTGACGGACAGCTGAAGAGACCTCGCCTACCTGGAGCCATCGAAGGAGATGGCCTTGACCTGGCCGCACTGCCGGAAGAGGGACTGCAGCTGCTTGTAGTACAGGAACCCGTAAGGAGGGATGTTCCTTACCTAAGAGAGAGGAAGAGAGCTACGCTCAAACAGGAGTGAGGGGGGGTGTGATGCCCTGGAAACGTCCCCGTTACACTGAGAGCATGAAGGCGTCACAGATTGCAGTGCCCTATTTATCTTCAATTAGGCCAAATCAAACTAAATCACTTGGCAGCCATTCCGGCTCAGGACGGTTTTTTGTTTCCCTGCAGGGGTATTCTGGGAAGAGTATTTTTCAGGCGTAAGGAAACTACATACCATGACTGTTGTTTTTGGGTCATTGCCAGACAGTTCTTTGGAGGCCAGTTCTTCATCCATCTCCCCCAGGGAGAAGTAGTTGGGGTAAAAAGCTCCAGCGATCGCGATCTGAAACAGACAAGAGGCTGTGGCTAAAGATGACTGACAGGGTGCTGGAACACGCTAAAAGGACTCTTCATTAATCATCCTGAGAGGTACATTTAACCACGTTTCACCTGGGATTCTGCTTTCATTTGCTTAAACTGACAAAGTCAACCGCCCTGCTCATAAATGAAAACAATAGCCTCCCTCCTCCCACTGACAGCGTGGCCCAGGGGGATTGTGGGTAGAGACTCGCCTGCAGGATGAACCTCTGTTTATGGAGGCCGCTGTAGTCCATCGGGGGCGGGTTCTCACGCACGTTCATGTTGAACTGGGACACGCGCTTCTTCAGGTCCTCAAACAGCTCGGCCACCTGCGGAACCACGCCCCCTCGCGGTTTACATCACAGCTGTTCAATCGCTGTCTGAGCGCTCCGTTTAATGAACTCTCAATTAGCGTTCACACCTCTTACACATTACACGTGCCAGCTTGCATTTACAGATGCAAGTGACATCACAGCAGAGTTACTGGAGAACAGAAATGCACTTACAAGCTGCAACAATTAATAATCCATCCACTGGTACCTCTGGGTAATGAGGGATCTGCAATATTGCTTGTGATTTATTGTTTCTAAAAAACAGTGCAACAGTACAATCTTTGGTATGAGATCCACTCCCAGGGTACTGAAGTGTAGCAGAGCTTACACAGAGGCTCCTTCTACTTAATAAACGCAAGTGTCGCTTTCCATTGTATAAAGTAATTCATCACACACATGCATCATGGGACAGGGTGACCCAGTACTGGAGGAGAGAAGGAGGCTCAGGCCCCCTCTGCCTGTGGCTGTCCGATCTTTACCTCTCTGATCCTCTTGATCTGAATGCAGTTCTCCTTTCCCCACTCCAGCTCATCCTGGGACAGAGAGCACATTAACCCTTTGTTGTATCAGATCATAAAATGTGATTAGAATATTCTTAACTGAACATTCTAATGCTGATGTCACAATCACTACTGGTAACTGAAAGCGACTGGGTGGTCACAGTGAAGGCCCAGTCCCAGCCCACCCTCACCTTTGGATGTCTCAGCTCTCCTTTGCTCCTCGAAGTGTACCAAGCCTGAAAAGCAGACGGCGGAAAACTGAAACATCACCTTGGACCATCCAATCGGCCAACAGGGAACAAATTCCCCCAATGTTGTCAGCGCACTCAATGACCCCAGCTGATCTCACCCTCATTCTCAACCTTTACAGTCTGAAAATAAAACTGTGCAAAAAAAGCCAGGCGGGGGGAGAGAGAGAGATGTTGAGGTGCTTACCTTAAAGGCGTTGACGAATGCGATGGAGTCGCTCGGTACGCCATTTGCGAATGACAGCTTGCTCCTACAGCAAATTCAAAGTATCATATTTATCAAGAGGATGCTTGTGCACTCAAACAGGCCTTGTGCAAAGCAGGGCTAACTGTCTCCACAGCCATCCTTATTGCCTCCATTACAGACATGTTACACTATAGAGTGAGCCAACTGACTGTGGCACATGAATAACACACACATTATGCCCTCTGATGTGACGGGCTCACTCACCGATAGCCTGCTAGCCGCTGCAGTGCTGGCATGGAGAAGAAGCTTTTCAAAGACAGAGAGGCAGCTGAGAGAGAGAGAGAGAGAGAGAGAGAGAGAGACGTGGTGTGTGAAACCACTGTGCCATACTCTCAAACGCAACGTGCACACAAAAAAAACTGACATTAGGCAAACTCCCACCATCCTGACCTCACTGCAGTCAGAAAAATGTTCAGCCCACACAGACAAACCATGCACAGCTGAGCCTCTCAATTACAATCCCCAGCACACTGTTCACTGTGCACGGGTGAGAAAAACAGGATTTCACAGGAGGAGCTTTGTTTTTGCATTTTGCCACTAGAGGGCGATCATGCACCGCAATCTCACCGATGATGAGGCACTCCTCCAGGCAGCCGAAGACGTGCCCGAGCACGATCATCTTGCCCAGGTGCAGGTCGACGGGCAGGTGGGCCAGCACCCGGCCCAGGAAGGTCAGCTCTCCGTCGAAACGCCTCTGCTCCCGTCCGTCCTGCTTCGCTGACAGAGCGCCCAGCTGCGTGACACAGAGCACGCAGACACAGCGAGTCAGACTGAAACGCAGCCCACAGGCTGGGACTGTTAGGTCAGCATTAGCATACAATACATATCCCGATATGGGTCACAATACAACACAAACACTGATACACTGCTAAGTTCTCAAAACCAAATCGGACATCATTAAGTACAGTGTTCTACTGTATTGTGAATAAAGTAACTTAAATGTAATTCAGCCAAGGAAAACAAGGTCTAAAGTTCAATGAGCTAACATACAATATATTATGAACATTTACAAATGATTATGAATGCTTTTGGAGTTTAAACATTTGCATTTAAAACGGCACCTCGTCGGTAATGGAAATGTGCTTATTTAATGGAATATAAGTAATACAAGTACACACCTACACTGAAGGTCAGTCTTTCATCGGTAATACACACGCTTTGTCACATGCCTATGCCTACAGCCTCAGAGGGTCATGCTGGAAACACGCCCTTCAAAAATACCATCAAACCAAAAAAGGTCAACGTGCCAGCGGACTGAGAGAGGAGGCGCCCACGCACCTCTTTGAGCTGCAGCACGGTCCTCTCGATCTCGCTGATGTTCGGGGGGGACAGGGCCATGGACAGCACAGAGCGGGGGTCCCCCATGTCCAGCAGCTTCACCTTCAGCATGATGGCGGCCAGGGGGGAGCGCTGGGCACCCCACGGCAAGAACAGGGGTAAGACATTTTAGTCTGAGACTCCACATCTGTGGGCTGAACTGAGCCTCAGTAGCATTAGCACTTTTGTCACACATCTGTGCCTTTCGTTGGGTCTGTGGTTTTAAGACTGAAATGCTGAACTGTGAAACCCACCAGCATTTCAGGAATAACAAAGTCGGGGATCTCGCTCCTCCAGAACTCCTTAGTCACCAGCCGGTAGCAGTAGCCCTTGGACACTCGCCCGGCCCGACCTGACCAGGAAACACAATACGCAGGAAAGTTCCGGAAAAGGACGCTGGTCCCCACACGTAACCTCAGCTGATCCCAGAGTTCACAACACAACAAACACACAGCTGTTAACACACCAATGATGCTTTCTCCCAAAGATAATAAGCAATCACACTTTAAACACAAGAAAAAGGGCACAGCAGAACAGTGATTCCGAGCTGCTAGCGTTGGCAGGTAGACCACAAAACAGGGGTCTACCTCGGCGCTGGTTACAGTTGGTCTTGGAGGCCCAGGTGAGCTGCAGGCACTGGTAATTTGTTTCTTTGTCACAGACGAGATGTCGGGCCAAACAGAAATCAATCACTGTCAAAAAAATAAAAAAAATAAATCAGGTTTCATACAGTGGGAAGTGGGAGCAGAATTGCAACGTGAGACGTTAGATTCTATTCTAATCAAGCAATCTTCAAGTCAAAATGTCCATTTATTAGTGGTGGATTTGCGGAGCGAAGAGGAATCGGACGGCTCACCGTACTTTACATCAGGAACAGTCACTGAGCTCTCAGCGATATTGGTGGAGAGGATGATCTGAGCAGAGAGGATGAGTTGAACTCGTGTTAAATTCATTGTTACTGCATGTGCTGTAGACCATGCAGACCTGAGAGAGAGCTGTGGGTGAGTCTGTGGATCTTTACCTTCCTGTATCCTGGGACAGGCACTAGAAACACCCCGTTCTGCTCTTCCAAGGTGACTGAAGAGTGCAGTGGGTACACCTGCAACCTGCAGCACACGATTATTGTTATAATTAAACTACAGAATGACCCAACGCACCAGTGAATAGACAAACTTGCTGCGCAATATCCATTTGGCAACTGCATATTCTGTTGGTAAATTATGCAAGTTTTTGCATATTTTTGTCTTTTCATTGCATCTGAATCTTGTGTGGGAATGCAAGTTCTAACTATTATTATTCAGATGCCCCTAGGCTGCAATCTTCCAGGAAGCCAAAATTGATCCCTCATTATTAGCAATTTACCATTTACCATTTAGCAACACAATAAATGCAAATAAATTTTATAATTTTAAAATATTACATTTCAGTTGTGCTCAAAAATGAGAAAATGATAAGTCTTTTTTGCTTTTAGAACCAGGTAATGGCCACATAATGAAACAATTTCCACACAATTTCCATGTATCCTCTATTTATTAAACACAACTTGCTAAAGGATGATAGGCACTGAACTGGGAATTTAGAGAGCCACAGCACCCTAATACAGAGCACACAGGAAAAAAAAAAACAGCCCAACTCCCTAAACCCCACCCCACTTTCAGAAAGAGTATCTCCAGTTCTGTGCAGCCAGCCTCACGGACCCTCAGTAACAAACAGGAGAGCAGTTCACTTTACGACCGCCAAAATAAAACGGGCTGACAAGAGAGCAAACCGTAAAAATATGACTATAAAACAGTGACTGAACCCTCTATACTGTCCCCGAGAGCGAAATCTCTCTCGATTAGAGTCAAACACGCTCCCGTATAACAGCACCAGTGTGGAGGGGTGGCTGAGGAGTTGCCTGAAGGAGGCCCACCCCGCCCCCCCCCCCCCCCGGGCCGCTGGGACCCACCTCTTGCGGACCAGCTTGGCCAGGGCGTCCTGTATGTAGTGGATCTCCGCCAGGCCGGGCAGGAACACCAGCACGCTCCCGCGGTCGGGCAGACCTGAGCAGCCTTCCTTCTCCGTCCTGGAGCTGTGCAGAAACACAAACGTGCGTGATTATCTCTCCGTGCTAATGGCAGTGAGTAGGCACATCACATCAGTGCATATCTCTGTTTTAGTGGCAGTGATTACACACAGCGATTACCCCCGGGTTAGCTACAGTGAGTAGACGTGGTGCTGCAGTAGTTCAGTAGGACAGGGATGTATCCCAGCTCACTGTGGTACAGAGGGGTTTGAAGAATGACCTGTGCTGTAGGTCTCTCTGGGGGCTCCTCTAGCTTAAGCACTTAAGCGCAGTGATGCCCCACAAACTGGATTAAACCCTGACTGTGCCGGTGCCACCAGGGGGTCTCTAAGGGCATCACACAGAGAGCCTCAGGGTCACCCAGAGAGGGAGGGCTTCACCCAGCCGGGAATCACCCACCTTCCCAGCTAGCACAAAACGTTCTCACAGTGTTGCCGCAATGTACTGTCAATGATACAACATTCACAAAACACTCCAGTACATTGTGAGAACATTTTGTGTTAGCTGGGTTGCCATTTGAGAGCAGAAGCACACAGTGGAAAAACATGCCTTTCAGTGGAAACGCATGCTAATGCCCGCAGTGTCCTTTTCCAAACAGACAGAGGACACTGTTGTGATGGGCAGGCCTACAATTGCAACCGAGCGATAAAGAACTCCAGAGTTGAACTGCACAGTACAGTGTGGCATTGAAGAGCAGAGGAGAGAATATATAGTGGATTCCTGAAAGAACTGGGGAGATGTGTGTATGATTTATGATGTATATTATGGTTTATGATGAATATTATGGCTTATGATTAACCATGAGATATGCATTATGTATTCTGGTTTATGATATGCATTATGCTTTATGACATATATTATGGTTTATAAGGTGTATTATGGTTTATGTGGATGAGGATTTATGCACGTTCGTCTCCAGCGTACCTCTGATCTTTGGCCTCCAGCTCATCAAAGCTTTGGATGAGGCTGACGGCCACGTTGTACATCTCCGGGGTGATGTAGGGGTCGTCAGCGTGAGGGGCTTCCACCTGACGCAAACGCACACGCGCATGTATGCACAGACGCACGGACAAATGCACACGTTTCATCTGATCAGCTTAACCAAAGGGACTTTCGCACAGTCACAATCAAAACCTCAGTAATTAGTCTGGGACCCATCAAGTCAAGTGTCCCAGTATGTAAGCAAACGTACCGACCATTAGATACTGCCGTAATACACTCCAGCCACAAAGCCAGGATACAGAGCGTGCACACAGTCCTCTCTAAAAGTGACCGATCACAAATGGAATAAAACCATCATAAAACTCCCAGTCATTCACTTTATAAAAGCTTTACTAAAAAGAAAAAGGAAGAGGCCAAATGTCCGTAAGGAGGTAATAAAAAGCATGCGTGCTTTCAAACTATTTTTACAGAGTAACTCATTCTGCTCAGCTTTAGGCAGAAGCTCTTATCAGTTGCTCCTAAGTGATACGGGATCAGGGACTGGGAGTGAGTGACCACAAACCCCCCCCAAACCCCGCCCCTACGAGCCGCCACTCACCCGGTATGGCAGCTGGCTCTGAATGTCGTCCAGGTAGAACTCCTCCACGGTGTACGGCGCTCCCTCCACCTCAAACACGTAGGCCGGGTTCATCTGGTTGCGGATGGGCGTGCCAAAGTATCTGGCGAACTCCTTGCAGTTGATGGTGGCGGACATGAGGATGACCTGGGGGAGGAAAGGGGGCGGAGCTGAGAGGGTGTGTCTCTATCACAGGGGACAGACCACATTTTCGACCGGGGGCGTTTAATTCCAGAACAAGACCTCATAGTTCAAGTTCATAAATCCACCATGAGCAAGGCAAGAGACGAAACAAAATATCTACCAGATAAACTGGCTGAAAATAACCAAGCTAAACCTCAAATCAACATGTTTACTCCCATACCAAACTGCTGAGACATTTACAAAAAACAGAATTGTAGATACTGAAGTGAAGTCAATTTGTTACACAGAGTTTCAATGGGAGCTAAAGATGCTAACAAAATAGCCCTAGGTCCTAGCAATGTGAGCCAACAACAACAGACACAAGCGATACAATGACAGGGGCATCTCTCTAGTCAGGAGAAGTGAGACAACATGCATTTCACAAATTCAATCAATTATTGATTATAACCTATTTTTTTCCAAGCATTTCAAGTTAAAATTCACACTAAGCACCTGTCACTTTCTCAGTCAAAACTTTTGTACAGTTACTCAGAGCATCATGAAACTTGCTTACTTTATATCATATCATCTAACATGCTAGCATATCTCTTTTGGAGGTCTGGTTTGACACACAAATGTATAGGGACAGAGACTAGAGGCAAGATAGATACCGACCATAATAACCACATAACCATAGTCATAGATTATCAACCATCTTGAAAATTGGCATACGGTCAGATCTAGACTGGTCAAAGGTGAACATAATCAAATATAGAGCACTAAAACCTGAGACCACAGTTGGAAAATGATACTGTATACAATGTATAATAAATAAAGGTTATTAACAAATCCATGATTTAATAACTGTGTGGTTAGCATGGAAGTACTGTATTTCACAAATCCCATGATGCTGAATCTTTAGAAAACTCACACGATTTCAGTGAAAAAGATGAACCACCATGAGTGCCTTATGGAACACACAGGTGCCTAAAATGCCATTCAGGGTGATCTTAGTGACTGTAGCATGATGAGCACATGTAACAAACCCACCTTCACATAGCGAGAGTTTGTGTGGAGCAGCTTCCGCACCACCAGGAGCAAGAAGTCCAGGTCCTCTGTTCTCTCATGGACCTGAAACACACACACACACACACACACACACACAATGTGCGCATACATACATGGCATGTGTGGCCATAATCGAATAAGTGAATCGAAGGCCCCTATTTAACATGCAGACGGTCTCAGTGAGAGGAATGCTGGCCCAGTAGTTAAGCCAGGCTGTGTGCAAGATGATTTCTGGAGCAAACTTGGCAGGTCCTGACCAATATACATAAATACATAAACATAGCCTGGTGGGGGCGGTGGTAAAAAATAAAAAAAACTCTCACCCCAAGATAAGTCACTAGATCCCACTTCCATGACAAATGAAATTCACCTGCTTTACTGCATTCATCTAACACACCTCCCTCTCAGTGAACTCACTGCCTTTGTGGACAGTAATGAGCATGGGAGTGCTGCCTGCATTCCACCCATCCCATAGATTCACTAGGTGCCGTTTCTAAGTGAGTGATGCACACTTGTTTGTGTGAAGATGTGAGGGGACTGCCATGCACAGGTACAGGACGTACCTCGTCTATGAAGATGTGGGAGAACTCAGTCAAGCTCTTGGCCCTGACCAACTTCTGCAGCAGGACTCCAGTCGTCATGTACAGGAGTCTGGTGTGTTCGGTGGCGACCTTCTCCAGACCCACCTGAACACAGACACACACACACACACACACACACACACACAGATAAACACACACACACACACACACACACACACACAGATAAACACACACAAATAAAACCTGAAACTGAGCTCCAGGCACGGTCCACGTGCAGCACGTAGCCCGGAAAGGGCAACACTCAGAGAAAACAGAAAGCGAGTCTTTCCTCTGGCATAAACATGCACCCATCTTTCCTGCATTAAGCCCATGCTCTTCCACATCTGAGCACTGAACTCAATGATGTCCACCTGGGGACGTGGCGGCGGAGAGGTCAGGTAATGGGCCAGACTGTGCGGTCACCACACAGCCCTACCTCCTATAAAGCCAGAGAGCAGTGCCCACATCCGCTGGCCCCTCAGGACAGGGCGCGTACGCACAGACGGGATCACTGATAAAAGCACCATTACTAACTGCATGACTAGAGGGCATGCTGAAAGAGGAAATATCATTTGGTTTGATGGAGAGCTCTGCTGCTTTGCCTTGGGAGTGAAGGCCCTGGGTGTCTACCACTGTTAGCCCTCTCAACCTCACAGTATCTGTGACTGAGACACTTCACAGCAGACAATGATAAACTCCAAATGTTTTCCGCGGTACTGCTTAAACACAATTAGTATAATGGGTCTTTCGTTTGGCTCTGTAGCTGTAGACTTAAGTCAATGATCTTCATTCTTGGTCCTGTTGGGCTGCACGGTCTGCTGGTTTTTGTTGTTAGCCGGTGCTTCATTGATCAATTAAAGCAGTGGATTCCACAGTAAACTCACCTCACCTGGTTTCCGGGTCTGAACTGGCTGCTGACATTAAGATGAAAACAAAAACCAGCAGACCCTGCAGCCTGCCAGGACCAGGAAGATCACTGGCTAATGTGATACAGCATATCCATGTAGTGATTTTTGCTAAACACTCAACAAATCTGTATCCAATGGATTTTAAAAAAAATGCAGGATATAAGAATCCATGCTGGTGTGTAAACTCAAACACTGCCCCCTACTGTGGCGGGTGTTGCATTGTAACCCCTTCTCACGGCATTATCGTCTCATCGCTCTCCTGCTGCCAGCAGCATCTATTCCAGTGAGTTTTGCGGAGGAACTGGAGGTACTCTTAGACTTAGGCGTTTCCTGGCCAAAGACCGCGCCGTCTGATAAACTGAAAGAGATCCAGCAAGTTAAGACATTTTGTTCTTTTACTCCCCCACACAAAACAAATGTCAGGAGAATTTCTTTGCAAACCTTCACCAAGGGATAATGCTTCTGCCTGAGGTGGTAGAGCCAGTCAATGTTCCTCACACTTATTATGCAACAATTCATGAAACAAAGCACGTAATCTTCTTTCCCCAGCAAGCCCTTTTCAGTTTTGTCAGGCACGAAAGCGAAAAGTCAAAATTTGAAGTTGTCACCCTCTATTCATTGCAAGCTTTCCCCCATTAACCAAAAATCTGAATGCTCATGAAGTGTCAGATTTCTTATCCAGCGCATGTCTCTGCGAGTTCTGAAATCATAGTTCTACCAGAAAAGATGATTAACTTTCACTTCAGAACCTTTGTATAACCGTCCTGCCTGTCAAATCACACATTTGCAGGTATGACACAAGCTTTTCCAACTAAAATTAAAAACTCCCATTGTAGATGCATGAAATCGTATTTTCTTGAGTCCTTGCGGTGCCCCCCTCTTACCTGGTACCCCACCAGGCTACCCAGGGTGCACTTGCGCTCGCGGGCGACCCAGCGGGCGATGCTGCTGGCGCCGATCTTGCGCGGCTGGGTGACCACCACGTTGCAGGGCACGTCCTTCTCGCTGTAGTAGTCCAGGATGAACTGGGGCAGCTGGGTGGTCTTCCCGCTGCCCGTGGCCCCGCGGATGATCACGACCGAGTTGTTCTCAATCAGGGAGAGGAGCTGCGGACAGACAGTGGGAAAAGTGGCCTTCGTAAGCAGCCAATAAGCTGGCTATGCACTGGGTGTGTCACAAGACTCAAAGCCCACAACAGCCAATAGACATCATCCCCAATATCTGTCATGTAATATAAAAACAGCACATTTAGTGATATTGTAGTTCAATATGATTATTGCAAAACAGCACAACAGTTAAATCAACAGCAATGCAATGAGTTATCCTCCACGTGTACTGTATGAGAAAGGAGCACATTTCTTACAGAGGCAAAACAGAAGGTTGCACCACACACAAAAATGATACAATAAGCACAGGATACAGTAATTCAGAATTCATGACACAGAATTCCTTGGCCTGTGGTTCCCCAGGGCACATACATACTCAGCTAGACTAGGCACACGGAATCAGAATGCTAAAAATGAAATGCCAACACCAGGTTCCCAGGACCGTCTGCTGAACCATGCTTACCTCTTGTCGGTACTTGGTGATGGGCAGGCTGGGGTACTCGTAGGTTGCCAGTGGGGGCGGGGGCTGGGTGCCTGAGTAATGAAGAAGTATATAGTTAATAAGGACACATCAGGTTTTCTTTTGTAAATGTGGCTTTTCAGGATCATGTGGCTTTTCAGCATTGAGTAACTGCATTCTAGAGAACAATATGAACTCACTCCCAGCATGGTCTCCCCATCCGTGTTTGGACCTCACGCACACACCGTGCTTGTCTGTCTTTGGGCTCGCCACCTCCTTGCCAGGAGATCTGGAATTAAAGCAGAGAAGTTTCACACAACACCACGGTAAACAATTGCCTAGTGCGGAAAATAAGATGAAACATGAGGAAAACATTTTTATCTGAGTGAAGAGCACTTTAAACCCAATCCTTTCCCCTCCAATGCAGAAACACTGCCCACACCAGCATCACTGCAGCTAAAGTGTGCACACTCCTCAGAAGCACTGACCCCAGGCACTTAACTCTACAGACCACACACGACCACAGGAGAGTTATGTGTTAATAGGAGAAAGTGTGGCCAACGGGCAGAGAAGGAAAATCCAGGGTCACAAAGTACAAGCCTTCCCCAGTGTTTTGTTCCAATCACCTGGATTTGCTAATCAGCACAACTCTTCAGCCAGGAAGTAGAATCAATTAATGGAATCAGCTGGAGTTCACAGGTAGAAGAAACCCAAGGCAGGACTTTTACTTTCTGACCCCTGTACTTTCCACCTCTGCTTGTGGGCACCTGGCATGTAGTCAGGAAGAATTAATGTAACATCAGCGGTAAAGCAGATGGCACCCTGGTGAACACAACCCAGCCTGCACTCGTGGGCCAGTTTTCAGAAAGCAGGCAGTTGGAAAGAGAGTTTCTCTGAGTGTGCGTGTGAGAGTTACACATGACTGGGCTGAGCTCTTGGTCTAGACGCTCTTGTGTGCGGCGTCGTCAGGGGAGGTAACGGTCTGCGGTCTCCCTCGGCGAGCTGGGCCCCAGCACGGAGCGAGACGTTCATGCGGTCAGCCTGCGCCCGGGGGCCCGGCTGATTGCCCCCCCTTCCTCACCCCTGTCCGCAGAAACGGCTTTCAGCTTCGATGCTCAACCCCTGCTTCTCTAGCAGCTTTTCCAAAGCTGCAGCTAAGTGCCGAGTGACCTTGCTGCCTTTGAAAAATGTGAGCTTTTCATGCCATCAGCCAGATCTTAAACCAATAGCATTAGCGTCATCCAGATCAAGGCTTTTCCAATGAGGGATAAACCATAGAAAAATCACACAAGAAAAATCTTTATGAAAATGGCTCAGAATTTTAAAATGCAGGACAGATCTGCTAAAGAAAAGCTGTATAAATGACCTTAGAACTGCACACACGCACATGCAGTGTGTGAATTTGAATTGACTTCCATGTCTGGAACAGCAGTTGGAATCGTCATCATTCAGCGAGGGGCAGGGACCGGCACCAAAATGCCATCTGTCGGATCACGCTAACCTCACTCCCGCTAACCTCAGTCCAGCCTAAAAGTTCATGCCGGCCACAGCGCCTCTCCGACCCCTCGCACGTTTACCCTGGGGTCCTGGGGAGGGGGGAGGGGGGGTCTCCCGTGCGGGCAGGGGCCCCATGCTCTGTCTGACACGTTTTCAGCAGGCCTGACTCACCCCCCCCCCCTCGCCGTGCGTCACTGTTGTGGGGGTTGGGGGCGCTCAAGCTCAAGCTGTGGATGTGTGCGCTGGATATTCAGTCTAATACCAGGAGACACTGCTCTCCATTTCACACGCGAACCCAACAGATGAGATTCAGAGGTGCCTTGTGCCACCACAGATGCACATCAATAATGCTACGAGTGGGAAACGCACACACGTCAGCGTTTAACAGGTTCAGCACAAGCCCAAGCCCTACAACGCTCTATCCCAGGGGTGTTCAATCTAACTGGAAAAGGGCAAGTCCAGCAATACGATTCAACTTATTAACTAGTCATGGTCTTCAATCAAGACCTTGATAAATGGAATCAGGAGTCTTGGTGCTGGACTGGAACAAAAACCTGCAGCTACATTTTTCGAATAGGATTGCCCCTACTCTATCCAAAATCGAGGCCTGATAAGGCTAAATTCTTCCTTTTTAAGACTTCAGCTGAACTATGGAGGATAAAGAAAGGAAACTTTAACTTTCCACATAAAAGATACAATTTCAGCAGTAATCCTTCATGGTGTCTGAAGCACAATGCGAGTAAGTAATATAGACAGAAAGTCTTCATGGTGGGGGGAGGGGGAGGGGGAGGAGCTAAGCCTATAGTGACAGGACAGACCCCCCCCCTCTCCACTCCCCCCCCTTGTGATGCGAAGACTCCCCGCTGACCGTGATCTGGCCTGACAGCCCCCGCGCTCACACATGCTCAGGCCTGGCTGTGCCGCTTCATGCTTTATGACAGGCGGAGCACGTGGAGGTTAGCCCTCGTGCTCCTCCGCCGACCGGTCCTCCGGCAGACGGCCGGCACTACTTCTGCATTTCCCTAACCCGGTCTGCGGTCACAGCTGGGGGTACAGACCGTGACGGCCATAACCCAATACTGTCACAAACTGTCATGAAAGCTGGACATGCTAATTCAGAGCTAGCGCTATTCCATATCTGCAATGCCCATGACGGCCTTTTGAAAAATAAATTCATAAAGACCATGGTAGATGTGAAAAATTATATGGCCCGCTGTACTGGAACCTTCCTCAAGCAAGAAACAAGATAAAAAGTCTCGCAGTTATAAAGCCCTCTTTCCTTTTTCACTACGACAACTTGCTAACACACTGGTGGAGACCGCACTTCAGTCTACAAACTACGTATACTGACAAATAAGTACATATACTTTGTAGAGGAAAAAACATGAAATTCTAAGGATTAGAAAGTGTAGGCACTTCAGCCAAATCAAGCAGATCTAAGCTGAGTGAACAGCACTGTCCCCAGTGATTGAGCACAACTTAAGCAAAGAAGTAGTTATGGAGGGAGAAAGAGAACAGATCACGACTGATCTAAGTCTCTCAGGTCATTTGAATCCTTAGCAGAGCAACCAGCTGCAGCTGTAGGATTACATTTCTCAGTAGACCAGCAGATGGGGAATTATCAACAAGATCCACACAGGCTGTACTGCCCGTCTGTCTGTCTGTCTGTCTGTCATCAAGCACGTCAGCTGCTTGCTTTTACTCTTAACTCCAGACCTGGATGATGTGTCGGTCAGTGGCTGACGAGTTCAGAAGTGTCACGACGGAGGAGGTTAGTGACATTAGTGAGGTCCTCTGTCCTGACAGGAGGGCTGACATCGGGACAACACCGCATCATCACAGATAATGGGGCACAAGCACTCAGAGCCGTCTGGCACAGTGTACGAAAAATAAAATGACAGTTGGACCGAAGCCAAAGTAAACCTCAGGGTCCCTGTGCACTGGAGTGAGAGAAAGAACCTTTAGTGGTCCCTCAACTCCCTGCTTCAACTAAAACAAACAGAAGCACACACATCTGTAGAGCCGAGTTATCTAGATCATTCTCTGACCGTTAACCAGCATCATTCTCCCTTAAATACCCGCACACATATCCAGAAATCAGATTTCCTACATTACCATTAGTAAATAAAAAAGACACATATATGCACATTTAGTTCATTTCACTATAAAGCTAGTGCAAAGCACGCCTTTGTGTTTACAGTCAATGCAAGTGTTGGTCATGACCCTTCGGCATCCCGCGCTGGGGATCTCATTACTTCTGACACGGCCTCTGGGCTCCCAGGTTTCAGCGTACGTGTTCCATACTGACTCACGGTATGGGCACTAGGGCTTAACGAAGATGTCTCTCCGTGTGCATGTCTGAAGCAAGGTGAAAGTGCAAATCTCCACTGAGCACGTGCGTAGGAGCTCCTATCAGTATGTATGCACATCAATTTCTGCTTTTGTGTGCGTGTGTGCACGTGTGTGCATTCTCTCTCTGGTTGGCCCAGGCAAGCCTGAGGCACTGTACTGAGACATACAGCTCTAGAAGTCCAGCCCCTCTGAGGCTGGGCACACAGTCTGAGCTCAAAGCAGCACTGAGGACAGATAGAACAAGACAGCACTCCCACATGCCATTCAGAGCACCTTTATAACAGGAACACCCGCTAGCACAGCACTCAGAGGACCTCCAAAACAGGAGAGCACGCTAACCTAGCGCTCAGAGGACCTCCAAAACAGGAGAGCACGCTAACCTAGCGCTCAGAGGACCTCCAAAACAGGAGAGCACGCTAACCTAGCGCTCAGAGGACCTCCAAAACAGGAGAGCACGCTAACCTAGCGCTCAGAGGACCTCCAAAACAGAGCAGTGCTAGACCCAGGACTAAACGACACTAACAGCTCAGAGGACCTCCAAAACAGGAGAGCACGCTAACCTAGCGCTCAGAGGACCTCCAAAACAGGACGAGCCAGCTAGCCTAGGAGCGCTCAGAGAGGACCTCCAAAACAGGAGATCACGCTAACCTAGCGCTCAGAGGACCTCCAAAACAGGACAGCATGCTATCCTAGCGCTCAGAGGACCCACAGCATTCAGGCACTCTGAGCAAGTCTGGAGAACACTGGACCGGCGCTGAGACAGGCAGAGAGCCCTGTGCTCACATCAGACACCCAACACAGAGCTCAGTGCTCACACGCGCCTGTGACTGACTGAGCACAGGAACAGAGGAGGAGGGGGAGGACCAGGAGGAGGAGGAGCCAGCAATAAGGGTACGAGACGGGGGTCCATCCATTTGGACACACGGCGTAGGGTTGAGGACAGAGCAGCTTGTCCGTCCTCCGGCTGAAGTTAAGAGTGCGATCGGACGGCTGGCTGAGGGCGAGGCGGCGCTGAGCAGCGAGTGGCGCGTGGATACTGGGCACAGGGGATATGGCTCTGTAAGCCTGCGGTGTGCGCCCTCTCTCTCTCTCTCTGTCTCTCCCTCTCTCCGCTTCTCTGCGAGACCACCGAGCACCGCGGCGCGCTGCATTACAGAGTGAGTACCCTCCACTCGTCCGCCTCTCACTCCATCCATCGCACTCGTTCGTCCGCCGCGCTCAGAGCTCGCAGCCGTACGGGCACGGGTCACAAAACTGCTCCTGCTGTACGGTTTTGGAGCCACAAATATATTCCAGGCAAAGTAGAAATCTTATGCAACTGGATTAAAAAAGAATCTTCATTTCGGCTGGTCTATTTTGCAGATTTGCGAGTTTCTCTTGTGTTTGAAGTTACTGGTTTCATTCATCTTCAAACATGTTCGTCAAACATTTAGCCACAATTACAGGATTAGTCTGTTGTTCCTTTACCAGACAAGGGCTTCACATTGCATTTGTAACTGAGATCTCAGACTATTAAATTGCATCTCAGGATTACATCTTGCTCGTATCTGGTTCACAAAATTAGAAGGTTATTTGTGAATGTGTGGACTAAGACAGAAAATTAATATAGAAATAAATGTTTCTATAAACATGATAAATTGCAGGTTTCGCATTCCAGCATTGAAACATTTTCAAAAATACAAAACCAAAGCTTGTATGTAGTACAAAACACTTAAAATGAGTGTATATCAGTGAAGGAAGACTGATCATAGCTGGTATTGCATATGGCTCTTACACTGTATGTATTCTGTATGTGTTGACTAATACTGTACATAATAGGGAGAGTGATAACTCTGAGAAATGCTAGTCAGATGAGTGTCAGCTATCCCATAGCCATCAAAGAGCCCCTTCACTGAATGGGACATATCACCCAATCACTGTCTAGACTGTCCGAAGCACAGGTGGAAGGACAGAGCAAACCATCAGTCTGTGGCAATTACAGCAACCTCACACCTGGCTCCTTCTTCACCTTGGAGGTACCCCGCCTCCAGAACAATAGGGCAAGGGAACGTCACGGTTACCGTCATGAGTGACAATCCTTCTCTTGTGAAAAGACCTACTCTATTCTAAGGGAAGGCTAATCTGTGCAGTTCCTTGCGAATGGTTATGCAGCACAGCGAAAAACCAAAAGCGGCTTTTCTTATTCTTGGCAAATGCTCTCTATCTAATGCTTATAAAACCATAAAGGAATTGAACTGTAATGCATATAAAATGTCTCTGAAAGATAGTAGGGCTTAAAGCAAGTGCTTGGTGGAGACGGAATGAAGTGGAGGTAAAAGTCAAAATAAGATCATTTATATTGGCACATAAAGAACACCAGGAGGAAGTGCTGACTGACAGCGGAATTTCAGCTTGGTGATGAACGGCCGGAGATTGACAGGGCTGAAACTGGTAAGACAGCCCACCCAAACTGAGCTTCACAGCCCGCGTCTCTGTGCCCCCCGTCCCCGCCCCCCCCCAGCCCAGCGCCGCCATGCCCCTGTTCGGCTGGATGAAGCGGCCCCGTGGGGAGGGCGTGTCCGCAGAGCCGGGGGGCCCCAGTCGCACCCTGATGCGGGAGCTGCTGTGGCACGTGGAGGAGAGGGAGCGGCTGGCCAGGGAGGTGGAGCTGCAGCACCGCCTCTCCCACGGCACCCTGGGATACCGCTGGACGCGGAGCTACCCAAGCCTGCGCGCCCTCATCCCGCCGTCCGAACGGCAGCAGCTGGAGCACCTGTGCGCCCAGATAGAGCCTGTGCACACCGCCGCTGTGCTCTGCAGGTACCTGCCTAAACACCCTCCCCACACAGCATGCACTCCTACAAACGCTAACACCGCACTCCCGCAACCACTAGCAATGCACTCCTACAAACGCTGACAACGCACTCCCGCAACCGCTAACACTGCACTCCCACAACCGCTAACAACACAATACTGCAACGGCTAACACCGCACTCCCGCAACTGCTAGCACTGCACCTACCGCAACCACTAACACCGCACTCCTGCAACCGCTAACCGCACACTCCGGCAACCTCGCCGGCAAACACACGCTAAGCTTACAGCTGAAGAACCACGAAAGAACAGTAGAAATTAGCAGCAGCAGTGGGTGTCAGTGGGCTGCTAATTTCTACAGTAGAGATGAGCGTACTGCGGAGACTCTCCGAGCTGTGGTGAGTGCCCCTTGGTGTTGGGGTGACGGAGGTGAGGAGACAGCAGGCCGCGAGGCAGGACTGCTGTCAGAGCGCCTTCATGTTACTGTCAGGAGGCGGCGGCTCCGGATGTGGACACAAAGGTGGAGAGCACCCTGTGGGGCTAGACATGGCCGCCTGCTGTCCAAAGGCCAAAACTGCACCAGCACATTCTGGTGCCATGTATTTTAAAAAAAACTGTCTCACTTCCTGTAGCATGCAGCCAATACTCCGGGCTCTTTCCAATCGCTTATTTTATCCGTCCCAGTCTCCTCGGTCCTTGACTGACCTGGAAATTGATTGAGGTCCGCCATCTTTAAGGACATTCCAACCCGTCATATGTTCTGTGATGGAGCTAGGAGCGAGGAGGCTCCTGAATGATGCTTGAGCAAGGAAACACGCCCAATGCACATTTCATCAATTCCTCAGCACTCGCATCCTTTCCTTGTGTCCTCTGTTGGGTGGGGCCAAGGAAGGAAGGACAGGACGCGAGGAAAGGATGTAAGGAAGTAAGGAAGTAAAATAAGCGATTGGAAAGAGCCCCTCTGTTATCATTCTAAAAAAATATGATCACAAAAATAAAGTAGCAGCAACCCAGATTTGCATGAGTGAATATTCAGGGCATGTGTGAAAACCCCCACAGGCCAGTAGTCACAGCAGATGAAGGGACGAAAACAAACAAAGCTAGCGGCAGCCCTCGGGGTGTCTGTGTTTGCATAACCGCATTATGTTACCTTCTCCTCATTTTGGCTCTGTGGGCACATCTGTAACGTGTACAGAAGTGGGAAAGTGTGTCTGCACTGTCCTGTACCTCATGCTTTTCAGCAAAAACCAAGTGTAATTTTATGTTTAAGATGAAAATTAGCCTACACTTTGAAATTTAGCAGACACTTTTACCCAGAGGGACTTCGATGAAATGATTTACATGCAATCAATTTACACAGCGGGATATTTACTAAAGTGACTCGGATTAAACACCTTGCTAAAAGGCACAATGACAGAAAAGAACTGAACCCACACCAAGTAACAAGCCCAGTTCCCTAACCATTATAATACACCGTCACCCTAATATATGTCCATGAAATCACAGACAGCAGGTGGCTGAAATTCTGTTCTTGTACTAAGCATGTATACTACCCACACTGGCCATTGTTGCTTTCTTACAATTGATAGGACCACTGCCGAAAAATAGCTGGTTTAGCTCAAATGATCCAACATTTCAAAGCTTGAACTGTGTATGAAAATATAACATCCATTTATTTTTTTAATTTAATCTTTTTAAGCTGGTCATGTTTTTGTTGTTCTCCAGGTTCAGAGAGGTACTGGCCAGAAACAACATCCTGCCCTGGGAACTGGTGTACGTGTTCAAGCAGGTCCTGAAGGACTTCCTGGGCAAGGAGGAGGACGAGGAGGAGGAGCGGCGGCTGCTCCGGCCGATGGAGGCGTGGACTAACCGCTACCACATGAAGCAGGGGTTCGTCACCCCCACCGTGCCCGACTGCGGGGAGACGCACAAGGAGGAGATACCCACCATCTCCAGCTACGTGGACCGCAGCATGCGCAGGGGCTGCCCCTACCTGACCCAGAGGGACTGGGACCTTCCCTACTACTACCCCACCCCCTACAACTGCTCTGAGGCCTATAGCACCATGCTATAGTGCCGCCTTCCTCTCTGTCCTCCAGCCTACCTTCAGTGACTCTACCTGGACAACAATGCCAGGCTTCAGAAAGGAACAAGAAGCCTGGACTCTTCCTCTGATAGAATACGTCCTGATGTCCTTTATACTTAAATACAGCTTCCTTCCTGTCATTTATAGACTGTGGGTAATGCTTGTGAACATAATCAGAAGTTTATGTACAGTAGGTGAACAGGGTGGCACATATCATTAAGTGAGTGCCATGTCACCCTAGATGACCACTTGTTGGAACCGAACAGGCCCTGGTTTCACTTTCAACATTCCCCACGATAAACGTTCATGGACCTGTGACCTAACTGCATTTGTACTGTCAGTTGGAACATCCAAACAAACACATACTGTACTCATTGGTGACTTGTGCGGCACAGGTTTCATTGTCACCCAATTCTCATTTAGTTTAGCTGCATAATATAGAGAAGGCCTCACCCTCTCAGAGTAGCATACCTGTGAAAGTATAATATGTAGACATTTATCTTCATTCATGTGCAATTATTCAGTGCATTTGTGCTATTGCAATAGTTTTCAAACTCGGTCCAGGGGACCCACTGCGCATGCTGAAAACATGATTTTAAATTCTAACATAATTTAGTACTTCTATTTCAGCAAAATGAAAGTGTGTCTCATTTGCTCTGTCCCATAAATAGTTACGTTTTTGTGACCAGGTGTGCACACTATCAGCAATTAGGATTCCCACCATGGCCATTTCTCATCTGTGGTCCCTTCTCTATGTTACCCTCTCTGTTTTCTACCAGCCCGATTAAATCAAAAAATACAAAAGGAGGGCAGGCTCTCAGTTGTCCTTAAAAAAAAATCTTTATAAAATAATGATTTGCAATACAGTAGTGCATTACAGAAAAATGAAAGCATTTGATTATCATACCTCAGAAGACATGGCTCAATAAGGACTGAGTTTTAAAATCCTGCCATTTTCTAACAGACCCAGATCTTTGAGCTGTACAGAACCCTGGAGCATACATGTTCTTATCCAATATTTTCAGATGAGAAATAACGAGCAATGGTGTTACTATATATAATGTCCTCTTTTTTTCTTCAAATTTTACTGTAACAAGCTGGCAATCTTTAAACTGCAGAGCATTTTGGCAATTACTACACATTTTCATTAGCACCTACTGTAGCAATAAAGAAATATTTTGCTGTTTTTTTCAGTTTTTTGTTAATTTTGTTGGTGTACTTGATTGTGCGACTTAGCTCATACCATTAAAATAGCTATCGGAATTACACCCATCAAATAAGTCTAGCCTGGGGGTTGGGCTCTTGTTTCGTGACCTCAGTGTGCACAGGATTTCGTCGACGGGGCAACTGCCATCTACCTCGCGTAGGTTTATCTGCCCGAAAACTTACATCTCAGCATCTCTTAACATAGGCATATTTCATATTTATTAATGTCTACTGTAGTTTGTAGTTTATTGATGCAAAGTCGTTTGTGTGACAATCCGAAGACTGCAGTCAAAGATTATAGATGGACTGTACGGTTAACTAAATTTAAATCAGTAAGACCACGCGTTAAAGTAATTTGGGTTTAAATTAACTCACTCAAATATATAGCTGATTTTAACGCTAGCCGTGGTATAGTGCACTGCTTGGCGATAGGCCTACGTTGTCGCAGTACCGTCGGTTAACAATGTTAAATTCACTTTTGTAAGTCGCTTTATTGTTGAGGTTTTAATCTGTTTAACTGACTTTAGGTTACAATGCCATGCTATTAGCCTATGATTGGCAAGATGGATACCAGCAAGCTAGCGCTAACTCAAGAAAAATAAATGTGCAACTGATTACTAATGATAATCCATTAAACACTGTTTATATGGCGTGATTAGACGTGTGTTGACTTTACCTAGTTTCTGTTCTCTCCTCTGTCTCCTTGGTCTCTTTGGGTGCTTCATCTGTAATTCTGACGTTAGCAAACTGGGTGCCTATAGTAAACCACTCCGTTATCTGCTCTGCAGTTATCGTTTTTTTCATGATACATACGTTGACTACAAAGTTCTCTTAAAAGAACAAATAACGCCAGTTTTCGCTGCAAAACTATGAATTTTTGTTTTGATAACGGTGCAATTAAGATTAGTATTGGAGTCAGATGCCAGGACTGTACTGCAAGCCTATTCTCAATTAACCCGGTTTGCGAGTTGGGCGTGACACGTGATTCTGCACCTGCTATATAATCTACCCAGAGGGCTCTGAGTCTACCCAAAAGTCTTGCGCGTGGCGTTCGTGGAAAGTCGTTAATAAGCGTCAAGAGATCTATATTATTAAATAGCCGTAAGAACGTACTATTTTCTGGAAGTATTTAAATACTTTAACTTAGTCTAAGTATAGTAGGCTATAGTTCAGATTAATTCTAATCTGATCATATTCAAAATTATTCTTGTTCAAGAAGTTGTTTTTTGCAACTTGGTTTTCGTTTCACAAAGCGGTTTTGTCTATCGACGAATTCCATGTATGCCATCCAGAAAAAGGCAAAGGTATAAACTCTCAAACTAATGAACAGCTATCATGAACGAATTAATTAGTGTTTAGGCTATTTGATGATGGTGAAATGTATTGCCCATTGTCCACGAGATGTCGCTGCATGACCTGACAACCACAACCAGTGGCGTCAACTGGTTTTAAAAACCCATTAGAATATTGTATTTAATAACTTGTATTCAATAATGGTTATTGGGAATAAATTGCATTTGGCAAGTACTTCTTCATTTAGCCTGCCCCCTTTCTCTTTCCCCCTCTCCCCATAATTTAAAAATGTATGAGGAGAGTCAAAAATGTGTAGATTTTTCTACAATGAAGACCAGATAATATACGCAGCGTCTGGTCTGCATAAAAACGATTTTTCAGTACACGCACTAGGTGGCGATAATGTACCTTTGACTGGAAACGTTGCTACTTAATTCAGCGAAGATTGAACTCTTACCGTATGCAGGACGAAAAGTGTGAAATTGAATTGTGTAAGAAAACATCAGTGGGCTGTTACACACTTACTGCAACTAATTGCTTTGTCACAGTTGCTAGTATTGTAGATTTTATAAATACTGTTATTTTACTGTTGTCCCTTTGTTTTATGTCCCCATCCATAGATGTTGTGACCAGTTGCTACATACTTTAGGCATTTGGATTTACAATCGAAAGATGAATATGAAACAAAAGTACACTGTCAGATTTTACTCCATGGTATTTTTATGCGCATACGTTTTACCATTTTACAGAAATTTCCTTCCTTAGCATTGTATTTGCTGAAGAGGACACTGAAGACAGAAACCCCCCGGAACAAAAATCAACTGAAAGTGGCCGCAGTGAAGGCCTGGAAAGGCATTTCCAGACACCAGTTGGTCATGTTAACGGGTTGTAGACATGATGTTATTGCATTTAAGGGCTATGCAACCAAACATTAGACTTTATTCATTTGATTGACTTTTTCTTGTTTATAGTATAAAATAATTCCAGTGCTCTGCATGCAAGGCTAATCCTTGTGTTCCAGGCGTGGTAGGCTATTATAGCACACATTTTCATTTTTGATATATATCTAAACCTGCGCCTCCAGATGATTCTTTACGTGTGTACATTACGTGCTTTGTATATATACATATATGTAGATTTTAAGTGTGTTTAATTATGTTTGATTGGAATTATTTCATATTGGCGCATGCAACCTGAGAGACCGCTGCATTCATGGAAAGTACCGACACAATATTAAGAACTGATATTTATTTAGATGTCTATAATTGTTCATTCAAGTCAATGTGTTTATATTTACAGCCTCAAGAAAAAGTCGTTTAAGTTGTTTTGGATGTAACTTATAAATATCTTTATTGATTATAATGCTCTTATATCACACATTGTAAAACAGGCTGGTCGTCAGAAACTTATCTTAAGATATATTTGCTTCATCAAGCACAAAACTGTCTGGGGCAATCCAGTACTGCCGTTATGAGCACTGACTCACGAGCCAGCAATTCACCTTCAGTAAATGTGCTTTTGTTAAAAGCAATGTCTTATCTGTTGCTTTCTTCCCATATGTCTCGCTTCGTTGTATAATATGTACGAGTTACTTTTTTATGGATGCATTATGTATTTACGTATTGTCCGTAACGTTACTCTATCGACACTGTTGGAATGATCCATTAACCAGTGACATTTTATTTATCTTTGTACCAACACCAGATATGATGTCTCAATTCCGCGCATAATCGTTAGTTGCTAGCTACCACACTGTCATGCGCGTTTGCGACGAGGGTACGCTATCCCTACTCTGTTGCAATTCCTAACTAACGCTGGCTATTTATTATACCAGCTAAGTTTTAATTAACGAGCCAGGTTTCTTGTCGTCAGATGGAGATCGTTATATTTCTTACTTTAAGAACCTCTGACGTCGCCTGTGGTAATTTATCTAACGTTAGTTAGCTAGCGCCGACTGTCTTAAACTGGGTGCTTTGTTGAATCAGATTTTTTTGGAGCGACCTTAATTATTTCAGTACTATTTGTCCAACAAAAACCTTTGCTCACGAGCTATCTGGGTAACAACACAGACTTACTTGGATTTGCACTAATAATTGATGAACTTTTCATTAGGTCTAATTAATGAGAAGTTTCTTGAAAATGTAAGTTTTAAGATTGGGTTTTTTAGAAAATATTCTTACATTTGCAACATAAAAACCTTACTGAGAGCACAGTATTGTCATCAGAACTTTTTTTGCACCTTACTTAATCGCGCGCATCGAACAAATCTAATGTGGTTATCAAGCCCCAGCTTGGCAAGTTTACTTGTGCTGTCATTTCGTATAGCAGATCAGATTTAACCTTGATATACTGGGGGACGTAGCTAGCTAGACTATACCTCCACACCGAAAGATACGAATTGTATTAGCTCCCTTGTCGAAAGAGTTACTTGCCAATGCTGGGTACCTATCATGGCTACATAGTCCGTTAAAACAAAGTGTTTTGTTAGTTAGCTGTGTAAACCTAAATCGATTCTCTGAGAAAGCAAGTGATAGGATAAGTCAGTTACTTCAGTCATCTAACGTTAACCGGCGGCTACCAAGTTAACGTTGTCATCTCACACTGTCCTGTCAGCTATCCGAGACTTGGCGAGTGAGCTACGCCTTTCACTGCTTTCGCATGTGTGTGTTTCTGACAGCGCTTATCGTAGCTGGATTCGCTGGCCAGCTTCCAAGCTAGTTGGGTGTTTATTCACTCATCGCACTATTTCTTGCGTCTTGGTAGACAGCTGAAATGCTTTCGTTAAGGAGGTTGGGCTGTGCTTGTTCGGTACGCCATCCGTGACCCACTTTGGCCTAGTCCCGTTGACTCCAGCTAGAACCAAACAGCGGTGTTTGACTGTCTGTCTTGTCCCATTTGGGACAGAAACAGGCCCCGACATCACTGGAAGCAGGACACATCTTTCTACCAACTGACTGACCAAAACAAAGAAACGCAAGAGCGGAGAACGTCCCGTCGCTCAGCTTTGACAGTTGATTTCCCAGCTCTGATGTCCCATCCTCTTTAACTGACCGCAGTCATGATGCCGGTAGGTGTCTTTATTTCTGTTGTTTAATTTCACCTTCGCTAGGCGTTTATTAACCAGTAGTTAGCTAGCCAGCTGACGTTATAACGTTACACATGGCAGCTTAATTGATCCCACAGCCTGTGGGCAGTTAATTAGCAAGCTAATGTTTTGATTATTTTGGTGCTTAGTGGTGTGGGAAATTAAACTAGATTTGCTAGCTAGTTGTTTAGTCTAACTAACTTGGTTACTCTACTTAGCGTGTATATTTAGCTAACGTTTGCTAGTTGGCGTAAACTAGGGGACACTGCATTGCTAGTAGCTAGCGTCTTGATCTGCCTGCAGTGCTAGCGCAAGATAATAACCTCAGTGGTTAGCTTTCTTGCTACGGCTCAAAATATCTTGTTAGCTAGCTAGACCTAACAATAGATAAAATACAAGCTTGATTGCTAGGTAACAAATAGTTAGTTGTAACTTGCATATAGTTAGCTAGCCAACGTACCCACGTTATCCAGATGGCTGCCCTGTTTTGACAGCTCTAAGTTATATGGTATTGCTGATTTAAATCCTTGAGTAGCTAATATACTGTATATTTGGGATATGGACTGTTGCTACTATAACTGGACTAGACCTAACTACAAGAAGATGTAGTAATAACGTGCTTCTGTCTGTGCAGATTTTCCATCTATAGGGGTCCATAACCCATTGTCAGAATAAAATAGACAACTTTATCTAGATGATTTTATAAGCGAGTTGTGATATTGTGATAGGTGTGATATTGGCTAGCTAACGTACTAACATTTCAGGCACATTTTTATAAAATGGTCAACTAATAATTTGTCTATTATTAGCAACAACAGAAACTCAGTATTTGTGAAATAAAGGGAATCCTTTGCTGCATGTTTATTTACTACCTTGTTTTTGTTGGTAACGTTAGCTAGTTGAATGTTTTCGTTGCGTTAGCTATTTAGCTAATGTACTGTAACCTCGCATTGTCCAGATTCATTTAAAACAATAAACATACATTCTCACAATAGGTAGGAAACCCAGGCACTCGCAGTTTGTAGTTTGAGTAGTTATATTTGTGACGTGAATTTATATGTTCTTAACATGCGCTTTGTTGTGAACGCATAGTTTTGTGATTGTGAACTGTTGTTTAGTTCGACTCCGGAGGCATCCACCCCTTCAACCGGGTTTATCTCAAAGAAGCAACACGACTCGAAACTGCCTGAAGCAAGGGGCGAGCAACTTTCTAAATCAGCATGGTTTTCCTGCGGCTTAGCAGATTAGTGTTACTACTGAGTGTTTTTCGAAAAATACTATTTTGGCACGTTAGCTAGTTTAATCAGAAAAGCCATCAACGAGCCCGACGCGGTCCGTTCACGTGAAAATTTCAACCCGTAGAATGAACCCGTCAAAATGAGAAAGTGGAGAAAGAACGAATATGGAAAGCGTTGATGGAGTAATAGTCCGTCGCTATTCGTCCAAAATTATGACCAGTATTGACCAATGGGACTGCGATCTCCAAGTCACCAGTTATATTTGAAAATATTTTTATTTTGCGAGAAAGAATAGCCAGGCACCTATGATATGGGGTTTAAATACTTAACATGCCTGCATTGCATGCAGTTATGCCAATTATCCGCAGTCTTACACAACACTGCTCATTGGCCAAAGGTGTCAATTAACTGTTCAAACTCGTGTATAAATGTAAAAGCCACGATCAATGTAGGACAGCAGCTGTCTCCATTAATATTGTAATTCAGTTGTTAGAGGATGCTGTTACTCGTGGCATGATTACCGAGTATAAGGCAATGTGAAGTACAAGATATATGTCCCAGTAAGTAGGTTTGGACATGTCATATATTTATTGTAAAGTACAAAAACAGACATTTAAGATTACTAAAAGGGCACTTATTGATGAGAGAGAAAGATGAATGGTTTTTACCTGAGATTTTGTCAATACAACCAAGGTCTCTGCCTCAGTGATTAAACTAGGTCTGTGTGGCAAATTGCTTGGAGTTCCGCATAGTGTGCAAATTATATGTCCTGGAGAAGTCTAATATTGGATCTTTGGAACATAACTCAGTGGACTGGCTTCTCTTGGTTTTGTGTGGTTTTTTTGTTTTGTTTTTTTGTTAGCCTGATTGTAATTTTGCTTTGTGGGCAATCTCTGCCCGCATTACAACCACAAAGGCAATGTTCATGCACCAACAAGCTATCTATGGAGTGACTAGAAATAGTAATACAGGATGTAATGACATCAGGACCTATTAAAATGAACATCAAACTGTTGACTGAATCATTCATTTATATATTTCTCTATTTTATGTTGTATTTTTAAAATTGTTTTCCTGCTACAGCACTTTTTTTCCGGAAGATATTTATTATTTATTCTAGAACATTAAACATGTTTTATTTAAAATTAAAAGTAAAGCACAGTGAAAAATGTTGTATTTATGGTTAAATGTTTGCATTTTTTTTGTGGCCATTCCATAAAATAACAGGATTCATTCAGTTTTTTTCCCTTCATTAAAGGGTTTTTCAGTGGCAACATTGCTAGCAGGCTTTTCACTTTTTTTCATGGTGTGGATTATTTTATTTTTTACAGTGCAGTCCATTACAGAATTACTATACAGGTGGCTTAATTTAATGGCACGTTACTAACTTGATTAGCTAGCTGAGTGGAGCTGAACCAGGGAGAGAAAAGGTGCACTTCAGTCTTGGAATTTGTCCATACCATATCACATGCGATGGCCATGCCAAGTTCTTTAATGGGTAACGTCCAGATAATAGGGGTTATTCTAGATTAGAGGTGAAGGTAATGCCAAATATGTTTTTCCCAATTTCTCGACAGACAAAATAATTAGTTATAGTCAGGTTTAATATGGCCTATTGGCAAATTATTTAAATGTATCTTGTAGATGAACAGGGATAGCGAAAAAGGAAATTTTCTCCAGTGAACCAGAACATTTGTGTTTACTCCTGTGCAAAGCAACATTATGCCAGTTAATGCAATTCTTTTTTCTTCTTCTCTTTTTACATTCTGTGACTGGAACTATATATATAAAAAGTGGGACATTACTATGCTGTACCTTAGAAGTCTCATAGCCTCCTAAGACCAGCAATTCATTTTTGTCCTCTCCAGGGGACATGAGTCTCTACTTGTTATCTCAAGAACCGTATATTCTCCTATGCTGAAACCAACACTTCAAGGAACAGTGAATAAAAATAAAATGAATAATACTAAGGAAAATATTTTCTCTGCAACATGATCTTTTCACACAAGACACTTTTATTATATCAAAACAATTGAAATGCTTAAACTCATTTTCCGCCAGGCCTCAGGAGGGTCGTACTCATCGTGCGATAGCGATATACTGTAGCGGCATGAGGCTCCAGCTGCGCAGCTGAAGGGGGGTGGGAGTCAGCGGGATGGTGGCCTGCAGCAGTGTTTCTCTGTTGATGGACCGTATTAAGGCTGAGTTACATTACAGTCAGAGGGGGTGAGAGTGATGGGGCTGGGGACCGAAAGGCCGTAATCCCAGCATGCCTGGGGAAAGTGCTCAGGGTCTCGGCCGGTGACGCACAAACATCACAACCTCCTGATCTTCCACTCAGGCTCCCGGTAATACCGCTCTGGAAAGAGCACCTCCCACTCAAACAAGGATTTCCCTGTGGCTGTTTAACTTGCGCTAAATGGCTTTTGCGAAGTGTCCCATTTTTCTGTCGCTATAATTAGCAATGCAACAGGTTTCAGTTCAAAATGACACAAGTGCCTAACGTCCAATCCACTAAAGTACATTTTAGATTAAGCTCATTTGTATTTTTTTTTCACAGCGTTTGGCGTAAAATGGGAGGGTGTTTGTTTACTATTTAGTGTTATACACTCCGAGTTATCCTTTGAGAATTTCTTCCCATGAATTACACATAATTTTTCTCAGTAAAGGGTTGTATCGAAAATTGTATATTTGCTTGTTCGTTTAGAGGTTTGTTTATAAAGAGGCCGGTATCATTTATACCCCTCACAAAATAATATCCTGCTCAAATGCATCGCCCACTTAAACGGCTAGCTTGAGTGTAGCCCTTTATCCCTCAGCTCTTTGTATTTTTCAGCAGTTTAATCCTGCTTTACTGATGGGTGTGTCTTAAGATCCCGGTTTTGTTAAAAACATGCTGTTCTCATTACTCTGCTGGATCGTGACCCCCCTGGGTTGAGGAGCCCTGTCCTAGTGTGCACCTGTGCCAGCGGTGCTGTTTGCTTCTTGCTCGGCTGCCGCGGGGAGCGACTGAGGGGATTATGCGGGGGGGGGGCGTGTTTTCTGCCCCCGCCGAAGGTGGGAGCGGTCCTGTGAATTCCTCAGCAATTACACACCCCGGGTCAGCTGGAGCTCGAGGCGTGGAGACAGGGGGTCTCCCAGGCGAGAGGCCCTCGCTCGCAGAGACGCATATTTCACCTCCCGGCCCTCTTCCTTCTCCGCAGGTTATTTACTCTGCGCCGCCGAGAAAGTTTGCTTCTCCGGCGGCCCCTCAGAAACCGGCTCACGCTGGGAGAAACTGAGCTGCCCCAGTTTGGAGAGCACACTCTGGGGGGGGGGTTAGGGTGTTTCTGCTGCGGTCACTCATACAGGGAGACGCACGAGCCAGATTCACTGCGCTCTCCTCTACAATTCACATGCAGTGCCTTCATCAATTCTTAGAGAACCAGCCACATACTCCCGTAGTCCAAATGGATGGAGAGCCAGTAGTAGCACATTGCTACATGCTACAACATTGAAATGGAGTTGACCTTTTCACCCCGCTGCAGGGTCAGGAGAAGTTCGGCGTGGGGGGTGAGGTGAGTGTATTGCGGGCCCATGTACTATAAAAGAAAATAAACCCACTGTGACTCATACCTGTCATTCTTCACCCCTCCCCCACGCTCCGCTGAGCCCGAATGGCCACCGTCCGCACCCAGTTTCTGCCCACCGTAGCGCTGCTGCTCACTCACAGCTCATCTGGAGGAGGGAGGGGCCCGCAGCGTGGGCGGATCTGGCTCCAGCAGCCTTGGATGGAGGATAAATATTAGCGCTGCCTATAGAACAGGGACAGCCAGAGCCTTGTTGTGTCAGGTGGGTTCTGTGAGGGCTTCAGGCGATGTGTGTGTGCTCAATAGCAGGGGGTTTGTTTATTTCTGTTCCTCTTATCTCAGAAGGTCAAGTCAGTATTCCACATTCAGCGCTGAGTCATAAAGGTACCCTGAGAACCAATACTTTTGGAATAAAGCACAGTGAAATAAGTTATGATTTGAAAAGAACTGTATTTGGAGCGTGGGTGGGCATTGTGAGCTGTTTGTAGCTGTTAGGGCTCAGGGTGCCCAGTGTTGTCCACGTGTTTGTGGCCACACATGAAGCCGTGAGCTCTCACAGGGGTGGGAAAGGAAGCTGCTGAGCAGAAAGAGGCCTGATCTCTCCCTGCTCTGTGGGCAGGAGCAGGAGCCTGCTGTCCCCGCTGTGCACTGCTCTCTCTGGGCCTTTCCAGTTCTGACACACATTCGCTCTGCCGCCCTATCAGGGGAGGCGTCCGGCACAACACGTGCTGAGCGAGAACGGGCCGAGCAGTTCTGTCTGCCTCAGGAGAAAAACGAAACCCAGCCGAAGCGTAGAAACGCAGACGCGAGGCATGCCGATGGCGATAACGGAATGGGGTGAGGCTTCTGAGAAGAGAGGGTGTGCGGTGGGGTGTTGTGAAACATCGGGCTACGCTCCGTGCGGCTCGCGCTCCTTCCTCATTCCCCGCGCTCTCCGGTGTTACTCCGGGTTAATGTGTGACCGCGGAGGCCGCAGCCCCGCCGGAGTCAGGCAGGAGGGCTGGGCCTCGGGCCTGTGCTCGGGGTGTGTCGGAGCCCCCCCCCCCCCCCGCCAGAGAAGCCCAGGAATCCGTCAGCGCAGAGCGGACAGAGCGCAGGCGGGCTGAGGGATAAGTAATGTGTTTACCCGCTCGTCCCGCGCGTTAGCCCGCGGGTAAATTTAGCCCTCCCGATAAATCGTCCGGCGGCGCAGCGCGGCGCTTTGATTTACGCGCGCGGCCCGAGCCCGAGCGCGGGCCCGCCACCCCTGCCCGTCAGCGCCGAGGACGCCGACGCCGTCGACGGACGCAGAACGCAGCGGCCGCCGAGAGCAGCGGCTGGGATTCCGGAGAGTTCCGCCGAAAAACGCAGAGCGCGGGTCCGCCGCTGCACGCCGCCCGTCTCCGCAGAACCACGCCGAGGCACTCGGGCTCTGTGAGGTAGGACCGGGACCGGGACCGGGACCGCACAGCGGTCAGGTTTGTGTTTCTGTGAGGGACAGAGCTCTCTTTGAGCTTCGTGCCTTGCGTTTGACGTGCTGTGAAGGCTGTCAGGGAAGTGATGTTGTGGTGAACCGGTAGCATCCTGGGATTTAGGGCATTTCTGCTGTTTTTGTGTTGGTAATATTGAAATGTACTATGCATTATACTCGTCAAATTTTCTGACAGTTTTCCAAATTTTTCTGTTGGGGTGGATATGTTCAGTCCATGTGGTTCAAATTTTTTATTGTTTGCATGAATAAAATGACCACATTGCACTGTACTTCCCCACACATCGCAGTTGAATGTATAGTTCATTTTTGTCTTTTCCGAATCGGTCGCATTGTTGTGCTCCAGAGCTCTGCAGATGTACTGAGTGATTAAAAAGGGAGTTTTCCCTGCTTTTTTACTCAGTAACTGCAGCCAGCCACAGTCCTGTCACCATGACAGAAATTTCAATACAGCCATGTGTAAAAATGCAGAAAATGCTCTGGGACAGCAGACTTAATGAACAGTAAATATTTCTATGCTGATGTGTGGTTGCGTTCCCTTAATTGTGAGAGAGCTGCCCTGGGATGTGGTGCTTTTGTGTGAACTGTGACAGTAAACCGCCAGCCTGACTGGGACACAAGAGCGAGTCAGCCTAGGTCACAAACGTAACCTCTGGTGTGTGTACAGCATTTTAAACAGGGCTCTGCTCTGCGTTTCAGACAGGGCTGTGCACAGTTTCAGACCAGGGTGTGCTTAGCATTTCAGACAGGGCTGTACACAATGTTTCAGACAGGGCTGTGCATAGTGTTTCAGACAGGGCTGTGCATAGTGTTTCAGACAGGGCTGTGCAAAGTGTTTCAGACAGGGCTGTGCATAGTGTTTCAGACAGTGCTGTGCATAGTGTTTCAGACAGGGCTGTGCACTGCATTTCAGACAGGGCTGTGCGTAGTGTTTCAGACGGGGCTGTGCATAGTGTTTCAGACGGGGCTGTGCACAGAGTTTCAGACAGGGCTGTGCACTGCATTTCAGACAGGGCTGTGCACAGAGTTTCAGACAGGGCTGTGCACAGTTTCAGACCAGGGTGTGTTTAGCGTTTCAGACAGGGCTGTGCACTGCATTTCAGACAGGGCTGTGCAAAGTGTTTCAGACAGGGCTGTGCATAATGTTTCAGACAGTGCTGTGCATAGTGTTTCAGACGGGGCTGTGCAAATTGTTTCAGACAGCGCTGTGCACAGAGTTTCAGACAGGGCTGTGCACTGTGCCACTGCCTCGTCGCTCTGAAGTGGGTCCTGTAAATAGGCGGTGTGACGCAGTTTTTATCTTCAGTCAGCGCTGAGCATGATGGGAGAGAGACGAGCTGAGGAGTCTGTACCGTGCGCATCGGGAGAAACCGCCAACGCTGATTGACATCTGTGTTTTTAAGATTGACACCTATAAATCCTTCTGAGGTACAGAGGGAGGCAAGATGACACATTTGTGTGGACTGTGAAAAGATTGCTGTAAGCCATTTTAGTCTCCATAATACTTAGCTTTTATTCCACACGTTGCAGACACAGTCTACCGTAGGTGTGAGCAGAAAGCTCTCTTCATTTGCTGTTCATTGGCCTTTGGTCTTTGTTGATGATCTGTAGCATTTTCAAAATTCAGTATTTTCAGCCTAACCCATTCGTGTTTCAGACATCTCTATTAAAGCAAGATGTTCTGCAGACTGAAGTACAGTAAATCCCATGGCTGATTCCCATACAGTTTTATGTGGCGTGCTCTATAATGGGTGGGATCCATTTAAGGCGCTGCAACAAATCACAACAAGAGTGCTAATGCACTCCAAGGAAATTTTTAAGATTCCTTTATATGAGCCTTACAAAGCCGAGACTTAGATGACTTGTCATTTTAGAGACAATTATGTAATGGGGTGGAGTCGGCCATTACTCAAACCAGTGCACTTTATTGCTGCTAGTTCTGTACATAGTCTGCCAAACCCGCTAAAGAAGAGTCTGTTTATGTGCAATTTTCTTTTTTATGGACAACAATGAGTACTGATTTAAAATCATGGGGGTGAAGAGGACAGATCTTCAGGTGGCGGCCCAGAGCGGAGCAGGTATCTGTGGTACGTTCCTCCAGGTGTGAGGGGGTGAGACGAGGCCTCTCTCAGGGGTCGGCGCTAACGCTGCCCGGCTGCTGCGAGCTCGGCCGGGGGCCCCCCCGTGATCTGTGGGGGCTCACTTCTGCGCTGCCCGCTCTGACAGAGGACAGGGCTTTTACTTTCTGTGTCACGCTAAACGACGGCCCAGAGAAGAGGGCCAGACGTTACGGGCGTGTGAAAGTGACATCGGGAACATTCGTACGTCACGTTTCGAGTGAAGCGGTGGACCCTCGGTCGCTGAAGGGGGCTGATCTGGCGCAGTGTTGCCCACGTTCATCGGGTCAGAGAATCCAGGGCCAGCTCAGAAGAACAGAACATTGGACTAATGAGAACAGGCCCATAAACCACATTCACATGAATTGTGTTCATAAAACAAAACAATAAAAAGGCTTTTTTTATGTTGTTGATGGAGCTTAGTAACAGTGTGGTTTGTCTGGCAGCCAAATGAATGGTGACAAAGGCTGTGTCTGCCTCTTCTGATTGGCTGTAATTAGATTCTTTAGTCAACCCAGATCTAGAATGGCTCAACTTTATTTCATTCAAAAACGAAGCATCATCACTGCACTCTACTTCACTACACATAAAGGGCAGGGGTGGCCAGTTCCATTCCTGTCGGGCTGGTATATGTGTGCAGGCTTTCATTGTCACCAGTTACACTGGCCAGATTAGATAATTAGCTGAATATACTTATGCAGGTTTAACCATAGATTAAACTGCAATGTGACATTTCATATTGAGATGCAAGGCAGTCTTCAGCTGTCATTAATTAAGAGCAGAAGTTGGTATGAAATCCACAGACAGATGTGGGCCTCCTTGGACATCCCCGTAGGGTCTTAGGAAGGGCAGGATGTCCACCGGCCACAGTGGCTGGTGTATCCCAGAATTCACCAGCCAAGTTCACTGTTTTACTAGAAAAGCTATTTAGAATAGAATAGAGTAGGACCTCCAAGTGTTGGGTGGTTACCTTGCAAAGTTGCTGGTGGAGTAGACATACTTACCGGCCACAAATTTGGTTTGGTGGTTGGTGTTAATTTTGGTCTTAGGGTGGGTTCATTTTGCTGGTGTGTAAACTATGAGGCCTGGTCTAACAGCCCTGGCCCAGCAGAGCCACAGGGGATGCTGGTTTGTGTTATTATTCAGCACTTAATCCAGCTGATGCTGCTGAAACACAACTCACCTCACCTGGCTCCTTGGGCCTCGATTGGTTGCTGATGTTATGGTGAAGGCAAAAACCAGCAGACCCTGTGACTCCCCATTGCCAGGGCTTGCTGTAAGGGGCTCTCATCCGCGGGATGTTTCTGTGTCCCACGCAGAAGTGGCCAGGCCTTATTGCATGGATAATGCCTCTTCCCATTTCGGCACAACTCCATTACCTGGAGCCTGCAGGGAGGAGAGGAGCTCCCTTCAGCAGGGGAAATTCACTCCGCACTCATCTGTTTACTCTGAGAAATGGAGCGAGCGAGCGTCTGGGAGACGGAAGGCGTTGCCAAGCGCGCCCCTGCCAACAGCGACCCCCCACTCATCTCTTATATCAAAGATGAGCTGTAGACGGGGGGGGGGGGATTAACAGGAGTACGCTCGCTGTGACGCTGACGCTTCCTGAATCCTAATTCCTCATGAGGAGGGTTTTTCCCCACATCCCGTACAGTCGGGGGCCAGATGCAGCCTTTGATTTTGCCTGCCGCATGTCTGTGGAGGCAGGGACTAGTCAGTGTCTGCCTAAGCATGGGGGCGGGGTCCCTCGGGTGGGGGGAGGGGGGGGGGGGGCCTCTTACACACCTGGCCAGGAACCTGCACATAGTCTCTCTGAGCTTGCCTCTTAAGTAGACCTGAAAGAGGCACCAGCTTGATGTAATCTTGTTTGATTACTTCTGAAGCTTTGAGTTTTTTTTTTCTTTTTCCCCCGTTTCATTATATATCACTCATCTTCTCTTAATGTACCCTCCTCCTGCTGGATTGTCATCTTGGAATGGGGGACCTGTTGAAATATGAATGATTTCCATCATAAGAGCTTTGAGTCAGGGATGACATGACTGTGCTTTACAGGGGGATAGCTGCGGTGTCCGTTACTGAGCTCCATCTGCCTCCATCATCATCAGACTTGAGGAAGAAACAGACTTCCACACAGCGTAAATCCTCCGCTGATAGGACTTCAGAAGTCAGATCTGTCTTTGTTATTCCAGGTGCAAACCTGTGGCCCCTCTCCCCTCCTGTGTAAATCCTCCGGGCTGTTTGAGGCTGTCCAGCCGCGGTAATGTGCAGAAGATGGAGTGCGCTGTTTACCACTCTTACCCCCGCTTTCCCAGCCCAGGAACGGGCCTCTGCCCGGGGCGAAGACGCATGTTTCTGTGGACGCAGCAGTTGCCATAGACACCTTATTGACCGCTCTGTACAGGAGAGAAAAAGGCAGTGAATCAGCTGCCTGCCTGCTCGGTGCCCCGTTGCATTGTGGGAGCCCGCGTCTGACCCGAACACCGCAGCTCTGTTTGCCAGCCAAGTTACAACGTTATCTGGCTTTGGGCTCTTTTATCGCGGCTGCGGCTATTTTTGCGCAGTGGCGGTTGGACGCTGAGGTCAGGGCTGTGGGTGAAGCGCGGGGCGCTGTTTCTTTTTTGTTGGCGGACCTTGGCGCTCCACGCGGTCAACATGGCCCCTTTCCTGGTTGAACACGGCCCCGGCCCGGAGGTCGCGACCTTCAGGTGTGGGCTGCTTTGGCAGGTTCTCACAGAGACAGCTCTGTGTGATGACTAACCGGGCTCTGGCCTCTCAGTTAATAAGTGATGTTTCCAGGCATTATCAACACCAGAGCTTAAAGGAGCCCTGTTTGTGCCCCCTGATTTATGGCTCGGAGGCGTGGGAGGAGTACGTGGCAGTCAGAACGAGGCTCTGCTGGAAATTACAGGAGCACCGCGAGCTTTGGCTGAGAGCACAAAGGGGGGTCTAGGGGGGTTGGGGAGGGACGATGAGGAGGTCGGGTGGGATTCTCACCCTTGCAGTCCCCCTGTCTGTTCCCCCTCCACCAGATTTTAAATCTGCTGTGGATCACGGACAGCAAGGGGCAGTTTTTCTTGTGTGGCAGGTCAGTTGACTCTCATCACCTTGCGTTAGCTCCAGGGACCATAAAGCTGACAGGGTTTTTACTGGTGAACCCTGAATGATGTGCAGCCGCCCTTTAAAAAACTGGAATCGGCTGTGTCTCTCCGGTCTCACTGTTCACTTAACCAAACTTTGCTCTTCTGTTCTGTTCTATCCTGGGAGTAGAATTTTCAAGTGCATTTTGAGGTTTTCAGAATTGAATTCATCCGGACATGGGATTGCACTACAGAAAACCAGAAGTAGGGGAAAAAATAACTACTTCAGAAAGTCTACTGGGTTTGTCTCTTGAAGTTTGCTGCTGTCATGCACCCTCTCAATCAACCCACTTCACTGGGCTGTCACACTCAAAACCCCTCAGAGGAGAAAGGGCTTCAGCTGAAAACCTCTGAGATGGACATCCATAATTGAAGCCCATCTACATTATTGAGAAAATGTGGGGTCCTGCATTTCTGTAGGCGCAGCAGGACGTGAGCTCGCTGCAGTCATTAAGCACCTTTAGAAACGGCGACATTCAACATTCATGAGAAGCCCGGGTGTAGCGGATTCCCATGGTTACCCAGTGGGAGGGGCTTATCTGAGGAAATATTTGTCCAGGAAATGTTTGGGGGAAGAAATGTTTTAATTAGCGGTGGAGTCTAAATGTTTTAATCAGCGCTGGAATCTGAATTCGGTTATGGTCGTGGACTAATAAGAGAGATCAGCTGGGGGCATGACCCGTCACTCATGCAGGTCTTGCGTTTTAACAGTTACATGTTCCCCGTGTTGCATTATGCCTCTGGGGCATTATTGGGGCTGACTGGGCGCGTGCAGTACATCACAATCTCAGCTGCAGAGCCGAGCCGTTTGTCTCCGAGGCACGCCGTGCTCGCTGATAACACGAGCGCTGCTCACTTCCTGTTCGGGAAGTTCTGTTTAAGGACAGGCCGTGCAGACTTGGTAGTCCGCACACGCATGCACAAACGCAAACACACACGTGCACGCCCGAAACCTGAGTTCGTGTTTGTGCGACCAGGAAGTTTTCACCGGTCGTAGTTTCAAATTCTGAGCTCTGTAACTGTTTCTGTCTCAGCGGGATGTTTGGTTTGCCTGGCAATGTGTCAAACGTCTTAAGGTCAGTTTGTTCAGTTATAAATGATGTGTTAATTGAAAACCAGGCCCTTTTCCTTCAGGTTATATTACAAAGGACAAGCAAGCTTTTGTTAGCCACCGCATTCTTTGGCTGACGTTTCATTCTTTTACACCTAATCAAAAGTTACCTGGAATTTACATTACTTTTTGAACTATTAAGGGCATGATTTTCTCCCTTAAGATAGTAGTTGTGGGTCTAAGTCAAGTACATAAGACCTGAGCTGCTGCTTGGGATGTTAATTCTTCTAGTATTTTTTAAACTTAGGTATCTTCCCTGATCACCACCCCCTCACTGTCCATTATCATGAGAAATATGTGAAACTGAAGGTTATCTGTGCATCTGTTTTTAAATGATACTATTTCACTTATGTGTAACATAAGTAATTTTGTGTAGCTTACCCCATTGTATTTGTGTAGCGTGGATTTAAGGTACAAGAGGAACATATTGTTGTGCTGTGTAAGCTCTACTGAAATGGATCATTGTGAGGGATGAAGAGGGGCATTGTCCTGCCCTTCCTCAGCTGCGCAGCTTGCTTCTTGTTTACCTTTGAAGTTTGAGCGGATTGTACTGTGCGGCGTAGGTCCTGTGCCCTGACAGGAGGGGGAGCTGCTCTGTCTGCTGGGACCACCTCACACAGAGAGTGTTAGCGCTTAGCGTCAGGGGTGTGAGAAGGAGAGCGTTAGCACTGAGCCTGAGGGGTGTGAGGCGGAGAGCTTTAGCCCTAAGCCTCAGGGGTGTGAGGCGGAGAGTATTAGCGCTTAGCGTTATGGGTGTGCGGAGGAGAGCATTAGCCCTAAGCCTCAGAGGTGTGAGGCAGAGAGCCTTAGCGCTTAGCATTAGGGGTGTGACGGGGAGTGTTAGCGCTTAGCATTAGGGGTGTGATGGGGTGTGTTAACGCTTAGCATTAGGGGTGTGACGGGGAGTGTTAGCGCTTAGCATCAGGGGTGTGAGGGGAGTGTTAGCGCTTAGCGTCAGGGGTGTAAGGGGAGTGTTAGCGCTTAGCGTCAGGGGTATGTGAGGGAGTGTTAGCGCTTAGCGTCAGGGGTAGAGGGGAGTGTTAGCGCTTAGCGTCAGGGGTTGAGGGAGTGTTAGCGCTAGCTAGGGTGTAGGGAGTGTTAGCGCTTAGCTAGGGGTATGACGGGGAGTGTTAGCGCTTAGCATCAGGGGTGTGAGGGGAGTGTTAGCGCTTAGCGTCAGGGGTATGAGGGGGAGTGTTAGCGCTTAGCGTCAGGGGTGTAAGGGGAGTGTTAGCGCTTAGCGTGAGGAGAGCATAAGCGATTAGCGCCAAGCTGAGGGGAGGAGCACTGAGCCGCATGAAGAGACTAGTTAGGAGGACTGAACAGGAGGCGCTGTAAGAGTGGAAGGGAGAGGAGGAGAGAGGAGGGGAGAGGTGGTCCTCCTATCAGCTGCTGTCTCTGCGCAGCCTGTGCTCTCTCATTAGGCACGTCTTATCTGCGGCCCGTCACCAGGGCGCCTGGGGAATCTCATCCTGGAGGGGGCCCGGTGACGCACCCCCTGCGCACGCTGCCCCCCCCCCACTCTCTCTCTTTCTCTCTGTCCTGGTTCCTGTGCTCTTTCATAGAGTCTCACTCCTCTGAGACACTGCCACAGGTCTCGCAGCTTTCTCTCTCTCTCTCTCTCTCTCTCTCTCTCTCTGGCCCGGCTCCCTCTCTCGCCTGCGTGTGCCCGCGCGCGCGCGTGTGTATGCATGTGTGTTGGGCGGGCGCCCCGATCGCAGCTGGATGAAGAAGTTCTTCGCCATGGTGCTGCACAGCCTGGCGAGCCTGTCCAAGGAGAGGCCGTGGCAGGCGGAGTCCCGCGGCCGCGCGCGGAGGAAGGAGGGCAGGAGGGGGCCGGCGCCGCCCCGCAGGGCTGCCAAGGTGAAGGGCTGGGGGCTCCGCTCCGCTCCCCCGCTCTGCTGCTGTGGGACTGGGGGGGGGGGGGGGGTCTGGACTCCTGCACATGTGTGTGGGTAGCGGGAGAGGTAGGGCTGTGTGTGTGTGTGAGATAGGGAGAGTGTGTGAGAGCTAGGGAGAGTGGATGTATGAGTATCTATGTGGCTGTTAGAGAAATGTGGTGTTGTGTGTGTGTTGCGTGTTGGCCATGCTGTGTGTGTGCCTGTGTGTGGTGTTGTCTGGTGTGTGTGTGCTTGCGTGTGTGTGTGTGTGTGTGTGTGTGTTTGTAAGGTCAGCAGTGCCGGTCTTTCTGCAGCAGTAGTGTCTTGCGATCATCACCTGCAACAGGTTGCTGGTGCGCCCGCAGTCTCTGGCTGCCGGCTGCTCTTTTGGGGGGACTCTTGAAGGAAGGAGGGAGTTTACAATGGACTGGGCTGGACTGAGACAAAGGGCCCAGTCCAGACTAACCTTTCCATTCAGAACCTGTCGGGTGCTGCTCACTGATAGCTCTTCTCAGAGTGGTCCTCTTAATTGTTATTGTTCCATTATTTGTTCCTTGCATTCCTCTCCAGATACTAGACTAAACAATGCCAGGGTCACAGATGATTTATTTAATCACGCTCAGATGTAATATAGTGCTTTATTAGATTGCATTTTGTGGACTGCGTTGTGTGATGCTGGAATGTATCTGATGTGGCGTGCTGTTGCTGCGGGTGTTCTCATTCAGGTTGTGTTCTGTGAAAGAGGGGATTAGGAAGCACGCCCTGTTTGTTCCACTCGCTCTTTTGTTCACGGTCCTAATCTGATTTCACCCCCAATGTTCCGGTCCTTTTCACCAGAGGGAGCTTTAATTCTGCCGCGTCTATATCACGCAAAAAGCTCACCCGCATCTGAAAATGCTAAATTGAGATTAAAACAAAAAAAAGATTAAAAGGCGGTTGTATCAGTGCTGAAAATCAATTTTATTGTATGCAGTAAGAAAATCTGCCCTTGGTGTGTGAAAGTTTTTTAAAACTTTGCAGTTGAGAGAAGTTGGCTGTTGTTTGACTGGCGTGGTTTAAGCCTTGGTTTTAAAGCTGTGTTTCTCATTAGCAGAATGCTTTGGTAATACGAAGTGAAACTGATCGCTGTACTGTTCCTGTTCCCCTCCTGATCCCCGCCCCCTCGTCTCCCTGCTCATTTAAAGTGCGTTATTCGATAAGAGCCTTTAAAGGCACCGGAATGTTATCCTAGAGCTCAGCTGTAATTGGCTGGATAGCGGAGCCCCCCCCCCCCCCGTGCGTGTTTACCCTGCGTCTGTGCCATGTTTACCCTCTTGATCCCGCCGCGTTTATCCTCGTGATTTCGGCGTATCCCCTTTCCCGCTCGGCGTGCGGCGGCCCCTGGGGAGCCCGCCTGGGTGTTCCTCGCGCCGCTCGCGCGGAGACGGATTCCCCCGTCTTCGAATTTGACTCCGGCTGATCTTCGCCGCGGTCGCCATGGGAATAGCGAGCGCCCGGGTGCCAGCAGTGCTGTTTGCTCTGGGCTCAGCTTTCCCCCCCCCCCTGTAAATCTGCGCTCTTATTGGGCAGATTTTCAGGAGCCCGGTGTCCCGTGGTTACGGTGGGGCCGGTTTGCTCTAGAATGTTCTGACAGCCAGGTCATTGTTGATGGGCTCTCGCGTTTGTTGCCAGTGGCTCGTGTGGTCTGAAAGATAGCTATTTTAATTTGCATGCGAGAGGTCGCATGTGAGGACCGCAGAGCCAGGATGGTGTAGTAGAGGAAGAGGTGTCCCAGAAGGCACCGTGGTATCGGACGGGATCGGTGTGCGTCTCGGCCCGTGGGATCTCCCTGTACAAACCGCTGCGGTTTCCACATGGATGACCTGTGGAGTGACCTGTGTTTGACACGGCTGTTTGTTCCTGTCCGCTTCGATCTGAGAGGCGCAGTCCCAGGTGAAGTGCTGTCTCCAGTTGGTGCTTTGTCATCACTACCTGCAGGAGCTACACTGAGTCTGCTCTGAGTTTGGTCACTGTTCACTACCTGCAGGAGCTACTCTGAGTCTGCTCTGAGTTTGATCACTGTTCACTACCTGCATGAGCTACACTGAGTCTGCTCTGAGTTTGGTCACTGTTCACTACCTGCATGAGCTACTCTGAGTCTGCTCTGAGTTTGGTCACTGTTCACTACCTGCAGGAGCTACTCTGAGTCTGCTCTGAGTTTGATCACTGTTCACTACCTGCAGAAGCTACACTGAGTCTGCTCTGAGTTTGGTCACTGTTCACTACTTGCATGAGCTACTCTGAGTCTGCTCTGAGTTTGATCACTGTTCACTGTCAGCATGAGCTACTCTGAGTCTGCTCTGAGTTTGGTCACTGTTCACTACCTGCAGGGGCTACACTGAGTCTGCTCTGAGTTTGGTCACTGTTCACTACCTGCAGAGCTACCTGAGTCTGCTCTGAGTTTGATCACCCTGTTCACTACCTGCAGAGCTACACTGAGTCTGCTCTGAGTTTGGTCACTGTTCACTACCTGCAGGGGCTACACTGAGTCTGCTCTGAGTTTGGTCACTGTTCACTACCTGCATGAGCTACTCTGAGTCTGCTCTGAGTTTGATCACCCTGTTCACTACCTGCAGGAGCTACACTGAGTCTGCTCTGAGTTTGGTCTCTGTTCACTACCTGCATGAGCTACTCTGAGTCTGCTCTGAGTTTGATCACTGTTCACTACCTGCAGAAGCTACACTGAGTCTGCTCTGAGTTTGGTCACTGTTCACTACCTGCATGAGCTACTCTGAGTCTGCTCTGAGTTTGATCACTGTTCACTACCTGCAGGAGCTACACTGAGTCTGCTCTGAGTTTGGTCACTGTTCACTACCTGCATGAGCTACTCTGAGTCTGCTCTGAGTTTGGTCACTGTTCACTACCTGCAGGAGCTACACTGAGTCTGCTCTGAGTTTGGTCACTGTTCACTACCTGCAGAAGCTACACTGAGTCTGCTCTGAGTTTGGTCACTGTTCACTACCTGCATGAGCTACTCTGAGTCTGCTCTGAGTTTGGTCACTGTTCACTACCTGCATGAGCTACTCTGAGTCTGCTCTGAGTTTGGTCACTGTTCACTACCTGCAGGGGCTACTCTGATGCTGCTCTGAGTTTGGTCACTGTTCACTGTCAGCATGAGCTACTCTGAGTCTGCTCTGAGTTTGATCACCCTGTTCACTACCTGCATGAGCTACTCTGAGTCTGCTCTGAGTTTGGTCACTGTTCACTACCTGCAGGGGCTACTCTGAGTCTGCTCTGAGTTTGTTTGATCACTGTTCACTACCTGCATGAGCTCCTGTTGGAACAGTGAAAGTATTGAAGTTCTGTGAGCACAGACCCACAGAGCCAAAAACGCTCTCTCCAGACTGGAGTCTGCACATTCCCACCCCCCCCCCCCCCCAGCACCAGCTGCCTGTGCTGTTACCTGATGTACTTGAGGGATATCTTTTTGCGTGTTTTGGTTAGGTCTTATCACAGACATGTGCTTATCCTTCTCCTCATATCTGGTAGTCAGAGCCTCTGCGGGTAAATAAATGGGTGGATGGGCTATAAGAGGAAGCTGGGACAGAAAGCCAGAGTGAGCTCTTATCTCCACTGAACTCTGGGTCTCCTGCAGTACTGCCAGTGTCCAGCCATTACTCCCGGACAACCAGGAGTAATGGCACTGCCGTTAACAGTCAGCAGGGGCAGCTGGTGTTGCTAGTATTCATGCTATGCAAATACATTTGGATAAACTCCGCAAAGTTACTTGTGTTAGACCAAAGTGAAATATCCCTTTAAGGTGTAAGATTACAAATGTGCGATTAGAATGTTCTTAACGGAACATTCTAATGCTGATGTCACAGTCACTACTGATAAGTGAAAGCAATGGAGTTCTAGAACACTGACTTAGAATGTTGGAGAAACATTCCAAAAAAGGGTTAATGGTCTTGAGGCCATTCTGGTGCCAAATGTTTGGAATATCAGCGTTCCCGTTCACAGAGCCCATACCCTACCTGGTCATCCCAGGCATTCATTCTCCCGCAGCAGCTGGGAGGTGGCCACGCCCACAGAGGGGCTTTTCTCCGATTATCCTGCTTCATTCAGAGGGATTCTGATGAGCACTGTCTGCAGCCGCGTTTTACTTGAACCCCCCCCCCCCCCCCCGGCACGCACGCACACAGACACAAGTTCATGTTCCCCTGGCCAGATTAGTCTAGTTAGGTGCCGTAATTCTGGTCTCATGCATGGCAGCATGTGTGTGTACGTGTGCGTTTGCATGTGTGTGCGTGTGTGCGTGTTTGTGTGTGTGTTTGGAGGGGGGAGGGGGGAGGGGGGGTGTCAGCTGGGGCACTCTCTGCAGTGGTAATGTCTTGCTGTGTTCACCTGCTATGTGTTGTCTAGTCAAACCAGGAATGTATGAGATTCTTCCTGGTGGGGAGGTTGTGAACTCACAGGACCTTGACTAGAGAAGGACATGAGGCAGGATCTTGGAGAAGGACCAAAATTGCAGAACTGACAGGGTTTTCTGTACCGAAGGGCATACATGGCAGATCTCACTCATCTCTTTGGTACAGAAGGACATACGTGGCAGAGCTCTTATTTTCTGTACTATTCTCCATTCTGTTTGGCTGTATGTGTTACCCTGAATAGCTCCATCCCCGCAGCATTGGCTGCACACAAATGTGTCTGAAAGGCTGTGTGAGTGCCGTGTGTTTTAAGGACAGAGTGCACGTTGCTATTTTTCATCTTCTGTCTTGTGTTTAATGGCAGTTTAGGGTCAGGAGTTGGGTGCTCGCTTGGCCTTTGCGCAGTGATTGCTGTCAGTGGGGCTCTAATGGGACTCCCTCTGCACACCCCCCTCTCCTCTTCAGCTACTGCAGCTGCAGAGTGCAGCTCTGTCAGCCCCCCCCCCCATCTCAGAGCGTGGTGGTGCAGTGGGGGCTGAGCTGAGGTTGTACGGGGCTGAGCTGAGTTTGTACGGGGCTGAGCTGAGTTTGTACCGGGCTGAGCTGAGTTTGTATCGGGCTGAGCTGAGTTTGTACCGGGCTGAGCTGAGTTGGTACCGGGCTGAGCTGAGTTTGTATCGGGCTGAGCTGAGTTTGTACCGGGCTGAGCTGAGTTTGTACCGGGCTGAGCTGAGTTTGTACCGGGCTGAGCTGAGTTGGTACCGGGCTGAGCTGAGTTTGTACCGGGCTGAGCTGAGTTTGTACCGGGCTGAGCTGAGTTTGTACCGGGCTGAGCTGAGTTTGTACCGGGCTGAGCTGAGTTTGTACGGGTGAGTGAGTGTCGGGCTGAGCTGAGTTTGTACGGGCTGAGCTGAGTTTGTACCGGGCTGAGCTGAGTTTGTACCGGGCTGAGCTGAGTTTGTACCGGGCTGAGCTGAGTTTGTACCGGGCTGAGCTGAGTTTGTACCGGGCTGAGCTGAGTTGGTACCGGGCTGAGCTGAGTTTGTACCGGGCTGAGCTGAGTTGGTACCGGGCTGAGCTGAGTTTGTACCGGGCTGAGCTGAGTTGGTACCGGGCTGAGCTGAGTTGGTACCGGGCTGAGCTGAGTTTGTACCGGGCTGAGCTGAGTTTGTACCGGGCTGAGCTGAGTTTGTACCGGGCTGAGCTGAGTTTGTACCGGGCTGAGCTGAGTTTGTACCGGGCTGAGCTGAGTTGGTACGGGCTGAGCTGAGTTTGTATCGGGCTGAGCTGAGTTTGTATCGGGCTGAGCTGAGTTTGTATCGGGCTGAGCTGAGTTTGTACGGGCTGAGCTGAGTTTGTATCGGGCTGAGCTGAGTTGGTACCGGGCTGAGCTGAGTTTGTACTGGGCTGAGCTGAGTTTGTACCGGGCTGAGCTGAGTTTGTACGGGCTGAGCTGAGTTTGTACTGGGCTGAGCTGAGTTTGTACCGGGCTGAGCTGAGTTTGTACCGGGCTGAGCTGAGTTTGTACCGGGCTGAGCTGAGTTGGTACCGGGCTGAGCTGAGTTTGTACAAAGGCTTAGATGAGTCCCTGCCGGGCTCTAAGGCATCCTTCAGTGTCATTACCACAAAGCACAAAAGTCCAAGTCTGAACTCCACTGACCTCCACAACTATAAAGGCTAAGATAGTGTACAGCTGCACACAAGGCACAGTTACAGTGCATTGTTCCCACTGTGAATAAGCAGGGATTTGCTCTGGGATGCTTGTTGTTTTCGTAGCGAAACCCGCCGGACGGGTTGATGTTGCTGCCCCTGCTGAAAGGGTTTTGCGGTGATTGGAGGGACAGACAGTCACGCAGCGCGGCTCTCTCCTGAGGACAGCGGGCCTGCAATGGCCACTGAGGGGACACTGAGAGCCCTGCGAATGGCTCCACGCGCTGGTCTTTAGCCGTAGCCACGGCAAAACAAGGCATTCATTTGTCGTTTTTGACGTTGGGCTCAGAATGGCATCGAGTGCGACTGCAGGCCGGGCGGGGCATACCTGAGGTGATAAACCAATGAGCTGGCATGCTTCCCTGTGACTGACAGCTTCAGCTAATACTGAAGCTGAGGTGTCACAGTCATCCTGTTGGGCCGCAGTGTCTGTTAGTTTCTGGTTCGTCTCACTATATAAGCACTTAATTTACTGTCACACCCGTTGTTCTCTGGGCCTGTACTGGCCTAAACTGAAAGGGGAAATGTATAAACCTGCAGTCTCTGTGACCCTCCAGGACCTTCGTCTCCTCTGTCTATTTCTGTATCCTTTATTTATACGGGTTGTCTCATTGAGATAAAAGATCTTTTACAAGAGAGACGTGTTGGCAATTGAGCGGTTTCCCAGCACAGCTTGGCGCTCTGCGCAGGCTTTGTCTTTGGAGTTTCGTCTCCTGTGCTAATCTGCAGGAGAGAGCGAGCCGGTGATCTGACCTCCCACTCTCCCTCCGCTTCTCTTAACGCTTCGGTCTCCCACGGCGACAACGTCATTTCTCAGGACGGCCCTTATCAATCTTTCATCCTGCTGAGGCTCCCAGCCCGCAGCCGCGCAGCTGTTCCGTACCCGACCCGCCTGGGCGCGGCGGTCACATGTCCGCAGGCTAGCGGGGCGGCGCATTAATACTGGAGGACCCGCGGGGCCTCGCGTAATCCCGCGTGATCCGAAACACGTGTGAGCGGACGACAAGCATGATTTACCCGCCGTGCGCTGACTCGCTTTGAGGTGGCTTGTGGGAGAAGCTGTCGGTTTAGGAAACGGGACACGCGTGACCGAACGTGACTCCTCCCCCTCGGTTTTGAAGCGGTCGGGCGGAGCGCCAGGTATTGGTTTTTGGGGGGGGGGGATTTCTGCGGTTGACCCCTGGGATTGACTCTGTGTGACCCAGCGCAGCTGCTGGGTTTGAGCGTAGCGGCGGTCGTGTTTGGGGAGGGCCGACCGCAGACAGACAGGCGTGCGGGCGCTAGCTGGGCTGAAATGCTTACAGGTGGCTTTCCCCTCTGGTTCCCATGCGCTGTGTGATGGGGGTGTTGCTGTGGACCAGTATGTTTCAGGTAGATCATGTTGCAGCTGAACTGGGGATTCACCCTTTGAATAGGAGGTTTTTTTGGAACGTCTTTTCTAAATTGTCAGTGTTGTAGAACTCCATTGATTTCGATTACCAGTAGTGATTGTTACATCAGCATTAGAATTTTCCGTTAAGAATATTCTAATCACTTATCTGTGATATCGCACCTTCAGGGATTAAGAGCTGCTGAGGTTCCTCTGTATCAAACGCTGGCTCTTATAAAACCTCTGATTCAGGAAGAACCCGACAGGTCACATTCTCTCCTTTTGTTTTTGGGCATGTGCGCAGCCTCTGCAGGTTTAATGCATTCAGATTTATTAGTGCATGTTGTGATTGTGCGTGCCACGGAGTGCATGCCTGCTGTCTGAGTGTGAGCTTGCACATGCTGTCAGTATGCCTGCACCGTGAGCGTGCATATGCCAGGAGTGCATGCGTACTGTGAGTGCGTGCATACTGTCAGCTTGCTCTGTGAGTGAACACTCTGCAAACGTGCTCAAAGCCTTGTACCATGGGTGGCACATACTGTGAGCTTGCCCACAGCATACATTCAGTGTGTCTCTGTACCATGCTTCACGTGGGCTCCACAGTGGCGTCTGATGGGTATATTGTGCATTTAAGTGTATGTTGCCATGGTCCCCAGTGCCCTGTCCCTGGCTGTGCTGCACTGTGGTGTTTGGCTGTGTGTGAAAGCGAGGGAGTGTGTCAGGCTGGTGGCCGTGTGCAGAGCTCACCACAGCGGTGCACTATGGGTATGCGTGCACAGGGGCCGCAGTGTGAGTTAGCGCAGTGGCTCTGTGCGGTGTGCGGGCAGCATTAATCTCCCCTCTGTCACAGTGTGCAGAGACCCGATGCTAATGAACCCACACCTAAGTGCAGAAGAAAAGCTCGGGTGACAAGTCAGTGCATGCTGCTCCGCTTAATCACAATCTGCCAGACAAGTCCTGCTTCCTGAGCGTCAGCAGATTCATCTGTCTTATCAGCACACACACACACACACACACACACACAACCCATCCTCCTCTCTCTCACACACACACACACACACACACAACCCACCCTCCTCTCTCTCTCACACACACACACACACACACACAACCCACCCTCCTCTCTCCCTCACACACACAAACACATATATGTATACCTCACCCTCACACACGCACACACACACACACACACGCCACACTCTCTCACAAACATACCCACACCCCTCTCTATCTCTCACACACACACACACATACCCACACCCCTCTCTACCTCTCACACACACACACACATACCCACACCCCACTCTCTCTCACACACACACTCGCCCACACACTCACGCTGGAGAGGAGGTAGAGTTTGAGAATGACTGCAGGCGCCCTGGAGGTGACACGGTTTCTGTGCTGTCCCTGAGGTGCTTGTATTTGTCGGGACAGGTTTGTTTGCGTGCTCTTTGCCATTTCGTGAGCCCTGTTTACGCTCCTCCGAGTTTCACTGAGCAACGAAGTGCCACTCAGATGATTTTCTTTGGAGCGCACTTGTCTGCGTATGAGCTCGTCTTTGGCCAATCAGAACAGGCGGCGGGGGGAGTGGGCGGGTCTGTCTGCAGCGGAGCTCGGGCCCCTCGTTTGCGTCTCGGGAGGGTAATGAGGTAGCGGGGCCAATTAGCCCGGGCAAACATGGCAGCTCAGTAGCCTGTGCAAACACGCCATTCCACACGCGGCCGAGAAGTTCTGACCAGCCCGGATTTGGGCACCGGAGCGCAGCCGGTGCTCACGGCTGCGGATCGCACGTCTGGCAGTTGCCTGTACGCACGTTCGGAATGTCCTCCTTCTTCATGAACTTTTTGAAGCTGGCACACCTCCACATACCAGCTGTGTGGAGGGTTTTGGTCAGAACAGAGCGGGGTTTACACATGAGGGGTCCTCCTCGCGGTTCTCACGCTTCTCCCTACCCCCTCCTCTCTCCCCCCCCGCAGATGATCCTGACGGTGTTCCTGACCGACAGCGAGAAGCTGCTGACGGAGGTCCCCATCACGCCCGACACCACCTGCGGGGACGTGGTGGAGTTCTGCAAGGAGCCCGGGGAGAGCGGCTGCCACCTGGCCGAGGTGTGGCGGGGTAACGGTAAGAGCTCTGCCCGCCCGCACGCTAACGCCGCTCCGGCTACGACCGCGCTAACGCCAGCCGCCGCCGCCCCGGCCCCGCGCGCGGGATACTCACACAGCAGCTCCTTTTACATCCGCAGGCATCAGTCCCTGTTTACTCTGAGCGCTAGCCTGTTTACTCTGAGCGCTAGCCTGTTTACTCTGAGCGCTAGCCTGTTTACTCTGAGCGCTAGCCTGTTTACTCTGAGCGCTAGCCTGTTTACTCTGAGCGCTAGCCTGTTTACTCTGAGCGCTAAAGGCTGCGGTTGCCACTGGTGACCCCTGCTGTTCAGACATGCTCACGTTCGGACATATTCGGCCTTCAGTTCCTTGTATGTCTTTTGTTAATTAATTTCTTGTTGTTCTACTACATAGTAAAATGTTCAACGTACAGGCAGTTCTGATAAGAGAGTATGCGTGTGTAGTTTTTTATTCCTATTGGACTCATAAAAGCTGCTACAGTTGAATTAACACTGATGTTTCACTGCTCAGGAGACTGCAGGTACGGAGACAGCTTGTCTTTCTCTATCTTGTCTTACTGCCTGCCTGCACTCTCCTTCACATAAAAAACTCCTCAGTTAACGTGTGCACACAAACCTTTGGCTTTGCAGCTTTACTGCTTTCAGATAAGAGGGCCGGGGTCAGGTCGTGAAGGAGTTTCCCTTCCTCTCTTAGTGTCTGTTTTTCCCCCTTGAAAGGCTACATTTATCATCACACTTTATATACGCAGCACATCTATTTGCCAGTATCGTGAAATATTGTCACTGTAATGTTGAGTTGATGTTGAGAATAACATAAAACATAAATGGGCGGTGCTGTTTATTTTGAAAAAGAGCTTGACGGCTGTTGTTACTGTTGGCAGCAGTGAAATCCCTGAAGCGCGTCGCACAGTAGGTGGACCTCACGCTGCGACTGGTGCCCATGGCCCATGTATGTTAACTGGTGCTCTTCAGCAGAGTGAGTGCAGCGCACTTCCTTTTAAAGGTCTTACTGTGAGGCTGGCCCCAGGGCCTGCTGGTGCAGGCTGTGTGGAGCAGCTGGCCCCAGGGCCTGCTGGTGCAGGCTGTGTGGAGCAGGTGGCCCCAGGGCCTGCTGGTGCAGGCTGTGTGGAGCAGGGTTACTGTGGAGATGAGAGGGAGCCGAAAGGATTCCTCGCGGACGCTGATCCGTCGCGCCGCTAATGACCGTGTCACGCACCCCTGCACCCCCCTCCCCCCTGCCTCCCGGCCCTGAACAAACAGTGTGGGGGGGGCGGCTTTCCCTGCAAAAACAGGGCCGCCCGGCAACAATCGGGGCCTTGTGTCGGCCTGAGAAAGGGGGTCAGGACGTCGCCCCCGCCGCGCCCCATCAGATCGTTCGCCGGCCCGTGCGGCCTCGACGGTCCCGCCCCCGTCAGTGGCCCCTCCCCCCTCCGGACTCGGACAACCGTGACGGGGGCGGGGCCTCCGCGCCAGCAAGGACCAGGAGCGAACGACTCGGGAGGAACTGCGAGAGGTCGCTGTTTTTACGCCGCCTCGTCACGCTTCTTCCAGTAAAATCGCACTTCCTGTCCTCCATTATTGGTGGAAGAGATCAGTTTCCTGTCAGGTGGAAGAGACCGAAGGGGCAGCTGCGTTTCCCATCTTGTCGGAGGGTCAGAGGCAGCGTCCGCGCTGTTGTATCTGGGGAGGAAGCGCGTGTCCATCTGCTTCCTCTCAGCGCTGCGCGGTGTAAACACAGCCGCACAGGAGCCTCCCAGCTGCCCCTCTCTCGCCGTGCCAGACGCGGGGAACGCCTGATCCAGGATCAGGAGACCGCACGCGCCCCTGTTCCGCCCCTTTGATCCTCGCTCAGGGCGTCTGCTTCAGGTTAAGTGCTGCACGTCCCAGGACGGCTCTTCCAGCGGCCGACCTTCAGTTTGCGGTCGGGTGGCTTGTGAGATCCGAGCGCTTTCCGATATCGGCTGGGCCTGTCTTTTTCCTCAGATCTGCCTCTCCTGTGGGGTTTTCACGCTGGCTGGCCGGCCTGTAAGGTGATCAGTCTGCTTCCCCTCACAGGGAATGAGATTAGCGTGTGATCTCCTAACCAGGTCTGAGCAGCCAGACTGATTCACGAATTTATGTCCATAGGTCGTTTATTAGTCACATGTTTATCTGACCCTGCACCAAAGGCGGCTTTGTTTCTGCTGTCAGGTGTGCTTTCCCTCCCTGGATGTTTTTTGTGCATCAGTAGATGTGTAATGGGAGCTTTGTTCTTGTTATCCATTCATTGACGCGATTGGAGAATCTGAAACCGCGTCCGTCTCTGGAGTGGGTGCCCGGATGAGCGTGCCGTGTAACCTCCGCTTTCAAATCTCGTCAAAGGGGCCCCTCGGCCCCCGCCCCTCCGCAGGCCCCTCAGCGGGCCCCTCTCCCTCACCTGCACGGGCCTGCCTGGCCGAGGAAGTGAGTCAGGGCCCCCCTTTGAGATCGCGTCTGGCTGGGCTTCAAAGGCAAACACGGAGTTAATGAAATACGTATGGGTGCAGTCCAATAAGGGGCTCTGTCTGAGCACGGGGGTGGGGGGGAGGGCGGGGGGGTCGCTCGGTGGTCCGCTCATCTTCAAGCGCTCTTTGTCTCTGCCTGCTGGACTGGCTCTTCTCACTGTAGGCCTGTCTCTGCCCCCCCACTGCCAAGCGCCCTGTCCTCAAATGTCCGCTGCCACTTGTTTTTTTTGAGTTATCAGCGCTGAGGATCGTAACGGTACAGTCTGTCCCCCTCTCTCCAGGACCGGACGTCCGCAGCCCTGCCCCTGAGTCCAGCAGTACCCGCTGGACTGACGGGGGTAATCAGTGTAAATGTCCCCACTCCGAGGGACGGCAGGACCGGGGCTATGGAGAGGTCAATGGGGAGGTCGGCCCACTGCTGTCATTTAGGAGATTAAAGTGAACGGATAGGTGCCGAGCCTCCCTGCCCCCGCTATACCTGCTGCTCTTCAGAGTGCAGCAAAGGACCGAAACAGAGAGTGGGAGGCTGTGTGGGCTGTTGCATTGTGGGTAGTGGAGAGGTTGGATTCAGAAAAGGCACATAAAAGCAGTTTTGTATTGTTTTATATATATACAGTCTCTGGGTTGTTCAAAGGCACTCTGAAACAGCCGTTGTCAAACGGGTGTGTCTGCATTTCCATCAAAGTTAAGCGCTGAATGGTCTCCTGCTGTGGAAGTGGAATCTCGGTCAGAACTTGTATTAAAGGAGCTTTTAAGTGTGGCTGAGCGGTACGTCTGAAGCCTTACGGTGCGAAAGCACGCAACAGGCAGCAATCGGGACAATAACCAGCGTGTGCTCCCTCAGACCGGGGCTCAGAACTGCTCAAATCTCAGCAGGGGCGGAGCGAGTCCAGAATCCGACACACACGTACACGCCAGCCTTTGCCAAGGAACCTGAACCAGCCCCCCGCGCTCTGGACGCTTTGCTTGTTTGAGTTGCAGGCGGAGGGCGATGTGCGTGACTCTCTAGCGGGCCGGGCGGCTGGGCTGAGAGGCCGGGCTGAGAGGCTGGGCCCCCTCCAGCCCTCCTCCACCTCGGCGAATTCCTCTGGCGCCTTGCCGCGCTGTTCCAGGCCCTCTCTTTGATCCTCTCTGCATGGCTTCCTGTGTTCCTGGATGGCGGCTCTTTGTTCTGTTCCTGTTTCATCCCCTTTCTAGTCCGCTAGTCCCCGCCCACTGTAATGAAAGACACCAGCGGGGGGTTCGGGGGTTCAGGGGGTGGGGGTGGGGCGGCACTGGCTGGTGTTGTGCTGACAGAATCTTGTGGGCCACGCCTGCCTCAGAGGTACCTGTCAGTCACCGATTGCTGACCGCGCCCCCCTTTCGTCCGCAGAGAGAGGCATTCCCCTCGACCACATGATGTACGAGCACCTGCAGAAGTGGGGACCTCGGAAGCAGGAGGTGAAGTTCTTCCTCCGCCACGAGGACTCGCCCACGGAGAGCAGCGACCAGAGTGAGTCTGTGCAGTAGACCCCTCCCCTATCTGTGTCCTCCCTTCACCCTGGTGTCAGGGACCTACTAGCAAAACCCAACGCCAGTCAAAGCAGTCTAGGAAAAACTGTCAACTGTCAAGTCCCAGTGGCATATAGTTGGGCAGTGTGGTTGGGAGTGTTTACCAGGTAGTGTAGTTGGGAGTGTTTATCAGGCAGTTGGGCAGTGTATCTGGGAGTGTTTATCAGGCAGTTGGGCAGTGTAGTTGGGAGTGTTTACCAGGCAGTGTAGTTGGGAGTGTTTACCAGGTAGTGTAGTTGGGAGTGTTTATCAGGCAGTTGGGCAGTGTAGTTGGGAGTCTTTACCAGGCAGTGTAGTTGGGAGTGTACCATGTGTAGTTGGGAGTGTTTACCAGGTAGTGTAGTTGGGAGTGTGTATCAGGCAGTTGGGTGCTCTTGGGCCCCTGTTATGTAACCAAGGTTAATCGGCTTAATTGATAATTGGGCTTGTCAGTGACCTCTTGTCAGCAGTCACACCGCTTTAGGATTTGGCTGGAGTCTGGAGCTGGACATCGGGCCTGGCCTGGGGGCGGGGGGGTCTACCTGGCCAGTCGGGCTGGTATTCCCTGTGCTGCACTTGCAGCTGGGTGCCTGGGTGTGAATCTCATTGCACAGGAGGATGCGCTCTCCATCTCAATATGTAAGCAGCATTAACCTCCAGCGAATGACCGGCTCCCAGCCAACAGCCAATCACGCTCTCCATACGCTCTCCATACGTAGACCCCACCAAATGGGGCAGGGGAGCGCACAGCCAGTAGAATGGGCTCCTCCCCGGCTGCCACGCCCGTCTCATCGTCCCATCCCGCCGCTATAGACCGGGGCCAGAGCACAGAAGGCCAGTTATTTGTAGTGCAGCTGGCGGGATTACCCGCACAATGATCCTGTCCAGGATTACGGGAATTAAGGGGGTAAAAAAATAAATAAATTACAACATGGGATATTTATAGACGCCTCAGTAAAAAATAACATGTTTTCTGCGGAACAGCCACAGAGCGTCCCGGCTGCAGGTAAACAGGTGATGTGAGTCACATGGCGAGGACGGACAAACGGCCCGGCTGCGTTTGAGGCCGCCGGCAGTCTGCGGGGGCTGACATCACCACGCCTAATCGGGCCTGATATAGCGCTGACCCAGTGCTTCAGACAGGATCACACTAAGCCCCTGAAAACACAGCCTCTCCAAATGAATTGTCCGTGCGTGCGTGTGTGTGTGTGTGTGTGCGCATGAGTGTGTGTGTGTGTGTGTGTGTGTGTGTGCGCGTGTGTGTGTGCATGAGTGTGTGTGTGTGTGTGTGTGCGTGTGTATAGCATGTGCATGTGTGCGCATGTGTGTAGTGTGTGCGTGTGTTTGTGTGTGAGTGCGTGTGAGTGTGTGTGCGTGTGTATAGCGTGTGCATGTGTTTGTGTGTGCGTGTGTTTGTGTGTGAGTGCGTGTGAGTGTGTGCGTGTGTGTGTGTGCATGTGTATAGCGTGTGCATGTGTGTGCGTGTGTTTGTGTGTGAGTGTGTGTGTGCGTGTGTGTGTGTGTGTATGCGTGTGTGTGTGTGCGCACGCGTGCGTGTGTGTGTGTGTGTGTGAAATGTGCGTGTGTGTTGTGTGTGAGTGTGTGGTGTGTGTGTGCGTGTGTGTGTGTGTATGTGTGTGTGATGTGTGCGCACGTGTGCGTGTGTGTGTGTGTGTGTGTATGTGCGTGTGTGTGTATGTGTATAAGCGTGTGTGTGCGTGTATGTGTGTGTTTGTGTATGTGTGCGTGTGTGTTGTGGAATGCGTGGTGTGTGGTGTGAGTGGTGTGTGTGTGTAGCTGATTGCGTGTGTGTGTGTATATGTGCGTGTGTGTGTATGTGTATATGCGTGTGTGTGCATGTCTGTATGTGTGTGTGTGTGTACGCTCTGTCTCTCTGAATCACCCTGTTGGTTTTCCCCTGGTAGTCTCTATTTCTGTTCTCCTCCCTCCTCCCGTGGCCGTCTGCAGACTGTGGCTCGGTGCAGGGTGGTAATGGAGAGATTGCTGGGTAAATTGATTACAGTTTGCAGATAATGTGTGCGCAGGAGACGCTAATCTCCCCCGAGCGGCGTGTGGCCCACTGAAGCGGCAGACTCCACAGAACTGCGCACGTCTGCGCCCTGTCCCAGGCTGAGCTGGGCCTTCTGGGTCCCAGTGTAGAGCGCATTCCACACCCATGTGTCTCCTAGTACACTGCGCATGGATTTAAATAATCACCCCCCCTGTCTACAGCGTCTCTCACTCACTGGCCAGTATTACTGAGCCCAACAATACTGAAGCTTGGGTGTGTTGGGTCTGGTCACATATTTAATATAGGAATTCAGCATTTATCTGTTAATATTTTTAAATTGGATAACTGTGTCCTCAGTGTCAGTACACTATATCCTCAGTCAGTGCCCTGTGCCCTCAGTGTCATTACCTAATATCTTCAGTCAGTGCCCTGTGTGCACAGTGTCAGTACTCTATGCCCTGAGTGTCAGTACTCTGTACACTCAGTGTCCTTACTCTTTCCCCTCAGTGTCAGTACTCTTTGCCAGCTCTCCTTGTTGTGAGTACCCTGTGCCCCGTGTCCTCAGCGTCAGTATTCCGTGGCCTCAGTGTCAGTTGTCTGTGCCCTCTGTCTGTGTTGTGCTCAGGACACAGGGATTACAGCAGATCTCCTTACGCAGGTGTCTCTCAGGGGCTCCTCCTAAGCTCCTCGTCTCCTGGCTAAGCGGGGCTGTAGTGACTTTAGACCCCTTTCCCTTTCCAGCACTTTCTACACACTCCTCCTCATCCCTCCGCTTTTGTTTGGTTAGCAGCTGATGCGGAAATAACAGCATGTGCCAAGTTTAGCGAGTGCTACTTCTGGTCGACATTTTGAAGAGAAAATGTGACGTTACTTCCTCATCTCTGGCTCTCAGTGACTCACTCTTGGGTCTCTCCATTCTGCTGATGAAATGATCCACATGTGAGAGTTTCTTTCCAGGCATGGAAAGGAAAGGAGGAAAAAAACTTCACAATTACAGGAAAAGCTGTGCTGTAATTCTGTACTAGAAACTGAAAAAAGGCAATTAAAGCACCTGTCACTGTTTTTCTACCGGCCTATCCTTCTCATTCATAGTATGCTGGCTCTTCTGGTGTTTGTGTGTGCGCATGCGAGTGTGTGTGTGTATGTGTGTGTGTCTGTGTGCGTGTTTGTGAGAGTGTATTTATGTTTGTGTATGGAGTCATGTTACAGTATCATTCACCTAAAGAAATAGAACTAAAGTACCTGGCCAGTGTTTTCATATTTTTTTATTTGGCGGTGTCCTTTTTCCTAATGGAGGCCCATTACTGATCTCTCTGCACTGACCCTGCAGGCAGCCAGCAGTCTCAGGACCAGAGCAACAAGAAGAACGCAGCCAACACTGAAAAGCAGGGCCAGAACGGGGTAAGCCCACCCTCTTCACCTACACCTACCTGTGCGTTAGCCTCCATCATCCTCCCTGACCAGCCGGCGCCCGCGATTGGCCAGAGCGTTCCTGGACAGACAGTCTCATTACCGCACATTGTCTGGGCTATTTTAATCAGCGGGGGGCTGAATGCGCTGAACTTGTGACCTTCAGCGACGAGCCTCATTAAGCCCCCCGCGCAAATCGGGCAAAAGGCGGCTCTCTGTGCCTGCGCCCGTCCCGCCGCGCCGTAAGAGGAGCCGCGGCGACCGGCCCCGCCGTCCCAGCAGCCCCTGCGCCCGCTCCTCCTCCCCATCTGTCCCAGATACCGCGAGGGGGGCGCTCGTGTTCGCCGAGGCAGGCAGGCAGGCAGGCAGGCCCCGCTCGCGCGGAACTAATTTAACCTTAGGGGGGAGGAAGAAATCATTAAAGCGCGAGAAAATCGACTTTTTCAAGATACCGGCTTCCGATGCACAACTTAGGCTGTCAGATGAGCGCAGTGAACTTTTTTTCATTGTATGGTCTCCTTACTTCTGTTCATATATGTGGTGCGTGTGTGTGCGTGCGTGTGTGTGTGTGTGTGTGTGTGTGTGTGTGTGCGTGCGTGTCTGAGGTCATTTATTTTTAGTTATTTTCGTGCTGTAGATTATAGACAGCAGGAAATATATTTGTGTACGTATATACAGTTACAGTTTGGATAGCGCTCAGGCTGTCTGTTGGCAGGGCGCGTGACGTCGGTGGAGGACGCTGCTCGGGGGGTGTTTGTTGTTATTGTAAAGCACTCTGAGGGATTAGAAAAGGCTCCGTGACAGGTACGAGCAGCGCGGCGACTGACAGAGTGATTGCCTCTCTGCAGAATCTGAGCAAATGGATGCCTGCCAGTTTCACTCTTCCCGGTCTTCGTAAGCAGTGCCGCTGCCGTATAAGAAGTATTATGTCAATATTTTTGCCCTCTATCGAGGATACTTTTGATAGTGTTTCGACTCCCGCCGCACAATTCTGCAAATACCTCTGTTTGTCCTGAAGCTGTTTGGCCAATTTAGCGTTCGTCTGGGTGTGGCCGGTGTGTGTATTTATGTACGTGAGTAATTTAGTGGAAGACGTACCTGAAATAGCAGCAGACACAGTCAAGCACTCAAACCACAGAGTGATAATGGCACAGGTTACACAGTACACAGCTTCGGTGTTGATGTCATTTTAAAAAAATAATCTTCCCAAAACAAGCAAAAACACTGACTGAAGAGCAGTGTAATCCAGCATTCTTGCGAGTGTACTATTTTCAGGATGACCAGTACATCCAAAATAATGAGAACAAGACCAGACAGATAATAATGGGAAAACAGGGCATGATTTTCAAAATCTCTTTTCTTCCCAGATTACTGGGTTGGGGGGTGGAGGATACTTCTCCAGACGGTGGCGGTTGTGAGATGTCCACAGTGACTCAGATTAGAACATAAACAACTTGAAAAATACACTGAATCGAGAGAGGAGCCGTCTCTCGAACACCATTAAGATTTCGATTACCTCTTCACCCCAACAGTACGTAAGCAAAGGAAAGTCCATTATCGAGTAAGTGGTGAGAGACGTTGGCTGTGTACAGGTTAGAGGTGGAAAATTGATTAAATGATTCAGAAGTGGTGAAGGGACTGAGGTGGTGTACTCTGAAGCTGCTGTATTTGTTGTGACTGTTTAATTGGATGACTCTGTTGTTGGGCAGCCCGTCAATGACTGGGTTAAGTGGCCTTGTCCTTCAGAGGGGTGGTCGAACTCAGCCAAACAATCCCCCTCACAAGCCAGACTTGTTGTTTGCGAGGTTCCTCAGAGTTACTGAAGTGACAGCGCATTGTTTACCTGGGATTGGCGGTTAACCCTAAGTGTGCTTTGCCATGAGGGGCTGGCTCGCCTCTATAATTTTGAGGATTACCGCAGTTTCATGACATAACTCGGTAAGAGGATTACTCCCGTCGTTATCCGCCGGCTTTGGCAGAGCGGGGACTTTTTCCGCCAGTCGCTCGGACCGTGCGGATAGCTCTCCACGCCGCCGCCGTCGTCGCAGCTCCGCAGGGGAAAGCCGCGCAGACTCGCCGCGTATTCCCCGGGAAGGGCCCCAGAGCCTGGCGCAGGGCAGGCATCGCGCTCTCGAAGGAGTGACTGACTCCTCCGCTGCCCTCACCCCCCACTCCGCCTCCTCCGGTGTGGCGGAGCACTGAGGAGTCCCTCCTCCCTCTGGCTGGCGAGGCTGCGGGTCCGGGCGCGCTCGAGCGTCGCGGTGCGCACGAGGCTCTCTCTCTCTCTCGCGACTTCTCGTCGAGCCGCCGCTGAATCCTCCGTCACCACGGGCAAAGAGCAGGAAGCACTGCTCGCACAGCTGGGAATCGCTCAAACTGTGGGGATTCGCTCAAACTGCGGGGATTCGCTCAAACTGCGGGGATTCGCTCAAACTGTGGGGATTCGCTCAAACTGCGGGGATTCGCTCAAACTGCGGAGATTCGCTCAAACTGCGGGGATTCGCTCAAACTGCGGGGATTCGCTCAAACTGTGGAGATTCGCTCACACTGCCGGGACTCACTCACACTGCCGGGACTCACTCACACTGCTGGTGGAGAGAGCTCACACCTGAGGTAAGAAATGGAGAATGCTTTCCAGTGCCATAGAAGAGAACCATACGTTTTAATATGTCTCATATTAACAGTTTATTGATTTTGGTGTTGTTTGTATTCAGTGTCTCCTTTTAGGATCTATGTGCCGTAAAGTTTGTGTCTGAGATAACTGAGCCCAAAATATTGGAAATGTATTCATTTAAAATTTGTCTTTATATACATTTCATTTTATTTTGAACCCATAGTTTGGTTTCTCTGTATAGTTGTCTCAGTATGTGCAGGGCTGAATGAAGGCGGCAGGTTTCAGTGGACTAATGCTCCCATTCACCAGTGGGGGCTTAATGCAGTGCGTAGTGTGAAATGGATAGCTGATGTTTTACAAAGCTGAACAGATGGCTTGCATGCCTTCCGTGTGTGTGTAAGGCTGAGAGCGTGCGGTGCATGGGTGCTCTCTCGTGAGGGGACAGGGAATTCTGGGAAGGCTCAAGCGAGCCCCTCTGCTCCCAGGGTTGATAATGTGGCAACGCGAATGGCCCGAGCTCATCTCTCTGTCGCTTTTTTATTCCTTCCGCTCAGTGCACATTCCTCCCTCAGCCCTGCCTCCCTCCCTCTCTCCTTCTCTCCCTCCCTCCATCCCGCCACGCGAAGGAGAAAACTGCACAGCGACAGCGGTGCGAGGCGGGCTCCATCCGTCTGGATGTCTGGCGCATGACGTGAGAGCTCAGGGTCAGGCCGTTTGGGAAGTTCTGTTAGCGAGTTTGCAGATTAACCAGGCGGAGATAAAAAGGGGGGTCAGGCAGGGGATCCCCCCTTTCGCATCTGTGATTTTCCAACACCCTCGTGCCCCCGGTGACCTGGTCGCCGCGGCATTTCGGGCAGGTGTCCGCCCTCCGCTCTGCCGCACACCTGTCGGCGCGGGGCTAGCTTTGGGAGAGATGGAAAGAGCGGCGACCCGGGGGGCATACCGCGGCCACGCCCGCCTGTCTGGACCGGATTAACTCTGCAACCGAATAACGCTGTGAGAACAATTACAGACATCCCCCTCCCCAGGCATGCTTTACTGTACAAGGCCATTCCATGCGTGCGTTTATAGAGCCGGGGAACTTTCAGATTCCTATCGTGACGCGTAGGCCGCAGCATGCGGTGGCGGCGTTCACAGTCTAATTCTGACTCCTGCCACATTACGGGGTGTCTCGTAATCACGCCCGCGATGATCACAGAGGCCCGCTTCACATTTCCCCGGTCTGGCTGCTCTGAGATTAGCGCGTTGCTGCCCCGTTCTGTACCGTGCACTCCACGCCCGGCGCCGTTCAATGCTAACGCCGCGCCTCGCGCCTCGTCTCTCCGGGTGACGCATCGCGTCTCCGCCCCGCGGGCTGACGGAAGCTCCTCGGCCGCTCCGCGAGCGCTCTCTTGTTCCTGTCCTCCTTTATTGCGCTCTGAGGGGGGGGTTTTGTAAAACCAGGGCAGGCGCTGCAGAGGAGATGCACTCCAGATCGCCGAGCTGAGTTTCCAGGTCACTGTTGGGCCTCTGCTTCCCGGAGCCGGTTATCGACAGCGCTAATGAAAGCCCGTCAGAGATTCAGCGCACATGGCCTGCGGACTTCCTGCAGCGATGTCGGGCACACTTAACATAGTTAGGGCTCTCTGTTTTCTTTTTCTTTTTTCTTTTTTACAAGCCCATATGCATTTGTCTGCCCATGTGGTCCGGAGGATGATTTACTGTGTAAACACGCGTGTGACTGCGCCCACATGCGCAGCCGTAGGTGTGTGCGATGCAGCGGGTCGTCGTCAGGCACGCGGCCCACTGTTTGCACAAGTGCGCCTGTTTAAAGGAACAACAGGGCGGGGCGCGAGAGCAGAGAGATGGTCTCCATTCCCGAACTCGGTCATGCGAGAGGCCAAACGAGCTGTATTGATGGAAAGGGTCTGCCTAAAAGGGAGAGTATTCTCCCAGGCTCGGGTCAGGGTTATCTGGTTAATCCAATTGCCTTCGTCGGCGGCGCAGCCGTGACTACCGGCGGCACGCTATGCCCCAGCCCGCTGCCCCCGCTCCACGGAGCCCAGCGCAGCCGTCGCTAGAGACCGTTAGCCTGTTAGCGCGGCGGTACTGCGGTGGAAACCAGCGCGACGCAGCCCTGTTATCCCGCCATTGATCGCGAGCCGGAGCCTGAACGAGCCGTCCCGATTGAGGAACGGAGCGCCATTGGCCCCGCGCCATTTTCACCCGCGCGTCAGGAAACGCCGCCGGAGTCCGCTCGCCCGGCCGCCACGGCGGCGGCGCCGCGCGCGCATCCCCGCTCTGTTTCCAGCCCGCTGTCTTCGGAGGCCCCGGGGGGGGGGGGGGCGGCAGGCTTCCTATCCTATTCACCGTAATTAGGCGCCGGCTCCCTCCGCATTGTTACCGTGTCTGTTCCGATACAGTGACTATCAGCGGGACTGAAAAGGGCGAGCCTTCCACCTGAAAGAGGAGAGAGAGAGCGCGCCGTCGCGCTGGAACGAGGGGTGTGTGGACACGCACGCACGCCCGCACCCACGCTGCTGCCAGCATTAACAAGCGCAGAAAAATGTGAATTATGCCCGTTACAGCCGACTACAAGCATGGCTGCATCCCGGTACAAAAGCATAAATCAATAACGTGTTGCCTGTGTGGCAAAATAAGCCCGGTGTCTGTGTGCTAGTCCCCTCTGTTACTCAAGTCTTTGTGCATTATTTGTTATTACCTGCACCTATGAAATGTTTAAGTATCGCTTTGAATTACATTTTTATTTACATTTAATGTCAATTACAGTTGCTTAAATCGGTGGGTTACCCCCCCTTCCCCTGTTACATTTGACATGTAAACATACTTTCTTTGAAGATCCTTTAGCAGCTGTCATGCTACCAATTCATTCTTAAAAGTAACAAAGTCATTATGTGGGACCCACATCCCTGGGAGTATTCTTGCTTTAGCTTTCTTTTAGATTTAAACTAGGGTACTTAATTTATGTTTGTTTATGATCATTACATTAATGTGCTCTTCTGTTGTAATCTTTAGTATTAAGTCATCTGCGTGGTTGCATAATTACAGGTTAGGGAACATTTCTCCAGTTTTGTGTTTTGACTCTATTATAGCTCGTGTCATGTTAAATACCTCATGGAAAGTGTGCATTTTGGAACACTATATGATACTCTTATTGTAAATGTAGGTACCACTATGCAGATTATTAACTGCTTGATTGGTTTGTTTTAAAATGTTACCGTTACAGTGATATATATATATATATATATATAATTGTACATCACACATGGCAGAACTGAGTGGCAGTTGGTTGAATCCCATCATGAGTTGTAATTTTCCCCCAGGTCCCGAGCAGTCCTGGAGGTACTTAGCGAGCACTGTGAGTGCTAAATAGCTAGGTCGTCGATGACTAATGTTGGTGGGAGAATCTTTAATGGCAGCCATAACACAAAACACAGAGGAAACCCTTACTCAGCAACGATAGGGTGATGATTGACTTTGGTAATGAGCGGGCGTAAAAACCCCTTTCATGGAGACGGAATGCTGATTTCTAAAACAAACTGAATATCGGAGGAATGGAAGTGGGCCTGTTGCAGTCTGTCAGGGCTGCTTCGCTACACTGTCGGGATAATTGGTAGAATTGGGTTTAGTGCAACACTGGTTTAACGTCTTTCCACTATACCAGCTAGGGGACTTCGTGCTGACTCATTATGCACGAAGCTCGCTTTTTAACTACTCGCTCCTCCCCGTTGAGCACGAATCCTTTCATTTTTAATTGCAAGTCGTTTTTTATTGATGTTGTTCATCGCCACTCCTTACTTGTTGACAGCAGATTTGAATGTTGTTGGAAACAAATACTGGCCTGCATTTCCCCTGTTGATTTTATGGCTTATTAATTTCCAGTTGTCTTACTTTTTGAATAACTAGGCCTAATATTGTTTCTAATGTGGGGCGAAGCGTTTGGACTTCCACTTAAGCAATCAAACAAGCAAGCGTAATGTGTGCATGTCCGTAAATCGTTTGTTTGGCGTTTGGAGTCTGTTTACGGTCTCTTTATTAGTGCGGACTACGTTTTTAAATGGAAGTTAAATCGGATAACATCCCTGGGGCTATTTTTTTAATCTTTTTTTTTCGTTATGTGCTCATAGTAGATGAAGGCGTGCACATGCGCAATCACTTTGCGCCTTCACGCTTGACGCGAGGCTCTTCTTTTTAACCATACCCTTCAGGGCAACACCTAAACAATCAAAAAAGGGTATGGGTTAATCAACGAGAAATGTGCTATGTGTATATTTGTAGACACTCAAATAAAAATGAAATAATGTGGAAAGTTGTTAAAAATCAGTATACCAAAGTAGATACGAATTTACGGTTGTTTAACGAAAGTCCCTTTTATGAACATGTCCACTACAAAGTGGGCATGAAGCTCATTGTAACGTGTTGAGTTGTGAACCGGGTCAGTAATCTAGTGGTGATTGCAAAGGAGTCATAACCGTAGTATCGCCGATGTTATCAGCTCCCGAATTGGGTGGGTTCTGCTGGGGTTCCAGATTTTTACAGTGTAACTTTGGGCTGGGAGGTTTTTCTTGGCACGTGAAAGGAATTCGCCGAAGGGCAAACTGGAGAAAGGGAGTTTTGGGAGATTTTCGAAAATTATTAGTTTAGAATTAGATTGTCTGTATGTGGGGGTTGCATTTGCTGATGGGCAGAGCTGAGATTGTGAAGCCTCCTTATAAAAACAAACATGTCTCACATCTGGAGAGCATTAGCTGTACCTGTCCGAGAGACAGCTGTGGCGCAGAGCAGACAGCCTGTCAAGAGAGTACGCACAGTTTGGGGGGGGTGGGCGTGCTGCAGTCGAGCTAAAACAGCGGAGCGTAGCCTACAGCGGCCAGAGAGAGAGAGAGAGGAACGAGTGGAAGAAGTGCTTGCACGTCAAAAATATACAAAATCGTACTGGGGAAAAAACTTCAGCATTATCCAAGTCAGACCCACGCATTATGGAATTACAGCCTAATGACTGCGTTTGTAATATGCCGACGATTGTGTGCGGGTTTGAGTTATTGCTGATTTTCGTTGAAACGATGCCGAATTCTTCGAAGTAGGAACATTCTATTCTGTAAACATTGTCCGATGAAAATGAAAAGTACAATGCATCACGCTGATTGGAACCGACATCTGGCTTGATCCAACCCTGATTAGATATCTGACTGCCGGCAAAATCCGCTTGCCTTTTCTGTTCACTGATTACTGATGAGTGCGGTGGGGCGGCTTTATCTATTGATACTGAACACGGACAGTTAGAATAACAAACTGCGTCCAGTTGAAACGAACTACGCAGCTGAGCAAGCTCACTCACCGCGTCTGCGGGGCTAGTGCGAAAGTTCTGATGACGACTCATTCATTCAGCTAGCTCTGCGCACTGTTTTTGCTCGTATAATGAAAATACCATTGGTTTCTGCATAAAAGGAATGGTAAATTGTCAACAAAATGGAGTGGAAGCATGTAGAGGCTGTACAGGAATTTACGGCTGAAGGACAATGCAGCAAAATTAAGGTGCGATCTTGCAGAATAACATGGGACTCTCATCAGGTAATAGCAGCTGGTTTTAACGAAACTGTTGTATTTTCCCCTGGTGTTGCAGTCCTGTTGTATGCGTATTATGTACGACTGAGTGGGCACTCTGCCTGAAAGGAAAGTTTCACAGCCTGATTTGGATCCTGTTATATAATTGAATGTTTGTGTGATTGTTGTTAGCACGAGTGTATGTACTACTGAGTGTTAATAATGGTCACAGTTAAGTGTTTTATTAAAGTAAATCTCTCTCTCTCTCTCTCTCTCTCTCTCTCTCTCTCTCTCTCCATCTGAAGAAAATACTGTCCTGTTTGATATTTTGAAAGAAAAATAATTTTATTTAAAAGTCCACAGTTGCTTATGTTTGTATTATGTTTGCACATGATAGTTAAATATGTTTTACCTTTCGGAAACGTGAATGTTTATCCATAAAACAAACAGTGGGGTCTGGGTTTGTTTGTCATGTAACATGACAGGAACAATGTTGGGAGAGCCAGCCAGATTGGAGTAGTATATTTATTATGCTCGTGTTTTTGGGATTTAACTTCAACTATATATTTGAGGCTGTGATCACATGTGGATCAGGTGCAGTTCTGAGGGATGCCAGTACAGTATGCAGTATTGGCATGGCTTTAAACTCTGATTTCATGTTGATACCATTAATCAAATCTGGCTTCTGTTGTTTGTGAATTTCATTGCGGTTTACCCTATTTACCCAATGTAGGGCACTTGTCACAGGTACTAATCTAGGTCTGCGGCTCAGTTGTGCAGACAACAGGTGCGGTCACCTCAGTATTCTGTGATTCATTTTTACAGTTATTATTCAACTTAATTTATTCTACAGCGTTCAGTTTTGAGCATATTCAGGAAGTGCGATGATTCAAAGGAAAGAATGCAGTGTTGTGCTCTGCTGGTCCTGTTTCTGAATCAGACACACACCCTCTAGCTGTCCCACTGAACTACCACAGACCACATCCAGTTTTGTGAAATGGAATTATCGGTAAAAATAGTTGCGTGCGTTACATCCTGACCCTTTGATTTAATACACAGGTTTCATGCCCGTTGTGATGGCCCATTTGGACTCAAGTTAAAGAATGTTTTTCTTTTGTCTCCGAGCTCCGCCCATTCTCAAAACCTCCCAGCCAATCATGGAGGAAATCCAGGATATTATTATGGTTCTTTAATCCATCCTGAACAATGATGTCTGTTTTCTTGGTCATGTGTGCAAAGAGGATTTTGAGAGAGGGAATAACTCATTTGTTTTTCTGTAAATAAAAATTGAAAATCGGAAACTCGGGTGGGGGAGACCTGCGCTATGTGTGTCATTAGAAGAGCTATAAATAAATTTAGCCCCTAGCAGCAAGTGACCTAATGCTTTGCTGCTCTCCACTGCAAAATGTGTTCGCACAGATAGCGCACGTGTTTGTGATGCTCTGAGAGAGAAATGAGAGATGCATCAGCAATAACAGTCTGGGGCAGTAGGCATTAAATGTCAGTACACACAACAATCACATCCATTTTGTTTCTTTTGAGAAGTTCAGTTTGCATAACAGGGCCAGTGTGGCTCTTTGAAATAATATAAATTAGACTGTGTATTATAGGGTAGTGCACATATAATGGATCATTTCTTTTATACTCAGCATCCCCTTACCTCCACGCCCCATCTTGGTGTGCAATTCTGGTTTGACATTAAGCCATTGAATAGTTGGTTCTCTGCTTGGTTTTGAACACACTTGGTGCAGTTTGGGTTGAGTGGAGGCTGAAAAAGTTTTCGAGATGCAACATTTCCATTGTGCTGAAGTCTTCCTGTGAATCATGGACCACAGGTCCTGGGTAAACATATGTTGCTCTCTAAGACACACCAGTTGCTAGGTGATGTCATGAGACTGCTGTGCTCCTCCCAGTCACACAGTGGGCTTTTTTCTGCCCGTGTTGTGACTGGAGTGGAGGCTGCTCGCTGTGGGAGAACATGCTGTTGTGCACACTCGCCCACATGCAGCATCGGGTTCCTCCTCCTCTTGCCTAACCTCCAGGAACAGCCCCGTTTCCTGTTGGCTCCCATTGTGCCAGGGCCTTCCTGTTTTCCCTAGCGCCCAGATGGCTGTCGCTTACAGCGAAGCGAGCCGCTGAGCACGCTATCAGAGGGCCTTGGGAAGTTTGTTTCTCCACTCATTAGCACCGGCTGAGTGAAAAGGAAGCTCTGGTGAGAGTGTGATTTGAGCACGCACAGTTTCCTTGGTCCTCAGTACTGGAAAGCTTGTCTCACCAAACAAGAGTTATTTCCTGTTAGGTTCAGGCTTTGTGTGTGTGTGTGTGTGTGTGTGTGTGTGCATGCATGCGTGTGTGTGTGTGTGTGTGTATGTGATACATAACACATAGCCTAATGTTGTTTATCGAAGTTGTAGGTCCCTGGGCTTGGCTGTTTGTAGGAAAGTAGGCAAAAAATGCTATGGGTAATAGCACGTTAGCATGTTATGTATTGTACACTGTGCACCGTTAGCGTGTTATGTGTTGTACACTGTACAACGTTAGCATGTTATGCATTGTACACCGTAGACCGTTAGCTTGTTAAGTATTGTAAGTACACCCTTAGCATATTATGTATTGTAACTGTACGCCGTTAGCGTGCTATGTATTGTAACTGTTGGTGTGCTGGGGCGCTGTAGTGCATGAGAATGTTGCGAGAGGGGCATGCGGCCCTGCAGGAGTGTGTAAAAAGCGCAGCTGTGCGCCTCCGAGGCTGCAGCCCGCAGGTCTGCACAATGGCAGGATGCAGCGGAGCAGATGCCTTCCTGTTCAGGCACTCGAGGCATTTCCACCGCCGTGCCCATGTGACCGCTCAGGAGGGGAGGCCCCGTGTTGTCTTTGTTTTTGTCTCTTCCACTGCGTCCTCCATGTTGTGTCAGTGGCCAGCCTGCGGACAGCACGCAGCTCGCTTTGCGCTCGGGCTGTCAGACCCTTCTCCTTTCTGTTTGTTTTTTTTCTCCTTTCACCCCATCACTCTCCTCACACTCTCTCTGTCTGTCTAAATGTGTTTTCCTCCACTTCATCCCTGAATCCATTTCTCTTTCTCCATCCCCTCCCCCATCCTACCCTCCCTCAGAGGCTGTTTTCTGTCAGTGTCATCCAAGCAACAGGACAGCTAATTCAATTTCCCAGTCCGGTTTAAAAATATATGTACTGTATACTTTTAGAATAATATGTATGTATGTTTCGTCATCAGGAAAAGCCTATAGAAAACCGCATGCTTATATGTCCCGCTTTGGTAATGCTATAATATAATAGTTTGGCTGCTTTTGGCAGGTCTTTTGGCCACGCCCCGTTGATGGGCCTCACTGAGGCCACAGTTATCAGCGGTAATGAGAAGCTGAAGCCCTCTCTACTTGCTGTTTCTGTAGGCCTTTTAACTCTGTCTGGAGCAATTAGCGCATTTACTGCTATGTATACACTCACAGAGGGTTCTGTGCAGGGCCATGCTAACTGCATCTCCACAGATGTGCTTTTAGTGTGGCTGTTCAGGTGGAGTTCATCCACAGCTGTAGCTGGTGTAGTTTTATGAGCTCTCCCTCCTGCTCTTTCACCTGGATCTCTGGCTCTTTCTGGCTCCGGCCTTCCCCGTGCAGGGTTGTTTTTTTTTGTTGTTTTTTTTTGTTTTGTTTTGTTTAGTTGCGTAAACGGAAGTGCCCTCTGGCCGAGTCTCGACACGAGCGCATCCGTCTGGCGCGGCTGTGGGCCGCTGCAGGCTAACGTCAGGCTAACGTCGGGCTTACGCGTGCGTTCAAAACTCCTCGGCGAAGAGACAGCGCCATAACTCAGCAGCCCGGGGGTCTGTCTATCTGCCGAGAGAGTGGGAGGTTGATACAGACCTCTGATAGACAGAGGTTGGGACCGTTAACATGTATTGGGCTGGGGCAGGGTGCACCTCCTGCTCTTGCTGTCTGGTCACTGTGTAAGACTGAATGTGAGCTGACAGACAGGACTAACCTGGTCCCCTCTTTCCCCGTGTGTGTGTGTACGTGTGTGTGTGTGTGTTTGTGTTTGTCTGTGTGTTTGTGTGTGTGTATCTCGCAGGTGGGGAATCCCCGTGTGGAGCTGACCCTGTCGGAGCTCCAGGAGATGGCCACGCGACAGCAGCAGCAGATAGAGTCCCAGCAGCAGATGCTCGTCGCCAAGGTAGGCATCTCAGCCCCACCCACCACCGCCGCCACCCAGCCACTCTCAGACACTCACACAAGTGTGCACGTTACCGCTGACAACAGTGAGCACAGCTTATGTAACCTGTGTACTGGGACTTTCCACTTAAACCAGTGAGCTGTTTGCACTGGTAGTTCTGCGTTGCTGCGTATAGGAATTACAGCCCTTGGGGATCTTTGTTGGGTTGACTGATATGGTCAGTGGTGCAGAGGTCAGTGACTTAGTATTCCCTTCTGGGAAAACTGAGCTGAGCTTACACAACAGCAGGAAGGGACTCACTGGCCACAGGAAGTGAGATCAGGGGGAAGCTGCAGCTGGTGCGGATGTGGGCGGACAGGAAGTTACCCGAGGAGAAGGGGGCGGGACAGTACTCTTCCACACCCAGCCAGTTATTTCCTAAGAAAAAGCATTGTATGTGCTAGTGCTCCGCATTTACGCACGCGGAATCAATCAGGGAATAAAGTGAACGGAACTCAAGCCAGTGATTTTCGAAAACTCGCATTTTCTAGCATTTTCCACCTGTGGCTTTTTGAACACTCGGGTTTCCAAAAAAATCAGGGAGCATCAAGTGGATTAAGGTCCTGGCTTGGATTTTGTTAGCAGTTTGAGCCAAGTTTCACTGGCAGAAGGTAATTTCATCTCTTTTACTGTGAATGGATGACGTGTACAGTCCTTATTTTTGGAGTAGAACCGCCATTACCCTTGTATGTATTCTATATAGTGGGTTATGTTGTCTATGAAACTGTTTTTAGTGTAACGATAGCGAAGCAGAAGGAATGTGTTAGAAGTCAATACTTCTGTGGCTATTTATAAAAAAGGCTTGTTGAATACAAAAAGTCAGTGTATTCTTGTTCCTTTGCCAAGTAAAGAATTAAAGGATCTACTGTCACACCACTGACATTACAGCAGACCTCTGAATTCTCCCGTCTAGAAGCAGCTCTTGTGGAGGTCCTGTGTGTGTGCTGGCTGGATGTGCGTGCGTCTGTGTGTGTGTGTGTGTTTGTGTGTGTGTGAGTCTGTGTGTGTGTGTGCGTGTGTGTGTGTATGTGTGAGAGTCTCTGTGTGTGTGTGTGTGTGTGTGAGAGTCTGTGTGTGTGTGCGTGTGTGCGTGTGTCTTTGTGTGTGCATGTGTGTGTCTGTCTGTGTGTGTGCGTGTGTATGTGTGTGTGTGTGAGAGTGTGTGTGTGTGTGTGTGTGTGTGTGTGTGTGAGAGAGTGTGTTTGTGTGTGTGTGTGTGTGGGTGTGCGTGTGTTGTGTGTGGTGTGCGTGTGTGTGTGTCTGTGTGTGTGTGTGTGTTGTTGTGTGCGGTGTGTGTGGCGTGCTGTGTGTGCTGTGTGGTGCTTGTGTGTGTGTGTGTGTGTGTGTGTGAGTCTGTGTGTGTGCGTGGTGTGTGTGTTTGCGTCGTGTGTCGTGTGTTGCCTGCCCCAGCCTCAGTGTGGAGCTCTACTTTTGTTCTGTCTCATTAAACACGGATTCTGCCGAGTCAACACCCCGGGGCCCGTGCTCTCATATGGCCAGGGCTTTGTGTTTGCTCATTCTAGACCAGACGTTCACCTCCAAACCTTTCAATCAGCAGATGCCATATCATTCTCTCAGCCTGTAGGTATGTGTATGCTCGTGTGGCGTTTTACTGAGCCAGTAATCTTCCCGCAGTAGACTTGCAGTTTAAATGAAGGTCATCCTCATTGTAAACCTTGCTCCAGGCTGTGTGCTTTTCAGCACTGGACATTATCATCTGTTAGTATTGAAGAGTCTGAGTATTTTGTTCCAGTAGAGTTTCCATAGCTGTGATAATGCAGGGCAAGATAGTCTGCCCTTCTCTCCTACTTTTTGCTCCATTCAGACATGTTGGAAGAGAGCGTAACAGATAGAGTTAGAGTATCATAGAGTGCCGTGGTGGGGATTGAACCTCCGCCCGCAAGATGGGGAGGGGGGGGCGTTATAGAAACTGCGCCACACATTTGAAATGGAAATCACTTTTTTTTTTGGTTAAAATCTGCCCTTGAATTTCTGAAAAGTGTTAAAGACTGAAATCCTGTAAACAGGCGACAGCTGCGTGTGGGAAAAAAGTCGAACACAAACATCGGTCCACGGATGTGGAATTTGAGCCGGATGGCATCCGAAGATATGACCACACAGAGCGGCTTTCACACGTTATGTGCAAAACGCTCGGTCCGCCAGGAAGTGTTGTTTTCAGAATGTTATTATTCAGACGGAAAGGGGAGGCTATATGTGGGTAGCTCTCTCTCTCTCTCTCTGACCCAGGGTGATTCTATGTGAAACACACACACGCTAGCCTGGCTTAGAGAGGAGGTCTGAATCACAGCAGCCTGAGCTGTGGATCTTCACTCTTTAGACTGACTGCTGAGCACTTCAGTACAGCACTACACGCGTGTCTGTCGACTGGCCCGTTTGGTCGGGTGTGTTCATACGTGCGCATGTGAGCAAAACCATTACGCCCTGACTGCTTTGTGTCTGTCTCGGGGGTTACTTAGGCCGAATCACCGCGCTCAGACGTCTGCGTACGCGCGCGGGCGCGTCGGTGTTGAGTCACTGAGCGCGTTCGACATAGCGGAGCGCGTCTCGGGTTCAGGGGAGGTGAGCGCGGAGCCAAAGGGGTGAGCCTCTGCCGGTCTTTGTGTGTAAATGTCAGCGGCGCGGTTCTGAACCCCCCCCCCTCGTTCCCCCCCCAGGAGCAGCGGCTGCGCTATCTGAAGCAGCAGGAGAGGAGGCAGCAGCAGGCCGTCTCCGAGACCGAGAAGCTGCAGAGGCTCAAAGAGCGCGTGGACAACCAGGAGGCCAAGCTGAAGAAGATCCGCGCCATGAGGGGGCAGGTGGACTACAGCAAGGTCATCAATGGCAACCTGTGTACGTAGGACCGCCCTCGCACACTTCAACATGCGCAGTGCTGGGTGGAGGTGGGCGGAGCTACAGCAGCTGTCAGTCACTCATTTGAATGACTCCTGAATGTGCTGTGGTGAGCAGAACCTTTCGAATTGTTTGGATTGACAGCCTATTGTAGCTCCACCCAGGGCTGCTGGGTGAAATTCCTGGGCCCAGAACAAAATGATGTTATTATATTATTCATGGACAATAATAATTTTTCCACAAATCCACAGACCATTGGACCCCCCCCCCCCCACAAAGGGCCTGGGACAACGTGCCGGTTGTCCCCCCTGACAGCGACCCTGGCTCCACTCGTTATGGAGTTCATGAACCTTCACCCTCCCATCGCTAGATATATGCACAGTGCACCAGAAACATCCACACAAGGGCCTCACATTTACTTATTAGGCTGGTTGCAAACGCTGTTTTCCAGACCCACTTCAGCAGCTTGCATTCTTTGTGCATGCAGACCATTTATACAGCTGGATATTTACTGAAGCATTTCAGGTTAAGTATCTTGCCTCAAGGGCACAATGGCAGTACCTCACCTGGGAATTGAACTTGTGACCTTGCAGCTGACAGCAGATTTCCCTAACAGTCTCCTCCAATGGGCAATTGGGGAAACATGAGGGGAGTGTTTTGATCCAGCGTCTTGGGTTGTTTTCGGACAGGCAACACAAGATCATCAGATCTGAAGACAATGTCTCCTCTCTCTTGGGCCCAGTCATTTGGTTGCTCACGGGTTTGTGGTTTTTTGATCTTGTGACTCAGTTAAAGGGTCCTGGGGGATTGGTCAGGGAATTAGGCTGTTTTCTGACACCCTTAAAGCAGTCCTTTTGTCTGTTGAGTGATTGGCTGGGGGGTCATGCTGGTCACACACGTTGGTGTAATCCTCTGTGCTACCTTCACACAGTCAGTGTGTGCAGTGGATTACCTCGGACTCATTAAAAATCTGATTAGCACACAGATGAATTATTCAAAACCATTCTCGTATTTGCAAAATCAATATATTCTAATATACCCATAACACAAACATACAAGCCTGCACAGAATTGCATTTGTAAAGGCTAGACATTTTAATCAAATGTACTTAAATTATTGATGAAAAATACTGGCACAATATTATTTTGTCATCTTTCTAATACTTTATAATTTGGAAAAGGTGGTGTGTTAAATAAATCTTGGATAAATTCATTTTTTTCATGGACTGTTTTTCCAGGTAATGTAAGAAAAACACAATTTCTCAGGCTGCATTACCATTAAAGGCAAAAATGAATGCTACCCCATTTCAGTCCACTTGTCAAAAAGTCTCTTTGTAGCAGTGACACGTTTCATATCACACAATATGTAATATTGAAACGCCAGAAGCTTCTCTGAATTGCTTTTTCCTAGATAGATTAAGTATAATCATTGCTTTCACATTGCGCGTTGAGTATTTAAAACTGAACGTCACTTTTCTGTAATCATGATTATTCGAGTCTTTAGTGATATTTGCACTATGATCTTCGGTTGCCAGTGACGATCATGGTCACTTGTCACACCCCCCACCTCCCACCCCCCCGGTGCTGAGAGGGCACAGGGCCAGGATTAGTGCCCTGCTCCTGGTGGACATTAAGCCCGGGCTCTTATCCACATTATCCCCGCTGATGGGCCCGCGTCTCCTTTCCCCCTGGCCTGGGTGGAAGAGCTTTTAACAGCACCTGGGCAGGCCGAAATGAGGGGTTAATCTGTGTCCCTGTCCCGTCTACACAATCACAGGGCAGTCCGTCACCCCTGAACATCAGCAGAGGGTTTCAGTTAGTCTTGAGGTGCTAGAGGAGCGTATGAACGCTATGTTCATGCATTCAAAAAGTATCAACAAGTTGAAGGACTAGTTGTGGAATTATGAACTTGAAAAAAGTTTTGTACGTGTCAAACTTCATGCCCTGTTGCATGTGGTGGAGAGCGTGTTCATGCTGTTGCGCGTGGAAGGGAGCATTTTGGTGTTGGTGCTGTTGCGTGTGGAGTGGAGCGTTTTGGTGTTGCGTGTGGAGCGGAGCGTGTTGGTGCTGTTGCGTGTGGAGCGTTTTGGTGTTGCGTGTGGAGCGGTGCGAGTTGTAGCTCACAGGATTTCCCGCCTGTCCCCCCCCCTCCCCCCTGCAGCGGCGGAGATCGAGCATATCAACAGCATGTTCCAGGAGAAGCAGCAGGAGCTGCAGTCGGCCGTGCTGAAAGTAGACCAGCTCACGCAGCAGCTGGAGGACCTGCGCAGGGGCAAACTCAACGGCCTGCAGACGCTGAGCGGTCAGGTGACCGGCACGGCTGCGCTGGAGCTGCGCAAGCTCTACCAGGAGCTGCAGGTGAGCCTCGCCACCACTGCAGCACGGCGCATGCAGCACTGCAGAAAACAGCACGCTAAATTAGCATAATTACATCAGCAGTAAGATTCAGTTAAAATTCAGTTCCACAGATGCTATCTATCAAGTGATTTCTACACCACACAGTAGTGCATGCACAGCTGTGACATAGAGATGGGTGTAGACTGTATCAGGACAGGGTCTTTTATATCTGTGACCCAGCTGCCTTTACCAGGGTAAACATGTTGTGGACATTCAGACCTCATACCTGTCTGTCACCTTAAAAATGACTTATTTTGAGTGAATGCCTCTTCGCTCCTCCTAAATGATGATTCTCTGAGCATGTCTCTTCACGCTGTCTGTGCACGGGACCTGACCTCTTCTTCCCCCCTCAGATCCGTAACAAGCTGAACCAGGAGCAGAACAGCAAGCTGCAGCAGCACAAGGACCAGCTCAACAAGCGCAACATGGAGGTGACGCTGATGGACAAGCGCATCGGGGAGCTGAGGGACCGCCTCTATAAGAAAAAAGCTGAGGCACGTCAAAAAGAGAACATCCCTGTAAGGCCAGGAGCGCACAGCACACCCCCACGCACAGCCCGCCAGCCGTGTGCACCTGCACACCTCCACACACACGGAGATACAGAGGGGACCAAAACACTGAGGGACCCTACCAGGAGCTCCCTGTTTTCATTACTTATCAAGGGCTAATAACATTATGATACTGTGTTTATATGTCTTTTTCAAGGATACGTTCAAGTCCCAAAAACTTGTAGGTATTTATTGAAGGTCACAATTCGTTAGTACTTCGTGTACTTCACTCTGCTTGGCATTGATTCAGGCAGCTTATGTAACACCTCGTTTTTCATTTCACTCCAGCGCTTTCTCAACACGTCCCACATATGATCTGTTGATGTCACTTGATGATCAGGTCTGGTGACTGGTGGGAACGGCATCCTAATAAGCTTCCCTTGTTCTCAATAATGTGTTCTTGAATAAGAAGTGTAATTGGAGTATCATAATTGTAGTATCCCTTGATAAATAATGAAAACAACCAGGACTTGACAGTGTCCTCAGACTTTTGGTCCCCGCTGTATGTGTACAGGGATTTTAGCTTTCCTGTTTTCGGTGGCTTTAGTGGTGGTGGTTTGGGTGGACTCTGAGCTTGTGTAAGGTGGCCCGAGTTAAAATGGGAGCTTTGGGTGGTCTCTGTGAGCTTGCGTGAGGTGGCCCGAGTTTAAATGGGAGATGTGAGAGTCGTGGCCTGTGGTGTTGGAGAAGTTGGAGGAAGTACAGTGAAGGAGGTTTTCCGGACAGACGAGAGATCTGTGAGCTCCTCCGGGCCTCGTGTTTTTCTCAGGAGCGCTGAGTCTGTGAAGCCCTGCTCAGTGGAGCCGGGACGCTGGGCCGCCCGAATGGGAGGAAATGAGCCCCTGCGATGGCTTTTCCGGCCCCGCCCGCCCCCCCGTCCCGCGCTCTGAAAGGGACAGCTGTCCCGCCACGTCCTCCCTCTCCTGTCCCTGCTCGAGTGGGCCAGCTGACAGGATGCCGCCGCCGCCGTCTCTTTGTCCCGAAAGCGAGAGCGCGTTGAATGGGATCTTTAATCGCAGCCGAGGGAAGCGATCGTTCTGACCCGTCCCCCCTCTTTCCCCTTTCCCTCACAGCTGAACAGGATCAACGGGACCCCGTCCCCCCAGCCGGCCCCCGGGAGCTCGGGCCGCGTGGCCGCCGTGGGGCCCTACATCCAGGTGCCCGTCCCGGGCCGGCAGGACGGGGGGTACGCGGTGCCCCCCGACCCCCTCAAACCGCAGTCGCTGGGAGTGACGGCCGCCATCAACCACGCCCGCTCCAAATCAGGTGAGCCTCTAGGCTGCTAACGTCTCCTCTCCCCCCCATTCACCATCTACCTTTATATTTTTATTTTTTCTGCCACTCTATTAACTGTAGCTGCCCCCCTATAATGCCTTTTCATCAGTATACTCCAGGGCTCTGCAGGGATATATGGTGGCTGGACTTTAATTAGTATGGTAATTGCTCTTGTACATGTTAATAAGTAAAAATCCCAGCTGAGCCATTGCATTGCCCTCAAGCAGTGAGGTAATGGCCCTGGTTTATTGATATTGATCACGGTATTAGCAGGGCAGGCAGGCAGGCATATTGCCCCTCTATATTGTATTGATACCTTGTACCCATTCTACAATTGTATGTTATGCTTATCTTAATCCTTTCCCTTTAAAATGTATAACATCTGTAGATTTAAGATTTTTTTTAATGAAAGCATTTCATTGTACAGAGGAAGCTGGCTGAATCCGGCTGTATCCGTGTGCGGTGGTTCTGGCTCTTCCTTTAGGGGGAGCCAGTGAGCAGACACCACACAGTCGAACCCTGTCCCTGCCTTTTGCGCCTCCCATTCCTCTCCTACCGCCATTTTAAATCCTGTTCAATTGATCTTTTTGTTCGGAGGTTTCTCTGGCTATTTCCTCCTCTGACCTCTTATGATTTATATTCTTTTGTCTTTCCTTTCCTCTCCATGTTCTCCCTGCCCTTTATTGTTTGTCCTCCTTGTCGTCGGTCTCGTGTTCCTCCGGGTGGGCAGAGAGCGAGGGGCGTGGCGTCAGAAAGCCCCCTGGCCCGTGGAAGGTCTCAGATTTAGACATCATAGTGGATCCTCTGTTGCTGTCTCCCCCCGAGCCGAGACCGGGCCCCGGGGCGCCCTTGGGGTCCGACAGTGTGTCGTGTGAGTCTGCAGGCACAGCAGGAGGAGGGCTCTGAACCTTATCAATAGTAGTGCACGCGTGTGGGTGCTCACTGTACCCCCTCTGTAGCCCCCCACACATACAAAGGCATGGCTCCTCCCCCCAAAGCCTTTTCACACACCTGGAATCACTGGTACTATTACCACTGTTCTGCCTAAAGAGAAAAAATCACTCTTAGCAAATATGTATAGCCTGAATACAACAGACCTGAATAGAACATCAATCTTCTGTCTGAGCAACTCACTGAAAGGTACTTTAGCCATTGGGAAAAGCTTTAGCGTTCAGAAAAGAAGTCAGGCACAGGTCAGTGCTCTGTGGTTATGATCATGTTTAATTCAGCACAAAGGTTTCAGTGTAAATGGCCGTGTTTGAGAGGCTGGGCTCGGGGTAAGATGATAACTGAAAGTGTTTTGTTGTTCGGTCAGAAAGAGAAGGACAGATGAAGGTGGAACTGCAGGAAATGGATGAAGGGGAAGTGTTTACAGTTCTGAACTGATTTGGAGGTCAGAAAGCTGAAGCCGAAGTTTGGAGCTGGGGAGGGGGGGGGGCGGGTTGGGGGCAGGTGGACTATGAAATCCCCACCTCTCAGAGGTGTTCTGAAGAAGCGTATCTGTATGGAGAGAACAGATAAGCACTCAGAAATGTGTGTGATTTCAGCTGGGAATGCCGTCCTCTGGAAATGGCAGTGATTTTAGGTGTGCGATAAAGGTACTGGGCAGGAGACAACTATGCGAGCAGTGTCCTGTTCCTAAAGAGAGTGTGTGTGTGTGTGTGTGTGTGTGTGTGCATATGTGTGTGTGCATGTGTGTGTGTGTGTACTGTATGCATGCGTGTGTGCTTGTATGCGTGTGTGTGTGCTTGCATGTGTGCTTGTGTATGTGTGTGTGTGTGTGTCTGTATGTACTGTATGCATGCATGTGTGCTTGTATGTGTGTGTGTGCTTGTGTGTGTGTTTGTGTGCATGTGTGTGTGTGTGTGTGTGTTTGTGTACGTGTGTGTGCTTGTGTGCGTGTGTGTGTGCTTGTGTATGTGTGTGTGTGTGTGTGTGTGTGTGTTTGTGTACGTGTGCGTTCCTGTGTGTGTTTGCTTGCTCATGTCATACAGTGCTCTCCTCTACACTGATAAGGTTCACTGTACTCTCAGCCTCTGAATCTCTGATCTCAGCATCAGTCAAATTTACCTCAGTAAATTTGATTTAGATTCAACTGACATTTCATGTAATGTAGCTCAGTTCAACATGCATTTTCATTAACACATAGCAGTGTTACAGTAGTAGACTGTTATAGCAGTAGAGGATTCATCTTCATTTTAGCTTCAGTGTGAAGAAAGGTTCCTATGGAAGCAGTGATTGCTGGTATAGTTAATTAGGTTTCCTGTATAACAGAACAATCAGCAGTCATATGGGATGACACTCTTTTATTTCTTTATTAAGGTGATGCTCCAATAATCAGTGTTTTGGTTACTTTAAAGTAATATAGACTTGTGATTGTAATAATACACATTACAATTAGAATAATTCTAGAAATATATATTTTATTGCATAATATTTAGAAGAATTATGCCTTTTTTGTCTGAATTGCCTTTGTAATGTGACTATTGGAGTGGTACAGCCTAAGGCGTGTTTCCATAATACACCTCTAATCATCTGGAAACAATCTCTAAAAAATGCATAACTATTGTATGCACATTTCATGCAACTGCGTAATCTCAGCTAATCTAGTACATTGACTACGTTGGGATTGGACATATTTTGAATGGTAATGGGGGCCCAGCGATTCTGCTTCTGCATTTCTGGTGATTCATCCTAATTAATGCTGCTGCGTTTCCTGGCATTTGAGACGAGAAAATTGTGTGTTCTTGCCAAGCAAATGGCTGCTAAAGGGAGGCCTTTTAGCTCATGTGAAAAATCCAATTAAGGAACTTTACAGTGAGCGGGGAGTAGAGAAATCCCCCTCCCCCCAGGCTGCTGTATTTTGGGCCAGTGCTCTGCTGTTGGTGCTGTGTTTTGCCTTCCTTCCTCCGATTGTTTGTAGCCCCCTCAGCGCCTCTCGTCCTGCTCCGCACCGCCTCGTCTCGCGAGTGGGCCCTGGCTCCTTCACAGGGGGTGGGGGTGTATACTGGTGTAGAAACGGGACAATGGGCCCTCTCTGCCATTACGCCTCCGCCGCGGTTGTCGCTTATCGCTCAGCGCGGTTAACGCCGCTAACGTACGTCCTGGTGTCGTGAAATTGGCCTGTCGCTGCAGAAGAGCTAGCGTCTCTCACTGCAGAAGAGCTAGCGTCTCTCACTGCAGAAGAGCTAGCGTCTCTCACTGCAGAAGAGCTAGCATCTCTCACTGCAGAAGAGCTAGCGTCTCTCACTGCAGAAGAGCTAGCATCTTTCGCTGCAGAACAGCTAGCGTCTCTCACTGCAAAAGAACTAGCATCACTGCAGAAGAGCTGGCATCTCTCACTGCATTTTCTGCTCCGCTGTATGGCCTGTCAGCCGCTGTCAGAACAAAAAGCTTCACAGCTTTGTAGCGCAAGCCCGTTTTCCACAGCTAGCTCATCCCGCACACACGCGTGGCACACTGCCTCCATTTTGTCATTTTTCTCTGCAGACAGGGGGCTGATGGGACGCAGGGTGTACTCTGGGCTGACGGGGGTGTTTTTGAGCGCCTAGCGGAGCGGGGGAAGCGGTGATGTAATGCCCTGAAGCGCTGAGCGTGCAGCGATCAGGGCCACCGAGGCGTGAGGGGCATCGCTCAGACGAGCCCACGTCACCGGCTGTCACCGCAGGGGAACGGGAGCCTTCTTTTAGGCCGGGACGGAGCCAAAATGGAGGACATTTCTTTAAATTCTGGCAAATGGGTGGAAAGAGAGAGGAGTGATGGACTTTATTTTGCAGCGTAAGGGCGATGGCTAGTCTTTTTACTGCTTTCTCTCTCTATAAAAATGTGTTTATGGCTTCAAAGTCCAGAAGTGCAGGTGCAGTAAACGGAACTCCATCTGACGACAGGCGCTGAGGCAGCGGTTTTTATAAAATTTTATTTTATTTTATTTTCAGCGCAATCGCGATCAATCACTCACCGCAAAGCCTGTGAATCCGCAGCCTAATTTGCTCCCTAATGAAACAGGGCTGCTGCTGTGGGTTTTGTGGCAAAGCCGCTTCCTTCTCTCCCCCCCCAGCTGACTCCTTCTCTGTGCTTCTCTGCCCCGCCCCCTCAGCCAACGATGCCAACTGGCCCACGCTCAGCAAGGCCAAGCCCCCGGACTGGAAGGACTCCGGCATGGACGCGGGAAGCAAGCTGGCCCCCCCAGGCACCCCCCCAACCACACACGCAGACAAGGTGAGAGATGGAGCTCACTTTCCTGATCTTCCTCAGTCAACATTATGAAGTATTTTAGTCTTATATTTAGAATTTTTAAAAAATGTCTATTACTTTTTTAATAAATAAGACAAAAAGATCATTTCAAGATTTGCCAATGGGGTAAGACAAGCAAAAGTAACTAAGAAAACATGCTTGAGATTGGATTTTCAGACTAGTCTCAGACTAAAACAGTTGTTGAGACAGACATGTTTGCAGTGTAATGCAGGTGTGATACAGGTTTCTCAGTGCACTGCCTGTTGCTCCTCAGGGCCTGGACTCCAGTAAGCTGGCAGGGTCAGTCCCCGCCCTGTCCAAGGCCCTGCCCCCCAGCTACAGCACCTACCCCAGCCCGGGGCTGCTGTCCTCGGCCGGCTCCACCAGCTCCCTGGACCGCCGTAAGGACAGCCTCCCCCGCTCCGTCGCGGCCGGCCAGCCCTGGCACAGGGCCCCGCCCTCTCCCGGCTCCTCCTCCCAGCAGATCCAGCAGCGCATCACGGTCCCGCCCAGCCCCACCTTCCAGCCCGGCTCCCCGCTCTTCTCCCCCGGGGAGAGGACGGACCCCCCGCTGGCCGTGGCCGTGCGCCCCTACATGCCCGACAAGGGCTCCCGGCCACAGTCCCCCCGGAAGGGCCCCCCCACCATGAACTCCAGCTCCATTTACCACATGTACCTCCAGCAGGGCGGGCCCAAGAACCACCCCCTCAACAGCAAGCCTGCTGTCAAAGCAGGTAACTGCACCACTTCAGCACCGACACGCAAGGGAGCGAGGGAAAACTACTGTCTGAGGACAAAACTGCAAAAGTGCTTAAACTTAACTGCATATCCTATAATAATATCCTCTAATAATCAAAGTAATTGCTAAGATTGTGTAGAATAACGTAATTTCTGTTTGTATATGACCAAGACTTTTTTTACTTTGTGGCAATAAATCCCCACAGTCTTTACAGTGGAAGTGTATGCAACATGGCTTCTTCAATAGTAGCAGTAGAACTTTAAGAAGTCCCGTTAAGGGAAATTGCTTTATCACAAACAGTACAACTCAGGCTAGAAGAACTGAAGTCAGTAGTAGTACGTTTTCTTCCTCCAAGAGGTCAAATTAGACCCGAGACATTATCCATTAGACAGTCGGGTCGGGCGCGCAACCATTAAAATCATTTCACAATCTCATTGCACTTGCCAGAAATGCCCATTTGTAACTCTCTAGAAATTTCCAGAAAAATAAATCTTTTACTGGAGCACCTTCCGTGTTCTATTAATATGTTGTAGACAGGATGACTTCCATTATCTAATATAGTTTTCTTTTAGCTATCTTATCAAACACAGTGTCTGGTGATTCTAGGTGATTTATTACTGATTTATTAGTGTAATGGCTACCTATGGCTAACCCTGTTCTCTGCTCTTCTGTGCTCTGTGCAGTCTATGGGAAGCCGATCCTGCCCTCCAGCTCCACCTCTCCCTCTCCTCTGCCCTTCCTGCACGGGCCTGCGTCTCCCGGGGTCCAGGGTTCCGGGGAGGACGTGGTGGACAGGGAGGGAGACCCCCAGAGCGGCTCCCCGGGGCCCAGGGAGGCCCCCCCCAGCGTGGAGAACATCCCGCGGCCGCTGAGCCCCACCAAGCTGACGCCCATGGCGCACTCGCCGCTGCGTTACCAGAGCGACGTGGACCTGGAGATCCTGCGCAAGAGGCTGGCCAACGCGCCGCGCCCGCTGAAGAAGCGCAGCTCCATCACCGAGCCCGAGGGCCCCAGCGGCCCCAACATCCAGAAGCTCCTGTACCAGCGCTTCAACACGCTGGCGGGGGGCATGGAGGGCGGGGGCGTGGGCGGCACGCCCTTCTACCAGCCCGCCAACCCCCCCGACTACATGGGCGGAGTCCTGGCCGACTTGGACAACGCCAACGTCGCCAACGGCAACCCGCCGGAGGCCCCCGCCCACACCGCGCCCCCGGCCGAGCTCCCCCAGACCAACCCCCTGCCCGTCCCCGCCCCCTCCTCCAACGCCAACGACAACCAGCTGCCCCCCCCGCCCACCGAGGAGCTGACGCCCGGGCAGCTCGTCCTGCCCCCGGACGCCACGGAGGACGCGAACAACAACAACCCCCCTGCCGGGCCCACGGACACCATGCCCAGCCCAATCCCCGAGGCCAGCCATCCTGAGGAGGAGGGGACAACTCCAGCCACGCCCACCTCCCAGCCCACGGTGAGTCTGCCACACCCCACCATGAGCAAGATGCTCATAGAGCTACACAGACAGCAGAGCTCAGCGATACACCTGGATGAGCAAGTGAGTAGAGCAAGAACGTTTTAAAACAACAATAAAGTTAAACAAAATAACAAAATTTAATTCAGCTCGCAGGACTCTACACTAGCATTTTTTTTATGGAACACATATTCTCCTAAGGTGAAAAATTTAGGAGGACACTAATGCATCCCAGTTAGTAGATGTGCTCCTTAATTGTTTCTCCAGTTAACACACATCAGTTTTCAGGAGCAAATGCTTCTAAAATGGAGCTCCTAAAAAACTTTAATTGTTATTTATGGTCAGTACCTCATGCACTCAGTAGGGTTCTCTTACTCAGTGAGACTAATTGACAGACTGAAAGAGGGATCTGTTGAAGTGTGCACAGTGTTGTTTCGGATCCGACTGACCTCCCCTGCCCCCTCCGTGCAGGTCAAACGCACCAACCTGAAGAAGCCGGACTCAGAGCGGACGGGCCACGGGCTGCGGGTCAAGTTCAACCCGCTGGCACTGCTGCTGGACGCCTCCCTGGAGGGCGAGTTCGACCTGGTGCAGAGGATCATTTATGAGGTACTGAGAGGCTGCACTGGGTCATCCACAGCCGTGTCTGACATCTTAGTCATCCTTAGCTGTGTCAGATGTCTCATAGTCAGCCGTGTCAAACATCCCAGTCATCCTCAGCTGTGTCAGACATCTCAGTCATCCTCAGCTGTGTCAGTCATCTCAATCATCCTCAGCTGTGTCAGTCATCTCAGTCATCCTCAGCCGTGTCAGTCATCTCAGTCATCCTCAGTCATGTCAAACTCTCATTCCCCGTTATTTCGCTGTGCTCTTCCCAGGTGGAGAACCCCAGTAAGCCCAATGACGAGGGCATCACGCCCCTGCACAACGCCGTCTGCGCTGGCCACCACCACATCGTCAAGTTCCTACTGGACTTCGGGGTCAACGTCAACGCCGCAGACAGCGACGGCTGGTGAGGCTGAGCCGCGCGCGCTTCCGTACTGCTGCAGCCAGCAGGGAACTGAGCCTCAGTGGCGGCTATTTCAGGATAATCAGGGATCCGAGTCCTCTCTGTATTTAGAAGGGTGTAATTCTAGGCCCACAGAGCAGTAGTGTGAAGGTCTCATCACTGAACTACTTTGTGCTTGAAGTTTGTCTTTCCTTGTGCGCTAGCAAATTTCTCAAAAAAACTTTATAGTACGTATGCAATCAGGGCATAAAATGTTTTTTTTTCGCCCACTGGCCAGAGTGGTCTCTCAGTACTAAAAGATCACGAGCCATTTTACCAGCCGCATTACCTTTTACAACCTGCTTTTTTACCTGCCAAAGTGGCTGCTAGAGAACATCTTACAGCCACTATCAAAATTTTACCTGTACTTGGCTGGTGTCAATTTCACACCCTGCAAACTCATTTTTAGGGTAAGAATAAAAGGCAAAGTAGGAAGTGTGTGTGTGGTGTGTGTACTGTAATGCACTGTACGTGCGCAGGTCATAGGCTAGTAGCTCCTGCTGACTGTGCTGACTATGTCGTGCCCAGGACGCCTCTACACTGCGCTGCGTCCTGCAACAGCGTGCACCTGTGCAAGCTGCTGGTGGAGTCGGGCGCCGCCATCTTCGCCACCACCATCAGCGACGTGGAGACGGCCGCCGACAAGTGCGAGGAGATGGAGGAGGGCTACATCCAGTGCTCGCAGTTCCTCTACGGTGAGTGGCGGCGGGAGGGGCGGGGCAAGGGGCGGGGCCAAGGGCGGGGCGAGGAGGAGGTCGGCGAGTAGGAGCGCTCTGTAACGCCCCTCCCTCTCCCCTGGTCTCCCCAGGCGTGCAGGAGAAGCTGGGGGTGATGAACAAGGGCACGGTCTACGGCCTGTGGGACTACGAGGCGCAGAGCCCCGACGAGCTGTCCTTCAGAGAGGGCGACGCCGTCACCGTGCTGCGCCGGAAGGACGACAGCGAGACCGAGTGGTGGTGGGCGCGGCTCAACGACAAGGAGGGCTACATCCCGCGCAACCTGCTGGGGGTGAGTGCCGCCGCCCCCCTGTGGAGGCGCAACGCTACTGCCAGGCCTCAGGCCGCATTTACACCAGCAGTATGGCCAGGGGTGGGACCAGTTCACCTTTAGAGTGCTGAAACCCTCCCCCTCTGATTGGACGGTTGACGGGGGGTAGCTGCAGAAATAGTGATTGCTGTGAGAGAGCTTGTCATTCACACTTCACGGATCATGGGTACTTGAAAGAAAACAAATCTGTTTTCCTTGACCTTCACACTGAAGATAGTGTTTCAGAAGGCAAAGTAGTTCATATTTACTTTAACAAAGCACTTCTGTAACCTGGAACGGCAGTGCCCCCTGCTGTTGAACATAGACCAGTGCAACCAGTAACTGAAGCTAACTGCTCACTGTGGTCTTCTGTCCCTGCAGCTGTACCCCAGGATCAAGCCGCGACAGCGCTCGCTGGCATAGCTCCCCCCGACGACCCGCAGGGTGGGCAGCACCAGCCCGTCCTTCTGGGCGTGAAACAGGACATGCGGACAAGGACTGGATCGTGGCCCTGCCCTTTTCCGCGTCGCCGCCGCCCCCTGGCAGGAGAAACGTGGCTCCGGGGACGGCGGCGTGAGGTTTATTGGACTGTGTGGGCAGACCACGCCCACACAGCGACCTGGACTCAGGCGGACCCAGACCCGGAGGCCGAGGCGCTCAGCCTCTGGTTCATCTCACGTCTGGTTCATTTTTCATTTCATCTCAAGGCTGAAGCCTACTTATAACGGAAAGGTCCATCACTACTCACCCATTCTATTGTTTTTTGTTTTTTTTTAACACTGCCCATTGGCATTGAAGGAATGCTGTTCATTTCTTTCCACGTTGTGTCTGTTTTCTCTACTTTTGTGTCAGAGGGGACGTGAATGTGTTGTGTGAAGCCAAGAGGAAGTGATGCGTTCTGAATGGGCGGAAAGCAGGGTTTGTGAGGAAGTGATGCGTTCTGAATGGGCGGAGAGCAGGGTTTGTGAGAAAGTGAGTTGTGAATGGGTGGAGAGCAGGGTTTATAATAAGTGATGTACTCTGAATGAGTGGAGAGCAGGGGTTGTGCAGGAAGTGATGCGCTCTGAACAGGCAGAGGGCAGGGTTTGTCAGCGTTTGACGTCATCGAGTGACGAAGGAAGCCCTGTGGAGACGGGTCCCCCGCCTGTGAGAAGGACCAGAGCAGGACCACAGGGCCTCCCTCGTAGCCAGGAAGATGGCGGAAGAAAAGAAAGCTGGTTGGAGGAGGCAGAGGCCGGCAGAGCCGTGCAGAGATTAGGACGTGTAGTGCAGTTTTAGAGGAGTGCAGTGTAGGTGTTTATTGATTGGAATGACGCTGGAGTGCTGGAGGAGGATCAGAGGGCCGAGGGTGCTGAGGATGTAGACTGAGCGTGTGCCAGAGGCACTGTCTGTTCCTCACAGGCCGCAGTCAGAGGAGTGTTTCAGCGAGAGCCGAGCGCTTTCAAAAACCGCTACGTGTGAATCTTTTCTCCTTTTAAAATAAACACTTTCAAGCAGGTCGTCCGTAAAACCCTATATTCGCGCATTGTTTTACATTTAGGCAGGAATTTGTACGTTGCGTAACATCGACTCGCCTTCCCCCCCCCCCCCCCTCTTTTAAGCGTTGTGTAATTTTTACCCACACCAAGCCGATGCTGTACAGAGCTTGACCGCTGAATATATCTGTAAATACTGTGGCGAGAGCGAGTGAAGGGACGTTTGCCTTTCTGCTGTATGGAGCATAACTGCGATGCGGGTGCCGTATGGCACACAGGCACACTACTCACGCGACCTGTTATGTAAATGTGCACAATAAAATGATGCCCTGGCATGAGAATGAGCGTCATGTTTTTGAGTGCATGTCAATCTGGTGTGTGTTTGTTTGTGTGTTTGTTTTTGTGTGTGTGTGTGTGTGTGTGTGTGTATTTTACAGTGACTGCATTCACGGCTAACCAAAAAGGTACACTGGAGCTATGAGACACCCACTTCCCAATAAAAAAAAAAACAAGTGAACACATTAGAACATTTGATTTAAAGTGTATATCATACTGTCCTACTCCAGAAGACACCATGGCACATGGACTACATGCTGTCAGTAGAGGGGGGTGGTGACAAAATATGTTACACCAGTCAGTGTTGCACTGCACTGTCCTTTTACACAGCACATATACTGCTATTGGGAGAGCAACAATGCAGCACTCAAGCAACAAACAGCATGTAGACTATAATGGGGAGAGCAACAATTGTGTGTACTGCTAGGGGAGAGCAACAATGCAGCACTCAAGCAACTAAAACAACATGAGTACCTTAATGGGAACAGCAACAAATCAGACTTCAAGCAACAAAAATGGCACGTATACTGCTATGGGGACAGAAACAATTCAGCACTCAAGCAACAAAAGTCTTCTGTGCCCTAGTGTCCTGACATCCCACTCATAAAGGGGATTTATAGTGGGTTTCATGAACATCACTAATCTCTGTAAATCAAATGACATCATAAATATCCCTAATAGCTGAAAATAGCTGACAAACTGCAGTGCACACTTACTAAAATGTTAAATTATTTTAATAACCCTAGGTGAGTTGGGGAAGGAGCAATCAGAATAGCCAGTACCCACCTGTTTAATGCAACATTTAAATATGCTACAAGTAAAGCAGTGAGCATCAAAATGAAAAGGCAATAGTGTTCCAACAGGGGTGGCTCTGTAATGTTACAGGCTGTATTTTCCTGGTATGGTTTTGGTCTACTCATGCTTAGAAGTCAATTCAGTGTTGACTATTGCATAATAGTTCTGAGTGATTATCAGATACTAAAGCACTCTTCCTGCAGAAAGGTTTTTTCTTTCTTGCCCCCGAATGTCTAGCATGATTGTGTTGCCTACTGAGTCTGAAATCTCTCAGCAGGGGGACATTTGTCCTTTGAAAAAGCCTAACGTGATCTCAAGGGCAGCTAGCCTATGATTAAAATTCCATGACAGCACTCTTTTGTCGCGTTATCTACTAAATTATGTTTCTAAAAGGTCCTTTAAGAACATAGCTAGACAACTTTCAAATAAATCATTTACAAACACTTACGTTTGATGAAAGTTATCAATAGATAATATGTTGCTCCGCGTAGATTCTGCTTAATGACCGCTTTCATAAGTTGGCTAATGAACCCAAGTAAACTTTGAACTGGTGGTGTCCTTTCTGGTGATTACGCAGGAGACGGTAAGAGACACCTTACTCGAAATACATTTGGAAAGTGAGTAGTAACACAGAAAGGTAACTGGTGACGACTGTCAGAGGTTGGGTAGTGCGGGTTTACTAAAATGTAAATTCTTAGTCGTATTTTAGAGAGGTATGTAGACCAATGCCCGTTCCGGCTGGGCACCCCCATCTCATGTCACAGGCGAATACATCAGTTGCGCGGCTGCGCACGCATCACTTCAATGATTTAATATGAAACATTCTGTACAGTTACCTATTTCAATAAATTTAACTAGATATGATATGATACTAGATTTGCATAACAAAGCGATTTTACAGGAGCTATGTCGAATTCCGAATGCTTTCACGTAAACACTCCGCTCCTGGAGAGTCTGGACATGTCGAAAAGGATTGGTACTCCTGTCTACCTGAAGATGGATAATGCCCAACCTTCCGGCTCTTTCAAAATTCGAGGGATAGGATACCTGTGCCAGAAGGTGAGCTTTCTCCCAGCCTTCATAAAGTCAGCTAGCCAAATAGCTGCCGAGCTACGTGGAGAGAACTTCCAGCAAAGGTTGCAATGCGGAAAAACTACCGCTATGGCTTTTGTAACATATAAGACGCACGGTGTACTATCAACATTTGTCCAGGCTACCACGTAACTACAACAATGAATGAGTAGATGCAAGTCTAGTTCATGTACGATCAACACCCACTGTAAAAAATACAAGCTCAGTAAAATGGCTGTCAGTTCAGTGTTTCGACAATCGTGTTGATGCGTATAACGCTCTCTGCTGTCCATAAGCGGTTTACACAGCCTATTCTACGCACGTGTTTTTGTCAAGCATACTGCGCCTCCGCGTGGAAGTGGAGTAAAAGAAGACAGATGAAGTATAGAGCAGTACAAATTAGTGTACTTGTCCAGGCCTGAATTACAGCAGCTTGCATACCTCAGACAGAAGGATACAATTATTATTGAAAAGGAATGTTTAATCCGATAATTTGAGCGGCTTTGTAACAATAGTTTTTAGATGTAGGCTATTTTTAAATAATATCCTTACGAAGGCAATCAAAATTCAGAAATGTAAAACCTGTAAAGGCCAGTTCTCTTGCAATGTTAACTGTTAGTCAAAAAAAAAAAAAAAAAAACCTATGCGTAAAGGAATGCATTTTTGGCACCACGTAGTATATTACTGTTACCACACTCTGACATTACAAGCTCACAAGATCTTGGTTGTCCTGATTGGGAACGTCTTCAGGATTTTACCATTCAATATAATAGATTATTTGAAATTTGGTGTTAGGAATTTACGTTTTATACCAAGAAATAAATGAAAGCAAAACATTACAATATTTAGGCAGGCACAAAATCGTAGTCAAAAGAATGAAAGGATATGGAACTAATACTAGAAATCTATCTTTATTTTCTAGAGTGCTCTTGTACGGACTCATTGGGAGATCTACATGGAATGTATCCATCCTGACTGATGCTAAAATAATAATATCCATAGTTAACTTGATGGACTGAGAATCTAATTGATCAGAATATATTTCTGAACTTCTCGTTGCATTGTATAACCAATATGTTGTATCTCTCTAATATGTTGTGTCTCATTTTTCCCTTGTAGGTTGCAGGTGCTGGATCAAAAGGTGTAATCTGTTCATCAGGTAAGATTATGGACTTCATCAAACGGAAACCCATGTGTATTTCTGTTTTGCTTCTTGATGACTGCTCATGGTTTGCAGGTGGCAATGCTGGCATGGCGACAGCCTATGTGGCAAGGAAACTCAATATCCCAGCAACCATCATTGTGCCTTCCTCCACACCTGAGCTCGTGATTCACAAACTGAAGAGCCAGGGGGCTACAGTGAAGGTGGTGGGCAAGGTAAGGAAGCCAGAGATGGCTGACGACATAATCCCATTTCTGTGGCAGACCTGCAGCTATATGTTACGAATATATGTCCAGACAGCAGGAAACCATTATTGTTAAGAGCTTTGTCTTAAAAACGAAGGCTGAAAGAAAGCAGACATCGCCTGAGGTCATGAGCATTCGCATGACGCAGGCATGCATGCTCTGATTTTTCCCTCTGTGTCTGACTCTGTCCCCCGCAGGTGTGGGATGACGCTAACGCCGAGGCGCTAACCTTGGCTCAGAATGAGGGCCTTACCTTTGTCCCGCCATTTGACCATCCTCTAGTCTGGTGAGCCGTGGAGTCACACTGGTCTTTGATTGGTCTGTGTACTCAAACAAAGCACAAAACAACAATCAGGGCACAGGTCATTAGTTGACTGTTATATTTTTGGTTGTCTTCATATTTCTTTCTGTTCGTTGGTTCGAAGTGAAACGGCCATTCTGAGAAATGATTTAGGCATGTTATTCCATCTTCTGAGGCATTCTTTATGAAGCGTAAACCTTGGGCCAGCTCCAAGTACATCCTTTAAGCCCTCAGGCTCCCATTTTCTAACTGTAAATGGACATGCCCCCAATTTTCTAATGCTTAGCGAGTGAAGTGAGGTAGCTCAAGAATCTGCCTTCAGGTAAGTCTTAAAAGCAAGGTAAAGGTAAAGTGAGTTTGGAGAAAGGACCATTGAACAACATCCCAGTCACCATAAAGATTCACCACATGAGAGGTTACAACCATGCGCCTATTCCAATCCGGTATATAAATTAACGGAACAAATGATAAAAGAGAATATTGAGGCTACTTTGTCAAAATATGCAATTCTCACAACAAATTTCAGTGTTCAACAGGCTGGTGAATTTTGAACAGTTACTGAACACATTAAAATGAAACTTCAGGAAACAGGCTTTGCTCACCATAATAAAAGGAAATACAATGTCATTGCTCTACTTTCTGATAAAAGTTGGAAAAATAGCTATTGCTGGTGAAGGTTTTAAGCTGTGATCCACACCAGCACCTTTTTTACAGTCTGTTGCCCCTTGCTTTCACAAGCCATGGTCTTGGAGTGATTGTGTTACAGTGTGTGGTGATATCACACTACTTATCATGGAGTAATAACTCTGGGGTTTGAGCTCAAAGGATGACTTTGGATTCCAGCCATCGCACACGTTCAGGAGGTGTTTTATTTTATTACGCTTCACAATGATTTATGTCATGACATTATTAAAACAGAAATAAAATCTTTTCGACCCCTTCGTGAACTTCAAAGGGATTAAGATTTTATTGTTTTTGCACAGAACAGAATACGTCTGTGCAAAAAAAAAAATCAGAAGTTTTAACAATGGCCATATTGTTATATTATACTTTTTCATTTTATACCTGGGTTCTGTATTTTGAAACTTTACCATATACTCTTTTGTATATACCTTTAAATTAGGCTTTTGTAGAACAAATATTCAGAGTTCTTATGTTGAACTTCCCTCACAGATTGATGCCGAAATACTGTTACAAACAAGAACTGTGCACCACCCAACACCCAACCGAGAAGCAGAGCAATATGTATCAAGCATTATTATACTTTTTATAGCATCATTCTAAATCCCAATTTCTTTCAACATTATATAGAACAAATAAATCACAGTTGTAGTTCAGACAGTTGCTCTGAGTATCTTATAATACATGCATTATGTGTCTGAAATCTTTCCCTTCAGGCAGGGACATGCCAGCATCATAAGGGAGATCAAGGCCTGTCTGGTGACCAAGCCTGGGGCCGTGGTTGTAGCAGTGGGCGGAGGAGGGCTGCTCTGCGGGGTGGTGGAGGGCCTCAGGGAGGTGGGCTGGGGCGACGTGCCCATCGTTGCCATGGAGACCAGAGGTGCGAACTGTCTGAATGAAGCAATGAAAGCGGGGAAGCCAGTCACACTTCCTGACATCACCAGGTGAGAAAATCAGTGACTTCATGATTAATTTACTGCTGCTCACATGATGCATTCGCTCACATCATATATTAATTTTTATTACAGCGAGGCCAAAACTTTGGGGGCGAAAACCGTGTGCAGCCGAGCTTTCGAGTACTGTAAGGAAGGCAACATCATTTCAGAGGTGGTGACAGACAGCGAAGCTCTGCAGGCTATTGAACTCTTCCTGGGTGAGTCCAAACGCCAACAGTTTCAGCCATGCGTATTTCTCTTCTCCCTGAAAATAACGTGTTCCTTTCCTTGGGCACACAATATGAGTACTAAGGGAAGAACAGAAAAGAGTCTTTCTTCGGGAACACACAGTAATTCTAGATCCAACAGCTGTTCCAGTGACTGCTTATCCCTAAGATTGAATGTACACTGACCTCTATTGTACAAACACATAATACTTTCATTGTATTGTTTTACTGTACAGACATCCTCAAATAATGAAAATATATTATGACGGTAAATTGCAATGATCTATTATATCTACTATGTGTTTGTAGAGTACATATATAATAGATTCAAATTGGAAATATTTCTGTCTGAAATCTATGGTTTTAATACAATTAATATATAGCGTATGGCTTTAGATATTCAGTGTGAGCTATTTTTTAGTGATAATGTTTAATCTGGCAGCGACTGTACACCAACACCATTACTGGATACATTATGCGTACCTGTGATCCATTCTAAATCTCATTACATCATCACATGAGCATCAGCGTTAGTTTTCCTGGATTTTACTCAAAACCAGAAGAGGTCAGAAATGGTGGGAATGGCTGCTCCTTGCCTGTGAGCAGCGTAGATAACCGCAGCCCTGTTTCCGTGTGACGCAGATGAGGAGCGCGTGCTGGTGGAGCTGGCGTGCGGCGCTGCGATAGCGGCGGTGTACACCGGCCTGATCCAGCGGCTCCAGGAGGAGGGCCGCCTGCCCCGCCGGCTGGGCCCCCTGGTGGTGGTTGTGTGTGGCGGCAGCAGCATCAGCATGGCCCAGCTGAAGCACTTGAAAAGCAAGCTGCAGGGATGACCTGGAGTCTGTCGGGCCTGAAGCACTGCACTATGACTCACACCACTGTCAGTCACAGATACTCCTGTTTTTCCTGTACTAGGTAGTAAGTAGTACAGTCCATGCTGATCCATTTTACAATTAATCTCTTGATGAGTATATTACAATTACAGAGCAAATATAGAGGTAGGTGATTGTTGTTTAATTTTGTTTAATGCATGAATGTTCTGCTTCTCCTTGCTGTATGCAGTGTAGTATCATTGTCACAATATGATATACCTACTTTACCCATGAGAGGAGTTTAAAGAACGAGCCGTCTAGAACAGTGCATAATATATAATGTAGAAAAAAATGAAATGTTATCTGCTTTGTTTTCTCAGTGCACCATCTTACAGAGTGTGTATAAATAAATCATAATGATACATATTTCAGATTTACAGCTCAGTCGAGACATCAAAGGCCAAATTACAGTTCCCAGGAGCAATTATTTCTGCAGCATATAACTAATAATAATAAATAATGAGAAAATAACTTTGTGACAAACACGCCTGCCACAGGCCACCGAAGTGGCTTTCTTTGGGGCCCTCCAGCACAGAGACACAGGGAGAAGATGTTAAAACAGTCCACATTTATTCCACGAGGGTTTGGCAAGATGTTACAGCCAAGTGAGCAGATCTCAAACACTGTCATGACAGAGAAGCTCCTGATGTGGGTGGGGATGGCAGATTTAACCTGTGCGCAGTGATTACCTCACTACGCACAGGTGCAGCCACTCCTGTTCCTGGGTCCAATTAGCCTGGCCAATTATCTAATTATTAACCAATTATCCAATTGGCCAGGTCTAATTAGCTTGACCCAGGGCAGGTGTGGCTGCTTAAACCAGCCATCCCCACACCACATACCCCCAACGCCAAACTGAGGCCGGGGAGAATCCCTGGCCGAAGCCTACTCCCCCCCCCACACCCCCACCCCCACACTCCCAACAAAGCCAAAGACAACAAACAAAACACTCCAAACACACTAAAAAATTAAAAAAAGTCAGGGTGGGTGGCCCCGGAACAGTCCAGTACATGCGGTGACCCTCCTTCGTATGACAAGGCAGCCCTTCTTCCTCCTCCCTCCTGGAGCACGGGAAGTCCTGGGCTGCTCTGCTGGCTGGTGGGGGCGTCACCGGCTTGGGCTGTTCCAGGGGCTGTGGTGGGGTGGCTGGGCTGGTGGGCTGGTGGACTGGCCTTGTGGTGCTGGGGCCCAGGAACCCTCGTGGCTGTGGTGGCCGCCAGTCGGCTCTGCTGGCAGGCGGCTGCAGGCTTATCCCCTCATGGGCTCCGGGCAAACCAACCAGGCCAAAACAAAGAACGAAAAACAACCAAACGGACGAGAAAGGAAGCAAAACGGCGCGGCCACCGCTTGTGCGCCGCCCGTGGCTGACCCGCCTTCCCGGCCAAGTCCAGCTCACGGCGCGACCACCTCTCGTGCACCGCCCGTCGCTGACCTGCCTCCTCGGCCAGGTGCAGCTCCTCAGCGTCCCAGCTGAGGATTGCCTCCTTCCCCTCCCTGGTCATCTTCCGCTCCCCATTCCCGGCCCGGAGGATCCGCCCGAAGCCCTGTCGGGAACACCTCAGCCGCCCCTCGTCCAGTGTGCTTCCTGGCTGGCCCTCCTGTGCCTCTTTGCTGTGCCGGAGGAGCCCCACGTTGGGCGCCACTGTGACAAACACGCCTGCCACAGGCCACCGAAGTGGCTTTCTTTGGGGCCCTCCAGCACAGAGACACAGGGAGAAGATGTTAAAACAGTCCACATTTATTCCACGAGGGTTTGGCAAGATGTTACAGCCAAGTGAGCAGATCTCAAACACTGTCATGACAGAGAAGCTCCTGATGTGGGTGGGGATGGCAGATTTAACCTGTGCGCAGTGATTACCTCACTACGCACAGGTGCAGCCACTCCTGTTCCTGGGTCCAATTAGCCTGGCCAATTATCTAATTATTAACCAATTATCCAATTGGCCAGGTCTAATTAGCTTGACCCAGGGCAGGTGTGGCTGCTTAAACCAGCCATCCCCACACCACAAACTTGTTTTGAAATATATGGTGGTTCATACAAGGCTTTTTATTCTTAAATTGACTCTATATATACAAAAGTGATGCCATTGTGTGTGATTGTGCCACTGGGTGTAATGGTGTAATTGTATATCCAGTTACTGTAATACCTTACTCAATAGTGTGTTTTTATTAAGTGAATATGAATTGTTATTATGCACAGATTTTAGTAAAAGGCTTTCCCAGCATGAATTGCTGTAACTGTTTTTACCAATAGATGGCAGTAGAATGTATATTTAAAGTTTCTTTGAAGTTGTCTAACAGACAATTCTACAGTATGCAGTCGCTCCATTTAATACAAGTTTTAGGAATGTTTTCCATGTGACATCATTCTACCAGATTTGGATATGTAGAAGAACAGATCTTCCATTGCTGTCATTTATTTGATTTTAGTTGAATATACACAATGGTTTTAGGGTGCACCCTATAAACCATGTTTGACCTGTATGCATATTCACACATGGCAGCCATACAAAATAGATATAATGAGCAAGAGCATGTAAATTAAACACTGACATTTACCCTGGCTATGAAAAAGCAAATGTTTAATTAATCTTTGGAATGAAACATAATATGTGTTTAGGGGTGGCGTTCATTTGTCTTTTATTTAAAACACACCTGACATTATGTGGCCATTTGAAAAATGCTGCTTTTTGAAGAGAGTAATCACAAGAAAGTGGTTGAAGTCTTGAAAGTAAATACTTAATGATGAAATGCAAAGAGACTGACACTATCAGGCTGGATGAAGTGAAGTATAGACAGGTATGCGGTACAGACAATTCCAAACCCTAAAATGGAAGAACCAGCTTTCCCTGTGCTGCTCTGTCACCCCTCATGTTTAGTTAACAGTATTTTTGAGGAACGTTCTCTAAAGTGGTTCAGCAAGAGGAGGTGTTATTGTAAGAAACAGCAGATTGCATTGCTATTATAAGTTTATGGGACTTATAGAGGCTTAACCTGACAGGTTTATTATTAGTCCTGATGTCAAGCACGCCTTGGACAGTTGAGCACAGTGAAGTCATTTTCTCACAGTCTCAGTTAAAGGCAGTTGGAGTCTAGACTGGTCTTTCGCTGGGTGTTCACATTAATAATAAATAGTTGCTTTAATTTGTCTAACGGACTGACGATATCAAGAACAATGTTAAAAAATGCTATCAGAGATTAAGTGGATTCCACATAGAATTTCTTCCTCCATTGGGACAGTTTAGATAAAAGCTATGACAGAGTTCATTTAAAAAATTGACTGATGCATTTGGTTCAGTCCAGCATCTTGCTGCATTGTAGAGATATCTAATGTATGACAGTTAATCAAGAGCTTTGTTGAGAATTTCTGGGGTTGGTTAGTTTTGCTATAAAAAAAATTAAATAAAAAAACCATCATGGAATTTAAAATCACAATAAACAGTCCAGTCTGAATTGTCAGGGTGAATTGACTGTCAGGGACATTAGACAAGTGACGGTCCAAGTGATTCCGCTCGTGTTGGCATTCGGCCGCGATCAATGAATTCTCCGTCATCATTTTGAAAATAAATCCATTTGACTTGGCTGTATGTGTGAGGAAGTGAACTTCCCTGCTCCAAGAATGTGGAAGGAAAGAGGAAGGTCAATCGTCCGTAACACAGCACCTAAATAAGTGAGTTACGACGGGGCTGCCAACATCGCGTGCTTTTCAGGTTGTGCGCCGTTTGTGCTCCGCGCTAAGTCCACTGAAGAACGATCCCTTTGTTCAGCCTCGTCTGATGCCATTAGGCTTATGGAAATAGGAGTACAGTCCAAGTTAATTAATCTCTGCTTTTTAAATAATAAGTGACATGTTATCAATCACTTTGTTGGTACAGATGCAGAGGCTGTAGGAGTCCTGCACCTGGTAAGTTTCCACTGAATCAAAACTCCATCAATCAGAACTTCTGACACTGAGATTTATGTATCTAGACAAGCCTAATTGGATTTTTCATTCAGTTGAAGCTAAAGAAAATCAAAATGAAACCTAAATACTTCAAGATAAACCTTCAACTACTTTCAGTCGTTAGTTTCTGCCTTACAAAACAGTTTGATGTTTTTTTTTTTTTTAGATTCCATCAACTTCAGAAACTATGTGAGGTCTTTGGAAGCTTGTGTGTGTCCGCTTTTGGTGTGCCGTCTGCACTGAATTTTCAGGCCCAGGAACCTTATGAAAACCCGACTGGACGTGTTGAACGGTCTCCTGTATAAACAAATGGATGGAATAATGGAAACCTGAGAGTGCTGTATAGTGTATAAAAAGTAATATTTATTTATTGAACTTGAATAAAACATCTATGGCCAGAAAGTGTTTACATTACACGCACAGCATGTTCGTTTAAAGGCATACAGTACTAAGGGCCTTACGAACCTGCTAATAGTGAGGGGGAAAGTGACAAATAACAAAAAAAGGAAACAGAGATTTTTTATGGTATGCTTATGACAAAGGCAGGCCTGTTTTAGGGGGCTTATCGAAAGACCATCTTTACAGCACTTTCACAAGCATACCCCATTAGGTCCAGAGATTGTAACAGTAAGCAAGTCTTGACAATTTAAATATTTATGCACCAGTAGTACTCACAGGCCAAGCTTTAGATGTGCTGCCCTCTCTGTACATAAAACAGACCCAGTGCCACTGCTTTACTTTGATTTTGGAGTTTGTGGGAAGATGAACAGACCAGTGCTGGACTGGGAACAAAAGTCGTTCCTAAGAGACGTTGACTGTTTTGGAAAGCGGGGTTCATCCCAGTCACCATGGGTGCTCTATTATTGGTCTCTGCCCCATGCCTGGCAGTCAAAGATCACGATAATACACTTCACAGCGTAGAGTACACATTAGTAATGTCACTCGAGGTTCTCACAATAAAGCCACTGCCACCGTGTGTTCAGCCTGATATACGTATGTAGTTCTTCCAGTTCTTCTTTCAAGCATAATGTAAAGGCAGTTATGCATTTTGCGGTTATGTCTATTTCTATTGTCTGTTCTAACATATATTTGTTTGGTGCTATAGAATAGAGAAGGAAACCATTTTGGGTTGGACCCTTTACATTAAGTTAAATCCCAATTCAGTTTCAGGGAATAATCCCTAACTAACCTGCTTTAGACTGCCTCACCAGCTGCTGTTAATGCCATAATTCCACTACCCATCATCACGTGCACAGTTCTGCGTGTAATCCTCTGTTTTTCTTGTCTGGGCCTTGTTTTGGGGTAAATAAACAGAAATGACTCCACCCCCCCGGCACTCAAAGGAAATGACTTTTAAATTCAAGTTACATTTCATGCCATTGTTTTATTGTAGCCAAGGGGCTTAATTTCAGCAAGTTTTATTGTTATGGTTTCATTATGAATGGTATTAATTGACATGAAATATTTGCAGATGAATTCTGCCCAGATGATGGCAACAAGATATGCATTTCCAGTGGCTATTGCTTGAAATGAGTCACAGTCTCTGACAGATGGATGAGCACCTGGAAACCCAAAAGCTGTAGACAACTGATCTTGACTGACTTATTTTAAAAGGTTCTACCATGAATATGAACTGGTGGTCAAACAAAGCAGGACTGGGGGAGGAGTGCAGCGTAAAACTAGTGCAATGGTGTGCAGTAGAGATGCTACAGAGTGGATTGATTGGTAGTGACTGTGAGACCAAATCGGGGCACGCCAGTGTGATGTGTGAGGTAGTGCAGAGGAGGTAAGAGTAGGCGTCTGTCAAGAACCGGGGTAATGGGGATAGGGATAAGGGATAAGCCTATTGTCCTGTCCCACTGCATATTATGGGCAAAGGTGATCAATGCTTCTCAATTAAGGGGTCTTTGCTTTTGTCATTAATGAGGATGAAAGCAAAATGTCGCAAATGAATGTCTCCTTTAATAGAAATCCCTCAAGAGAAAAAATAAGGAAACCCACTGGCTACATTGCAGTAGAAATATGGATTAGAAATTATATTTTATGAACCATGATATTCTGCAGTGACTTTGAGGAATCATATTGTAGTTTTGTGCACTGTGGTTTTGTGGTTGAACAGTCTGCACAAGAAAAATCACTGCCTATCTAGTAAAAAAGATTCTTCTCCACTGACCTAATTAAAGTGGCAGCTCCCATCTCTACTGCCTGAATCCACAATTTTTGGCAAACAATTTCCCCTTAAGAAAAAACTTTTATGTCTGCGAAGCTAAATTGTTCTCCGAAGGAGTGAGTAAAAGTGCACGCCCACATCCTGACAGAACTCTTTTGTTCTGCAGCACTTTTCAATGATTAAAGCAATGCAAATCCCAGAAATATCTAGTCACATGGTGCGTCTAGGAGTAGGATCTTCAACATTCAAAATTAACCACGTATCATGGACTCATTTATTTACATAACACATGCAGGTTTCTTTTTATTTCTTTCTTTTTAGAATTCTTTTAGCCCATAAAATTGTTTTACTGATGCTTTTTGTGCAAATGGAGAAACAACAGGATTTTAAGGCTCTACAGCAGTGGATGAAATGCTGATGAAAATGGGTTTGTTTTCCCATAATCCCTGGAGGCAGAGCATCAGCTGCTGAGCACGCTCACATAGGAAATGGAAAGAGCACATGATGAGTGCCCCGTCTCTGGCCCGTGTCTCTTCCTTGTTCTCTGCGATGGAAAGTGAGAGGAACACGCGTGACCACGTGACGTTATCAGAGACCTGTCCCTCCTGCTGCTGTGAAGGTCAGGGCTGCAGAAGTGGGGCATTGTGCATCTCCCGAATAGACAAAAGAAACAGACAAAAAGAAGAGCACCACTGTAGTGCATTTTTCTTCTTTTTCATCGATACTTTATTTGAACATGGGTTCTTAATCATTATTGGTTGATTCAAATTAATAGTAAAAAAATAGAGAACAAATTTTTGTGGGATAATAAAAGTTGATCTGAAATGGGCTACAGCCATAAAAAATATATTTATGCATATACTTTTATGTGTATTAGACACAAAAGACACTGACAGTCTGGGTATAATGTCTGCTGCTGAAATTCAGCAGTGGAGAATCAGTATTTGGCAAATCCGGCAATCCAGACAAACCCATGTGAGCATTTCCGTGACAGACATTTCTGTGATGGTAAGATCAGACTTCATGAGAACCGTATCTGGCAGTGATAGCAGATGCCAAACCTATCATCTCTGCATACTCTGTTATTGAGGGGAGAAGATAAAATGAGCAGTTGCAGAAAGTATGAATGGAATGGAGACTTTGTCATCAGCTGTGAGGGGCTCCTGATAGGAAACAGAGACCTACACCCTCCCCCTGGTAGACAAGGGATAGGGAACGGGCATTTCATTTTGTTTACTTATTTATATATTTATTTTTAGCTGCATTCATATGTGAGCCCCACTGCTAATTTGAGAGAGCGCAGACGCCAGATGCTTCTTTTCACTCCACAGACTACAGCTAAGCTCACATAGAGTGCAGTCGGAGGAAGACCGTTCACATTCAGCTTTAGTTTGCAATCCATGGCTGCTTGACTGACTAGAGGGAGTTGCCAGAGAGTGATGAAAAACAGACGCCTAACTGAATGAACCCTCCCATGCCCTGGATGACACAATCACCATTTGCAGATTGCCCTATGGACCTACCGGCCACAATCAGCTCTGTCATGGTCCGGGTTCGATCTGAGACCACAGGGCTCAGCTATGCACCATCCAGCCATTTTAGAAATCTCCAGAAGCAGCTAATAACATATAGAACTTGAGGAAGCTACTCTCCAGTTTTTACAAAACAAATCTTTAATGCTGTCTAAAAGTGGGAGCACTGCAATTGCAATGTAATCAGTGAACTGGGTGCTTCCTTTTTCCACAGAGGCAAAGTGACTGTAAATGTGATTGAATGCGACTGCCTTTTCGTTTCTGGGCTGACACTATCTGCAGTGAATTCAGCAACCCCTTCCAGATGAGGCTTTGCAGTGTGTGCCTACTTCCACTGTCCCAGTCTTCATTTGTTTGGTTTTACTGGGTTTGATGTGCCTGGCCCTGTGCTGTTTATGATTGAATCAGACCTAATTGCATTACCTAATGCTGTTATATACAGGACAGCGCCGTAGGCTTGTTTTAATGCAGTGCCATAGCTTTGTACCTCCCCTTGTTCTGTCGATGTAAAGAGTGGATGGACTGCAGCAATTGATTTGGCAACTAAAGCAAGCCGTAACCATGGATACCTTTGCTCTCAAGGGTTTAATAAGGTGCTTGTCTCAATTAAACGCAGATATTGAATCATTTAAATCTTTGGTGTCATTAAAATATTGGCCAGAGAATTGTATTGTTCTATTTTTTTCTGTATATATATATATATGTGTGTGTGTGTGTATATCAAGTATATCAAGCAATGTTACTTTTTTATGTATGCTGAAAACATTGAATCATGACAAAATGCAAATTAAGAATTACAGTTCAACATCCTAAGAAGATAGACAAGCAAATGTAATACATAACACCAATATAATGAATGCTATATTTCATTCAGGTCACACATATGAAGAAATATTTTTGTTTTGTTTATTCATTCGAAATGCTCCAGAAAGACTTTCAAAAATACTTTTGATAGTTGCATATAGAATGCCAGAATTCCTTTTCAGTGATGTTAGCCTCAATATTGTCATTTGTGCTAAAAGTAAATATTATTCTAAATTCTATTTCAAATTCAGAGATGGTTGCATTTTGTGGCTAAAAAAAGATCATTAATAAACAATGTATGCCTTTCAGAATAGAGGACACATAAATCCATTTAGGATAAATTGTGGTATGCTTACATGGCTGGGCAGATCCCTTATTTGTTTACTGTTCTCCACAATGTTGGCTGATCGCACATTGAAAGAATAATCCTGCCCATTCCAAACCCGAAATACACACTTACCCAGCCCATCCATCTGCGCAGAATGAGTAACTGCCCGTTCAGTCCCCCGCTGGGTTAGAGGGAGGCACTGTCCCCAGATGACGCCTCTCTTCATGGTGAAGGAGCGGCAGGGTGAGAGTCATTAGCTGCAGCCCCTCCTGGCTGCAGGCCTCGGGGGGAAGCAGTGCCCTGGGCCTGCTGCACGGTCAGTGATTAAGCCAGGGTGACAAGGTGAAACTCCACTGCTGCGTTTATGGTCTATTACCATCGAAGGGCAGACACTGCATGCGCCGTCTCTCCCAGTAAATGGCCTACTTGCTAGTGGTGCTTGTGAGTGACACTGTGAGACATTGCACATCCATGGGTAACAAGCATCAGCAGTACTTAGGTGGAAAGAGGTGGCTTTTCTGTTTGTTTGGCTGAGGTCCAACAGAATTGCAGGCTGCATGCTGCTGTATATAATATAAATAAAAATTTTGTACAAAATTAATCATGAGTAGCAATGGGCATACAGTGGAAGGTACTGTTTCTGATAGACATACATAATCATTGTAATTGTTAACCAAAAGAACATATCAGTGTGTACCAACACAGCAGCATTCAAAGGCACAAAAGCTTATTCACAATGCCTGTGTTCTTCACACACAGTGCCAGAGAAGGTCAGCCAGACTGTAACGTGACAGCGCAGTGACTGCGTGCTTGGCTCTGGAGCCCTTGGGAAACAGTGGCACAATTATCCCGGTAGGAAACAGCCCCTGGCCCTGCCTCCGTGTCCAGCTGGATAAAAGCCTCATTTGACTGTTTCTGTCGCACGCCGCCCGGTTTACAGATGACATGGGTCTTCGCTTCACAGTAGATGCTATTATTTTTGTTGTCTGACCAAAACAAGCTAGCCTGGCATTCATCCTTTTCAGGGAAGATGCACCCTGGGAGATCGTGCCTGTGTTGCACACTGTCTCACAAGGGTGGGTTCAGTTATTCTGTGCACTAGTTCTGCCCATGTGTATATTTAGGACCCGGAGATCAATGCACAATGAAACCAGCTCTGTATTTTCAATTTACACCAGACCTCACAAATAACAGCCTTGCAAATCGGACAGTGTTCTCAACCCTCTACACCAGTGCTCTATTACCCAGATATGTAAACTGATACAATACTCAAATAATAACATTACAGAATCTAGATTTTTCCCAGACATTTGTTCCTAATTTTACAGCTTACTTAAGGTATCAAAATATTTTAAAATCTTTGATAACATGGGGATGGCAAGAAGAAAATCTTCAAAATAGGGCAGACGACACAGATCACAACTTGCGCCAATGAACGAGAAAGATAATATTGTTTAAATTCATTTTTGTTTTGCTGGATGCAGAAAATGACTCGTTTGATAACTTTCAAACAAGATGGTTTTGATTAAAAGTGCAGTACTTTAATGTACAGTTGGAACTGTTATTTTTTCTATCCTCTGCCAAATGGAAACTGAAATATATTCTCAATTAATTCAATATGAATCAATTGACTGACTTTTTAAAAGCATTTCCCTTCTCTGCCAATGAATGTATGATAGGGTGGAAGGGTCTGGAAAGCCTTTAATTTCACAGATAAATTTCACATATTCTGTAAATGATGCCACTGGGCAACAGAGCTTTTTAATATTCACCTCTCACAGAAACGAAGAGGAAATGAGCTCAGGGGGAAACAAAGGGAAAGATGGGGCCTGTATCTGTTCATCTTCCTCCAGCAGGAAGCACATGAGACTTTATGAGAAACACAAGACTGCCTTCCTGGTAATGATTTCATTAAAAGACTGGAAAATGTGCAAAGCTTCCATCTCATTCCTTCGCCTAATTGCAGGGAACAGTTTTCCACTGTGAGTGCAATGACCATTCAGAGTTAATTACATGCAAAAGTCATCCCACTTTGTTGCTTGTTATGTACGGGGATCGTGACAGTTAAAAGGGGCACTCTGAACCCGCTGAGTTTATGGTTAGATTTGACTCAGCAAAACAAAACATTGTGATGTTTACTGCAAATGACAATACATGAAACATCATAAGATGGGTATGCGATGGGCATTTCATGTATGATCCAAAAAGTCTGACTTGTAAAATGTAGGGAAGCATAATATAATTGTCCACTGGCACATGCATATTTAAGACACTGGTTCTGGAGATAATGTACCTGCATAAAATGACATCGAATCTTGAGGCAATGCTGAGTGGTCCTTGCTGACTCCATTAGCTTTTCTTCTCCATCCTAAAAAAGCCTCCCAAACTTTCATCCCCAAACATCAATGCATTTTATGCATCACAAACATGTCACCTTGACGTGCATCTACTCTCTTACATTCATCTGGGATCCAGTGAAAGGACTGTGATCATTATTTCAACACATTTATGTTACCTATTCATTCTTACCTTTGGTTGCTCTTTCCAAAGCACTTTGAGTCCAATAACAGAGCATCTGTTGGGCCCTGTTATTAGTTCTGTTATTATTTCTGTTTTTCTAGGCCAACACACAGGTACCTGGAGTCCTGAGAGAACATCAGAGCTCATCTGAAGAGTACAACAGGAGGGAAAAGGTATAAAACGGAAAAGCCTGTTGGGAATATATGAGTATCTTCAAAGGCAGGTTAAAAAAAAAAAAAAATTGTCTTCGGTTTTATTGAATTCCACGAGATAATAAAAACACTGCTGCCAGGCAGTATCTATGACAGCGTTCTGACTGGCAGTCTTTGAGAACCTCGGCGTGGCCCATGTGAAGACTGAGATGATGATTGGCAGGGTGTACATCTGTAGGGAAACTGATAGTATGTATGTGGAGATTGACAGGGAGAAGGCAGCTTTTATGTCTACTTGGTGAAGCATGTTAACTGTTCTTGGCACCTCACGAACCCTTGAGTATTCCAGGGACACCTTTCACTGGTAATGTGTTCCAAACGGTTTGTGAAGCCTACTCAAATATTATCCTTGGACCATCAGATAAAAACTCCAGTGACCAGTGGGAACTAAGATTTAATTCTGTTGTTAAATGTCATTGTTTACCTTTTTGTTTTTATAATAATAATGTTTGTATAACATGGCCCGGCTATTAACATATCAATTGCACAAATTATTAAATATTAAAATAAATTAATCAAGAATAAGGATGTCTGTAAATATAATATTTCTCTACATACTCTGTGTTTAACTGTGTCAAGCTTGCAGTTTAACATGGCTTTGCCATTAAACATACCAATTGCACAAATTTTGAAATATTTAAATAAAGTAATGAGGTATAAGGATGTCTGTAAATATAATATTTCTCAATGTTATCTAGGATTAACTTGTCAAGTTTGCGGTTTATTTATATTTTTGTAAGTGAAACAGAAAATCAACATAGAATGTGCTCGGATTGAAATCTATGGATTTTGCTGGGGGCTTTACAAAGAGGTGGGCTTCCGTGTTGCTGTAGGCAGGCATTTTATGATTGCTGCAGCATTCAGCCATCAAAGCCTGTGCTTTTAAGCAGTGCAGATGGCAGGCATGCAATAAGCACCAGGCTTTTTAGCTAAACTACATACATGTAAACAGATGGCCCATGGTTAGTGTCCAGGTTCCTCCCCCCCCCCCTCGCCTCCGTGTGCTTCTGGACTCCCCAGGATCACAAATCCAGCCTGATCCCGATCCTCGCTCGTTCGGGCCGCGCTTGGACCGTTTCTCCCGCTAAACCCCTGGAAATAAAAACCCTCTGCAGCGCGCCTTTGGAGTTGCAGCGCGGAGCGCAGTGTCAACACAAGCGGAGAGCCCCACCGTGTTTTTAATAATAACTCTGACTAATAACATCAGTATGACCTGGGTGCATGCGCACCGGGACCCCTCTTTAGCGAGGCATTAAAGGGAAAAAAAGAAGAGGAGCACGCTGAGACGAAGCCGGGCTAAACAAGCGGCGCTATTCGGCAGCTCCGCGGATACCCCCCTCTTCACTTGTCCGAAGGGTATTTTTTCTCATTTTGCGGGAACCGATTTGGGATTTTGGTAACCCCGCAGTGCCTCATCACTGTTTCCTCCGAGGCAGATGGAGGATAAGCAGAGATTAGGCGGTAAGGGCCGCGGATGGAATCATTTCCAGATTCCTGTGCGAGTGGTAGCAGCGTCTCCATGGAAGCCCCTTTTCTGTGCCCAGAGTAAGATATGGGATAAGCCTGGGAAGAAAGAGAGGCGATGCACACTCGTTCCATGAGGAATTTACACTCCTTTGGTTTGTGTTCTGGTTTTCGATCACAGTGTCTGTCATTGTGGATGTAAGCATACACAGATAAGCAGCACAGATAAGGCACATCCTTTTTAGGACAGTGCTGGGAATGACGACAGAAATATCTATTTTCTTACTGGGTTGTTTCTTAGTAAAGGTATAATAAAACAATTGACATAAGTGATTTTTAAAATACATTTAATAGTTGCATTGACGCCTAGATGAGTACAGTAAGTAAATGAGTACTGTAAACTGCTCTTTTGGCTTTAAAGGAAATGTCTGCCAGTGTTTATTTGTTCTCTCACCACATTCCTCACTTTCGTGTTGGCCCCTTTAAGACCATGAATTGCCCAACAATATAACTGTCAGGACTGTTGAGATGCACAACCTGGGCTTTCAGGGACAAATACACTGTGTGTTGACTTTACCCTGAAAGCTTTTAGGCTCTCAACTGGCCAATTTAATTGCACTAACAAAAAAGCCACATGTTCATCCACCCCAGTAACAAATCACCCCTGTTTGCACTGATTAACCATTTCAGATTGTACACGGGGAAGGAGCTGTTTCCTTTTCAGACGCCCCTTCTAAAGTTGAATAATAGGGATCCTGGTTCCCATTTCTTCTATATCCTTACCCCCCATTTAGAAGCCTGTCAGTATGAGCTTTCTCCCTAATCACACCTTCACTGAAAGCCACTAACTGTCTGTGGAACAATACAGTGTGAGTGACTCCTGATAAAATCATGACTTTCTGTCATTCTGGTTATTCACTGGTAAACGAGGAGGTGGAAATACAAACAAGTGTCTGCATTGTGCCAAGGAAGAGTGAGTGTGAGAAAGAGAGGGGACGGCGAGGGGGAGACTGAACTGCGTGACTTATTATTGGAGCAGTAAGACCCGCTTGATTTCCACCAAGCACAGACACAGAATGGAGCCTTGTCTCAAACTCAACTGGCCACCGTGTGAAATGTTACAGGCCTCAAAAAATCTTCCTTCTCCTAATTTAATCTAGATAAAAAGAAGAGAGAAAGAGGCTGAGTGTGTGTGTGTGTGTGAGAGAGAGAGAGAGAGATATGCATTGGACTAGCAGCAAATTATGTAACAGCTTGCCATAAACAGTGGGACAACCAGTTAGCATATTAGGATAGACCTATATTTGTCTGTACACAGTTTAGATTCTAGTCTAGATTTATGTTTGTATGTTCCATTGTACATGATATTTTCTGTGCTTTGGCAATATAAGAAATGTCTTGCCGTGCCATTAAAGCATTTTGAATTTGAATTTGAGAACACCACCCTAGACTGAACCATAGTGTCATTTCTGAAATGTATTGTTGCGGCTTTATTACCTAATAAAGAAGTGTGAGTGTTATTCCAGATCTGCCTTGTCTCATAATGGTGACAATTGCTACTCAAAGAGAACTCAAAACTTAAAGGGAATTATTTAACAATATAAAACCCCATTTGACCCTTTCCCCCAAGATCAAGCATACAAAACACCCTCCTGTGTGATTTGAATAGTCTTGCTAATTGTTGCGGGTCTTAGTATATTTTCTGTTAATGTAATCCTACCATGAATACCTCTAATCACATCAGTGAACGTGCATTGGACAGAGAAAGGCGATACTGGGTTATTTTGCTGCTTGTCGGCTGACTAGATGTGATTAAGGTATTGAGTATACCGGCGCACAACAATAATTGTGTGTTCGTGAAGCAACTCAGTAAGCAGCGGTTACTGTACTTATTTTACCATATATATAATTACAAATAATGTCTGCTGATCACTGGCTGTGGGTGGTACTTAAGAATGTTTTTATTTATTATTTATACAACCACGGTACTGTATTTGATAAATTGTCCAGAAAACATTGATAAATACCAGTGCGGTATTTCTTCTGATTTTTGAGCATGCAAACAAAAAACAATTACAATACACACACACACACACGCACGCACACATACACCTGTAGTAAAGTACTTCATGTCTTAAGAAATTATGCTCCCAAAAACTCCGGTTATGTTTCTGAAAATGTTTGTTTGATCGTTAATAATTGCATGTAACTTTTATGATACAGTAATAACTACACGAGACCCAGAGCCCTGTTTGGCCTGTTTGTGAATGGTGTCATTTCTGATACCTTCCCACTTACTTCGACTACAGTCGATGATCAGTCCAACGATTAATCAGATACAATTCTTCCTATAGGACTGGAGACTGCAATGCGCAGAGGGCGCACTCAGCGCATTCCGTTTCGGGATATGCAGTCTTTATGTTCCTTTTGTTGTACTGGAATGCAGACAAATGACGAAACCTTTGCGAACTACAATTCCCAGTAAAACCTATAAATTGTTATCTCAGGTCCATGCGCACTGCTATTTAGCCAGAAGCGATGATGTCACCTGCAACTGCCGAATGGTACAGTAGTACTGAGTAAAGGGAGATTCCTATTGTAAAGAATCCATGGAGCTCGCTTAAGTGATGGGTCCGTTTCAAAGGTAAAACTGTTCTTTCCATAATTAAATCTGTGACAGTAGTTTATCTCCATTCGCACTATTACATATAAACATTTTGGTGTTATTCTGTGTCTCTGAAAGATGTTAAACACATTCCGGTTAAATGGGTGGGACTATAAGAAGACATGCAGATTCAAGGTGTGTCTTTTAAAACCTGTTGGACATTGGTGAAGTTTTGTCAATGGGTTAACTATTTAAATCCAATAGCCATTCGACTGCTTACTGAACGTGTATTGTATAATGCTATGCATGCGCTGTACACTTTAATATGGTTTGTGATCCTTTTTCGAGAGTGGGCGCAAAGCCGAACTCCGGTGTTTTGCGGGTGAGTTCGCTGTCCGTTTGGAAAGTAAACCTGTACCTGCTACATGAAGCTGAAGCTTCCGTATTGCCCCTAACCAAGCTTACTCTGTCAAAGGTTTTGCTAAATTTGTTTTCATGTAACGATAGTGTGAATATGATTTTGATCGGCAGCGTTTTGCAGAAGAAATCGTGAAATGGCAAGAATTAAAATAGTTAAATCTGAGAACAGAAGACTTCGTAACTGGATAGTTAATAAGTTAATATTCAATCAATAGTAAATAGTAAACCTTGATCGTATTGTAAACGTTGAACACTGGATCCAGCTACTTGTACTTTTTGTGGGTTGATAGTACCAGATGCTGCATTTATGCGTTATTCGTAACGGATTAATAGCCAAAATGTTTATACACAGCTGTTGCTTTGGGCAATCGTACTTGAGCTGTTGCTTACAGTGAGTTGTAAAATAAAATAAAAAAGTAGCCTACTTCTACACGTGATACATTTGTTTTTGCGTGTTCTGTGATTCTATAATTTAGACTTCATTGCTCCATGACCACAAGTGGATTATGAGTGCACGTTATGATTTCAGCGGATGTCTGCACATTACATATAATTCACTTTAAGAAAGAAGCAGTCCTGTTGATTTGGAAAAGCATATGTATTTGGACTTCCATAGGTTTCTTCTAGTCTGCGGTTGTTTGCCTATAAAGTGTTTATAATAATGTGTCATTAATTGTCGTAAATTTCTTTTTTCAATATTTGGAGGGAAATAATTTAATTTAATTTAGTCGTCAGCATACACTTGAAACGAATGCATTTCAGCTGAAATAATAAAAAAGGATGAACATAGCTAATCAATATTTGCAGTTATAATCAGACGATTATTAGATAAGCCCTGACCTGGAGGAGTAAAGTTGTACTGATGGGACAGTAACGGCATGATATTAGACTCCGGGGGCTGAGGAGGCACACGGCCAAGTGTGCAGCTGTTGAAGGAGTTATTTCTGGACTGTCTCATGGAACACATGTGGGCTGAGGCGTTTGTTTTCCTGGCTTACCTGGTGCAGAGCCTGGAATGGTGCTCTTGCTGCGGCTGGCATCTCCACAGAACGTGGGATCCCAAAGCTCTCGGGCTCCAGTCATATTATGGGATGCGGTGCAGCCAAGCTGCCCCCTGGAGAGGTGCTGAAACACAACAAAAGCCGTTTAATTTGAGCTGAGATCAGAGGACGATCAGTAAGACCCATGAATAAAAAGAATCTGCCCAATATAAGGAGTTAGGTGTGTCCATTAAACAAAAATAAATCTAGTTGGAACTTTCTTCTTTGCAATTGCAGGGATTACAGTTTTTGCAGCATGATATATTTCTGTAACAATAGTGATGCGTGAAACATTTTTTACTGAATGTGCATTAATACTGGACAACGATAAAAACTTGGTCACTGCCCTTTCAAGTCATGTATGATGCTGGATATGTATGTTGAATGTAGGGCGGCAGGAGTGAAATTAAAGGGCCTTGTCAAAGCCCATATCTCACATGTTCTCACTTTCCCACCAGTCCACTAGTCTTGTTTGTCAGGGTATGTATGAAGTATGAAGTTTTTGGCTGACACGAGTCCATATACCGTACGTACCTTGCACTCTGTTGGTTTATGTCGGAAGCATTTATGTTTGAGTGCTTACGCCTAATCCTGTTGCCCCGTGCTTCTGAATTAGTGACATGTCGGTAATGTGCGACCTGCTATAGGAAGTTGTCTAGTTCCTGTCCTCAGCTGTGTATTTGTCCGTGTGTGTTTCTCAGTCCTGGGCCTGCAGCTCTGATCACTCTGCCGAGCGCTCTCTCTATCTTTTGGAACATGCTGTGAAGAACGGGAGTGGAATTCCTCTGGCATTAGGGAGCTTATGCTTGCCATCCAGGGCCGGGGGGAATTTGTTTTGCTCAATTAACTAGAGGCTTGTGCAGGCGAGTTTTGAAAATGCTGACAAGAGGTGTAGGAGAAGGCTCCAATTAAAAATGTTAGGTCACGAGTGAGCTATCTCCACACTGGGGAATGCACGTGTAGTGCCAGGATTGCAGTACTGGAAGGACATTTGTGCTCCTTGAGGTCTGAATTTCCTATGAAGAAATCTGAAGGTCCACTATTGCTCATTGACTAGAGTCAGCCCATGGGTGTGTCTGTGGAAGAAGTTGCCTCCAAAGCATACAGTAAATGTTGTTAGTCAGATTTGTAAAGGTTTTCTCCCCCATGTGGCTTGGCCATGGGGTCAAGATTTGAACCTCTTTACGTGGTGAAATTAATTTATTGACCTTCTGCCTCATTAGTGAACCTAGCAAGAATGTAGCTTTGAAATAGATTTATGAAATTGAGGGAAATTGTGAAAAGCCTGAACTGGATTAATTTGTGCATTAGCCGTTATGAGCTGCCAGGAATGAGACTCTAAAGACCAGTAAGTGATTCATTTGAATTTGCTTTTAAACGCTTGTTAATTAGCCAAGCGGAACCTTAGGAAAAATCCAGTGGGGTTCTTTCTTAAACAATGGCCAAAGAAGCCTACATGTAATATTATGGCCTTATTTATTAGATTTATAATTTTCCTGCATGAATGAGTGCATTCATGTCTCTTTCATTATTTGCACAGAAAGAGAGTTCGTTTCATACAGTCCCTAGTAGAAAAAAATACAGAGGAGGGGGTTAACATTTTCAAATATTTGTTTCTGTGAGCCATTGGAAATTAGAATTTTAATTGATGTGAAATTTAATATGATGATGATCGATCCACATGTCTGTGCTATTTTTTAAAATCATTGATTTCACTGCAATGTCTCCATTGAGAAAGTGCTCATGAATAGTTAATCACACGGCTAAAAGCGCAGTGCCGCCCAGGTTTCCCTGGTGGATTCCACAGACACTGATGGACAGACGTGCAGGGAGAGCATCTGGCCCTTTATCTGGGTAATTGCACCAGAAGCTCCGCCCACACACACACACACACACGCATATTGGCATCAGGTGAGGGAGGCGGGTGTCGCCGTGGGAGGAGGAGTAGTTAAATGGGTGTTAAATTTCACAGGCCCAGAAGAGAGGAGGGGCGCTCCACTGCACCGGGTTTGTAATGGAGACGAGGGGGGGGGACACTGCTGGGAATTCTAATGGCCGTCCCTCACAGAGGCAACATAGGGGCATCTGGGCCTGGGGGTGACATGCGCAGAGAAGGTCTACTGCTAGAAAGAGTCTGCACTGGGATATTAGCGGGGAAGTGAACTTTTATGGAATGTTATGTAGCAAAACCAAAGCAAAGGAGAGACCAGCCAAAGTCCATTTTAATTGGCAGGGGCTCTGCAAAGTGAGTGAGAGGCACTTGCTTTTTCTCAGTGCTTGCTGCTGTCAATTAAAATTCAGTATGGTGCTTCTTTAGCACTGCAATTACAAGCAGTTCTTTTTGTATCAGGTTCTGATATTAACAAGATGTCAGACTAGGTAAAATCTGTGCTGTTAACATTGTTTTTAATTTTTTTGTTTTTGAAAACGTTTTCTGAAAAAAATTAACAAATCGTTTTTTCTGGTTTCAGTGTTTAGTGAAGACACACCATATTACAGTCAGACCCATGGACTTGTTTTTCTTTCAGTTTGCACAGTTTCCAACTGGACTTGTTAATTATTAAAAGTGCTGTTTGCTTAACTGACAGCCGGTACTCCGCACACAGGGAGCTGAAAAACAACAGTATGCGTGCATGTCCGCATTTGCATGCAGTGGTTAAAATATCTGTTAGCACTGAGCTAATGGATCACCGCTTCAATGGCCAGACAAAACTAGCCAAAATACAAAGTTTACTGGACATGACGGCTTCTTAGTTTAGTGAACATGCTGCGCCTCTGAAACCTCTGGTTGAAATTAGGATTGCGAAGCGCGTTGGGTGCATGGGGTGCGTGGAAGGAGACTGCCGCAGTGGTACCGGAGGCCTTGAGGACGCGGTGCCCTCCCTCGCGGTGCAGCCATAACAAAGGGCCTGTGTGACTGTTTGAATATTTCATTCTTCGCCGAGTGTGGTTCACTAGGGCCAGACAATGGCCTGATTTGGTGTTATTTATGCTCAGGACCCCGCCCGCCAAACCCCCCCCCCCCCCCCCCATGGCTCTGGCGGACAGCTTCGCTTCCAACTGCTCGGGAGCTGTCAGCGCCAGCGCTGTCCAAACAAATACCGCTGTCACTGCGGAGCGGAGAGGAAAACAATAATTACCGAATACTTCATTTCTCTCAAATCTTCTTTTCACGCAGACAGTTTTTTTCGGCACAGAATTGCCCCTTGGCTTTTCGGTGTCACGTTGTTTGTCCTCCAGTGCAGCAGATTTTTATGTGGTTTTTGGAGGGAAAAACTAGAAAGATTACACACCGAGGGCCTGTAATTACACTCGATGCAGGCCCTACTTCACGACGGTGTTTGTTTGCCCAAGGAAGCGCCATTACAGATGCTGCGTGACTGAGCGGTATTATTAAGGAGTGTGAAAAGTCTCTCAGTTGGCAGTCTCGTGTACCTCGGAGCTCTGAGCCATTATCACGTTCAGAGAGAGTTATCCTCTCGCATAATTTCTCTTCTCCTTTTTATGCACACCATCAGTACATTTTATCTTTCCAAACCGGACACAGAGCAGGGGCTTCAGGTCTCTGTCAGTACCGATCCCGATGCTCATTTACACTCCTGGCGCTGCTTTGCCTTTCTCAGAAAGCTGTTTCTTGTCAGACTGAAATTCTGCCAGTGATCTGCCTTTGATCTGTGTGGATGTACGCATGTGTCCTTCTGATGCACGCATCACCACTAGAGTATCCTCGGGCTGTTGGTCGCTAAGAGGCAGGCCGCAGCACATGGCCGCTTCGCAGTGAAAAGTGTTTGTGGTGACGGGGGCCCCTTGACCCCGCTTGATTCTCTTGGGGCCAAGGGGCAGGTCACCCTCCCTGCCTCTGAATGGGGGGGGAGTCATCCTTTATAGGCGCCCCCTGAGCTCTCCCCACACACTCGCTCACAGGATATTGCAGACCTGTGCGTGTGTTTGAATTTCTCTCTCCGCTTGCGTCCTGGCCAGTCACTGTGTAAACTCTTAAACTATTCACCCAGCCGTCTCCCCCTGTTATCGCCGCCCGAACGCAAACAGACCCTCCTCACAACTTGGTATGCCGTGAATCACTTTTTTTTAACATTCCGGTTATTTGGCTGCATGTAAAGCTAATTTATCTGTCGCTTCTGCTGTTAGAATGAACATGTATGTGGAAAATTATTTTTCCAAGCCTTAGAAAACATGGCCAGGTGACCCAGCATTCCACAGGCCATATATTCACGTTAGGAATCTGAGCTGCCCGATCTCGGCCTGGACGTCTGCTCGCACACGGATGAACTCCTTCATATCCTTTCAATAACTCTGCCATTCCCTGAATTCTGTGGCTTGTTTGAAAAATAAACATTTTGGTTGTATTAACATGTATGTCACACACCCTCAGGAAAGGCAACAATTTTGAAGTAGTGAATAAATTCTGTGTAACACAAGTTTCATCGACCTCCTTTCTTTCCTGCTCCACTGTGCCTCCTGTCACATTGGAATGTATTTTCAATTCTGGAATCAATTTGGGGAATCCCGTAAATTTGATATTGGATCATTACATCCTGTCATCTTTGATAACGTATGAAAACAGCTCTATTAATATCTTATAAATGTAATTATGTTCAGAATCTTGCTGAATCAAAAGGCCTCTCGGAGGCTGTACTGTAAAGGGTAAACGTGGAATTGCGCTCAACACTTAGCTGACAGGTGATTCCCTCATGGGATCCGCAGACAGGGCTGCCCTTCGAGTGCCTTGGGTTTGAGCCCGGGTTTCTCCTCACAACGGTAACAAAGGGAGGCAGTTTTCATCAGGGCCGGATCGTGTGTTCATAACCGCTTTCATTATGTGGCTCCTCAAGCACTGTCCAAATATCAGAGCCGGACCAGGTCCGGTTACCGATCAGCAGCTGGGCTCTCGGCTGAAAGGGGAGCAGGCTGGAGCCGCATCCCCCAGTCTCCCTGCTCCTCGCGCTAATACAATAAAGAGCTACGTGCCAAGAATAGCCAGAGTAGCATCCTGACATTGTGCAGCGGACATCTTTACTTTGCCAAAAACACAAAAGCAAATATATATAGGTTCAGAGGTAGTGGTCTGTCAGACTGTCGGTTTATTCGCCAGTTTGGTTAGGGATTTCATTATCAGAGTATGACAGTATCTTTTCTGAGGATATTTATCTGTGGTTAGACTACCTGGATATTTAGCATGAATACCTTACCCAGTACAAAGACTTTGTCAGGCAGCATCGGATGTGCTGAGGCATTTCCTGGGCTCCCGTGTCATTTCCTGTTGCAAACTTACTGCAGTGATGTTTCTGTGTTTCAGTAGGTGCCTGCCCTTATCAGCTAACCTGCGGTCTGATGGAATGATTGAATGCCTGCCTGATTCTGTCACTGCCCTCTTTATCAAAAGAACACCTTTCTCCTCCATCTGACGCAGAAGTCTTGTTTTTTGTTTTTTTATTGCACACACTACTCCATGCTTTACACTCCACCACCTGTTTGTCACTCCTGCCTCATACCCAGTCCTGGTTATGTTTTACACGGACATGGCATCAGGTCTTTCATAGTTTTGGAGTGAGGAACACCTGATTTTTAAGTGAACCAGATGTTCGACAAGTGGGTGGGTTCCCAACCGTTGCCTTGCTCAGTGTGGAACTTTGAAGAGAACCTTTCTAGGGGTTGCACATGGAGGAGGCGGGGGGGGGTTGGTTCATTTTCCTAATGCAAAGCTTGGATTTTAATGTCTTATTTCCCCATTTGGACAGGAGTAGAATGTGATTTGTTCTGCAGATGGGGTGCTGGATATAGGCCTCATTTGCCTCTGGCTACCCTGAGCATGGATCAAGGACAGGAGCTGGAGGTGAACTGGCCAATCATATTGGAATAGTTTGATGCTGCTAGATATGTTGTCGCCTTGAACTCTGCTGCAACAGGAGATCTGAAGCAATATAAAAATTCCTAACTGGATCAACAACCCCAGATAATTATTAGCATCCATGGGCACTTAAAGTCAAGGCAAAGAGTAAGAGGCCCTTATGTGCCTTTATTTTGAAAGTTCAAGGTGTTAAAATGATTCCAGTGACATCGACATTGCTTTGTGAGCCTTTAATGTCATAATTTTTTTAAGTCTATCAAATGCACCATAAATGCTCATGTAATAAAGCCTTAAATTTCAAAGGAGTGGTGATAACATTGAGAGGGAATTTGCATTAGAACATTAATTTGAATCACGGTTTTCAGCCCACTGATGTTTTGTTAGCCATGAAGCTTCGATATGGTTTTAATTAAGTGGATTAGCCTGCCCTTAATGCAAGAAAAACACATCGCTATGGAGCCCCTGATAAGCGCTAATTAAAGCTGCCTCTAGCTCTAAATGAGCTAGTCTGTGGCCTGAGAACATTTTCTCTCTCTGATTGTGGAATGAGCTCTTGGAACAGCTTTCAGGGCTAGGGCTACGAAGCTCAGGGGATGCCCTGTCCTGCATTTGCTTTGTTTGCTTAACTGAGCAGGTGGCTCTGTGAAAGCACAGGTCTGTAGCCTGAGCTTAACTCTCTTCTCATTGGTGTACAGATAAGCAGCCTTTGTATTCACTTTACTATGCATTCCACGAAACCTAAATGGAAAGTTGGACAATGTAGTCCATTAATCCTACTTCTTTTTGGAGACCTGAGCTATGTTTTGTGCTAAATATGTGTTCAGTTCATCTTTCCTCTATCTTCCCAAGCTTATGTTCTGAAATTGTGGTTATGTTTTACAGGTTGGATCATTTAAAAATTCTTTATTCAGGAGAATATATACAGACAGCAAAGAAAAGAGTCGCACATTCAGTAAGGAGACTGCAATCTCACTTGTACTTCTGGGGAAGTTTTAATATGGCCTGCAATGTTAAGTTGACATAAACTGGATTTCTGCTTTACCCTACGAATGAGTAATATTGAAACACAGAAATGTGTGATACAAAAGATATTGGCTACACGATAAACAGCAGCACTGCTGTGTGAGGGTGTAGCTCAACAAGTAAATTAATCTGTTCTACTTTTGACAGAAATCTCAGCTCAGTATGTGTCCTTATTTTTATTTCATGTCTGTGACACTTTAAATTTAGTCAGAATATCAGCATGTCCCAGTTGTAATATCATGATGATCTGTGCTTATGCCATTTTATGACAGAATTAGAGGAATCTAGGTGACCTGCTAAATCTTTTCTTGGACATTTGGCCCAGTGAGACCTTTTTCAGACAAGTCTCTGTGCCAGAAGCATATTTTGTTATAGTTTGGCTTGATAAGGTCTTCTCTTCTTGTACTCCCTTTTCAGTTTTAAGAGTGTCGAGACCTCAAAAAGGGAGCGATTGTCTGAAATGACTCTGCTGGTCTAGTCTTCTAGTCACGTTTCTTGGAGATTGTACCAGTCACTGGCAGCTGTGTATTTATACTGTGGAATTGTGGGTGTTTGGCAGTCATCAGCATTGTAGTCAGTCACTTTATATCTGAAACACAGAGGAAACCAGTGCTCAAGCTAAAAGAACCCTGGGGACTTTGAAAGTCAATTTAGGTTGGGAGGCAATTTCTTTCTTTGCCTTCTGGGCATGATCGTAAAACATGGGCGGTTCCCTGTGTCCACGTCAATCTGAGAGCCAAGTGCTACTGTTGGGTGTTGTCCTAAAATGGTGCTCCCTTGCCAATGGGAGGAGCTGCAGGAGTTGGGGGAGTGGCTCCAGTGCAGATAATTAGCATGATAAGTAGGGGGCAGTGCCCAAAATTAACAGACTATAGTGTCCTGCTGTTGGAGAAGAAAGGCCGCAGACTGCCCCACGCTCACGGCTCTGTAGCGTACACAAAAGCAGTGGGGTTCACTGGCTCCCAATTAAAGCCTTTACTAAGACTGCATGCATCAGGGACAAAGTTTTTTATCTTCTCGTAATGGGACAGGCTTTGCTAAAGCGGTCTTGGTCTCATGGCTCCAAGGGATCTTAAATGAAGATGCAGACAGCTGGGAATGGGGTACGAGAGGCTCTTAAAAAAAGGTACTCGAGTCTGTGTTGCGTCACCCACTTTCGTAAGTGAGTGCAGTTCATCACAGATTTTTACCAGATGCACTGGTTTTTACCAGCTTTTTTAACAGTATAGTGTTCTTTTATTGCTATTTAACAAGCGTTTGGTTGGGGTGACCAGTATCAATAAATATTTGTATGGAGTATGATTTCCCAAGGCACTTTGTTTTGAGCAGAGGCTTCTGAACCTTATCCCACCTATTGGAGGCATTAATACTCCTTGTCCAGACATGCCAAATGTGAAAAATCACTCAAGCCTCACTGAGCTGTTTACCACCACAGTGCAGGCTCTGAGCTGCTTGGAGTCTTGGGAATCAGTGAATTGTATTAGCGTAAAACACTGCCTATGTTTTGGTATTTGGTAAGACTTTAGTATGTCGTGTAAGTGGGCATTCATTTCCTTAGGAGAACAGGCTCTTGCTCTATGGTTTTTCCTCTGATGTTGATGGAGACCCGAGTGCTGTCTTCAGCGCCAGCTGTGGATGTAGGCAGCTGATGCTGATGCATTTTCAGCAGATGTGTGGAAAGCCTGTCCGATAGTTGATAAAGCTTTACACTTACGTGAACCTCGGTAGGTTGGCCTGTGAGAACCTCGTAGTTGGTCAGCGTGAGTTGTTCTAGCTTGGGAAGACAAATGAGTGAAAACACATGGACAACTGTACAACAATCAGGCGGGCAATGGTGAATTGACACAGACGTCTCCCCTCTTACAATGTTTTATATTAAATAAATAAGCAATGCATTATTTTTTTTAATGCAAATTTGTGTTTCAATTTGAAGATGTTTCATCTTCTCCATTCATGCCATTGTACTAAAAACATACCAAGGAGACTAGGGATTACATTCTGGATGGCATTTACTGAACAGATTTTTGAGGATGGATCAAAGGGTTCAAAAGAAAACTGTAGAGCTAAAGAATTAGATGTAGGCTACACGTAACTTTGTGAGAATATTCGGTCTCACGCACTTGCATACCAAACTCTTTTGTCAGTGGCTCCTGCCCATCCCTGCCTGCAGCCCCAGGCTGCCGTGGTGACAGAAGCCTTACCACGCCCCCCTGGCTTCTCCTTGACTGGCCCTTGGGTTTTGGCGCCAGTGGTCACAGACAGAATGGCTCACCCCAAGCCTCTTATTGCTGAGTAAAAGCAACTAATTCACCAAATGAAGGGAGCCTCCCCACCCACCACCCATAGTACACACACCCACACACACACACACGTGCACAAGCACATACACACACACACACAGGCAAGCACATACACACGCACGCACGCACACACACACACACACAAAAGCATGCACATGCGCACACACACACACACATGCACAAAACTCCTCACCTGGCATGCCTTGACAACTGCGTTAAAGCCGAGCGCTCTCAGAAGTATTAGGCCTGCTATAGATAGGCGACTTCCGGAGCAGATGAGGTGTGCTTGTTATGCTGGTTGGGGGAGCCAGACAGTGAGGATATGCAGCTGATCCTCTTATGATGCAGTTGGCCTCATCATCTACTTAAGATCTTTTCCTCACTCCAAGTGCCTGGGTCAGCCATGGTGTCGCGTGGCCAGTATTGCATCAATGCTCTTACTCAACCTGCTGTCTGCAGCAAGCAAAGGGCCAAATTCCAAGCTGTGAGTATTCACTCTGACACTTGTGCAAGACAACATTTACCTCAGTGACTCCATAGCTGCTCTCTCTCTTGACAGAGTACATTGGTAACCAAGTAAACAAATTGTAACTAACTCTTGCTGTTTTGGTGTTACTGACACTGTCAAGAAACTGGACTTCTTTTGTGTGCACATGTCATAAGGCATAAGGATGGGCTAGCTTTCAGACTTTAATTTTAGGAAGCCTAAAGGGAATGGCGTTGGAGAGGGTCCTAATTTAAGCCTACTAATGAGCAAAACATTTCATTGAGCCTTAACTGGAGCTGAAAAGCTTTTGTAAATCAAATTAAATGAGAAATCGCCATATTGGCTGTTACTTCCTTCCTCACATTCTCGCTTAAGCATATCATAAAAACAGGATTATCATACTCCAGATCTCTATGCTGGATGGTCTGTAGTGCAACCCGATGCTTTGTCGTGCTGTCACAAAAGAGGCCATCATGACTTAGCCAAGGATTAGACATTGATGGCAGGCTGCAGTGGACCAGGCGCTGATATCATTAGCAAAGCGGAAAGCTCTGATGTTTGAGCAGAGCAGACTTGGCTAAAAGGTTGTGTTAATATTTGTGGTTGGCAGTCGATTTCTGCATCTCTCTTGTCACGTTGCACACGCTAATTGGGCTGGACTACAACGGACTAAGTTCTGTCATGTGGGTTCAGTTAATCAATGGGATTGTGATTAGGTCTTTCCTATTTATAGGTTGTGCATTCCTAAGTGACCACAAAGGTATCAGTTAAAAGTTGTCTGAGGATCATTTTTGACTACAAGCTTCAGCTTGTTTACATTTAAAAAAAGGATTCTGCCGCAGGATTTTTGAGCACAGTTTTGTATTTGTCCACATCACAGAAGGCAGAAGACTGGTTAGCTTAGTCTATGTATAGTATCCTGTGTGAATGGAGAGTGGAAAAGAGAAGAAAAGTTCTGCTAATGTAAAAGATATGTGTGACGTGTTGTTCCAGTGAAATGAAATCCCTCTGAAAGCTCTTCACCTGGGAAATTTTGTTTCTTTTTATCACAGCTTTTAAAAGATTCTTACTATTTTTACTCCTTTTATAGCCTTGCTATTGGACAAAAAAAACCCACGGCATTGAGATTATCATGGTTGAGCTCAAGAATAAAAATAATTAGACTTCATAGTCCTGAAGTCCTGAGGGTGGACCAAAATCTTTAGCCTCATTCGCCACGTCACCCATTGTCAGAATGCTTTCAACAGCTGCAGTGTTTTGAGTTCTCTTTGCATTCTGCTATATGGAATTCTTTAATGGGAAAACATGAAATTAATGAATAGCGTTTTTTGCCATATATTGATGAAGGAAATGTTGACAGGATTTAGCCTATGTGATTCATATATTGTATTTTGCAGGGAATTACTTTTATTATTAGGATTACTCTGGAGATGTGTTGTTAAGCTTTAAGCTTGTACCTAAAGGACAAGTATGTTTGATTCACAAGAGTGGAGATTAAAAATAATGCTAAAAACAAAAGGATAAAAAAAGAGATGGGAAAGATTTATGAGCCTACAGCTATCTCTGGTTCTAGGTATTAATAGTATCAGAAATTCATTGTTCAAGATTCTGTTGTCCTCATACTGTTGTGTTTTCTTTCCTACAGTTCCACTGGGAAATATTCCAGTAGGAATCCTTGTTTGCCACTGTTGTGAAGGTTCTTGCAGTCGCTGAAGCAATGTTATTCAAATCATCTGAGCCACAAGTTTTCATCTCCTGGTGCTTATGTGAAAGTCTGTTTTAAAAACTGTTATAAAAAAAAGATTAGTGGTATCAGACTCATTTGACTAAAGCATACAGTATGTCTACCCGAATAAAACAAGTATTGAACAGCCAACCAGTTGTTAATGCTCCATCATATGATGTGAGTCTTCAGATATTTCGCCATATAATTAGCGGGTCCCATGCTAATATCGTCGTTTGGAGGACGGAATTCTTGTGCGCTGGAAAAACATAGGTTATGCGAAAATGACATATTCCACAGGAATTTGTAGTGGTTATTATTATTGTATGATTATCCCCTTACTTTCCTTCATTAATCAGAGCATCTAGGGCCGGGGTAAAATGAGAGACAGCATACCATAGTGGAATTGCTGAGCACATTGCAATACATGATGATGGGAGTCTGTGATGTAACTGAGATATGAAATATCTCCAGATGTTTTTGCCCTTAACTGAGCAGAATGTTAATGTCTGCCTTCAGTGTTCATTGAAATAGCTTTGAAGCATAAAAGCCCCCGTAGGCTTTAGTGAATGGGGTTTGGACTTCAATGCTTTGTTTACTCTTCCAATGCGGCATTCATCAAGAAACATCAAATCCAGCAATTGAGGGGGAAAAAAACCGAGTTAAAGGAAAAAGCACATAACAGAGAAGGTATGTGATACTGACGACACAAGCAAGCTACGTATTTCTCAACTTGAGTGCCCTGTATATGAGCACATGACAAGTTAATTATTAGGCAGCTTTCTTTCAGCATGAGCTTGCTTTACAGTCTGTGCTTCGTAGACTTGGTTTCCTCAAGTACCCGACAGCTGCGAATAAGATACTCCTAATATTTAATTTATTTACGTTGGATAAAATATTGCATTTTTCCCGCTTCTGGATGAAGTTGAGCTGTTATACGGAAAGCAGAAGGGACTGGCGTTGCTGTCTTGTAAGTTTGGCCCTGAGAGAAACTCATATCTCGGTAACTTCCAGTAACTGTAAAGGCAGCGACTCAGTGTTCACCATGACATGATGGCAGTTTGACTGAGTTGAATGTTAAGGAAAATGGACACGCAGGTTGAGGAGGATGTGGAGGCCAGGTGCTGATGAAATCCACTCAGCTGTGGGCTGACACGGACACCGCCGCACCTCCACACTGTTGGGCCGCAGATCCTCAGCCAGCGCTTAAATAAGGCCCTCACCAGGAGGGTGCTAAGCTGCTTTGTAGTCCACACCTCTGACCCCAACCTGGTTTCATGAGATGGTGACTGCACAGGAAAGAGGCACTCTATTTAACAACAGGTGCGATTTTATTTTTGTGTAAACGATAATGGAACTTTTTTTTTGTTGGTCGGGATAGAGGCTCATTATTTCCCAGCTTCTGTGTTCATGAGTGCTCCGTGAGGATTATTTGATGTGAATTTTCTTCTGTTACCCGGCACGAATTACGCGAGTAACGATCGCAAATGTGTGGCAGGCCGTGAAAGGCTGGAAGAGCGCTCGTGACTCCTTCGTGTCTGCGACGGAGAGCTGGATTTACAGTTTGTGATGATTACGCCGATCTCAGAGGACCGGCTGGACTCTGTAGGCCAAGATTTTATGCAGCCGCGTCCTTCTAGGAAAACCGACTGCACATTTATCAGGTTGTAAAGTAGCGCTGTTTCGCCGATTGCTGATGTGTCAAAATTAAGGCAATGTCCTGTGCGTGAGGCTCATTAAAAAAACATTTAAAGTAAACATTGCAAACACAGCATTGTTTACACATCAACTTTGTTTACATACAAATTTGGTAGATAACTCTCTATGGGTTTAAACTCAGGATAATAAATATCCCAAATTAAAATATCTGGAGAGCCTGGTGCCATTTTTTTCCCATGGTAACTAGGTAGCTATTTTGAATGCTTTTCATTGGTATCTAGGTAGCTGCTTAATGAAGCTTCACTGGCCTGGTGAAATTATTCAGAGGCATAATTTTTTCCTGCTAAGAAACTGGACCCCTGCTTATCACACTGGAAAACCTGATTGAAACAGATTGCTGCCTTGTCTACAATATTACATTTCGCAATTTATTGACTTCCATCTCCGCCTTCATTATCAGTTTATTTTTTTCCACAGTGTTGTGATGTGGGAAAGCTCATCAGACTGAATGAGGTTTTCAGCCAGAACGCCATGCCCTGATAAGGCCCAGTCCACTGTCGGTTTCCCATTGATTTTTTTTTTTGTGAGGAGTCATTGCCTGTGTTGTGACCTGAGATAGCGGGAGATAAGAATCTGAACAGCTGACTTGTCTTCTGCTCAGTGTGAGATCACCAGCAGCACGTTGCCAAACTGTTCTCCCTCACAGTGCAGTTACAGAGGGCTCGGGAAAGTGACCGTGACATCATAAATCAGAATATTTGTGAGGTAAGCGCGAGCTGAGGTCATTCAGGCTGGCCGAGCTTGAATCTAGCACATCTGCAGATTAGCCCGTAAGGCAGATTGATGGGCAGCTCCGGTTGCGGCTCGAAGCAGTTCTGTGAAAGTGAAACGAGCTGCGCAGCAGAACGGTAGAGGAGAGAAGACGCGCGATGGATTTGTGGGTGGAGACGGGTGTCGGGCGGAGATCCAGACCTGGTCTCCCCCGGGCGGCGGCCTCGGCCCGCTCCGCTTCACACCTGCCGCGGGTCGCCGCGCCGCGCCAGTCCGGCCTATCAGACGAGCGCGTCCTCAGCTGCCCACGCTGTTCCGCACACTGCCTCCCTATTCCTGCCAACCCGCGGGCAGCTGTTGAGGCTGGGTTTGGAGCGCCAATCTCAACCGACCGGTAGGCCGGCATGCTCGCGTCTTGGCACCGTCCTTAATGCAGTAATTTGTTGTCATAGCGAGCCTGAGGTATAGTTTTTAACAGAAACAGGGACACTAATGCACTGTGGCATGGGAGGCGGCTGGCTTTGTCCTCTCTCGGTGGTGCGGACCTTGTGGAGCGGTTTCTTCAGTTGGACACCGGAAGGTTCTGCCCTAATTTAGCGGCTTGGCTGTGAGAGCTGACTGCCTGATCCGCGTGCTCGTCGCCTCCTGCGGGCCGGAGACGCTCCTGGGAGCCAGACGGGGGGGGACGCGCACAATGGGACAGCGTCTCACCTCACGCGCACTGCGTGACCCGCCCAGCCATCTGGATAAAGGAGGCGCGGCCAGGGCGCGTCACACGTGAGCGTCACACGCGCGTGTCACATGGGCGTGACGGGCCCTGCACTGAGCTCAGAGCACGTCCTTACTCCCGAACGCCTCTCTACACCTTTTTTTCGGCACAGGCTGCTCAGGCTTGTGGGAATGCTAGCCTTCCCTCGGCCAAACTGACTGTGAGTTCCAGGCCATGGCGGAATGTTCCTTTTTTGTTTGTCTAAGACTCCACCTCTGGCCCTATTCAAAGCCAACTGTACATACAGTGGGGCAAATTGACTGTGCAAGATTTGTGTGAGCGCACTTGGCCGCCCTTACGTAGGGCGTCCTCCTCTCAAGCACATAGCTGATGTCTCCATGTCCCTGCCTGTTAGCGCTGGGCAAAGCTGTGCGATGGTAGAAGTGAGATGGTGGATGACAGGTGCCATTCATCGTGTGCATCTCAGCTCAGCGGCCATCGCAGTCGGGCCCCAGACCCCATTCAGCCGAGACAACGGACTGGGAAAACAACTGGGGACTCTGTCACAGCAGGCACCCAGGGCAGAGCGCGCCCCCTCATTACTGGGGAGTGAGCGTCGGGGATGTGAGCGTCGGCTGCAGGGGTTAAAACCGGGGGCTGTGTGTGTCTGCAGCTGCTGCCCCCGCGGCTTCTGCAGTTAAATATTTTCTAACATGGAGTATGAGCTATAAACAAGCTTAGCGTTTTCATTGGATTTCATTCTTTTATCATAGGAACTTTTTAATATTCAAGTGTTTAAACCACCTTTGCTTTGTAAGCAACATTGCTGGATTGTACTGATTGATGTCAAGGAGGAAATCTTTTTTAAAACTTGGTTTAAAAGTACTTTTTCATAGCAGATATTTTATGACTGCTACTAATTTACCCTTAGTGTTACTGTTACTGGAGCTACCCACACAGTCAGTCACGCAGTGAGGGTTACTGCTGTTTGTACTACTACTACTGACTACTCCCTACCATCTTAGCCAAGAATATAATTTTGGGAACATGAAAAACAACTATTTCTCATGTCTTATTTAATTTTCAAATCAAATTTTTTCTCTTTAGCCTGTTTTTATTGGTAAGCTCTCTTAAGCAGACAGCATATCGGATTATTAAATAAAACAAAGCAATGGAAAACAGATTGCCTGTCTTCAGACACAAGCAGACCTGCCCTTATTTTGTCTGTTGTCTGTTTCACTAAGCTTGGCGGCAGGGTCATAGTCAAGTCTTGTCCTGCACTGTGAACCTTACGCCAATGTCCTGTTCTAACACAGTATTGATGTTTCGGTGCAGCAGCTCTCTCTCTCTCTCTCTCTCTCTCTCTTGCTCTCTCTCTCTCTCTCAGTTCTAACCCCAAACACTAGCAATCCCCACCCCCCCCCTTCCAAAGGGGGAAAAAAAAGAATGAAAGAGAAGTGGGCAGTGGCTTAGCTCTAGCTACATCCTATCGGAATCGTGGCGATGAAAAGGGGTGTGGCTTAGAGGTAGGGAACTGGCTCACAGCAGCAACATCTGTGTGTTTGCCGTCAGTCCCGGCGCAGTGGAAACAGCTTGTGAGAGGCCTTTTGTTTCAGTTTGAACTCGGAAATGGCAGAGAGAGGCTGAGTCCGCTGGGAAAGAACGGGGGACTGATCGCGTGTACAGTGTGCTGCTCCTGTGAACCGGCATCAAAGAATATGTCAGACCCAAAGACGGGCATTTCGGGAACTATTGGATAGAAGTGTTTTATTTTACCTGGGCTAAGATTGCATCGTTGGAGATGTAAGGTTGGAACTCCACTATCCACAGGTAAATGCTGGCTATTTTATCTTTTGTCCAAGCTGTTGTCCAGTTGGGATTTTTATTTTATTTCAGGGAGCAGAGATTTGTTTATTTATGTATTTAAAGTGTTTTTTTAGCAAACATCTGTCTAATAAAATGAAGCTAAGGAAAGCATAGCGTGTCTTTTTATTTTAAGTAATGCAAATTAGATACTAGTGTATGTGCTAAACCTTGTGCTATGAGACTCTGAAATTATATTTGCAATCTTTTGGTTTTAGAATATTGGTAGTCTTTGGAATTTTTCATTTCTGCTGTTAACCACTGAACATTGAAAATGTAACGTGGTATCACAGCAGAGACAGGCAGCTACTGTCAGTGAGGGGAGGGTGTATTTTTTAATTTGCGAATTGTCCGGGTGGAAGTGTGTCTGTATTTGTGCTTTCCTCTGTGTTCTGTGTGAGAGGTCCTGTTCGCATGGGTCAGGCGAACGCGCTGTGGAAGCAGTGGTTTGGCGGAAAAATGTGCTCTGGGGGAAAATGCTTCTCCGTCATTCGCTGCGCAAGTGAGCCCCAGGCTGAAGAACAGTTGCGAATGGAATGAGACCCGCGTGCATTTTATCCCTGGGCGTGACAGTGCAGACAAGGAGGCATAAACATGAGACAGATGGAGTCACCTTGAAACTCAAGTTCCCTTGCTCTCACGCTGCAACAAAAAAAAAAAGAGGAAAACCACCCAACCAGAATGGCTGCTGTCCTGTGATCTTCTCCTGTTCTGTGACAAAGCACCCAGGCATGTATATTCACCTGCTGTCTCTGAGCTGGATGATGGTGCTGTGAGATTGAGTATTGAGTTACCAGGCAGGTGACTAAGGAGTCTCCCCCCACCCCCACCCGTCCACCGCCACTACCGAAGAGATGATTGATCAAATTCATGACACCCCACCTGCTGCAGCTCAGGTTAAAATGTCCGCAGGCTGGCAATCTGACGCACTGTGAGGAAGACTGTGATCGTTTGCCAGCGTGTCAGCGGGTCCAGAACGCTGCCTTGTCTCCACTCCATCCGTACATTTCTGTGGCAGCGGCGTCCACGGCGGACGGGCTGCTCCAGGCTCCGCATCCAGGAACGCCGGCTCCCGCTGGTGTCCTGGTCCTGATTCATCGCAGACACATGGCAAGCGCGCCTTGGCAATGTTTCTGCGTGCTCGTAGAGCCCGTTAGGAAACGGGAGACCGACGGTTGCGGTGGGAGACTTGCGTCTTTTCGGCAGGGAGGGGGTTGTGTATCACATTAGTCGGTCTGACACGGCTGTGCGTTGGGAGAGAATGTGAGTGGGTGTCTGTTGAGGTGAGGGGGGTATGGCGGATTGGCGGATTGACAGAAAGGCAGGGGGGAGCGTCTGTAAATAGTAAAATGTGTGTCAGTCTCGCCCGCGCTAAACTGTGTCTCCTATCAGCTAGCGCTTCACAGCTTTTTCGAGGAACGAACAAGTGCCGCTGTTATCTTGCCAAGTGGCAGCGGCACAGTACGCACAGGCTGGATTTTGAATGGTGAGTTCTGTGAATGATGTTCAACATGCTCCTGCTCTGTCTCATTCTGTTAGTGTAAATAAGAGGACAATCGGATACTGAAATAACACCCTTGCTCTGCCTTCCTTAGGTTTCCCAATGATTTAATTAGTTTGGGTTTTCTGGAAGACGGAAATTAAAATTTGCCGAACTGGTTCCACTTCATAATCGTTGATTGGAACAGATGACATTTCTAATCAGGCTCATTATTATTTGCAACGGTTTGCGTAAGCGGTGTTTCAGTTTAGGGGAAGTGGATGTCTGGAATTCCAATGTTGTGGTGGTTTTAGGCTTTAACAGGTAGGACTGGAATCTGCTTCTTCGGTGTCTATCAGGCTGCGGTGTTTTCTCTCATTACCCAGCGTTGCATTAGGCTGTGTTTGTGCAGGGGGAGCAGCCTCCCTCCTCTGAGGAGTCATATCTGCTCAGGGAAAAAGGGGTCGGCTGTTTGCTGACGAAACAGGGACTTTGACCGTTATTGCTGCTGAGGCTTTGGCCCCGTCTGGTGATTACACTGAAAATCCTATTTAAAAAAGTGGGGAGGAAAACAGCAAAAAACCGATTCTGCAGCCAGCGTTTTGCGAAGCCCGGCTCACAATCGTAGCTGGTGAACGCGCGCATCACTTTGATAGAGGGGGGTTGCCATGGCGACGGCAGCGAAGGCCCTCTACGATGATGGACGCGCAGCAAATAAATATTCAGTGGGCCGGTGACATCCTCCGACAGCCCCCTTCCCAGACTGGCAGCCACGGATCCGTCCCAGGCTTAGCCTGGAAAAACTCATTACCCTCACTGTTCTGCAGCAGTCCCAACAGCCCCGTCCTGGGGGATTAACTATGAAATGAAGAGCAGTCAAATGGAAAGAGCCCCAGCAACCGAGGAGGAGGAGGAGGAGGGGTAGAAACCGGGAGGGGTACTTTTCAGCTGCGGCAAGGTCATGGGGCGAATCCGTCGGGGGTTGGGAGAGGACGCGGACGCGCGGGGTGTGGGCGAACGGGACAGTTAGGATTATGAGGGAAAATTCACGCCACGTCTCTATGGCCGCCCCCCTCCCCCTTTCAGCGCGTCCCTGCGTCGCTGCTTTATTAATATGAGGCCGATCCTGGGGAGGGGAAAATGATGGAGGGTCCAGAGTCCCACGCCTGCGGGATTGTGACCTCTCTGTGTAAGTTCTTGGGAATATGGGGGAATGCATTGGTAGGGGTCTGCTCCCAACCAGCCCTGCACAATGCACTCTGTGGTGCTCTGTCGCAGTCATCAGAATTATGAGCGCAATAATGACGCGTGGCCCTCTGGGTGTGGGATTTCATTCAGTGGGAGAAAACTGGCTCCCACAACAGCGGTGTCTCTGAAGTTTCACCGTTTCCCCGTTGATTCGGGCTTCTGAAAGTAACTTTTTATTAGGTTGCAATAAACTGATTTGCTTGATTCCCATCACACGATGAGATTTGCTCTCATCCTCTCTGTAGTCTTTGCCACCGTGCATCGGATATTCGAGCAGTGAGTATCCTAAAGGGACTTTGATCAGTTATTGACGAGCTCTGTTTTCCGTCGGCTTCACCACATTTTTCCTAGAATGTTGTGTAATGGATCTCCCGCACACTGTCCTCGTGGATGACAGTGGGTGACCTTTACCCTCATAAAGCCTAAAAGGTTGTCTTCTCCAAAGGGACATGGGCCCATATGTTATTGATTTCTCAAAGAGGGCGGGGTTTCAGGAAGGGAGCAGCTTTGTGGTTTGCCTATGAGATTGCAGGCTGATGTTGGATCTGTACTGGAAGGTCTCTGTGACAGTTTCTGGCATGCTCAAATATTTCACTGTGTGCTTGTAAACCACATAGTCTCATAGCCATAGTGCTTAAACATCACCCTGACATTGGAGATGTCAGTTTGGCTACCTTTATAAATAAAAGTCATTCAAGTTGAGCTGCCATTTTAGTGCAGGTTTGTGTTCCTGCCATAGCCATATTTTGCATGTGTGAAGGCATATTTATAGCCACATTTTGCATGTGTGAAGTATTTCCGTTAGTGTAGTAGGAGTGTAATTGGGACCCTACGCGGTCCTTTGTACAGAAGACATGATTGACATAAGAAACAGATAACTAATTGAATAATTCTAGTCTATATCTCGGTAGCCTTGAGGTTGCTGCTAAATTATTGTAATTACCTGCTGTTTTTGTGTCTCGACGGTCCAAATAAACATCCTGTGAAGAATGGGAACAGGAAGCTAACTTGTCTCTCACTGTCGGTTGAACATGTTTGACAACTCAGATACTTCAAATAGTTTTTTGTCCACACTGTCCTTTGTGAACAAAGTTAAATTTAAACATGCATCTATGTTTTCTCAATTTTTCCTTTCTTGCAGTTCCAGACAGGGCGATTTTATTATCAGGCACAGAATAGCAGATGTTTTTATGCCTGGAAGCGTTTGATATTTGTGATTATTTGGGGATGTATTATCATGTTGCCTGTATGTTTCATCTTGTGTTCATATGATATAGATTTTTCTTCAAAGCGCACAACACATCCAGAGCACATGGCTTTCCCCACAGAATATCTGAACAAGGCTCTCGAAGCGCTATCTGTTCTGGAGGTGTTATGTCCTGGCATTGCTGATAATGTCCCCATGTCTGTCACACTCCTGTCAATCACCTGTTCTGTCTCTTGACAACGCTCCAAAGGGCACCTGGACCAGTAGCGTGACATTGCTCACAAAACACTTCGCTCTGTAATTACTGAACACACTGAACACAAGGAATTCACACCATGTGCGCAAGGTCCTGAAACCTCCACAATTGTTTACTAGCAGGATTTTCATGTGTCAAACATTTCCTCAGATAGACTCTGTTCTCTCCATCTTAAGCCATTGTCTGTATATCACTGCTTTTTATAGCATATGAAGTAGTTTGTACTTGGTCTGTGTGTTTATGTGGATATATTCTTGGTGCAGGCCTTTGTTTACGGCCTGGAATTGCCATGCCCACGTTCGAGCTTGATTGAAGTGGAACCCGATGTGGCCGCAGAATGCACTGGTCAGTCTCTGTGCTTTTGAAAGCCCTGCTTCATGGTTCCAGTTCAGAGTAGTGCCTTTATGGGCTTAATTCAGTGAGATAAGATGGAAAGTAAAACCTTTACAGTGCTTAATGGACTGAACTGACGAAAAGATGGGATTAGAAGATTGTGTAAGAATATCTTGAGGAACTAATTGTAGTTTAGGGTTTAAGACTGAATCAGGTTAATGCGATGGGGCTGCCAGGGCATCACTGACCTATTAACATGTAGAGCTAAGCCTTCACAATGGAACACTTGGAGAGAGTGATACACTGAAGGTGAGCCATTATAAAACTAAGATTTTTAAAACAATGGGCAGTTTTTTTTCTAACTCATATGCTGTTTTGTATATCAGTACTGCATGTGCTGGGCGAGCTGTCAAAACTGAAATGGCACAGCTCTGTGAAGAGTAGCCAGCTGTCAGTATGCTGATAACCGCAATTAACATCCTGCCATTGTTCTAATGTTAATTGACAGCTGTTTTGAGTGTAGTTTGCACGAAGAAGCCCGCAGATGATGTTTTTGACATCTGGACTCAATATGGGAGCTAGCTCTTAGAGTTCTGTGATTACATGTTTTACACACAGAAACAAATATTGTGGCAAAGCCCCTCGCCGTCTAAAGTAACGAAAGTTACTAATCATGATTCTGCTTCATTCATCAACTTGCGTGCAAAACGGGGACACGCAAGCCGCTATCGTCGCTTGTCGACGATTCTGTCACGGCTTTCCAGGTGTGCTTTTCAGCTGTTTCTTCTGATGAGGTGCAGCGAACAGTGACTCAAGGAGTCCATTTTCAGCCTAATTATGTAGGCTTTCCAATGAGCCAGCTCCCCTGAGGGCACTGGAGAACAACACGCCCAAATCACAGCAGAGACGGGGAGAAGCAATGGGCCACATGCACACAAAGAAAAATCCTGGTAAACATCTGAGACTGCCTGAACAGATCAGTCCTCTCCAGATTACGACAGGGGAGAAATTGAAGCGGACAGCTCTGGCTCTGGGTTGACACACAGTGGAGGATTTTGGCAAGGTGCTCTCCGCAGCCCCTGTGCTGGTCCTGGCTCCCTGGTCAGAATGAATTTACGGAGACATTTCATAATCTGTAATGGTTTGAATTTGAAATATTGTTTGGGGAATTTTCCTCTTGTTTGCAAATATTATTTCATTTACTGTTTATGTTGAGCGCAAGAGCCCCCTGCTCCCCTGAAGACAACCTGGGGGTCAAAACTGTAAAAGCACATGTGTTTGCAACTGTAGCTAAATCCTTGAGATTCTTAGGTTACAGTTTGGTGGGATGGGATCCATGATTCTTTTGTGCCCTTTCTGACTCACAAAGAAAAGCACCCATTACTGAACTCACTCAAGGATTAGGCAGACCATACTGAGATACTGAGCAGTGCCCTTTGTTGTGCTGGCACTACTGAATTGTTCACAATTACAATGTAGCCATTGTAGTTTCTTGATTTATGATTCACAAGATACTGTATAAACTAAAAAAAAAAACTATGAGGGTAATACTTCAAAGGATGAACCAAAAAACCGAGCAGCGAATCATGCTGATGTACACTTTTTTTTCTTATATTCTCATAAACACCTGGCTGTCTCTTTGGGTTAATGACCATGGTGTTGACTCCATAGCCTGTGATCCTTCTCCTCATTCATTACAAAAAATCTCAGCTGTGTAGTTTTTTTTGGGGGTGGGGTGGGGGTTATATGGGGGATGGGAGTCTCCCAGAGGAGGGAGGAGGCATGCAGGGCAGGGAGGATTAAAGATAGTGTAGCTGTATGGTATGATGCCTGTACCACCCTTATGAGTCGGGGCAAGTTTGTGGTGGCTGGAATGTTATATATCTACCGGGGGTGAGGGAGTGGTGGGAGGCTCCCATGTCAGAGAGAGTTTCACATTTAGTTCTTTAAAATGCAAATGACATGACGCACGCATTATCTTATAGATTGTTGGGGGGAAATGAGCGCCATGCGTGATCGATCATCCGTGCAGTTGTGAGCGGAGATAGTGAGGGCGGTCATTGCTGTGAGCAGAGGATGGACATTTTTTTGGGGGAGTTGGGGGTTGGGGCGTACTGGCACAGGCCTGAATGGAATTTCTTTAACTGCGCAGCCCCGTGGGAAAAGTCAAACGTTAAAAAGGCTGGTTTGTGCGGGAGAGCTGGGCGAGGGCATCCTGGGTTCGTAGAGTTACAGTGAAAACGTGCAGGCGGAGCGCTGCTCGCCTCCATTTCATTTCTTACACTCTGCGTCTTCAGCTCCTTCTTTGTTTGTCCCTCTGTCTCTCCAGAGTTCTCATTACTTTTCTTTGAACAAATGCTATTTAATCACAAAAAAGTGACTAAGAAAATGTTTTAAATAGTGATGTGTGGCACTGTCTGTAGTGTTGCCAACTTTCTGCCGTATGCGTTTCCCCCTCAAGGGTGGTGGTCCGGTCCCTCGCCATAGCATTGTCTCAGTAGTGGTCCCTTCTCTGTCTTTTACTCTCTCTGCTTTCTACCTGTCTGAATGAAGGGTAGACTGTAAAAAATGTCCAAATAACTGTAATCCTAATAGTAATAATACCACCGTAGTTATTACTGCCATGCCTCATACGGACCACACTTCAGGACTTTGAATCAACAGAAACTCCACAGGTGGGTTTTTCCGTATATTTCTCTTTTCAAACGTTTCCTAATACCAATCTGTTAGCAAACATTTCACCAAAGAAAGGATGGGGGGGAGACAGAGGAAGAGAGAAAAAAACCCACCGAGCTCCGAGCAGTGGCTGCACTTCAAAGTGAAGTGGTTCCTTCTCCCATGGCTGACCCCGCTCGGAACACGGGGAGTACTCTCTCAAACGGGGTCCACCAGAGGAAGCCCAGCCGCTGCCAAAAAAACCTGTCCACATGTGGGCCCCAGAGCCACTCCCCCCCCCTCCGGTTATTGACCAGGAGGCAGGGCTGTGTGAAGTCCACCCAGGTTCACTTCACCAGAGGGGACCATATCCTCTGGAACATGTGGAAGACACCAGCTGTGGATATTAGGTAGCCTGTGCTGGAAAGTCAAGGTTGTACATAAATAAACATTGCCTTTTATGTGTTTATAAGAAGGTAGTGAGATTCTTTAATTCTTCTGAGGTCGGGGGAAAATGACTGGGGTGTATTTTACGTCATGTTTGGTTAGCCGCTTTTGAGCCATGTTTGTTTTGGTTTAGTAGGTCTTTTGTCTCAATGACTGTAATAAATATTTCATGACACCTGCCGCAATACGCAGTGGCTTGAATGAAAAGCTAACAAAGGGAGTTGTGGAACATGTCAGTTCTGATGGAGGCCTTATGAAAGACTCCATGTACGCTCTCAGCTTTGTTTTGTCTCTGACAGGAGAATCATAGAGGTAACCGCACAGTGCTATTGTGCTTGGAGAGTCAAAACTTCACTACAGCCAAATGTCTATTGTGCCTGAAGATACCTGAATGGGGATTTTGGCAGAGCTGTCTATGTGAAAAGGTTCTAATATTGATATAGGTATAATTTCCAATCAAGGTGCAAGATACATTTTCAATGTATAAACCGTGTTTGATCTTTACTTTTTGCAAATACCCAAAGGCATGTTTTTCCTGGCACCAGTAATTAATTTAGAGACATAGCATACGGTACATTGAGATCTCTGTGTACCTTGCCAAAATACCGCTTAGCTCAAATTTAAAACTACACAGGCTCCACGGTTGATTCATGTGATTCAGCTGAAGCCCGTAATGTGATTTTTGTAAAGAATTTGAATTATGTAGCTTAAAGATTCATTGTATGCCTTTTACAATTTTGTGAAATACATGCACTTACATAGAGAACCTTCGCAAACTAGCCAGTAAAGGTTAAATAATCCAAAAAGTTAAATAATCTCTCATGTTTATTTTGGAATACTCATTGACTTTTCTCCCAGACTTATTTATGCATTATGCATTACTGGCAGTGATTAGGTGTCTTTACTTTATTTGCAAACATTTGATTCAAGCGCTAGAAGGAGTGTAGTAAATACTTTTCACTGTTGTTAATGTTGTCGATTACTCTGTTCATTAGCTAACGGCTAGTTCTACGGATACAAAGATATATTGTCTGAGGACAGTTTTTAAAGTGTCTGTTATGTAATGTATACCACAGTGATAGTTTGACAGAATTGTGTTTCACTGATTTATAACTTGGACTGGCCCCACATCCTTTCACAGAAGCTGTTCATTGTGTAAAAGGAGGTGGGGCATGTAAACTATGGTGTTTCTCTTCGGAAGGGCTGTCATTCATAGGTGAGGTGTACCCCGGTCTCATGAAGACCTCCTGCTCTCTGAATACAGCGGAGTGTATTTTTTTGTTTTTTTTTGCAAACATAAGCGTGTTTGAGCATATGTGCTTGTGAAAGTTGTCAATATGCACACATCTCATTTGCAGAATCTGGACTGTTTGCTAGTCTATGTGATGTTGGAGCTGGTGAATTTATTTAGTCTATAAGCTGGCGCTTGTGAAGAGAGACCATATTGTTTTAGCATAGTCTTCATTGAAGTGAACTCATAAATATGGTATATTACCAAAACTGGGAGCTGAGCATAGACTGTGCCCATTATGCGATGATTGGCTTAGGCCAAGAGGAATGTTGTCGTGGTTACCTCCAGGCGAGGGTAATCACAGATACGCGGCTATAGCCAAATGACGGACGGTTTGTTTTCTCTTCTCACTTTAGCATGTAAGTGCCCCGGCTGGGCATCCAGAAGCTTTGAACTCGCTTTCGGGTTTCGGGGCTCGTGCTCTCGAAGAACCAGCGGGGGCTTGACCACAGGCTCCCGTTGTATTCCGGAGTGCAAATACGAGCTGCGTGATTTGCACTCGGGTGCATTGAAATTCCCCCTTCAAAGGAAGCGTCTCGCTCTGTGTTTTGACTGGCCCAGCATGGATAGACCTGCTTCTGCTCATGCTCAGGCAGGGTGCAGTACCAAGCATGAGATAAGGGCTATCATTGGGCCGTTTGAAGGGTTTCCCTTTGTGAAAACATATGAGGAAATGCATTTCTAGCACTTGGAAAACTGCAAAGCCCTTTGATGTGTTATGCAGGGTAACAATCTGGACCCCATATGAGGAGAATGGGCAGCCATCTTGTGATCAAGGTACACTGATGCGGCATCCCTTTCCTGGAGAACCAGTTGTTTTGTTATGAAGTGAGATCTCCTAGTGAGACTCCATAAAAGCTGGTAGCCTCTGAATTTTACTGGCAAGGGTTTAACTGCCAGGTGCATATATTCATGTGCCAAATAGCTCAGCTCACTATAAATGAGAGTTCTGGATGTGAGCTCGCTAACCAATTCCAGTTGTTAGAAATCTCAAAGAAAAAAAACCCAGGAGAAATGAATCCTCTGGGTTACTGGTAACAATGTCTTCAAACATCTGCCTTATCAAGCAGAAAGGGAAGTGAAGATGTCTACAAGGAGGGCTGCAGGGATACATCCGCTGTTGGGGGAAGTGCGGACCCGCTGTGCGAACACCGCCAGGTGTTTGCGGGGGCGTGCGACGCCCAGTCGTCCGTCAGCGGCCTGTTGGAGTCTGATGACAGAATGGAGTTTGTGGCAGAATCGGAGCGGTTCTCTCAATGGGGGGAAATTTCAGTCTCCCACCCAAAACCCAGACATCAGTGGCTGTAAAAACACCTCCAGATCCAGTCCTGGAGCTCAAAATAGCTGCGCTCATGCGTCAGCCAGATAAGGCAGGGAGGGTCTGGACTACATGCAGACACAGTGACAGGGCAGCAGTTAGACGGACCTAGTTAACCAGCAAAGCTGAAAAGTTATTTTCAATTACGTTGATATTTGAATATTCTAAATGTTAAATATTTGAGAAACTGAACACCAATTCCCCCTATTGACTATGTCGACATAAAAGAATAATTATCAATGAACTGGCTGCCATCAAGGCACTGTTTTATATATACTGGTTAAAAAACGTTATTCCTTTTTTGTGATTGATTGATATGCGTGATTGTATTTCACCACGGACTGATTTAATAGTGAATTGAGAAATTGTCATTCATAATCTCATGCCTTCTCAAATATTTTGAATAAGAGAAGATTAGATCTCATCTCATCTCAGCTCTGAACCAACCTGTTCTTCAGGCACTCTGTTACAGCACTGGCCTTTGAAGAAGGTTTCAGAGAAGGGTTCTGCCACAGGAGGCAGATTCTTTCAGAGATTATGAGTTGCTCGACAGTTTCAGCTCTGTGCTCTTGTGCGTGCCTCGTGCATACGTGTGCATGCGAGCGCGTTGGCGTGTTCCCCGAGTGCTGGTGTGGCTCAGCGGCTCAGCGGCCGGGGTGCGTGCGTAGCGCCACAGCTTCTCTCCGGCTGCCCAACTGTGGAAATAGCTCCGCTGCAACATGAGTCTCCCTCGGTCAGAACCACAGCAGAGTAAATCCCTAATTACCCGCCGGGGTTAAACCGCGCGTTCGCGAAGCCTAAGGGTCAGCCAAGAGGACGAGGAGGAACGGCCCGCGCCAAACAGAAGACGGAGGCAAGATAGCCGACCACAGAGCAACTGCCTCTCACTGGGGGCCTTCCCCCATAGTGACCTGAGATGAACAGCAGAGTCCAGACAATTTTATGGAACCACAATGCTGGTGGGGGTCACTGGAGGCTGTCGGTAGACCGCCACCGGGGTCGTGTGGGGGATTTTGGACTTTAAATGCGTCGTGCAGCTTAAAGGCTTGCAAGGAGAGAGGATTCGGGGTCACCTACTGAGAGGCAAAAGCGAAGCCTCGGAGGTTGGTTTACCGTGGAATTCCTCCCTCCATCGGGCATGCCCGTCAGAGCTTGTGTGCTCATGCACGGGGCTGTGCGCTGAAAGATAAATGATTGTTTAATTTATTTCGACAGAGTCAAACTCGCAGCGCCGCTGGTCTGAAGGCCGTCCCAACGCGTTGCCACAACCTATGGCCCGAAAAAGGAAGGATAGCTCAACAGCTGCCTCGAAATCAACAGTCGGCTCAAGTCACTGACCAGTATGTTTCTGCTACAACCGAGCACCACCGCCAGGCACACGCTCAGTGTTTAGACATTAAACTCCTGAGGAAGGAAAGCACAGCATCTGCTGATCTCCTGTGTGGTGCGGGACATGGCTGGCCACGGCTGACAAGGCAGTATTTCTCCTGCTGTAATCAACAGTGTGTCAAAGTGCCATTTAGGTGCCAAACAGATCTAAGGATTTGGAGAAGAAACATCTGTTTGTCTCGAGGTCCATCATCTCAACGTAAATGTTGGAGACCGTTGTGTTTGAATTGGGATTCAGTTGTAAAACCCAAGCTAAACAGGAGTAAACTGTATTGGTTGTGAGACTCTGACTGAGATCTAGCACTTGCCCTTGTGCTTTCTGTGACTGTGGATCCCATTCCAAATTTAATGGACCCTTGTCAGGTTTGTTTCCTTTTTTGGAATGTGCGGAGGTCCAGCGAGCATGCTGCTCATCATACTGTTTGGCAGCTGCCTTGTGAGTTCAGGGGAGCCCGGGGAAATGGGGGTGTGTCCAGTAGGTGGGGCTTGTGCTTTCCTCCTGTTGTACCTGGAAACAGGACCCTGTCATGGTCCTGTTCTGAGATCAGGGTTTGGCATGTCAATGAAAACAGCGGCTGTTATCAGTGCTGAGAACAGAAAGCAGAGCAAAACTGACACGCCCAGTCCTTCGCACACCCTCGTGCTTCATTCTTCCCCATTTCATGTCACAGTAATACCACCATATACAACAATATAGGCCTATTTTGTTGTGCTACCACGACTGAGGACACAACTTCACTAATTCAGTAGTTTTTCATCGGTTTTCTCAGTGACTTTGTTATGGTGGATCTGTTTGAGTCTGTACCCAAAGATCTATTTGAGCCTGCCCTCCTTGTTTCCCCTGCACTCCATGGCTCCAAGCTCGAGGCCCTCCACACTCAGAACAGCACAGATACTGTCTGCGCTCATACATACGAGGGTGGATGGATACACCTGAAAGTGCCACATCACACCCGCTGTGAGGGAAGCATGAGTCATACAAACAAATGATCCTGTGCGAGCACCTGGACACGGAGCGCTGGTGTTATTTCACGCTCTGCATTTCAGCACTCGTCCGGGTTCATTTTTCACCGGGCGAGGAAGCGCAGAGCGTTGCGTCGAGCAAACGGCCCTGTTTCTGAGTTATTGCACACGGGGGATGTCACCTCCAACCCTCCTAAAAGCCTAATCATAAATCTGCGTCAACAGGTACTGTGCCGGTGAGCAAAGGCGAAACGCACGCATTCTGCTAGAAGCCTTCTACTTATCGCGCCCCTATGCATTTTTAAATCTGTGGATAGAGGAGGGTGTCAAATATGGTAGGACTGTTGAAGGAAGGAAGATCGGGCTGTCCAGCATGTGCTGCTGGTGCATGCGAAATATGTGGCAGGCACTTTTGGCTGGGTTGGACACATGCGAGTTGGATTATGACCCCTGCTCTGTGGCTATGGCCTGGCTACAATCCTCTCGTCTAATCCTGAGCCAATTCAGCCGCGGCTTATGGGTCCATAAAACCCCAGCGATTCCAGCAGCTGTTTACACAGGGAGTGCTCACTCTCTCTCTGTCTCTCTCTATGTCTTTCTCCCTCTCTGTCTTCCTCCTTCCCTCTCTCTTTCTCCCTCTCTCTCTGTCTTTCTCTCTCTCCCCCTTCTTTCTCCCTCCCTCCCTCTCTTTCTGTCTCAGAGGCCCTGACATAGTGAGAGGAATTGAATCTGTGTGAGAGCAAGCGAGGGAGAGAGATTGTTGAAATGCACTCGGAGACCTTGAAAATCTTTGTAAGCCCAGTTAGAGAAAAACCAAAATTTGAGCAGAAGAGAGAGAAGCGCATATGAAGAAATGTACTGCAGTGCTGGACAATAAATTACTGTATGATTAACATAACTTCTGAACACTGGCACTGCATGCCAGCTGTTCACTTTCAAATAAGCAAATAGAAGTAAATTAAGTGCACAGCATGGATGTACTTGTATATGAACACGCATTGCCATTAATGTAATTATAATTGACTATACTATTTACTATTTATAGTTCAGTCATTTAGCAGATGCTACAATATATGCATAGACTTTATGTATTTACATGTATTATTGAGCCCCTGGAAAGTGTTAGCAGTGTTAGTCTAAAGGGTAATGGCAGTTGGCGGTGTGCGGTTAGTTCAGAGATGTGGAAAGAGACGTGGGGTGCTGAGGGCCCGCGTGGTGCGGAGCTGCTGTTCCACCTTGATCATCGCTAGGTCACCGAAGCAACAAATCAAGAGGAGAGATCAAAACAATGAGCCCGGCAGGGACGCCAGTTTCAGACCGGCCTAATTACACAACCAACCCTCTGTGTGGAGGAGGTGGTCGGTCTGTCCAAAGCAACAGAACTCTGCTTAGCCACAGAATGGGCGGATCCTCCTCCCTCAAAAATAGTCATAACCTGACGTTTAATATTGCATCTGGGTGTTATCAAGGAAAATGCGTGTATGGGGGAGTGGGGGTGTGGACTTCAAAGGAATGGTTCCATCAAAATAAAATGTATATTTGTCTTTAGAGTTGAATGGTGGATTTTCTCCTGTATGCCATTTTCCTGCAGGGCATGCTTAATGGCCTGGTTTTAAACAGACAGTTCCCATACCGGTCGATTTCAATCAGACTGCCTGACAACCTGGTTGTACAGTATGCATGACTGCCTGTGTTTTTTGTTCCTATTCAGCAAAACAAAAGCAAAAAAAAAAAAAAAACACAAGAGCGTATCATGCAGTCAGTCAAGACAGAGCTCACGAACTGAAGGGTAATGTGAAGGGGCCAGGAACCGTAAGTATAGTAATTCCACTGTTGATGAGACAGACAGGCTGGAGCTGGGCCAGACCGTGCCATTGTGTTATATTCTCCTCTTCTGTTGCAGCCCGCCGCCCACTCTTAGCAGGGCGCTAGCGTCGAGGTGGGCACCGTTCACGGGCATATTTGCTTTTTTGGCAGCTAGCGTGCTGATCCGCGTTCCGGCTTGTTGTGAGACTTTATGTAATCATGTGATCACTCTGGATTTGTTTATCCTCGTCACAGAAAACAATGGGCTGTGTGTTAGACTCGCACGTATGTCAAATGGAGCTAGGAACGTAGAGCTGTAATGGTGCTCTCTTTACTTCTCTCTTTGAGTTGTTTTGAACATTAGGGAGCATTGTTCATAGAATGCTATATAGTAGCGTCCTGTTTTCAGGGTCTGTTGGTAACACCTTTAGGAATTCATATGATTAAACCTGTTCCTCTCAGGAGAACTCTGGCCTCTGCTCTTTTAAGAAAGGTTGTCTCACAGTGACCTCAGATTGCGTGTCCTGTTTCTTCCGTACGGCATGAAATTGCTGTTATCTAATCTCAGACTGAGCGAGTTATCTGGTTAACGGGAGCGAGACCTGAGGAAGGGAATTAAAGTCATTATGTAGAATGTACTCTGAAAAGTCACGGTGATATAAGATACCGTATTTTAAACGGACCCACTGATTTCCATCTTTGTGGACAGGTTACAGCTGTTCTGAGGACAGCTGAAGTGTCCTCTAAGATGGAAAGCCCCGTTCTGCTTTGTGTAGGTTTTGATTATAATTTTGAATAATTGTTCCTGCTTCAGATTGTTTGAAAGTTTGGTCATGAATCATTTAAGTCAGAGTAGTCTTAAATGAAGCCTGGCTGGGCAGAACTGCAAGCTACCCATTTTTCAAGAATGTTACGAGATACACATCTCTTTTTTTAAAATTTCAGGTAAGGTAAAGGTTTGTTATTTAAAAAAAACCTTGAATTGGTCTTTGGGCTTCTTTTTTTTCGCTAGTTTTTGGCACTGCCTCGGAGAGTTGATTGTTGTGCAGTTGAACCTGTGACCCTCTCTCATCATTTCTCTGGGTCTGCGGTGAGCCGTGTGTGTGGTGAGTGACATGCCTCCTTCCCTCCTGCCCCCCCACAGGCAGCTGTAGTTGACGTGAACACACGAGGCAGAGCCTGCAGCCGGCAGCAGCGGCAGCAGCAGCAGCAGCGGCAGCAGCGGCAGCCATGGCTCCCCGCAAACGCAGCGGCCGCGGCATCTCCTTCATCTTGTGCTGCTTCAGGAGCAGCGACCAACCGCCGGAGATCACCTACCGCCTGCGCAACGACAGCAACCTCGCCCTGCAGGTCATGGAGCCCACCCTGCCCATGCCCCCCGCCGAGGAGCTGGACGCCATGTTCTCAGAGCTGGTGGTGAGTACCGTGGGCGGGGGGTTTTGGGGGGGAGGGGTGTGATGTGGCCTCGCTGTGGTTTTTTTTTTCCATCTGCCTAGGACTTCAAACATGACCCTTGGTCTTGTATCTGAACCAGGTCCTGAATCTGAGCCAACAGCAGTTTTGTTGGACATAATTATTTCTGACTAATGCTATTAAAATTGTATTATGCTTATTTATATTCATAATGTAAATTACTTTAACTTTGTAATCTTTTTAGAAAAGCATTGGAGAGTGGAGAAATATGGCCCCTCATTTTCACTGCAGTTGCTACTTATATAATAATAATCATAATAATAATAAAAATGTATGTTCCCCCAAATTCCATTTCTTTAAATATATATCAAACACTGCACAAAAAACATCTTGTTAGCTTTATGCATTGTTTAAAATAGTCTTCAGCATGACATACAGCTACCATAAAATAACATTTTTAGCTCGCTCAGCTGTAAAACTATAGCCAGCTAGGTATGGTAAATACAGACATGATTATGCAACTCAGCTGGACATAGATGTATTATCGTGTTTTGCTTTAGCTGGTTACGTCATCAGTGATGAATTCCAATCAGTAATGGTGATGTATGGGAAAAGAAACAGTCAATGACTAAACAAAGCAAACGGAGTCCACGGTTACATTATTCCCGGTTGTTTTAATCCACTTTCTGCTGAGAGCTGGATTGTGTGCGTGTGAGTGCCACTTATTTTTAAGCACCCAGGTGACTGAGCTAACCACGGATCAATTGGAAGTGGCCCTCCTTTTAGGCAGTACAGGGGGATTACAGGAGCGGAATCGCTTGAAGGCCCGTGCAGGAGCTTGCGTTTACTGCTCCCACTTCCCCCCTGCCAGTCTCAGCTCCTCTTGGGGGAGAGTATGCAAATGCCTGCTTCTTTACACATCAATAAGCCTGCTGAGTGCCCTGTGTTTGGCCTCCTCTCGCTAATTACATTTTCAACTGCCTCGCTCGCTCTCCCTGACCTCAATTGAGTTGGCCAAGTGTGTGAAGACTGCAGCGCCGGGCTCCAGGAGAGCCCTTGTTTCACAGCAATTCTCCTTTTATTTACCCACAGAAAAGTTCTGCTTGAGCAGCTATTGACTTAGTTGGGCTCTTTTATATATATATATATATATGGGCCTTAAAAGATGTGAGAGCAAGTGGCCATACAGAACCGTGACTGTTGGAGAAGCTTACTGTGAGCACAAAGGAGCCTGCTAGATGACCTCGTTTTTGGCAGAGGGGACAAACAGGAGTCCTGAAGTCCTGCCATTCTTAACAGGGTGGAGTTGGGGGGTGGGATGGGGGGGGGGTCCAGCGCAGTTATCCCAAAATTCTGGCCCCTCGCCTGCAGAATACATCATGGGGGGAGCAAGCACTGCTCTTTCCTACAGAGAAAAAAGTAAATCATCCTTTTTGAGAGATGGTGCTGGAGATGAACATCCTCCTAGCTCTATTCAATAAGCATGATCTCTTAATTTGACTTCATTTTGTAGGAATTAGCATGGTAATGATCTTATGTTATTTGTCTTGGAAGCCAATATAAAGTGGAATCACAAGATGTCTCGACACAGTTTATTTTATTTCATGCTCTGACTTATAAAATATGAATTTTTAAATAAGAAAGCTGCTTAACTCAATTAAATTAACTGAAGGTCCATTCAATGTAATAGGGGAGGAAATACATAAAAATGGATGCAGTCTGTAAATAGAGCACATCACTCATACCACCTGTTATTGTTTATCTTGTTGAATCTGTTTACATTCATTCATAAACAAAAATAAAAACACAACAGAACATACAAAAAAACTTTATACACTAGAAAAAGTGTTTCCGACTAGTTCTGATGCTAAGATTAGCTTTGATCTTCTCTCCGTCCGCACGGTCCGGAGAGGGGAAAAGAGGCCAGCCGTTGTGTTCAGTCACAGATCGTGTGTATGAACTCGATGACTGCAGACCGCATGAAATGATGATGCGGCATGAAATGATGTCTGAAAGAGGGCATGGGGCGGAAGTCAAGGTTAAAGCAGATGCCGAGTTCTTCCTGTTTTTCCGCATGCCGGGGGTTTGGCATGTGGGGTGGAAATTGCCCCGCATTTGAATATGAAGTCTTGTCTGTTGGTCCCATGATCCTCTCTGTCCAGCTAGACAGTGTTCCGGCATTTCTGCATTGCAATTCCGGAAGTGAAAACCATACGTAAAGACATACCATATGTAAAGGCATGTAACTTAAGCTTTGAACATGAAAGGCAGTATTGAATATTTCTCATATGTACTACACTGTTGTATCAACATATTTTGAGGGCATGCCTACTGTTTCTTGTGTTTTTATACTAATAATGGTGTTCAACTATTTCAAAAGTATATGGGGGCAGTAATGCTGCTCTAAAGAGGTGTGAAGCCAAGCTGCATAATGTGGCATCGATTTATAAGGCATGCAACACCTTCTCCTCATCACCGCTGCTGCTGTTGGATCAGGCCAGCATAAGGGCTTCTGTCTGGAGGCCTTTCTGATGAGGTCACCCCGATCGAAGCCTTCGCCCCCCCTCCCCCCCATCCTCCCCCATAAACACAGGGCTCCGTTCCCACTCCCCCGCGGCTCCTCCCGCCATAACACGCACGCGTCCAGATTCCGCGTTAACGTAGGAATCCGTGCACTGCGCTCTAATGGTCCATCAAAGCGGTGCAGTGGACCGTTCGGCCCCCATTCTCTCTCTCCCCCCCCCCCCCGGGTTCCCTCCAGCGCGAGTGTGCCCCCGCTTTGCCAGCCCCCCGATTTTCACGCTGTTACCAGATGCCCTCGCGGTCAGGAGGCTGGTCCTGCAGCCGCGGGCGTCGCGCAGTGAGCTCACGGCTCCCCCCCGGTCCGAGCGGCGTTCGCGCTGGGGCGGCATCTGCGGCCATTGTGTGCCGTGAAAGCGCTCACAAAAGGCCGAAATTGAGTTGTCAAACAGCGTCAGCCGGGGAGGTGGGAGAGACACTGTGCTAGGTCTGGGTTATAAGTGCTGGCCAACTGGTTGGCGTAGGAAAGTATAACATCCTTTCAATAAACAAGGACGTTTAGCTTTTGGTGTGAGTTTTTCTTCTTCTCCTTCAGGCTGCAGTGTGTCTCATTGGCACTGCTGGTCTGGGAAGCGGATGAGTTCCACTGGATGCCCAGTGTAAATGACTCTAATAGAGCTGCTCATAAGAGCGTGACGGACAGAGGCCCCTGAACACGAGCAGGGGGCATGAGCACTCTCTCTCCCCAGGCTTGGTACAGCAGGGCTTTGGGGCTACCCTTTCAACATGGCGGTGCTGTAATTAAACTCCTCCACCCGGGAGGGAAGCTGAGCTGTGCCTTCGGTGGGCCCTGCGTTACTCCGTGCGGGGTTCGAGTTAACGGTCAGCGGTCATGGTTGAAATCCACGGGGTTGGATAGCGGTCAGGAGGAGTGGGCGCGAGTCGCACAATGAACCGCAGTCTCCCTATCGAGTTGCCCTTGGGCGGACTGAGAGACGCGGGGTGGGGACGGGGCGTGCGGAGGGTGTCTGACGCACACCGGCTCTCACGGGTTATCACAGGGCGTACCGGGAGACGGAGAGGAAAGAGAGCAATGGAATAGACATCAGACAGGATGCGAATCCAGCATGGCTTCCTCAGACATTTGTCACAGCATGCGGACGGCGAGGAAATAAGTCTTTGGAGGATATGCATAGGAAGCAAGTGATATATCGTCATGGTTGCGGGCTCAGTGTGGGGAGGGGGCCCGGATGAGAAACCTTCTCACAGGAAGTGATAGATCGTCGGTTGTGAGCTGGAAGCAATTAGGTGGTGTTTTTGTGGTACTTGTCTGGTCTCCATTCCTGAATTAATTTTCATTGTGCCCTAATTAGCCTGCATTCAGCAGTTAAAACACCTTATGATCATATTTAAAGTTCATTGGTTTTCCTCACTGTTATATAGCTAATAAAACTAGATTGTTGAAGCAGTGCCCCAATTTGGTCTCTTTGTGATTAAATGAGTTGTAGACTAAACACCTTTCTTAATTACTACAACCAGGAGTATTTAAATCATAACAAACATGGTTTGTGTAAGAAATGGCAAACATATGAAATAAAACTAAAATAAAAGGAAAACAAACACAAAAATGGCAGTAGCACAATCGTATTTCCTAACCATTGTATACTGCTTTGCCTTCGTGGTCACTTTCACGTGATTTCCTCTTGAACAGTTGGCCTTAAAGTGGTCCAAATATATCTCCGATTCAAATGTCAAAGTTACTCTACATTACGATAAACTAAAGGGAAACATTAAGAATGTTGTGATGATATTTTTGACCTCTGACACATTTGATTAGCCCTGGGTTGATGATGAAATGAGGGGTAAACGTCGGGGTCAGAGACAAGTTTCTCTTCACTTGGCTGTCTCGTCCTGATGTCACCACCAAAGACACTGGATAGCATCGGCGTCTCAGATCAAGGAAGAGATCTCCAGTCTGGCGGTGATGCCGTGTCTCGGTATGCGTGTTTGTGCTTGCGAAAGGTATTTTGTTTCCTTCATGCTTTTTTGTCGCTGCGGGTTACTTGTCGGCCAAATGGGGCAAAGATTTTTCCTTTCTGTCCTCCCCGGCTGTGGTCACGGCAGAGTTTTAGGCCAAAAAGGACAGGGGGTTATCTTTAATGACTCTCAGATGAAGCTATTAACATTGCACCCAAACATCTGGAGCGAGTTTGGCCGGAGAGGGTTGCCAAGGAATGCTATGTGGGTTACATAAGAGCGCAGGTAATAATTTAACGATTCCGCGAACGGCCTTCGGCCGCCATGTCCGAATGAGCTTTTCCAAAGAAGCACCAGAATCTCTTTCGGTAGAATCTTTTACCGCAAAAAGTGCCGGATTCTGCCGGAGGACCAGATTGAGCGCTGGTGCTTTAGGGGGTGGTGAACTGCGAATGCAAATGCGCGTTGGAGAATTTCGGTCCGGCCTGCCGTGGAATGGGATTAGATGTCCGGAGGGGAAGGACAGCAGCCCTGGCTGGCCTTCCGTGTCAGAGCCTGCACCACAGGCACCCCCGGGGAGAGAGCGCGAGACAGAAAAACACGTGTAATTGCATGGCTGCGCTCCCTCAGCCCGGAGTTCAAATTGTTTGCAACGGCTAATGGTACGATGAGAATGCGCTCGAAATAGCAGCGGCCGCGGCGATGCTCGCCCGCCAGCCCAATCTCCCGGGCTTTCGGAAAACAAAGAGCGCCGAGGGCTTTTTCGACCGCGGTTCTGGTCTCGTCTCCGCGACAGCGTTCCGTCTGCCCTCACGATTCCACTGGACCCGAGCCCACTGTAACCAGACTTGGGAGGATCTGAGTGGCGAAACAGTGTTCCGGCACCGTGCCACGCAGGGTAGAAATTGCAGTGATTGGTTGATTCGTGGGAACTAATCGCATTGTCTGCAGCTCACCTTAGGCCTCTGGGTGGATTTGGTACACTCTGTGTCTTTCATTAAATGCGTTTTTCAGCGTCAAGAGTGGAAACAGCTGTATGCTGCGAGGAATATTGTGCAGATTGTGCCGTCTACTGCAGCAATATCTTCAGCGCTGTTTGAAACAGTCTTGCACAATCCTTTCAGCTTGTGTCTATTTCTTTGTATCACATTATATTCAGAATTTTATAAACATATCTAAAAATTAAATCTTTTTCTTCGCATGGAAATTCAGTTTATGTTGACTGTTATAGTATTTGTATCCAGCATACGGGTATATTAAATATTAAGTGCTCATTTTTTGTATTTGCTTAGTGATATATGCATAATTGTATCAACAACAATTGGCATTGGTTGTAAAATGTGCTGTCATCATTACAGCAGTATTGGGAATTGTCCAGGCTGACTGGAGATGTACTGACCGATTGTTCTGTCCTTTCTCCATACAGGATGAACTTGACCTCACAGACAAACACAGAGAGGCCATGTTTGCTCTCCCAGCAGAGAAGAAATGGCAGATATACTGTAGTAAAAAGAAGGTAAGGATGTGCTGATACTGTGACTTTAGCTCCTGACAGAGCACACTGCATACTGACAGGTCAAATGCACAGAAATGAGGGAAATATGGGCCTATCTGTCCTTACACAGGTGAAATATACTGCAATATATTTTAGATACGTGGACACGGATAATATCATGATAAATTTATTTTTCTGCAGAAATTTCTGAAAGACAATAATTTGCATAGTTGCCCATATATTTGAAGCATCTTTTCTGATCTTTATAATATATAGTAATAATAAAAAATAAGAATCCGTATCAATATATTGCAATATACTACAGTTCTGTAAGGGTTATCACACCTCTGAGTACCACCTAACCTTTGCATGCAGATTGCGTGCGTGTGTGCGTATGTGCGTGTGTGCGTGTGTGTGTGTGTGTGTGTGTGTGTGTGAGTGTGAGCATGAGCATATGAATGTGTGCATGCTGTATATAAAAATAAATTCATTTCATCATGACTAAAGCAAATGAGCTGTTTTTTCTTTCGGGGGCAGTGTGGGGGAGCGAGTGTGGAGTGAACCCTCTCCAGTGAAAGGGCTCTTTTATCACTGGAGCCAGACAAAGCCCTCGGCCTCCCAGAGCCCCCCCTCACTCACATCAAAGCTGTCCGCTTGTGTCGCCTTCTAATGGGAACTTACTTTACCTAACTTTGGGGAGTTGTTTTCTTAAATGGATACATTTCCTGGAAAACATCTCATCTATCAAGTCTATAGCCCATAAATCTTTCACTGAGCGGAATGGCCTGCAATATTAATGCCCCTCGTTCATATCTCAGACGTAAACTTAGTCCAAACAAGAAAGTTTTAGCCAGTGAGGTATTACGCGCGTTTAAATTCACAAAAGCGGGGCTGTGCCAAAAGTGGTGTGATATTTAAACAGATCTGTCTGTAAGTGGGTATCAATCTCATGGGTTCCCAGTGCATACGCCTCATTAAGAGATCTGCCCTAATAGGTTGTGACTGTTACTGCAAAGGCAGCCGAACAGCTGGTGCTGACCAATCAGCAGCCTTCTGTCCCCAGAGCTGTTGAGTGGCATGGCTCAAGGCCACTGGCAGGTGCAGGATATCCTGAGCCAGAAGCACCCCCTAGACACCACTTCAGCGTATCCCACAATGCAATGTGACACAACATCCTGTCATTAACTCCAGGTGGTATGCCAGAGGAAATCATGTCCACACAGAATATGGCTAATACACTCACAAGAGCCAGACCTGTCTGGCCTGGGCTGCAGGATCATGTGGTCAGCAGAATTTCTCCAGCGATGTGTTCGGTTCCTGCTCCTTCGCCGAGGCCAAGCGAGGGTTGTGCTGCTTTGCCAAGCAGGCCTAAACGAACGTCCTGGGTTATGTTAAGAGATGCTGCAGAGTGAGAGGTGTTTTCAATAGGAAATGCTTGCAGTTTTTTGCTTGCAAGGTAATTCCCTCTTCTGGTTCCAAACACAACATTCTCTCTGGTTTGAAGCAGGGTCCCTCCTGGGCCCAGCCAGAGAGCAGCATCTGTTAGTAATCTTTCTGGATTTGAAACTGAACGATTTTGAGACAATGAACTGCAGGGCTGTGTGATGCATTTGTTCGCAGTCCTGTGTATCTATGGTATATGCTCGAGTGGAATCTATATGTGTGTGTCTGCATATACGTGTGTGTATGTGTGTGTGTGTCTGTGTGTGCAATTACGTGTGTTTGTGTGTCCATTTTTACCTGGTTCAAGAAATGAATGGCCCAGTAGTTTGATTAAAGGGAAACTTGGAGCGTTATTTTGCCATCGGAAATATATGCCTGTTCTCCCAGTGCTCTCTGACCTAAAGGAAATGGACTTCTGTCTGCATGTTCATGTTTGGCTGCTAACTATCCGACTCTCTCATACTGTATTTCATGTTGCACTCCTGAAAAGGGCATTCAAACTGACCTTGACATGTTAATGCACCCACCGATATTTCCTCGGTGTTGGTTTTCCCCTTCAGTCTTCAGAGATGAAAACTGAGGATAGTCCTTGGTTTACAGATATAATCGATAGAGTTGAGCCAGTTCCTGTTCAGAGGCTCTTCCCCGTTCCCTCAATTTACTTCAAACGGAAACGCCTCAGAAGAAGTAGAGCCTCTGTGACCTTCTTCTGTTTCTGCTCCTTTGGCTTGTGTTTGCTTTGCCTCTTAATGACACAAGGCATTTGCATTGAGTTGCACAAAAACCTTTAGAAGTTGCTTTTAATTTGTATCCTTTACTGACCAATAAAAAACTTAAACCTGCAGATGTAATGGAACCATAAACAGGCGGAGGTGTAGAGTAATGGTTAGAGAATTAGGCTTGTAGGTTTGATTCCCAGGTGAGTCACTGTTGATGTACCCTTGAACAGGGTACGTGACCTGAATTGCTTCAGTAAATATCCTGCTATATAAATGTATGATATTTAAAGAGTGTAAATGGCATAAGTCATGAGACCATCTGTTTATTTCTTTAAAAGTAACATAAAAGGACTTGCAAATTGAAAGCCAACTGTCTTTTGGCTATGCAGTCATCAGTGTTATTGTAAAATGATGGAACTAGGCAAAAATTGTTGCTTTATGGTGGTGTTTTGGAATGGTAATATTATACAACAATAAACAGGCTGGTCTTTAACAGCCAGCCTAAGTGTTGCTGAAAGCTTTCTCTCGAGATGTTGCCTTTAGTAATATTGTGGTAACTTTTCAACTGACTGCATGAAGGAATACATTTCTAATGTGTGAGATGATCCAATGACTATTGCCGATGGTTCTGTAACGGATTCCACTGTTCAGGCCTATCAGGGCATACACATTTGAATCATGAACCAGATTAAAGCCAGTATGATATGATAGATGTGCATATCCTTAGCTGAATTTGCTGCTTGTTGAACTTCTTGTACGTGATCCATCGCAAATATTGTACACAAATACACACCCTTAGCTCATGTGGAGTTTATTTTGGTCCGACGGAGAAAGCCTGTCATCCAGCTCCATATAAAAGAAAGCATCATTCAGCTGCGGAAGACAGCCTTCCCAGCTGGCAGGAGAAGAGAGCGGAGCCTTGCTGTGCTAAGGACAGAGGGCAGGGAAAGGATATGTGCACTGAGCATCTTGATCCTGGTGGTTAAACTGTAACAGAAACCTGAACACTGAAACTAGTGTGGGGGTGTGTTGTGTGTTGTATCCTCACCATGGCAACAGATACTGTATATAACTTTCTCCCCGGAGGAGAGTTTCTTTCTTTCTTTAAGTCAGGAATTTGAAGTTCTTTTTTTTTAATGTGTGCCTTCAGAGACATCCAATACTGCGGGCATTGTTCTCCATGAAGATGAAATGCATCGGCGTTTCTCCCCAGATCTTCAAAGCTCATATAAGGCACTGCGTTCTTTCATCAGCGGCAATGGTCTTCATGATTTACTGAATGCGTAAATAAAAATCGTTGTGGCTAGTGTCTGGTGTCAGAATGGGAGGGAACGAGTCGTCACAACAGAACAGAGAGATGCTGGAGAAAATAAATAGAATATTTTTAGTGCCCTGCAAGGAGAAACACCCATTTTTTTCTGTGTTGGTGTAGAAGATGGAGACTACTGGAGTCTTCAGGCCTGTGACAGAGACTAGGAAAGGACTATGCTGCTGTTAGTCAAGACTGTGCCCTTGGAGTGCAGGTCATGTGAGGCCTGCGTTGTGTCGGTCAGCGCCAGTGTGGTGTGGGAGACGAGGCCAAGTGATAGCACTGTTGTTTTGGTCACTGCTGTGCGGCCTGGATGTACAGGGCTGTCTTGTGTGGGAGTCGGGAGAGTTTTCTCTTTCACACACAAAGCATTTGGAGGTGGCAGCCCCGTGCCACATTTCACGTGCGGCCATGATCGCTGACCTCATCCCTGTTGCCTAAGCCCCCCGTCCCAGACGCCGCGTTCCCTCCCCCGGCTGTCTGATCTCCCGCTCGTGTCCTGGGACACGACCCTCCGATCCATCAGCAGTCCCCGCACCAGCCCCTCTGTTTCACACGGGCTCCAACTCAGCATCCCTCTGTTAGCGCCTTGCCACAGAAAGGGAAAACTGTTCTGCAAAACTGTTACACGCCGTGGTCTCTGTCGTCTGCAGGTCGTTTGGAGGCCGTCCTCCAGAGAGGGCGCTCTCCATGTTCGGACCCGTATGCCTGCGATCCCTGTGGGGGGGGAGCGTCCTTCCCCAGTCTGAAGATGGATCGGTCCAGGCCTAGACCAGCACGGCCAAAACGTGCATTTTTGCCACATGTGCAGCTTTAGTATTTATGCCTTCTTGACGTGACTCGCATTTTTCTTCCCCCTACGAGTGTTAACAAGTCTTGGGTTTCTGGCGAAGGGAGGAGCCCCGTGAAGCAGACTTGTCCCATCATATCGTTCCAGCTGAGGTATTAATCAGCCGCAGATAACAGGAATGCGTGGCGCCCGGTTCGGCTGCGGCCCCCCGTTCAGCCAGAGGGGCCCGCGGCCCACACTCCAGAGTTTGTTTTGTGGGGGGCTGGGGGAGCACGGGGTTCGAGGGCCGAGGCCGATAAATCAAGCGCAGATGTCTCCCTAAATGTTACCAGCGGTGACGTCAAAGCTTTTCTGCGGATTGCTGTGCCAGAAAGTCACCTCGTTTGCGGAGCTGAGAAAGCATGGCAATCAGAACCACCTGGTTCCACTCAGTACTTATGTCCCCCCCACCCCAACCCCAGTCCTCATGCCTTGTTTAAGGATCCACTTGTTGTACATCTAAACGGAATGGTCAGGGATGTCGAAATTCTCATATTCTCTGCCAGCAAATCTGGGATACACTTGCTGTAAAATACATTTTGCATGTGCATCGATAGCTTGTTTACACTTGATGGGAATCGTTTTTGACACGAAGAATCCCTTCGGCAGCCTTGCCAGAATTTGCTGGTATCAAGGGCAATGGTTTTGAGATATCTATGGTTAACAGTTTTTTTTTTTCTTCTGATTTTTACTAATGCTGTCAAGATTGCAGTGAACGGGGTGGTGCCCATTAGTGTGGCTTGATGTGCACAGTTTCCCTCCTTTGCTGGTATTTTTTGTGGGTTCTGGCAATTGGGTTCAGGTTATTTTGTGAGCATGGCAGATAAAAGCGCTGTAATCTCTCTTGGGCACGATATCTCTTGGGTGGGATATCATCCCTCTTCAGTGAGCAGCAAATTAAAACTGCTTACCTAACCTCACCTGCTGTGGCCCAATTAAGGAGCTAATTATGAGTTGCCTGGGGATTTCGGGTGAATTGAAACTAGGGTAATGAACGTGTGAAGGAGAAGCAAAAAAAAATCTTGTTACCCTGCCTCTATTAAAAAGAGGAAAAGAAAGTTGCATTTAACGTTTGGAATCAAACCTTTAAATTCTCTGGAATTTGACCTGGTTTCCCCTTCCCTGCATGACATCCCAGCATGCTTGTCTGCCGAAGTCCCCTGTTGATCTGGAGTGCAGTTGAGATTTATCCTGGTTGTTGCACGGGCCCAGTGATCATTTATTTCTCGGTACAGCAGGACGAGAATACATCCATAAAGCAGTTGCAAGGAAATGTGTGGGTGGGAGTGGGTGGGGTAGGGAGAGGAGGAGGAGGGCCGCTCCCTCAATCCCCCTTCCCTTCTACACTCTGGCCCCCGAACATCATGCTTGGATAAGAGACAGAGTTCGGTGGAGGCAGGGCAATAATGCCAACTCAGCAGTGAAGCTGGCCCCGGTCCAGATGGGCTTGGCACCACTCCCTAAAGACCCGAGTGTTTCTGGGCGATCGCCGTAGAAGGAGGAAACCTACTGTTCCAAAAGAAACAGGAAGGCCGGCCTCCACTCACAGGTGCTGCTTTAGATTCAGCGGTTTGCTGGTGAGGTGGCCCTCAGCAGTGAGACGGAGGCACCCACCACCCCACACGTCCGGATCGTACACCCGCACCTCACCCGCTGCAGACTAGCCAGTCACTCAGTCAGCTCATTCAGCCACCGTGCTTATGAGGACATGGACACACCGCTCTGGGGAACAGCATAACCAGCTCTCCTGATTTGAAGGTTTAATCCACTGCTTTCAGGATGAGCTCTCTGTCTGAACAGATTTGGTATTTAATTTGGCTTCAGTGTGTATTTAACAGAGCAGGTGAGGAGATGTTTCAAGAGTAATGATCTCCCCGACTGTTTCTGTCAGTCTATACTTGTCACTGTTTGTTCTGAAGGCAGCCTAGCATAGCTCCACTGTATACTCAGAACATGCACCAGCCTGAAAGACTGTGCTTTGCACTCAATTTTTTTGTGAAGCGCTTTTTAAGTGCCTGTTAAAACTCCCTGACTGGCCGAGGCACAGTGTTTGTAATAACAGCTCTTTGCAGGCGGTGTGTATGTCAGCATATCATCAGAAGGTGTGTTCTGGCGCTGTGTGCAGCAGCCCTGGCAACACAGTGACTCTGTGACTCCAGGAAGTTAGTCCAGCTCCGCTGAGCTCACTCCGACCCCGCTTTCCGCTGGCTCTGTGCCTCTTCTCCCATTACCCTCTTCACCGAGGGAGGAAAGGTGATTTGTAATTGCCGACAGGTCCACAGAAAAGGCTGCGCTCTGTCAGTTGTTTACCCCGGAGAGATACGGCACTGTCCTTAAAATGGTATTCTCTATCCGTGTTTCTCCCCACACATAATTCTCTTATCTGCTGTCATAGCCAGAGCTCTCTCCCTCCCTGTTGCTGAAGCCTGTTAAAATTTAAACAGTAAAGCCCCTTATCCTCTGCCAGGCTGCTTTGTGCCACCCAGATGTGTTTGTCTGGCCTCTCCCCAAAGGTTGGCGAATGCAGTTTTGAAATATGCAATTTGAGGTTACCCGCAATTGCTGGCATAGAGGGAATATCAAAATATCATCCTGGTATGTTCCTGTCTGTGCAGAGACTTTGGGAGTCTCAGAGATGACATTGTTGTTGTCATTGATAGTTTATGGCCTTTAACCAGAAAGTGATTATTGATTAATTGAGTGCATTAGAGAGGGCAGTGCTGGGAGGGGGAGGGGGGGAGAAGGCATGCAGGCAGCTGGAAACCCAAACCACTTTGTTCCAAGCCCATTACTGGCGGGTGAAAGGGTAATTAGTTCTCTCTGTTTTATCAAGAGCGCTGAGGAGTCAGAGGTGCTGGAGCACACTCATGTTTACCCAGGGCTGAGAGGACCACGGTTCAAAGACAGCACTGAATGAATGGTGGAGGGTTAATTCAAGGGCAGTGTGTAATCACTGGGGACCATGAATCTTGCCTACTGTATCTCAGAAAGTCGTGCTGTGTTTAACATGGAACAAAACACTGCAAGCACTTTTGTAGGTGAATTGCCATCAATCAGCTTTTGAGACCTGATATATGGTTTGGAAACTGAAACTCTTTTGGAGCATTCACAACCATTAATAGCGGTGTTTAGCAAGGGGTATTCTGACTAAATACTGTAGTTCAAAATGTTACATAGTATAAAACGTACGATGAAATAATAAGTAAATGGCGGTGTCCATAACTTCTTACACACAGCCCTTGTTGTTATAACTTGGTCAGCTCTCCAGCTTTAACCCCAGGAGGCCAAACTATTTGGTCAAAATCCAGCAAAGATATTTTTAATTAATCGCATTATTTTCAGAACACTACCATAAAACAATAGGCCTGCTGGTTATTAAAATGAGATGTGTTTACATTGGTTGCCAAGTCACTCAATCTAATTATCTGGCACCAGAAACATCTTCCTGAATGCATCTCTTCTACTGTGTAGACCCAGCTTGCATGAAATCTTAGTTGAAGGAAGCTGTAAATTGTTAAGCACTACTGAATGCTTTCCCAGTCCTTGATTCTATAGAGTGTATAAGAACCCCGTCTGTTAAGATGTCTCTGGGAAAATAATTTTTTGTAATCTCTAACGAATGTCCTCTCAGGTTCTCCATCTGTTGCCAGAACTCCAAACAAAAGGACCTTTATCTCTGATTCTGCTCTACAAAATGGTTTGGAAGAGCTGCACTTGTAGCATTAATGTTAGGGGCTGGGAGTAGGGGTATTTGAGTTTCTGTGTAGTCTTTGCACTTGGAAAAGGAGTGCTCAGTGTTCCCAGACACGGAAGGTCAGTGAAAGTGGGAGAGAGAGAGAGAGAGAGAGAGAGCAGAGAAAAGGCTTCAGTAGAGTTCAGCAGTGTAGGTCAGGTGCACCGAGGTCGGCTTCTTCTCTGGTCAGCTTCCAAGGCGCTGGTTCCCCCTGTGCGGTGACGTAACTCAACCCTGGAAACCCGCCACCCGTTCCTCGGGTTCTGGGGGTACAGAGTGTGAAATGAGCGAGCATTGTCCTGTTAAGACGCTCAACTGTTGGTGGAGCAAGCACTCGGGCAACGAAATGGCACTTGATTAGTTTTAGTGGAAACAACCCCCCCCCCCGGCTTTGCTCGCCTGTTCTGTGTGTGTGTGTGTGGTGCAGGGTGAGGGGAAGGCTGGGAGGTGGGGACAGGAAGTGTCCCACATTGTAGAGACGTTCCGCTTGAGTCAAGGTATTCTTCCTTTCCTCCCCGTTTGGGACAACCCGCCTGTGTCCTGACGTGCTCCCTTTGTGGGGACTTCTTGTGAAACGGAAAAGCCGTTTTGGAGGGGGAATCGTTAATGCTGTTTGGAATAAGCTTTTCCCCCCATTTATTAAAAAATCCCTAAAGCAAGCAATTTCCTTTCACGATTCAAAGTCTGGGACTTTTGTCTTTGCTTTATCTTTGTCCTAATGCTTTTTTTCACTCTGCCAGTGTGCTTGGAAGATACATTAGGAATATTGTATGTCGTAGCACTTGTACATGTACTCTGTCCTGCAATGGCTCTTGTATTTGTGAATATGCATTCTTAAGCGTTAACTAGGCAATTTCCCTATTGGGCCTGTCCACAGATGATAAATGTACCGATGGAATGTGCTGTTGTCTTTCTCATGTGCTCACAGCAGTGCTATGGGAGTTATGTAATTAATTGTTGTCTCATTTTGCTGATATCTTGGATAACAGATTTAATACCAAAATTGGGAGTTCAGTACAGATTGGGACAATTTTCAATTTTCATGGCTGTAAATAGAAAAAAAGGGATGTTCCCTCTCATAGCCAAGTATGACCGAAAGAGCCAGTTTTAGATGTAGAGATGTGGCTGCACATTGCCTTTCCTCCCCTTCCCTACTACTCCCACATCTCGCTTAATGCATTGCTTTATTATTCTTCCAGTGACACAGACGGCACAAATTTCCCTTTCCTTCGCGCACAGACGATGGAATGATGGAGGGAGGAGAAATCGCGCTTCGGTCCAAGTTGTTCTGCGTGATTTACACTTTTGCCAGTGCTTAACAAGCCTCTGAGGAGGGAAACTTAGCTTTGAGTCTCTCCCGAGTCCTCATTCCCCCCCAATCTGTTTGTTATTCCAGGAGCAGGAGGAAAACAAAGGAGCCACCAGCTGGCCCGAGTTCTACATTGACCAGTTGAATTCCATGGCGGCCGTAAGTATAAGTAATTGTCATAATGGTGGAGTTGGAACACTTTTACCCGTAGAGCCAATACATCACTGCTCCGGGTGCTCTCAGGGCTGTCATTAGAGAACTATGCGATCTGTTAGCTTGCTGTATTACATTAGCCATTATATGGTCTCTGTCATTTAATAGGCATTTTTCCCCCTGTACAAGCTAATTGGCTTATTATACTTAATTTGAGGAAAATTTAAGAAATTATAGCTATTTAGAAGTACAGGATTAATGGATGTTTTCTGTCAGACCCCAGTCAGGCTTTGCTTGGGGCGATACTGCTGGTAGGTTTTTTATGATGGAGCATGTCCCACATATCTGTAAACAGCATTAAAACATCCATAAAAACAGCTCCAATTTTCTGCCAAGGATAAACAAAATGGCAGAAAGGGTAATTGTACACCTCTGTGACGTGCTTATTAAGTTTATCAGGTATTTTAATGGGTATGAACACTGCGTGAGTTTCTGGAGGAAGTCTGTGGTTATTATGAACATCAGTATCTACTTCCATAGGCACCTCATGATTAGTAGAGAAGAAGGCCATTTGATTGGAATACTTATAATCACTCTTACTGACACCTTCATTTTCCTAGATTAGATTGACTTTGAGCATTAATAGTTCAGAGTGAAAGATAAAGGTAATGAATTGCACTGGTGGGGGCAACTTTTCCTCATTCAGTGTATGTCCTGTAGTCAGGATTACGGTTTAAAACCATTTATATGGTGAGTAAACCATTTGCAAGCAAAACAATTTTAAGAAGACTTGTTTGTGTACTCTCTCCGATAACTTGTCTGATCTTCAATACATTATTTTCAGTTTTTCTTCCCATGCCCAAACCTCGTAAAGATCAGATACTCTGTTAGGGCACTTTTTGAATACATCACACAGTAATGATCATAAGCAAATCTCACTCGATATTCCCCCACGATATGTTTGCGGTAAAATGAATTATTTATACTTTGTGGCTTGACAAGTGGAAGACGTGAGTGAATGTGTTGGGAGGTCACCTAAGAGAAGGAGTATCAAAGGTTATTCAAGAAGAAAAGTGTAGGTTGAGCTGTCCCTTGTCTCGCCCTGACAAGCCCAACCGACTCGACACTTAAAGACAGCTTTCAGCACGCTGTCAAAGAACCGTACCGAAATTTGGCTGGGGTTCGCGTCCTCCCCTCGAGAGGGCGTGAATTCAGTAACACGACTGGAGGCCCTCCCTTTAGAATAACAGTGATGAAGCAGAACACCTGACATGTAGGGTTCTTTTGCTCATTAATCTGGGCTGTGGCCTGACGTTCCCCCTTTTGTTGTGACAACCCAAATTGGGCGGAGGGGCTCAGAAGACTAAATAAACACATAGGCTTGTTCGGAGTGGGTCCGACACCACTGTGGGGGATTAAAGGGTTGGTGGATGTTCTCCCAGCCCTGCTTTCACTACCCGATTTGTTGACATGATCCCGGGAGACGTCCAGCTGGGACCGTAGGCCCTTATTTATGTATTCCCACCCAGGGAAGGGGGACAGAGGGCATGCGTGCGGTCAGGGCTGCCTGGTCCCTAAACTGCACTCTACACCACACGCCCGGAACTGCACTTAATTTAACTGCCCCATGGCAACTTTCATTGAGAAAGGAGGAAATTCATCAGTGGAAGGCAAATAAAAGGGCTCTTGGTCAGGGGGTTCGGATGCAGCCCTTGACTGGTTCTAAAAGGGACTATTGTGTTACTAGGCAGGGTTGTGACCTCTAATCTACCCCCCTCATGCTTTGTAAGTACAGACCTTAGTGAAACCTATGGAATGGAAAGTTCATCTGTATTTTTTGCCCAATAGAGGAAGACTCTCCTGGCCCTGGAGAAGGAAGATGAAGAGGAGAGGAACAAGACAATTGAGAGTTTGAAGACAGCTCTGCGGACACAACCCATGAGGTAATGGTCAATGATTCATTATAAATGCCACGGATCATGCAAAGCATTCAATGTAGTCATGTAGCGCACACTTTGCTCATATACTACACACACACACACACACACTCATAGCACTGTGACCTCAGAAGCACCAAGTTGTGGAATACCAATGATGCAGTAAATGGAACTAGTTCCCCAGCCCCTTAGTGTTCTGTTTAACCATGTCTGCAATAGCAACCATGCATTATTTAAGAACACTCAGTAATGCCTCAATACTGTGAGGGGAAGAAATAGGTTACCAAGCTCTAACAATGTAAGATCTGTAACTACATGCCTATACATGGGTAAACAGATGTAGCGGGTTTTCTCTTGTGGCAACACAACGGTAGTAAACCCCCATGAAAAAGGCAATGGTTGACTGTGGATCTATGTGAGGGGGAACTGACTGGGTTGCTTGCAAACAAAGTCAGCCCCACACTCTCCAACTCTCTCCCTGCAAGCCGACCACAGAACATCTAGGCCTTGTGAGACATGGTGAGGTTGGAGAAGGGCTGTCTCTCTCATGGTGCCAGCGTCTTGCATTACCACTTTAGTGTGAGTTTATGGCATCTGCTTGTGAGGTAACTCATGCTGAAGCATCACAGGGTGTTTTTGCTCAGATTCCAAGCTGAAGATAATCACATAATAAGTGCAAAGGATAGTATTTGAACTATTTAAATTGAAGAGAGAGAACGGTGTTAATACTGGTCCCTAATCTCTTCCTTATAACAAGAAAGTATGTAATGTACCTAAAACTTAGAATTGCAGTTATGTCATATGAAGTACATAAAGGCATTTCCTCTTTATTGGATACAGTCAGGTGCAGATGGGTAATACATAATTAAACTATATCAAAATATAAAATAGCCAAAAAAATAGCATATGTATTTTGCTTCCCTTAATTTGAGCTAAAAATTCATCATTGACTTCATTTATTTTCACACAGTAGGCAGAGTTCAGTGAGTTCCCTGTACATTACAGTATGTTATGAAAAAGCACATGGCAGCTTTTGTTAATTCATTATGCTCAGGGTGTCACAAGACCATTTATTTTAAGGTCAATGAGCTCATTCATGATTAATCACAAGGCTGCATTCAACATGCTCCTTCACTGAACAATTAGTGGCCACTTCCTCTCTTGAATGGTACTTCATTAATAACGTAGTGCTAAGCCACACGTCTACGGATTGCTTATTCACACACAGAGTGTAATATGTCTCCCTGCTTTCAAAGGCTTAAATAGCCTGTGTGCTTAAGAGGTTAGGTTTCCACTGCTCTCCATTCATCTCTTCTCCTCTGGCGTCCTGTCAGTCTGCCATTGGACGGTCTTCCGCCCTCACCCTTCTATTGTGGCACTTGTAATTAATGAGGTTTTTATGAGGTCACTGAGGCCTAATGAGATCTTTGTTTTGAATTGCACTAGGATTAAGACAAATGTTTAAGACCTGTTAATTATAGATGATAAGCCCAATAAACCGTGACTTTTTACTTGGTTGCGTTGTTTTGGTCATGTCTGAAACCAGCATTTAACTGCATTTGCAAATGTTGATTAACAGGTAAGGGTGAAGGGCAATATTTTTGTGTAGTAGTCCAATATGACTAATCTGGTGGTACAGTTTCATCGATGTGCCAGCTGCTGATAAATTAGATCCCCACAGAAATGTGAAATGTAAAAGTGAACCATGTATTAATTTATTCTTCCTGTCTTTTATCCTCAGATTCGTAACCAGGTTCATTGACCTGGATGGGCTGACATGCATCCTGAACTTCCTGAAGAGCATGGACTACGAGACCACGGAGTCCCAGATCCACACCTCCCTGATCGGTTGCATCAAGGCACTGATGAACAACTCCCAGGGCCGCGCCCACGTTCTGTCCCACTCCGAGAGCATCAACATCATCGCCCAGAGCCTCAGCACGGAGAACATCAAGACCAAAGTGGCAGTGCTGGAGATCATGGGCGCCGTGTGCCTGGTGCCCGGCGGGCACCGGAAGATCCTGGAGGCCATGCTGCATTACCAGAAGTTCGCTTGCGAGAGAACACGCTTCCAGGTGCCAAACCCCACTCAGCCATCGCATAGAACATGGTTCTTATTTAGATTTATTCGCTTTGAATGCAATGATGTTTACCTTCCAGTAATATGTAACTTGGGTTTGATACTTTGGAATTCATTTTCAGACGTTGGATAAAGCTTTCTTGTTTCTTTCCTGAATCATCAATTGTTAAGCTGTTCAACGAAGAATAAAAGTATATTTTGTCAGTAGTTCTTTGATGAGGAAAAATAGATGGCATCTTTTTTCTCATTATTATTGGCTACATATACTTGTGGTAACTCTTACTGACTGAGTACAACAAGCCGTACTGTCCTCGTGAATTAGAGCCTCTCATTTGGATTCCCTGTCGCGATGCATGGTGTAATATGGAAGTTGAGTCAAACTGTGGGGTGTAGCCCAAGTGCCATCATTGACTGATGACTGACAGAGTCCTTGCTTGTGTTCTCTTCAGACCTTGCTGAATGATCTGGACAGGAGCACAGGGCGGTACAGGGACGAGGTGAACCTGAAAACGGCCATCATGTCCTTCATCAACGCCGTGCTCAGTCAAGGAGCCGGGGAGGTGAGTGGCCAAGCTCCTCGCTTCGTGTTCACACGTCCTGAAGCACACATTCTGTCCCTTTGAAGAACTCTAATATGTAATATGGTATTGCAGACGAGCCTGGAGTTTCGGATCCACCTGCGATACGAATTCCTGATGTTGGGAATCCAGCCGGTTATCGATAAACTGCGATCCCATGAGAACGCTACGTTAGACCGGTGAGTTAGGCCATTGTGTGCGTCACGAGAAGGAGCTTGATATTCCACCTCTCGTCCCTGACTGACCCCAGCACTCTGCTTTCTCAGGCATTTGGATTACTTTGAAATGCTGAGGAATGAAGACGAGCTGACCTTGTCAAAGCGGTTTGACTCTGTAAGTCCTCCTCCATTGATCTGTTTGCTGAGTTTTCAGAATTTCCCCTCCATGAAATCAATGTTCTGAGGTCTCTGTGGTTGTCTGTTTGATTTAGGTGCACATAGACACAAAAAGTGCCACCCAGATATTTGACCTCATCCGAAAGAAGATGAACCACACCGATGCATATCCGCACTTTATCTCCGTCTTACACCACTGTCTCCTCATGCCTTGTAAGTACCTGCAGTAGTGCTACTATCACCCAGTCTTTATTGGGCGGTAGTGTGGCGTAATGGTTTGGAAACTGAGCTTGTAACGCAAAGGTTGTGGGTTTGATTCTCGTGTGCGGTGCTGCCATTATCCTCTTGAGGAAGGTACTTAACCCGAGTTGCTTCTGTAAAAATATCCAGCTGTATAAATCCATTATATGAAAAATATAATCTGTGCAGGTCACTCTGGATAAGAGCTTCTGCTAAAATGCCGTAATGTATGTTGACACTGCCAGTTAAGATTTAGCAGCGTAATCCATATAGAAGCATATAGGATCGTGTGTCGGTCCCTCACCCTTTGATTTAGATGCTAATTCTCTCTGAAGGGGATGAGACTTGGGTAAATATGATCTCCTGGAGGTTTGTGAGGCCCGGCTCCAAAAAAACAGCTGTGAGACCTGCTCCAAGTCACGGACCAGGAGCTGACAGCTGTCTCCAGCCCTGCACTGCTCTTCTCTCCAGGGCCTCGGCCTCTGAATAACCAGCAGTGTAGCAACTCTTCTTCTCTTGACGTTTTTTCCTTTTCCGTGTTTTACCGAGCTTCTTGCACAATGGTCTTTGTTCTGCTCAGATAAGAGAAGCGGGAACACGGTTCAGTACTGGTTGCTCCTTGACCGCATCATGCAGCAGATGGTTCTTCAGAACGACAAGGGTCACGACCCGGATGTAACGCCACTGGAGAACTTCAATGTGAAGAATGTGGTCCGAATGTGAGTGCCTGTCTCATGAAAGCAGAAAGTGTGTTCAAGGGCAGGGTATTGACGAAACCCATAGCCCTTGATCTGACCAGTTCTCATGGTGTATGCAGTATGAGCCTTCAAACAAATTCATTTTTGAGAATGTGAATTTTTACCTGCCCTTATAGTTTCCATCTCTTTCCGAGTTTATAAAAATGTAGAGATAAAAACACTTTACTTGTATTTAAGATTAATTTCAATAATATTTTTTAAAATAGGCATAAAACATGCCTTGAAAATATCGATCTGACACACTACATTACAACCAATAACTTTTGGCTCACAGCTTTTATCTGTCCTCTCAGTTTTTGTAATCACCCACCACAGCTTGTGTTATGAGTTCTGTTTTGGGTTGTCCATGACATTTTTATTTCATACATCTCCTGTACTGTCTTTTAAATGGTAGAATATTAATGTTTCTTAAATCATCATCTGGAAATCCTAAGCCTTTAATATGCCCTACAAATCAGACCCATAATCTGCAGATTATTTAGGGATTTTAATAATGTGTATCAAAAGAATGTAATCCTAAATCTGGAATAAAGGTGGTTTAAATTGATTTGAGGTTATAAAGATTTAGTACATTATTTAATGTCACATTTTCATACACTAAAAATGTAAGATTTTGTATAACCCTTACTGCAGGACTACAGACATTTCCTGCTTTTAGGTATTCAAGTGTGTTATGACTCAAAGTTCTTCCAGCCAACCCATTAATAAATGAAGGGTGCTAATAAAACACTATTGGCATACTGACAGTCAGGAAGAAATCTGACCTTTGTGGAATTAATATTTGAAATGTTGACCCCCTCTTTTCTTTAAACCCACACAGGTTGGTCAATGAAAATGAAGTCAAGCAGTGGAAAGAGCAAGCAGAAAAAATGCGGAAAGGTTGGTTGATGAATTTCAGCTGTTCTGGTGTCCATTTTTGAAAGTTTTCTCCTTACTGTTGTTAGTGTGAGGGAGGGTCCTTGCTGCCGAATGGGAAGGTTTGAGGTCCCCTTTTTCTGTGGGACGCCTTGTGACCTCATCTGTTGGTCCCACAGAACACAATGAACTGCAGCAGAAGCTGGAGAAGAAGGAGCGCGAGTGTGACGCCAAGACGCAAGAGAAGGAGGACATGATGCAGACGCTCAACAAAATGAAAGAAAAGCTGGAGAAAGAAACCGGCGAGCACAAGCTTGTTAAGCAGCAAGTGGCTGACCTCTCCACCAGGCTGCATGACCTCAGCACCGTAGGTCACACTCCCACAATCCTTTCTTCCTGCAACAAAGAGCCAATGCCAATGACATTAGTGAGGGGATGTACATTGTCCCTTCTTTCAGTGCACTGAATTATAGGACTGATTAATACAATGACCTCCGTTTGGCTTAAGTCATTTACATGGCTGACATTTTGAATGACATTTTAAAAGGTGCCAGACATATATATATATATATATATATAATTTTACTGCGTGTCTGTACTGACATTGTGTTTTTAATATTTCCTAAATTATTTCTGAATGCTGTGCTAGTACAGCCCTTTACATGGAATGTATCTCCTGTCCCTGTCTCAGCTGAATGTATCTTTGGTCTTTTCAGAGGCCCAACGTTGGCATTCCTGGGGGTCCTCCCCTCATACCAGGACCCCCGGGTGCTCCCCTACCTCCTCCTGCTCTACCTGGTGGCTTTCCTCCTCCACCTCCACCGCCTCCTGGGGGAGGCCCTCCACCCCCACCACCTCCACCAGGAGGACCTCCACCTCCCCCAGGACTCCCTTTATTTGGTGGGCTACCTCCTCCTGGGGCACCTTTGGGACCAGGCCTCAAGAAGAAGAACATCCCCCAGCCATCCAACCCTCTCAAATCATTCAACTGGGCCAAGCTTGCAGAGGTGAGCACAGCAACACAGCCTGTCAACTAAACTCAATGGATAAGAAGCCAAAAGCGGGCTCTTAAAAGGTTTCAGCTGTGGTCTACTGCTCTGTAACTTTGATTGAGATTAGGTTGAAATAAAGACTACAGCTATACTCATCTACTTCGACTGTACTGTTTTTTTGATATTTCTGCACAGAATAAATTGGAGGGAACAGTGTGGACAGACGTGGATGATCTCAAAGTTTTCAAAATCCTGGACCTGGAGGATATTGAGAGAACCTTCTCGGCGTACCAGAGGCAGCAGGTAGAGTTCGGTGTGAGCGCAGCAGAGGGGTGACTAAGACGTTCAGGAAACATTCAGTTCAGCACGCTCCTCTGTTCTCTCTCCTATAGGACATGCAAACAATACTCACATGATTGTGCATGATATGCCATCCTGAGAATGTCGCAACTTTGCCTAGGCTGCTCCAGCTAGTGTCACAGCTGGTAAACACATGCATGTTTTTGGCTTTGCACTCATGAAACCACAAAAGAAGTGCACCGCCATTTTGTCTCCTTAGTTTGGCACAAGGGCTGTCTTTAAGAGTAATACATACAGATTTATAACTGCTGTACTGTTCCTCTGGCTCCCAGGGGAAACTAAGTAATGTAAATGCACAATTCTAAATGACACCAGACATTTGATATTAAAAATAATTTGGTACAGTTGGTTTTTCCAGTCAGCCAATAGCATTTCATTTAAACTGCCCAGGCCTTTTCCGTTGCTGCATGCAGAAGACAATCAGTAATAAGCTTATGAGCAAGATTGCTTTGTTTTATTTGTTTAAAAGCTTTCACCTTTCACCGTACTGCTATTGCTTAATGAATCTGTCCCAGATAAATATCCTTTAGTGATTTTCAGTTTATTATATATGTTATGCAGTTTGTACGATTGACAATATAATTGTTTCAAGTGCTTTCAATTATAATTGAGATTTAGTCATTCGATTGATGTTTACTACACATTTAAAAAATGTAAATTTTACTGGGACAGAATCTTTTTATTTGAGAACATTTAATCTCTTCAGCACCACATGACATATTGCAGTAAAACTGATGTGGTTACATTGATTTTTTAATTGCGGTTGTCCAAATGAGCCAGCCATCTTAAAATACTTCAATTGTGATCATTACAAAGGCATTGTGGTACTGGAAAGGTTCAAATGAATTGTCCTTGTTTTTCATGGCAAATGCACTGGAAATGTTAGCACGTACTGATTATCCTTTGACCAGCATTCACCCGTAGTTCACAACCAACCTCTCCTCCCATGAGCCTTTGCTTACCCACTGGGTTTGTCTCACATGCACCAGTGGACGATGATTTGCTGTGTTGGCTCTTATGGCTTTGTTGCACTGTGCTGCACTATCATTCTAATGAATGCTGCGTTTCCCCTGCTTCCTGCCTGCATTTTAGGACTTCTTAATGACCAATAACAGCAAGCAGGTGAGTGATTTCTCTGCTTTAGTCACAATGTTTTTAGTCACAAGTTGTCTTTGTCTGCGTCTTTATTTTTTGCTAGTCTTTGTCAGCATCTGTGTTACATGTTGAATGCCTATGATTTAATGTTTTTCTAATATTATCTTTGCGAGTCACTTGATCACTATATTTTTAAAATTTCCATGGCATTCCGCTCTAGCAAGCCGCAGCATTACAGCTGACCAAAAAATGTCCTTGATTCTTTAATTTTGAAAAACATCACATTGATGAGTGAACTGTTTCAGTTTATTAGTTACCATTTCAAGATGTTTCTGCGCGTAATTAGCCATACTGGCTTTGTGGCATGCGAACAGCTGGAGCCCTGAAACAATAAAAAGTGCCAGATTTCCGTTAGTTGAAAACAAGCTTTGTGTAGATCTAGTGCAGATCTGCTTCCCCATCCCGAAATGTACACATCATCGCCGGACATGGCACTCCTCACAGTGAGTTGTGTTTTATGTCCCAGTCAAACGGCACAGGCCCTTCTGTCCGTGCCTGTTTGATGTACGCTGCTCAGTTTTCAAGTCGTGTCTGTATCCGCCTGTGTCTGTCCACGTGTGCGTGTTTTATGGATGTGTTATTCTACTGTGTCTTGTCGGCTGGTTGCTACATGAAGATATTTGGTGTGGAGGCAATGCGAGGCAGCAGGTGGTGAGCCCACCACACTGGCCTGGGGAAAGTGTCTGATAATTAGGGCTGACCCACCTCCACCTGAGGCAGCCGTGGGGGTGGGCCAGGATCTTCCCTTTGTTACTATAGATTTTTGGGCATTTTATTAGCTGTAACAAAAATGGACCTTCCTGTTCTTGATTACTTTCCATTAAAAAATAGTTTTCAGAAATAAAAAAAATACACATTGGAAATACATCACCAGTGTTTGACGTCTCAGCATAGTTTTCAAAGGCTGTGCTGATGAACAACACAGATAATGTATGAGGTAGTTCGTTCGTTCAGTTCATTTTTTAAACAGATTATGAGCTCAGATAAAAATCTGCAGTTTGTTGTTGCCAGAGCATGTTTCATTTAATTAAATGCAGTGTTTGTCCTTTCCGGTTTTCTCCGTCCAGAAAGAGACAGAAGACGACTCTCTAAACATTAAAAAAGTCAAGGAGCTGTCCGTCATCGATGGCCGCAGAGCCCAAAACTGCAACATCCTTCTGTCTCGGTGAGTCTTTGACCCTGGCAATGGGGTGTTCAGTCCTTTTCTGTTCAGGATGAAGACACTTCTGTGTGATCAGATTATTCTGGTAGAGACTAAAATCAGCTTCATAGAATTATTTTCATTGAGTGCTTAACAGCCATGTACATTATGCTAGCCTTACCTCACTGTCAAAGAATTTTTTTATTGACTTACTGTTTTGCAAGTTTCTTCTGGGAAATCATTTTTCCCATCTGATAGAATGTTTTTTGACTTGGCCAAGAACTATATTTAACCTTTCAGTATGGAGAAGGTGTTGGCCTGGGTTCTTCTCCTTCATGCTCAGTCACCTCCTTTCTGGTTTCCATGGCAGCAAACACACACAAAGTCTATGTTCACATAACTTTTAGGCATTCTTATTTTACAGCCATGACTGAAACCTGGAATTGGCTATTTTAAAATTAAATAATTTTTTGAATTCTTAAGATGAAAATTTATGGCGGCTATGGTAAGTGGTCATCCCTGTATTAGAGTAGAACGGTTAATCATGTTTTGAAACATTAGGGAAATTAAATGTCTTGTGTATTTTGTCCAAAGACAGGAAAACATTCATCAGTAATTTTACTTAGGTTTAGTTAGGAATAAGCAAAGAGAGTTTTAAAGACATTGTGAAGGAATTACAGTTAATGCAATCAAAATGAAAAAAGGCTGTAAACTATACATTTGTACTCTTTCTTTAAACGGGATACTCTGGGACACATACTGATGAAATCTGCCCCTTTTCTGAAAATTTCATTCATATATTTTATTTCCTTGGTTATCATCATGTCATTGAGGACTAATAATCTGTTCAAAACTTTTGTGATGATTAACTTTCCTCAGGGCATTGGCATGTAACTGTATGACTTAAAATAAACCAAAGCAACCAGCCACTGTTGGCTAGCCTCTGTACACCAGATAGATTTGCTTCTCGTCCCTTATTCAGTCTGGTTTGGCATCACAGACAGGCAAGAAGCTTTCACATAGAGAGACTAATCCATTCAAGAGATGTCATATTCAAATGACATGCACTATTCCCATGATGTGTTCTTTTTAGCCAAACAGCAAATTTCATTAGCTGGGAATTGGATTCCCCCTCAGGACAGTCTGATGGGCAGTTTGGAAATGGGACAGCATTTGAAACACAGGACCTTCCCTAAATGCTTGTGCAGAATGGGTTGGCATGGGGGCTGGAGTGGAGACTTTTTTTTCTGGTTGTATATTTGTGTCCTTATATTTAGCAGTCTGTGACCACTTCTGACACTTCAGGGCTGAAAGATTACAGAGCCGATGGTGGGAGAGAGCTATGGTCTGGCTGGGTTGGGGTTCGTGGTTTCAGAGGGCAGGAGGGTGCGCTCTCAACGGGTAGGAATGAGTGGTTTTTAAGGGGTCTGAAAGTCTGCAAATGTGCCACTATGAAAAAAGGTGTGTTTTCAGTGTCCCTGAATATGGAGCCAAGGTAGTCCTGGGATAAGAAGCAGGTAGAATTCATTTGTCTTTCAGGATCAGAGTCAGTCATGAAGGTTTAAGATGGTGTTCTCTTGCACAGGTGGTCTGTATGAAAATAGGAGGGGAACTGATTTTCAGGGATGCTTTTAGTGCTGTGAGCATGTGGACCTTCCTGTTGGAGCATGTAACTCACAAAAAGTGGGCTTCGGCTGAGGGATTCCAGCGCTGCTGGCCCTTGCAGATGGTATGCGAGGTGTGGAATGTGTAATATGTGGACCAGATGTTCCAGTGAAGTCAGCACGGTCTCTGGTCTGGTCGCAGGCGGCCTGAGGGCACCAGCTTTTCTGTGGAGTGACACAACCCTGTATTCATCTGCCTTCTATTTTGCCAGGCAGATTAAAGAGGGGATGAAAGCGGGGTACTTCAGTTGTTCTGGGAATGTTCTGGAATATCTGGATCATTGCTTGATGTGGAGGAGCTGCATAACATAGGCCTGTTTAACCAGTAGTGGAGAAATGAATGTGTGCTGTGGTGGGAAAACTTTTTTTCATTCAGCCAAGTGTATTACATTTCCACGGTCTGAATGGTAGAAAATGTAATTATTGGGCTGGGAATGGTGTCAGCTGATTGGCTGATGCACAGATTCTCAGAACCAATGCCATGCATTGCTTGTATTACAATCCAGCCCATCCAGCACATATAGCCACTGTTGGATGAGAAAATTAGCCAGGCGGACTGAGTTCACTTTTTTAGCTGATGAGAATTATGGGCTTCAGATGCGTAACTACAGGGTGAGCAGAATCTTCAATGAAGACATTGATACTGAACACCCAGGCAGGCACACACCAAAGGCTTTTGATTGAAGGGCTCTCTAACTGCACAGCCCTCAAATGTAATTAGTGTAGGTCTCAGAGAGACTTGATCTTCTCGGTGAAACAGCTGTTGGGCTCGGGCTGTATTTGTCCGCAAGCTCTGGGTTCAACATGGTGAACCTGTTGGATGGAGACACCAGGACTCCAGGATTCCATGATGTGTAATGTGCCTTCCTTTATTGAGCTTCATAAAGTTATATCAGTGGCAACACACCTGTGTGTGTACACACATCTAACTCCAAACATGAAGCTGAAGAGTTATGTAGTCTGCTGCGCTGGCTCCACGTGTTTCACATCCTCTTGGCCCGGGCTTTCCCTCCTTTTCTGTTTATGTTTTTCTTCCTTCTTTCTGGCAGAGGACCTGTGAGTGCCCATGAGCCAGTAGAGATTTTCAGAGAACAGAACCGCTAGAGCTAAGGCTGTCAGACACCTGTTCTTTTTGGCCTGTTGGCGAGAGGCTGATCAACATCTCAGAATATTCTGTTTCCCTCAAAGGCAAAATGCCCTGGGCAGAATCTGTTTAGATCTGCGCTTCCCTTTTCCTGAAACCAGACGTAAACAAAAAACAGCGCCGTGGCTCTTTTATGACTTTCAAAATTAATTGCAAGGTATCACAGTGGTGACAGTGTTGAGTTACCTGTGACACTAGGGCATCACTGCATGCTTAAGTGCAAGTGGCAGACTGCTAGTCATAGATTTATAAAAATAAATAAAATTAAGGATTACTTTAGGAAGCTTAACCACTCCCGGCTACACTCATTGCAAAATTGGACTGCTCCCTCTTTGGCACAGAATGGAACATGTTCTTTTATTACCCAACACCGAGCCCTGCCGTCAGTTGATGACTGCCTGTCAAGGGAGCAGCCTCTAGAGTGATGTTCCTGTGCTTTTGTTCCAGGTTGAAGCTGGCCAATGATGAGATCAAGAGGGCCATCCTGACCATGGATGAGCAGGAGGACCTACCCAAAGACATGCTGGAACAGGTGGGTGCGGTGTGGAAGCGACAACACGAGGCCCAGGTGTGAGTGTGGATTTTCAGCACTTGCCCGGGGGAGAGATTTCAGCATTGCGGTGGAATCCTCAAGCCCTATCTTGTCCTCAGGAACAGGGAGCATGCTATGAAAGACTTAATTGGCAGCAAGGTTTAAGATGCATTTGGTGCTCAGGAGCATTGCAGAGAACTCTTGCATCATAATCCTTGCAGACAAATAAGCATACATTTTCCCATTCAAGGGAGTGGCACACTAACATTGTTGGATGGAGTTATAAAGTTGGCAGTGTAAAGGATTGGGGGAAATGAGGTCATCATGATAATGATAGGCCAAAAGGTTTCCCCACAGCAGACTACATCCTGGTAAACAGGTACGCAGACCTGATAAAACTGGTAGAAGTCTGAAGTTGGACAAGAAGATTATGGCCCTGAAGAAAGATCTGTCCTTTTTTTGTTTGCAGTTCAAACTTCCACTTCCATTCTTTTTGTGTTGATCAGTATTAATGGTAATATTGAAACTTGTGTTGATGGGTTATTTATTTCTGGGATTGTATTGCCCCTTTCCAGTCATTTTATAATATCTGCTAAGCAAAGACGTTTTTCAGTAGTATTCAAGGCTGTAGTTCAAGCTCTTAAGCAGATGCAATTACTGAAGTATGTTCAAATTTCACATGATATTTTACTGCTTCAATTTAGGTCACAGTTATATTATTAAATTAGTTATTTATGTGAAGCTGCATCAGGACTGTAGTTGCATGCGGGGTGGAAGAGTATTTGTTGTGGCAGTCCAAAATGCTTTTTAAAGGATTTTGCAGACAGTGAACATCTGAATGCTGTTAGGGGGTTGACCGGTAGCCCTGCAGGCTGAGCTCTAGAAGACATGGAGCTCAGCAGGTGACCTTTCAAGTCAGTCTCTGGGGAGGTTTAGCAAAACAGGAAAAACAGACAGTTTCCTCTGTGGATCTCTGACTTACCATTCTTCATTCTGGTCCGCTGATATCTCATCAATTACCCTGAAAGTAAAGGAGGCATTTTGTTGCATCGCGACAGAATCTATTTGCCTCCTACCTCATATAATTGAGTGGCATATGATTTGGCCCTGATGCAACGATGTAAAAAATGTGTTTTCAACATCTAGATTTGAGGACTCACCCTTGCCTTTAGCCTACACAAACTCATAATTTCCCCATTGCTGCACGTCTGCCTTGTGACGTGTGGTGCGTGTTTGGGTTTCGGTGTGGTTTTGGGTGTGCCAACAGCCTGCATACCTGACAAATGAAATCTTCTCTGTTTGTGTTCTTGGCCTCTGTTTCTTGTATCTAATTATCAAACTGTTAATCTTTTGTATTATATTTTAGTTTCAGTTTTACCAAGACATCTCATCTTATTGCTCTTATAGCGGTAGCACTAATAGGAGTAGTCATGCTACTGATCTGATTGAGATAATTTGTCCCTTTTAACCCTTGAAATGTTTTCTTGGCTCCCCAGCTGCTGAAGTTTGTCCCTGAAAAGAGTGACGTAGATCTCCTGGAGGAGCACAAGCAGGAACTGCATCGCATGGCAAAGCCTGATCGTTTCCTGTACGAGATGAGCAGGTATGGTCTACAGGAACTGGCAAACAGGAACATCATAATTTTTACTGAAACACCTGGATGGTATGCAGAATGTTCTGGTCTGATTCCCGGTATAGCAGGTATAGCAGTCCAAAAAAATTATTTCCCTTAATTTAAGCAATTATGAAAGCTTTCTCTGGCTTTGATGAGCATGTGTTGGACATGTGCACTGAAATTTAAAACAAGTAGGTAGCTATTTGTTCTGAAATGCAAAATCGACTCTATTCAGAGCTTTTCAAAAGAAAATTTGCCAGTGATGACCATAGAAGTCAGTAAGGACAGATTCTTTGCCATGAGTCATCGTCTTAGTGCTGTGCCACAGGGCTTTGGACTCTTAATGTTCTTCATTCATTTATTACTAATTAAGGGGGAATCCCATGTGAAAGGGTTGGTTGCCAGTGCAGGAATGATGAGGCGCTCCAGGCTCGCTGTAAAATAGCTCTCCAGCCCTCTCAAGTGTGGGAACATTATGCCATTTCCTGCTCTGCTTGAGGGTACAGTTTAACATTGTCACAAGCTGTCACTGGCCCAGGAACCCTTGCAGTTCAGGAGGCCAGACAGCTTCTACATCTTGTACATACTTGTACACCTCTCCACCATAAACCATTCTGGCTATGGATGAAAGTAATATTACCTCCTTGTTAATAAACAACTGCTTTGAATAGTTAAGAAATGGAGTGGAATATATATAGTGCACATTATTATTTGCTTCGGGAGTAAAGCCACTTTTTCATTATACTGTATGAAAGCCCTTTCTATTTTGGCTATGGGAAAAGGCACTTCCTTCCAGGAATTGGTGATGTTCTTAATCACATTCCCTGAAGTGTTCTTGGCTCCTGAAAACAAAAGTAGCCATGGCGACGGCCTCTGGAGCTGGTGTAGACAATGAGAGGGTTAAGTCTCCAGTGATAATCCCTACTGCAACGCTAGCCGTTTGTTTTCCCTTTCTTAATATTTTGTTTTGATTGTCATCTTGCATTAAGCTGTTAAATGCTGTACTAGCATGTACGTGCTGATGGGAACTTGCAGAGGGACTAAGGAGCAATTTGTGACTAATTGAGACCTTTTACAAGCTGGTTTCAGCTCCCTCTGGTGCAGGCTTGTTAGAGTTCTGTTTAAATTGACCAACATTAACTGCCTTTTTTTTTTTACATCTGTGTGATAGAATTAACCACTACCAGCAGAGGCTACAATCCCTGTACTTCAAAAAGAAGTTTGCGGAGAGAATCGCTGAAATAAAACCCAAAGTTGAAGGTATATACCATTCATGTAAAACTCTCAATTGATTTATTTGAAATGGTTATGAAGATGGAAGCTGGTAGATTGGTATGCAACTGAGAGTAATGCTTATGTTGCCTAGCTGCACTTGTGAGGTTCATAACATGAAAAATGGATTTGAGTCTACTTGTTACTTGACCTGAAGGAACCTCTTGTCGTCCTCTCAGCTCTGACCAAGGCCTCTAAGGAGGTTGTGCAAAGTCGCAACCTGAAGCAGCTGCTGGAGGTGGTGCTGGCTTTCGGGAACTACATGAACAAGGGGCAGAGAGGAAACGCCTATGGCTTCAAAGTTTCCTCCCTCAACAAAATTGCAGACACCAAGTCCAGCATTGATAAGTAAGATCAGTTAAGGTTGTCTAGTATGAACTTTCACCTTTCAGTTCAGCAAAGCAACAGGCCCAACATATTGTGAAGTTGGTTGGGAACTGTACAATTTTAAATGCCCATGTGATTGCAGGAACATCACTCTCTTGCACTACCTGATCACCATCTTGGAGAAGAAGTACCCCAAAGTCGTGCTTTTCCAAGAGGACCTGCAAAATGTGCCTGAGGCTGCAAAAGTCAAGTGAGTGCCCAGGCCGAGCTGGAAGTTCTCATGTGGCAGTTGGAAAGGTTCTGATTCAGAATCATGAATCAAGGCGATCCACCTGTTTTTCTGCACACAGGAAGAAGACTGAAATTATGCCAACTATGAATCTCTATTTTTGTGCAGCTCCGAAATAGTGGAATTGTTATCAGTATTGCCAAATTTTATGGGTGGAACAGTCACTCCTAAATCGTAAATACCTCTTGATAAAAGCAGCTACTAAATGAATGTTATGGAATGTATTGGGAAAAACTCCTGATGTGTACTAATACAGTATAATGGTGTCTGCATTTCCATCATGTTTAGAATCATAGTAAACAACCCCATGCCTCTCTGTACAGGATTTCAGATAGTCAATCTTTATCCTGTTTCAAGGCACAGAAACATGTCTTCTCTGTAAGACTTCTGTGCAGTAGAACAATCAAACAAAAGAAATGTTGGCCAGAACATGCTCTATGTTTCTCCCGGGGTTGATGGGTGAGGTGAGTGTGTTACATAAAAAGCCAGAGTCTGATTGGTGAACCTGCTTGACTTACAAGAAAGAAAAAAATCTTATTCAGATCTGACATGGTCATTGTTTCTTGCCGAGGAATGGCTGCACATTGGCTTTACACAATGTGTCTGTGTTTTCTCACAACTTATCTTGGGAGAATGGCTGCATTTCAATTTTGCCTAAGAATTCAAATTAAACTATATTGTTCATCATGTATCTTTTCTGTGCCTGGATTAAGTCATTTCCGTTGTGTTTACGGGGTCACCCCAGTGTCACCACTGTTTCTCCTCTATGGATCATGTGACACAGCGTGTATGCATGTTGAGGCCTTGAAACAAAGCCCTGGCTGTGGAGAGCAGAAATAAGGACTCCACTGATCGGGAGCAGCCATCGGCTTTTGCAGATTTCATTATGTCATTTCTTGTGTATGTTTATGAATAGTGAGATGCTGTCACTAATTTCTCTCACAGCACATTTTAGAGAGGCTTTTTTTTCAAACAAGATAAATTGTTGAACAGAAAGGGGAAGGGTGAAGATCTGTTTTTAGTGTGGGTCAAGAAACCTTAATGGTCAGAGTTCACCTTTTAAATGGCACAGAAATAGTAATGAAGCATGGAGTGTCAATTTAATTCAACCTCATTCAGGTTTATGATGATCTTTGGTCCGTACAACTGTAAAACATATTAAAGTGTACATTGAAGTTGGACACAGGCGGCCACGGCCTTTCCTGTTTGTGAATAACAATGATTTGCGGAACAATAGTGTGACCGCACCTAAATGTTCAGCGGGGAATCATTGTCCAAGACGCTGGGATCTCCTTTCTCACCGTATCCTCATGAAAACCTGTTTACCATGGCCTTTGAAGGACCGTAACAGTGAATGTCTTTCCCGCTGTAGCATGACGGAGTTGGAGAAAGACATGAATAATCTGCGCAGCGGGCTCAAGAACGTGGAGAGCGTGAGTGGATGAATTTTATCATTCTCCTACACGTGAAGTGTAGTCATGTGGGTGCGCTCAAGGTTGCCCCCAAAATAAAATGACTTATTTCCCACAGTCCATTTGCTGTTTTCTTGCCAGTGAACATGGAGTTAGATTGTGACTACCCATTCAAAGTGGGGAATCATCAACTCATATACAAACTGTGTTTAGATTATGCTAACAATTGTTTTGGGGTAACAAATGCGTGGCACTGATTGGTCAGCTAGACAGACAGAGATGTAGCCTGCCTAGTGCACCATGGTGTCTGAGAATGATTGGTAGTTATGCATTTGTAGCATTACTGTCAACTCTGGCATGACTGCTGACTCTTCACCCTCCTGCCTGTACCTCCTCAGGAGCTGGAATTCCAGAAGAGCCGTCCTACACAGTCAGGGGACAAGTTTGTGTCAGTGGTCAGCCAGTTCATCACAGTGGCCAGCTTCAGCTTCTCTGACGTGGAGGATTCTCTTCAGGAGGCCAAAGAACTGGTGAGCAAGGAGTCCTTTTTTTTGTGTCTCGGCACAACCTACTGCCCCACCATCTTCTCATTTGACCCACTTCTAGGTCTCTCTAAACATCCACAGGATGCTGACCGAGCCCCTGTGAGAAATGACTGGGTGGAAACGCATGTCTCAGAACCACTCGCTGTATCTCATTCCCCGTTTGAATCACTTCTCAGAGGCATTGTCCTTACTTCCCTAGCTGTGTGAGAAGACGGTAACGTCAGGACTGGTGTATGCTGGGAAATGAACACGTGTGCGAATGCGGCTCCTGCGCTGCGTTCGGCCACGTTTTATTGGTCCAGCGCGGACACGCTAAGCTGAGCGGAGCTAACAGAGGAAGCGACAGACGGGCACGTTGTCGGCGTGTTTATGGGAATGCGGCGTCCTGCCCGATAAACAAATGCCTTGTTTGCAGTCTGCCATGTGTGGGATATGTGATCCATATGTGAAGGCTGGAGAATATCTGCCCACCAAAGCTTGTTAGGGAGAGTACCCAATAAAACTGTGTCCAGTGAAAATCTACTGACGTCTCCTGTGTTGCCTCTTGAGACAAATCTGGCCTCCTTACTTACAGAGAAAATGGATGTTGAAAACATAATGAATGGCTCATTTTTAATTTGGCTTGGTTCATTTTTTTTTCCTCATTCCTTTTTGGACACTTGTGTTTTAGGTTAGAGGAGCCATGTCAGTTTTGCCACTTGTGCCCAACTCTGTGGCTCTGAGCCACGTCCATGAAGGGCAGCCACAGGGCACAGCTAATCGTGCCATTTAGTCCCTTGAGCTGGGCCACGTTCCGTGGGCCCCTGAGCTGTAAGAGCCACCCTGCCTCCAGCACATTTGGTTCTGATATGCACCCCCATATGGCACTTATAAACACACATCAAAGGCATGCTGGGAGCACCGGCCCCTGGACTCCTGCAGGGAACGCCAGGGGCTAGACGTGTCACCAGTGCCCTCGAGCCACAAGAACCTTCCCATATATTTTCTGGCTTTGAGTGTTTTTCTTTTTGCCTTGGCTAATGACGTCCAGTTTAATTAGGGAGCTTAAAGCAGAACCAGAGATGCTGGGCGGTGTCAGGCTCCTCCCGGTTTTGGCCACGGAGCTATCCAATCAGCTGGTCCGGAGAGGAAAACCGACCCTGCTGTGCCCAGTGTGTGCGTATGTCCCGCTGCTTCGGATCAGAGAGCTCTGATGTTCCCATAAAGCTAATGGATGGCGGTAGTGAAGGCTCGATAGGGGTCTCGCTGTCGCTAATCCTGTAACTTCATCCCCGGCTGCGTGCCGCCAGGGAAAGGCCACAATTTGAGCGTGGCTCGTCCGCGCGCGACCGGAAAAAGAGCACCTATCTCGGCTTTGAACTGCTGCTTTAAAGTCAGTAATTACCGGCGGACTTGAAAGCCTTGCTCCGGGTCCCCGGTTTGTGTTAAAGTGGAGGAGTTTAACTCGCCGCTTGCTCTTGACTTAATGGGTCCATCTGCCGGCGTGGACGTTGGAACTATTGAAAACACACGGTCAATGTTTAACCGAGTTGGGGCGAGGATATCACTTTCAAACGGAGGCTTTCTGGCCTGCTGCTGTGTTCTTAAAGTGGCATGTGGAATGCATTTGATGCTACTGCGTTGGCGGAAGGATATTTATGTGTACGGTTACACCGTGTAATGGTGGGAAAAGGGAAGTAGCCACTGTTTGACAGGAGGAGGGGGAGACATACATCACTGCCTAAATGTAAATAAATGAAATGGGCAGTTTGGTTTTATTTTACCTTTGCCAGGGCTATTTTCCCATCATTTTACTGAAAGTACCTTCCACTTGGAGATAAGGTTGGGTACTGAAACATGGTACCACTATGTTACGGGTTCCCATATGTTCGGTACCTGCTGGACTGAATCGCAATGCTGGTTTCAGTGCCTCAGTTTGGTGCCACATTCAGTAGCTAACATTACAGTAGCTCTGTTGACTCAATCAGGGATAGCTGGTACTGTTAGTAAGCTAGCTCATGTGAAACTAGCTCAAAATGCCAAACGTGAAACAGTATAAATTTGAAGAAAAAGTAGAATTTAAACAAATAAATTAATTTGTTGAGCTTTTTTGGTCTTTATTTTAAAGAAGGTATCTGTTCAGGCACCATTTAGGCACTGGTGCCATTTAGCACCGATATTGGCAAAATCTATATGTACTTTACCCATGGCTAAGTCTTTGCCATTGTCTCAGCAAATCTTAAGACCAGTCTGGCCTCTGGGATCACAAGACCTATCCACTGTAGTGCCCACCACAGGCACCAGTGATCTCACAAACCAGGATCTGTCCCCATCCTGCCCTGATAAAACTGTGGCCAAATGTCATTCCCGACCTCTCCCTCAGTTCGAAAAGGCGGTGAAGCACTTCGGAGAGGATGTGACCCGGATGCAGCCGGACGAATTCTTTGGCATCTTCGACCAGTTCCTGCAGTCCTTCACCGAGGCCAAGCAGGAAAACGAGAACATTCGGAAGCGCAAGGAGGAGGAGGAGAGGCGGGCTCGCATGGAGGCTCAGGTGAGATGTCACCCTCGCGCCTTTTTTCCATCTTTGTCGCTCACGTGAGAGGGAAACTCCCGTACATGCTGTTTACTGTACATGTTGTGTCTGGCGAGTTTGGCCCGTAGCTGCACATTAGTTTGGTAGTTTGCGCTGGAGTTACTGAGCATGCTCTCAGATAGTGATGCAGTCATCTCAAGCCCACTGCCATTAAAATAGCCGCTGATAAAAACAAGGTGTCTATTTTTATCAGGTCCCTGTGTTGTTAACACTTACAGAACCAAACATGTGTTACAGAGGGAGAGAATGTATCAATCATAACACTCTCCACTCCACAGCCATAACACACTCCACATGCTGGCATAATGCACCATGCATGGAACACGCAGACTGAACCCCCCTCCTTCTAGATGTGACGCCTGCATTATATTAGCCCTGGTGTGGCCAGAACATGCCACGCTTCACCCTGTAGAGGCGGTGTTTTTGGGCAGGTACTGTACGTGCGGGCTGTGAGTGACTCGCTGTGCGTTTCGCTTCCCTCAGCTGAAGGAGCAGCGGGATAGAGAGCGCAAGGCGAAGAAGGCCGAGGAGGAGGACGGCGAGTTCGACGACCTGGTCTCGGCCCTGCGCTCCGGGGAGGTGTTCGACAAGGACCTGTCCAAGATGAAGCGCAACCGGAAGCGCGTTAACACCGCTACGACGGACAGCAGCAGGGAGCGGCCTGTCACCAAGCTCAACTTCTGAGGTGGGAGGAGCTACAGCGCCTTAGCTCCTCCCTCCCTCCCTCCCCCTCCACTGCCAGAGGCTCCTCCTCTTATCCTGCGTCTGCTGAGAAGCGCTCTTTTCCTCTGGTCACACCGCCCCCTAGTGGCAGGACCCAGCAGGTGCTTCCTACCGTGAAGCTGATTTACCCCTCATCCCCCCCTCCCCCTCCTGCAAAAAAAGAACGGTAAAGATAGCAGAAGCACAAATACTAAGAGGTTTTGTCTGTCTGGAAACAGATGACCAAAACAAAGGACATTCACTTGGATGAAGGCGAGAGTGGAAAAAACAGAAGTTCGGAAGGGCTTACTAGTTCCAACTGCCAAAATTTATATATATATTTTTAATCTTATTTTATTTGATATGACTGTGTTCAGTCAGTGTATGTGACCATGAATACTATGGTGCTGGTGCACTGTAGCTGGTAGCTTTCAGAATGAGAGCTGACTGCAGAGCTCAGGGTGCTGAACCTGGCCCCAGCTGGAGGTGGGAATGGGACAAACCACCGGGTATGTATGTGTGGGGGGGGGAAACCTCTGCTCAGCTGATCTTTACAATGGGGAATGGAGCGGACATGTCCTCCGTACTCCCCTATTTAACCTAGTTACCCTCCTCTTTAATGGAGAAGGGAAAGGTAATGTAAATGGGTTTTCCTTTTTTTAAATGTATGCAGTGTTAGCGCTGAGGGAGAGGATAAGAGAGCATGATTATTTCAGCCAAGAAGCCCAGAATTGCTACATGCTCACAGAGAACATTCTGCACCATCTTGAATGGCCGGTTTGTTTTTTGCTCCACAGACAGAACACAAAAGGAGATTCTCCTGCTCTGCGTTGAAGATGATTTTTTTTTCTAAAAATTTGGATTTTTTAAGGACTTAAGAGACATAAGTACTTAAACTTAAAATAGGACCACACATGCAATAAGGTTGAAACACTATGGGTATTATTATTTTGATCTGAAATGTACTTCTTAATTTGAAAGTAGACGTGGGGCAAATGCAACATTTATGCAGAATATAATATGATTAACGAGCTACACTTTCTGAGATCTGCCCATATGAATAGGCTTTGAACAATTCTGGTATGTTTTCCAGGAATGGTTAAAAGCCACATCAATCACATCGAGACACTGTGGATATCAGTTTTAAGACTTCTATGCATCATAAAAGGTTCTTTTATCCTCGGCATGTGTGTGTACATACTCACAAATATGTACACATGAATACTCATATATTTACACATGCAACACCCCTTCCATAAACATGTCCTGTTGGTCATTCTTCCCCTTGAATAAAGATTTTTTTGAATAGCCTCCTTTTACTGTGTGATAAAGTTTCCTTTGTATGTGGGTTCCTTCTGTATGACTTTTTTTATTTAAACTGCTTTTTAATGTTATGTAGATCTTAAGTAAATAAAAAATACTGGAGATGTAATATTTTCTTGATTCTTCTATTATTTAAAGACACCTTGATCAGAGATTACATCAAAGATTTCATATTTGCAGTGTAGTAATTCAATCATTTGTTTTATATATTCTGCTGACATGCACTACAGGCCTTTGTTAGTTTCAGTTTTCAGAAATTGTAGGTGAGGAGTGCCCTCTTGTGGCCAGTGAATATTCAAAATCTTTACTGTTTGTTGCTTTTCTGAGCATATACAATGACCTTTCCCATTAAAAATCATTGTAACAGTCTCTTAAGTAAGGTAGTGTAGAACCTATGAGGCGATAAAGACATCTGTGTGTTTTTGTACTGCGAAAGTATATATGCTTTTCAGTTGCATAAATGGTGATTATTAGGGTAGTTTGCATTGAACTATCTTCAGTCAACAATGATTTCATTATTTTTTATGCAAAAATTATTATTTTGTGCGATCTTTTCACGTTGGCATAGGTGCTATTTTAAAGAGCAATATTACTATATAACTAATTATAATAACTTACTATATAACTATATACTATATAAGCTCAAATAACATAAATAATTTGTCATTTTTAGGTACCCTTATATAGGGGCTGATTTCATGGTTTAGGCAAGGCCCCTTAGTTTCACTGAAGGCAAAACTTAATGCTACAGCCTACAAGCACATTCGAGACAATTCTGTACTTCCCTTACAGTTTGGGGAAGGCCTTTTCCTGTTTCAACAAGACAATGCCCCTGGGCGCACAGTGAGGACCATGTTGAAATGGTTTGTTGAGAATGGTGTGTAAGAACTTGATTGGCCTGCCCAGAGTCCTGACCTCAACCCCATCCAACACCTTTGGGATCAGTTGGAAGGACAACTGCGGTCCAGGCTTAAAATGCGTGCCCAAACTCACTAATGCTCTTCTGGCTGAATGGAAATAAATCCCTGCAGCAATGCTCCAACATCGAGCCTTCCCAGACAAGTGGAGGTTGTTATAGCAGCAAAGGGTAGACCGACTCCATATCAATGGCCATAATTTTGGATGAGAGGTGGAATGTCCGACGTCCACATACTTTTGGCCATGTAGTGTATGTGTATCTATATATATTACGTTTTTGCTTAAATCCATGAATGAATGTTACTTTGTTGAAAGGGTTCGGTATTGTGTTACCAGAGTTCATCTGTGCTGTCCGTCTAACTTCATTCCTTAATGTGACATCAGTTAAAGAAAATTTAACACATACATGAATGTTTATGATGCCTCAAAACATTTAATTTAAATTGCAAAATATTATCTTACAAACACGTATTTTGTCACAAACAATAACACATATTCTGCCAATATAATTCACAAACGTCAGTGGCAAGTAGTTAAGTGTTCTTATTTCAAGACCTAACAAATAATGATAATTTTATCTGGAGACTATTTAAGGCTTTACAACAATGAACACATTCTCATTACAAATTAAACACACTTATTTTTGTAGAGAGTACAAAATATTGTGCTTTTGTTATACACATTCAGAAGAATGACATTCCATAAATAATATAGTGAAATTTTTGGGTGATTGTTTACTCTAGCATTGACACTGAGGATTTGTAAAGAACATATTTTGTACTTCTTCAGGCACACAAAAAACAGAACAAACTTTGTCAGTTGTAGAATAATGGGTCACATGTTAAATCATATGGTATGTACTTATATGGCCAGTATAGATGGGGTTTAATTTGGGGTTAAAATGTAAAGATGTTATTCAGTTTCATCCTTTTCCTCCATCAATGTTACTCTTCTTAAAATGACGTATTAAAAAAATACTTTTTGTCATCATCAATGACAACTGTGCTTAATGGTCTATACAACAGAATTATTGTAATTAGATAATGTATGTACTGTAATATTTCAACAATGGCCAATTTCACAGTGCAAACAATTCAACCGTCAAAAAAAAAAAGAAATACTGTTGCTGAGTATTAAATGAGGACACTTTTGGGGAGGGCATCACAAAACGAGACCTTCATGGTGCTATCCACTGCTGTTGTTTAAATAGTTGCTTTCCATTTTGTGTAAATTGTGGAACCAAAATATTAACCTTGCGGGTCTAACCCACCAAACGAACAGGAGGGGTGAGAGGCTGTAATATCGAAATTGCATCGATATCAATAAATCCTACATTCATACATTCATCACTGGCCCCCAATTATTTTCAACATATTCATATATTTTACTGCAGTAATCACAATATGGAAAGCAACTTGATAATACTGTGATTGAGCACCAGTGGAAAGGACTTATGTTTGCTATCAGCCCAAAATTGTCTGCTAGTACTTAATCACGGACACTTGATAAAAGAGATTCGCATTACGTGAAATTCCCATTACATGAAACTGCTTCCATTTTTTGATATTTGGCTTGATGGCTGATATTTGACAGGCAGAACTGGCAGTAAAACATTTGTAATAAACCAGATGTCAGTACCAAAATTTATACTTCACATAAATTTTTTTAATAAGATGTAGCCCTCTTCAAAACTTTGAGTGCCTGGGTTCCCATAGAAAAGAATTTGAGAAATAAATCAACAGTATTTCATAATCTAACCTGAGTTATGTGACGATATTTAGTATAACTGGCTGACGTTGTGTATGGTGACTGTCTTCGTTATCATTAATGCATGCATATCAGGCTGGATCTCGCAAAATCTGACTGGAGGCTATATGTGGCGCATATATTACCGAAGCATACGCTAATAGGCCTACCATATAGTTTCAGATATAGGCCTAAAATATAATTTACATAAAGCCTAAGGTATTAAGCACTTGCCCTAAAAAGCAGATAGTAAACGAGATTGCGTTTGATTTTTTACTTTTGTGAGCTGCAATTAAATATGTCTTGCGTCTTCTGCCAGCAATGTATTTCAGATTTATGTAGGACCTAAAACCCTTTTTTCCCTGGAAGGCTATATGCTACAGAATTCAGATAAAACCAGACAGGGGAAGTAATCCACAACAATCAAGAGAGATAGCTTATTCCATTTGTTTTGGAATAATACTTTCACAGTGTTCAATCAATGCACTACCAATAGTGATCTGCTGCATATTGGCACTTTAAAAAGGTTTGCTTTTATCTTGCCCCCTGACACCATTGGGGTGGCAATTTTTACTTACCCACATGACCCTCACTGAAGAAACTGGCTGTTTTTGGCACATGTTCCTTATATAAACACCTTGTAAATATAAACATTCTACCTTGTGTTAGATAACAATACAAAAACACGTACGACAGAACTTATAAACTAGTGTCTGCGGTCTCGACTTTGGGCACAGTGGGCTCAGACACTGTGTCAGGCTGCCCGTCCCTGCAGAAGAGCACAGCGGGGTTTTTACAGGCCCACATCGCGATTTCGCCTCCGTTGGCCGGGCTGGACGAAGACATTCTGCTACCCGCCCCGTGTCTGTTCACATACCTGTCTCTCATTCTGTCGGCGCGAGTTCTGACTTCTCTACTTTGAGTTTGTGTCGAAAGGTAGGCGGCAATGTTTCTAGTCCTGTAGCCCTCCTCTCTATTTCGCCCCAACAGCATTGATATGTTGGGGTTCCTTATGGCATAAATGAGAGGATTGATTGCCCCGTTTGCCCATGCCATCCATATCGCGACAGTGTCCATGACAGGGTTGAAGGAGTAGTCCCCCACAGCCGTTATGATGCCCATCAAACAGTACGGACCCCAGCAGAATATGATAAACACGATCATGATAAGTACAGTAGTGGCCGTTCTCATCTCGCTGTAAAATCGGAGCAGGTGTGCATACGTGGTCACGGGCCGCACCCTTATTTCTGACAGCCTTACAGTCTTGCAGATGTTATAGTGACAGAAGCACATGAGTGCAAAGGGAAGGAGATAGCATACCACGATCAAAGCTATGCTGTAAGCTGTGCCCATTCTGGATGTACCTGAATGAAAGACATACATGCAATGATAAAATCCCCTTTTATGCACCACCAGATCATCAGATGCTCCCAACACCAGATACCAAGGCAAGGAGAAAAAAACCGCCGTTAACCAAACAGCCACTAACAACTGAATGGCCTTCTTCCTCCCTATTTTCTCCTGAGGCTGCCTCACAATGGCATAATACCGGTCGAAGGAGATCAAAGTCATTGTCAGTGTGGATATGATGCCGAAGCATGTGTTAAAGAACCCATTGGCAATGCAGAAACGGTCCCCGAATATCCACACACCATCTCTACTGAAGAGCATCATAAAGGAAAAAGGTAAACAAAGAATGGCCGTCAGAAAATCGGAAAGAGACAGAGACATTATAAAGGCATTCGTTACCGTTCTCAATTGCCTGTGCTTGATAATGACAACAACAACGGCGGAATTTCCTAAACTTGACAGAAGGAAAATAGCCAGAAGTACCAATGCTTGAGCTGCCACAGCAATGCCGTGAAGAAGAGAATTCGCCTCGGTGTTGTTTACTGGTGTGTATTGCTGGTTTTGGTCGCCTCCCCCCGTGTGGTTTCCACCGCTGCTCTGCGTTACTAGGCTTTTCGGAACGGGGGTCAATGTGACTATATCCAGCATAGGACCTGTCCCCGATATATTGTTTGCGGCAGAGGTGTTGCTGGTGCCGAGAAAGGCAACGTTCACAGGCAAATCCATCGGATCCAACTGGGGGGCATCCAAGGAATGGAGGAGGACTCATCCCTTTTGGAATATTTATATCAACGACTCAGATTAAAAGATGCAGCGGTTTCGTTGGTAAATTTCGTTCCTCTCTGTGGATTTCGATGCTTGAGTCTTGGCGCGTAATTCACAGGAAGGTTTCGGATTAGAGAGCCCTTTTCCCTTCCATTGCACAGTCCCAGGAGGACATTTCCCCAATGAATATTATTCATTTCCTTCCCAGTCACTACCCGTCTCTCTCTTCCTTCCTAGTCTCCGCCTGCTCCAGCATACACATTTCGGAGCTCCAGCTACACTCATGACGTTTAGCGCTGTTGCCAAGGTACCAGTGATTTTTTTCTCTCGTCAGTAATGTAATGTTACGCACAGGAATTGGTTTTTTTATTTGGTATTGTACGCATTACACGCATGTATGCATGTAAGTGGGGGATTTTAAAACGTGGACAATGGACAAGTAAACAATCTAAATTAATCATTGTAAAACTTTCCAGTAAAAAGAACATTCTCAGAAAATAAACCAATGATCAACCAAATATGGCTGGTCGACATACAATGAAATGATCTGTAGAAGATCAGTTAAAAAAACAGATTTTATGATAAAAATGTACCAGACATTCATTAGAGAACAAATTGTTCCAGTTCCACCAACATGAGGCACTGAGCTATTACTAATCGGGGAATATGTCCCAGCTGTGATATGTAATTCCCCTTGATAATGGCATCTCACTACTGACACTAAAAGCTTTTTCCAGAAAACACCCAGTACCCAGAAGTCCAGTAAATCTTTCATGTGTGAGTTCAGACATGTTCCCCTGAGATAATACCTTTCTTCAGCATGGTTGCTAGTAGAAATGTTCAGATCGCTTTATGCAGAATGCACAGGGAGACACTTATGTTGCGTATATTTGATGAGTGTAGGCCTACTTGGCCAAATGTAAATTTTCTTTGCTCTAAAGTACAGGAGGCAGAATTTCAATCATTCTGTATTCCTTGTCAATTTCTATGGATTGGTTTCTTTTTATCAATATACTATTGTCAATTTCATATTTGATGTACCTGAGCATATTTATTGTTGGACCTGTGAGATGTCATTGCCATCGCCCAATCAGCATATTAAACTTCCTTGAAATTAGGTGTACCTCTGTCTTGTAAGTTTTCTTACCTATGATTTGGTGATATTGATAGGTCTGTTTGCTGTCTCCTCAAGATCAATCCCACTAGATCTGTTCGACAGTCTTAGCAATCAAGAATGCGTGTTCTACCAAGTCAACAATGACCTCTGTAGATATGCAATAGTTTCAATTCAGGGTCAAAGTAAGAATGTTGTCACATGTATTGAATAATGTATTAAAGTAAATTTCAGCAATGCTAATTTTGCCTTCTGTATGCCTTTATGTCCTACTTAGTGTGTAGTTATATCTCAAATTTAAAAGCTGTAATGCAACAAATCAATCTCCTTTACTTACCCCTCCCCCACCAAAAAATCTGGCCCCACCAGTCATATACATAGTGAATATTCACTGGGATGTAATCACTTTTAGTGGGAGATCCAGAATCTCATATACAGTGAGTAGATCATTTTAGTTAGACCACTGTCACTGTCCTTTCATTATGATGAACACTTCTCATCCTTTTGTCCAATGAGATTGTCCTTCATGGAGTAGAATAGGATCATTTCTTCATGAAAATTGCAATCCCCCAGAGTTTTATGATGTGTGGAATAAAAGACTAAATAGCAGTCCAACAGCTGTATTAATTGCATTATTACATTGATAATTGCTTGTAAAATATCATCAGAATGTTTGTTTTACACAGTAATACTTAAATAAAATAGATAAGAACATTTTATCAATTTGAAAATGTTCTCATGCCATATATTCAATGTTTTTTCCCCATACAATTTTCTGATATTATTACTACGATTAGTCTTAATGTAATTTTTGTTCATTTAAATCATTTTGCAGACACTTTAGTTTAAAACACATGGTCATATGCACATACTGTAGAAACGAATAATTATATTAAGAACAATATTATAATTTAGCTATGATTTAGTTATGACATTCCATTTGGAACTGGACAGGTATTTCTTTCTTGGAAGAAGGGCAAATATTGACCATTGTGCAAAGTTAGAGACCAATCTAAAAGTATCAAGTAATAACTTCTGTTAAAAGTAGTTCCAATAAGAAATGATTAGTGGTGTTCAATTTAAAGCCATATTTCAGTGTATTTATTTGTATTATACAAATGTATTCACACCCTTGATAAAGATGAACAAAGACTGCATAAAATAGCAAATACATGTAGGATACTGAGACATATTTTAATATATGTACATGTAAAATTTCAATAGCTGTATATTATTCATTAGCACGTGTATTTATTAATTGCATGTTTTGCTGACATTCAACATGCTAAACTAGTGGATCATGAATACCCAACCCATAGACCAGTTTATTAAAAGCGTGAATGTTTGCGTAGGCTCACTACACATGCGCATTACGGCATGAATGTTTTTTTTCATAATTATTTTTCATTATAGGCTCAGTGTTTCAGACTTTGGACTGTTTACTGACATTAAAATATTGATATGACAAGACCACTGAAAATACAACAAGCAACCATTACTCCATTACCTTGGATAATTATAATTTCAGTGGTACGGAGCAGCTTGTGAGTTTAAAAATGGCGACTAGTGGCAACTGTGTTTCTTACCTAGCCCATTTCAAAGACTTCCGGTTTTACTTCGTCTGACGTTAAGTTGTTGGAAAAGACAGTCGTCAGATGTTGAGTTGTTTCTGAACGCAACGTGCTTTGAAGGGTGCTAGATTTATTATGGGTACGTTTACATAACACGTTTTAAAAATTGTATTGGCAGTAGTAAACCGTCGATGCTGAATCAGCGAGTCTTCTTTAAACCTAGCTCGTTTGCTAATGTTAGCCGCTATAGCAGCGATATCACTTGATTGTAGCTAATAGCTTGTCGTAGCGATACGTAGCTAGCTAGCTATCAAATAGTAAGCCAACTAACTGGCAACATAATTTAGTTGACCAGCTGCTACAAATAAACTTTGTTGCCGTAACATGTACAGCATATTAATATTTCCATGTGAAAACGATACATTTTTTTTTACTATTGTGGTAATTCAATCACATTAGTCACCGCAGATGTAGCTTCTTAGCTGCCTAAACAGTGTGCCTTCAACGCGTCAAAAGCCGTTTTGTGTACATTGTATTTGTATTTTCGTTACAGCTGTAGCTATGAGTTCAACTTGTCCGGGTATATACTGTGGGAAGACACTAATAAATGGCTCGTTGGAGGGGGAATGCGGGGTGAGTATGCACATTCGTCAGCTAGCTAACGTAAACGAACGTTTGATCAACAGCTTTACTAGTGCTAGTAACTTATACTGTCGTTGTAAGATAAAGTACATTGTCACACTTCAATTTTGTGATTTGATCGGACCGTCAAGCTAGTAACGGATGGGACGAGCTTGTTGGTTCGATTTCTATGACATCAAATTGTGTCGCTGGAACCTTGTTGTTTAACTGTGTCGTGCAGCTGCCACCGTTTTCATACAGTCAGACAGTGTGGACCTATATTTCATTAGCTCGGAAAATGCAGTGTATGGCGATTGCAGTCAACTATATGACAAATACTGACGTTATGTCACAGATGTCTTGTCTCCCATTGTGAACTAATTGCCTAATTATTTCACAGGTGTGTCCACGAGGTGAGAGGACCAATTTCCATTCGAAGATCTGTGAAAAATGCACAGAGTCCCCGGAGCTGTATGACTGGCTGTACCTGGGGTTCATGGCAATGCTCCCACTCGTCCTACACTGGTTCTTCATTGAATGGTATTCGGGAAAGAAAAGGTGAGAGTGGACACTTTTGCATCAATTCTTGATAGCTACAAAGTACCTTCTTCAGTTTTGTGTTGTCAGTTTTACACCAATCACGTTCAGCAGGCAGTGCAAGGTGAGACTGGCTCATATTTGATGTTAATTCTGAGCATAATCCCTCTAAACGTTTCCGCAGCTCAAGTGCGCTTTTCCAGCACATCACCGCACTACTGGAGTGCAGCGCGGCAGCCATTGTTACGCTGCTGGTGAACGACCCGGTGGGACAGCTTTCCATCCGGTCCTGCAAAGTCGTAATGCTGTCGGACTGGTACACTATGCTTTACAACCCCAGTCCAGACTACGTCACCACACTGCATTGCACACAGGAGGCTGTCTTCCCACTGTGAGTACATTGCGCACCACCAGCAGGATATGAAAATGATTGAAACAGGTTAAAAAATTTTTTCCATGTTTTGGTGCATTTAAGTAATCGATTGGCTGAAGATTACACAAACCTTCATTCCAAAACCTGAGTTATTTGCTGATTAAAAGAAAACAGCAGAAACCTGCTGTTGACACTGTAACCCTCCCATACTTGAATTTGAAATCCCTGCTTTAATGTCACCATCAATTTTCTTTATGATAAATTAGCTGGTCTCAGACCAGACTTGGCAAACTTTGCTCAAAATTTTTTCACTCTTGTGCCCACTCTCAGGTACACAATAGTTTTGATATACTACGCTTTCTGCCTGGTGTTCATGATGCTGCTGAGGCCCCTCCTGGTGAAAAAGATTGCGTGTGGTTTAGGGAAATCGGACCGCTTCAAAAGCATCTACGCTGCACTCTACTTCTTCCCAATCCTTACTGTTCTACAGGCTGTTGGGGGAGGCCTCCTCTGTAAGTATGACTGTGTATGTAGTAGGGCTGGGCGATATATCGCAGTGATAATTATCGCGTGCAATAATGGTCGTCGCCACCGTGTGGCGTACCGCCTTTGTTTTTGTCTTTTTCTCTCTAATTATACCTGACGTGATAGCAAACAACCACGCTTTTGGAGGCCGCTTTCCATTAAAAAAAAATGTCACCTATTGCTTGACCATAAGACAGCCAGCAAGGCCTTGCAGCTTCCGTGTGATTGGCAGAAACACATCACATGATCACACGGAAGCTGTGCGACGTTGCTGCTGATTGGCTGTCTTGACTGTCAACACCCAGTAGGTAACAGCGGTTACGTTTTTCTCCGGAAGCATTTTACACAGCCTCTTTAGTTGTTTAGTAACGCTTCAGGTACAATTAAAAAGAAGAAGACAAAAGAAAGGTGATACGCCATACGATGGTGATGACTGTTGTTGCACGCGATAATTATCACTGCGATATATCGCCCAGCCCTAGTATGTAGTGTATGGTCGAGCTGTTGTATTTTATTTACTCTGTTTAATGGCAGACCAGATTTAAATGCATGTTGAAATCCTTTTTATCTTGTAGATTATGCATTTCCATACATTATCTTGGTCTTGTCCTTGATCACCCTCGCGGTCTACATGTCAGCCTCAGAAATACAGGTAAGACAGTTTGCAGTCATTAGAATGCACACGTATGTTCTGGATATGTCTGTTCAGTCTTTAATTGAATTTGTTTTTCCTAATAGTCATGTGTGCCAATACCAAAGATATATTGTTGTGTAATTTCAAAAGAACAGCAGTTTTCTTTGTCAAAATGCTTTCCATTAATTTCTTCCTTCCTCTGTTTGTACACAGTCCTTCAAGAACCTCATTGCCAAGAAAAAGAGGCTGGTGGTTCTGTTCAGTCATTGGCTACTCCATGCGTATGGCATCATCTCTATCTCCCGATTGGACAAACTGGAGCAAGACCTGCCTCTGTTGGCCCTGGTCCCTGGCCCTGCGCTCTTTTACTTGCTCACAGCCAAATTTACCGAGCCAAACAGGATCTTGTCAGAGGGAGGCAATGGGCACTGAGTGCTCCCCCCTGGGTGTGGATGCATGCCTTCTAATTGCCTGCATAGGTGGCAAAGTGCAGGATCATCACTGTTCACACTGTTTAGCTACCATTTTGCCCAGTCAACAGCAGTGATCTAGTGGAGATGATTGCAGTAGTTGTTTACTCTTGCTTTGTATCATAACTGCTTCAGGTGGTGGTTTTGTGACAGCTGTATGGAATTGCCATCCCCTATGAAAATTACTATTGAAAGAACTTTATGTATATACTTGCAGACAGTAAATTTTCAAATATATATGTCTACAGTACCTGAATATGTGAATTATATTGCACACTTTTATGTTTCTGGTCAGATTTGTGCTTCTCTCTTTTAATGTGCACATTGAATTTGTTGGATTTTATATTAGTGTCTTGTGGAGTTTCTTTTACAAATAATTTAAATCTGGAATATGATTCATCAGTCCAGTATTTCTGTTTGACTAACTTGGTGCAGTTACTTGATTTTTAAAACAAATACAGCAGTTGTACTCATGATATTTGAGGTGTTCAGTACCTCATCACAAAGGTGGTAAGGAGTTTTTGGATCAAGAAAGATCATTACGAGATCAGTGTGCCAAATCCTTTATTGTACCCTTTTTCTGCACGCAGGTAGCACTGATGTTTAAGTCATATAAGACTGAAAAAGCCAAATGTTGGTAATACCGTTTGCATGTATCTTAATCTGATGCATTAACACTATTGTTGCTGCTGAGTATGATTAATTGTATATAGCCTACCTGTACACAGCATGCCTAAGTATTTTCTAGCTGTATCGATAAAGTGTGCATGCATGTGTCTGCCTGCGTATGTGCTTGAAATTACAGGGGATCAACTTATTTGCAAAAATTAATTTGGTTATTTATTTTTTTCTTTCTGTATGTTAAAGCAGCAAATGTAGAATTTTTTCATTTCTATTTATATAAATGTAAATGCAAGGAGATATCTTTAATATTTAAAGAAATAACATTGCAATTTACAGAAGTTAATTTTTTTTCTTTCTTGAATTTCTAAGTTTTCGACAAGAAATTCCACCATGTTCTAAACATCAGTGCGTTATGAAGGTACACGGTAAAATGTCCAGTGTTAATTCAGCTCTTAACAGATAACAGTTGGTCCCAACCTGGAATGTGGGACCAAGTATTATCTGTTAAGAGCGGAGTTTACACTGTTGGAGTTGAATTAACACTGGACATTTTACTGTGTAGCTTTGATATTGCCGTTTGACCCAGTTAATATGTTGCGTATGTGAAAGGATGGTCTTGGTGTCTTGATCCAAACATGGATATAATTGCATCAATGTAAAGGTTCTAACAAAAGCGGTCATTTTATTCAAATAAACAAATGTTATCAAACCTGCAGTGTATTGGTATTCTGTCATTCAGACCTTTAATTTTCCAGTAGTGAAGTCATCTCCTCAGTCTTCCTCACTTTGCTGTTGATGATCACTTATGTAATGATTATGAGCTTCAGGATTTCATTTGCTTTGTGAATTCTGCAATCTTTATCCTGGGAGGATGTTTACAAAGTTAGGTTTCCCATCATTTCTTTGTTTAATGGGGATTCTCGCTTTTTGTTTAACATTAATGGTTAATGGTACTTTCTTTTGTAGCCTTGGCATCATTTACGAAGTAATTGAGGAGGTTCTCTGGGAGAACATCGATTTAAGTTTAAAGTAAGCCAAGTGTAGAAAGACCCTGTGAAAGAACTAGCCTATCAGTGTACATGCAGGGAGTTTATCAAATCTGCATAGTCTCTATTCTTTTTCTTTTAAGGCTGTTTTAAGATTAATGTCCTTGAATGCTTTGTAGATTGTTATTAAAAGGATCTACCATTTTCATTAAAAATGTAGAGACTAAATCAAAGTAGTAATACTGTTTTTGTGTGTGTTTATTTTCAGACATGTAGATCAGTGTATTTATAATTCAAACTTGTTACAGAAGTAAGAATTATAAAAACTGAAAATAGTTACATCAAAAACATACATATGATCAAAGTACTATTGTGGTATAAATGGGTTTCACTAATCTGTAAATTAAATATGTTTATAAAAAATAGAACACTTGGCATAATCTACAATATCCAGCTATCGTTTCATTACTTTTTCTGCAGCACAAAACTGTGTTTCCTATTGATAACAGACTATGCATGTAGGCCTACACTTCCACTTGAAAAGCTTAAATCTGTTTTTCACGGAAGAGAGAACGGACAAGAATTGTATCAAGCCACTCATAGTCACGTTCGCAATATTTAGGCCTACTGTAAATCTGAGCCCCTTGTCTACACTTTGAAAAATGCACCAGTGTTTAATCAAAATGATTAGGGATTTGGAAACACTCTGTAATTAGCCCACATCTTTGTTCTCCTACTCGTGGCTACATACATTTTACACTGCTGAGCAGTGCTGTTTGGTTTAGACAGACTTCTTAGCCATCTTGAAATATGTGACCCTCCAGCTCCAGCGATCGTAAGGGCAGCAGGGGCAGCCTTCAGTTCGAATGGATGTTCCCTTCTCCAGGACCGATCCTTGTTTGATTGCTGTTAAACGTGAAGTGTTTTTGTCTCAATTTATTTGTGTTCAGTTATTGGTTGGACGTTATCTAGAGAGATTTACACAAAAAGCGCGTCATGAAAAATGCATATTCTGCAGGTGCTCTGTCAACAGCGCGGTTATGGAGCTTCTGATTACTCTCACAAACAAACGCGCACACAATTAGTTTTTTTCGGAAAGTGTTTCACAAATACCATGACGTAACACGCAGGCACATTACTTATTTAATTACAGGATAAAGCCTTTCTTAAAGTTATGGCCAACCCGAGGCAAAGGAGGAGTGGTGTAGAGCGGAAATCGGACAGAGAAAGACGGTGCAATGATTGGAATATTCTGTAGGCCGCAAACGGGGATTAAATCGGACAAACGTGTCGGACAAGATGGATCCATACTTTGCACGTTAACGCGTGTTTGTTGAAACTTGGTTTACAGCGTTTGTATTAAGGCAGTGAACGGTGATACGTTGGTGTACACCCGGCGAGTGAGCTGTGTCGTTTAAAAAAAACGTTTGTGGAAGTTTGAGTTTCAAGAAAGTCAAACAACAGAAAGACATCAGGCTGCCTGTTGGAAAAAAATGACGCTCCGGCAAGCGTTTTCCGAAACTGCTCCAAAATTAAATGGAGGGAAAAGAAGCAAACGCTAGCCCCCGACAAAAGGCCGGAAGACGGAGCTGGTGTGGGATAATGGACAGCTTCCTACAACTCGGGTGAGTCCACCTGTTTCCCCATTTGGACGTCGCCTCGTCTGATTTTTGTTTCTTTAATGATGCTCTACACGCGTTTGGTAGACTGTTCTCTTTTGGTAGGAGATGTTTACAGCACAACTATTTAGGGTTTAAAGCAGGGCTGCCCAACCCTGTTCCTGGAGCTCTTCCGTCCTGTAGGTTTCAACCCTAATATGGCACACCATATTCTACTAATTAGCAGCTCTGTGAGATCTCTAGCTGTTGAATGAGGTGTGCTTTGTTGGGGTTGAAGTGAAAACCTGCAGGACGGTAGATCTGCAGGAACAGGGTTGGGCAGTCCTGGTATAAAGCGTTGCCCATAACTGCATAGCACGAGGTTAGCAACAACAAACAAGGGCTTAGGCAGAGAACAAGTAGAGAAAGAGGAGGAAAAACTGATAGTGGAGTTGCCTGGCCTGAGATCCTGATAGACAATTGAGTCTATGTCCGTAGAGATCATATTGAAACCGAAGGTCAGACATAGTACACAGGGGTGTCCAGTCTTATCCAAAAAGGCCGAGGTGGGTGCAGGTTTTTATTTTCGCACTATAACACCTAATTGCCTAATTTATATAATCACTGTCTTCAATCAAGACCTTTACGTAGAATCAAGTGTCCTAGTGCTAGGCTAAAACAAAAAAACCTGCGCATACGTTAGCCCGTTTCGGGTAAGATTGGACACCCTATATGCATTGTAGAGATCTGGCTGTGAGGATGAGCTATTTTTTTTAATTTATTTTTTTACTCCGGACCTTGAGGCATGTCTGACAGCCAGGCAATGGACTCCCCAATCTCAGTGTGACCTTCTTCTAGTTCACCCTCAATCTGCAGGCATGATTGATCTCATCAGCGCTCTGAACAGTGTTCTCAGTCTCTTAACCTTCCACCGCAGTGAAGCGTTGATTTATGAATGTTGTAATCTCTGTATGGTGCACACTTCAGAGGCTCTGGTGTCAAACCTGAATCTGAATGCCTTTAAGGTGGCGGAGTGAAGTCTGCTTCTAGCATTCGGAGGTAGTGCTATAATAAACGACAAACTGCTCGGCTGCAGAACGAACTGGACGTGTTTGTCCGCTCTTCAGTTCCTGATCTATCCAAAGGGAATTTTATCTTTCGCTCGCCCTTTCATGCGCTCATCAGACCTAACCTGTCGCCCTCCCGTTGACTGTGTGAACTATAGCACTTCTAAGGGCTGCCCGGTAACATGAATCTTTCAAAGGTCATCTCTGCACAAAGTGCCTTTGATGGGACATTTCTGACCGATCGATTTGACTAAAGAACAGAGGGTCCGGTCTCTGGCGGGGAATCAATTCTGTACATGTGATGCCTGAAGAATATGGTCATCGCTTTGGTAACAATGAGGGAACTTTTTAAATCGTTTTGCCATTTTTTTTCGATGCACCACCATTTAGTATTATGTCATATATCTGTGTAAGTGTGTATTTAAAGTCTAAAGTCAAATTTATGAATTCTGGGTGTCCAACTGGGTTTACAAAGTTTTACCAATCCTTCTACGTTGTCTTTGCGCATGAAACAGTTAGTCACATGACAGGGCCGTACTGCATTGATCTGTTGAATCTTCATTTAAACTAATAGTTTCCTTTGAAAAATTCGGTTTTAGTACTGTCATCTTTTTGTTCTCTCTACAGCGTGCTTCATATCTGAATAAGACTTAATTGTTTTCAGGTTTATAAATGACAGCCAGTGTTACTAGACACAAATGTCTTACTAATCACCTGAGGGTGCTAAGCTAAAGAACTTGGTGACATTTCAGTCACACATCAGTTGAATATCAACTTAAGATAGCACCAGTGGTGCAAACACCTCTATGAAAAAAGCAACCTTATTATCTTGGCTTAAATAATGTGTCTGTTTTTTAATCTTAAACAAGTGTAATTGCCTAGAGTAAATCATTGCCTCCAAGAAATTATCCAGACTGCTTTGTTCACTTGTGAAAGAACAGCCTATCTGATCTGTCTCTGCGTGTTTGGCATGAACGTGTCTTGATTGATTTTAGTAGTGCCAATGTATTGTACAAATCCTGTATATACTTTTTACCAAGGTGATGTGCAAGACTCCTTCTCGCCCTGACTGACCTTACACTGTAGAGACAGTGTCTGCCATTGGAATTTGATTTTAGTGTATTGGTATTTAATCCAAAGTGACTGAACAGGTGGGTCAGTGGAACAGTTTTGTTTCTCCACAACATTTTTTTCACGATAAAAAGATTTTATTTTTGTGCATTTTTGTTCTGTTTAGTATCCTTTGTTGACGTGCAGATCTGAAACTTAAGCCTCTATAAAGAGTATTGTATTAATGGCAATAGAAAAGCCTCTTTGTGTACAGCTATATAAAATTGTGTCTTTCATCTAATCTTCAGCTTTTAAAATGGCTATTGATTATATAATGTTTAATACAATGAGATTTTCGCTGAAAGCACGACACATTTGATATGATGAATATTCCAGATATTCAAGATTCAATAAAAAGTGAATAAAACCATAAAAATACAAAGATCTAACCTCCTCGTGAACTCCACTGTTTCCTTTCGTCCATTAAAACCTATTCGCAGCAGTCCGTGAGGGTAATATTGTGCCTTTGTGGCATCGTAACTCATATGCAGCCAATGAACTCGCTGCCAGCTTTGCTATTTTATGCTCTCAAAAACCGCCTTTCTCCCTGAAATGTGGAATGGTTTTGCGGTGGAGTTTAGTTTCGAACGATTACCCAGCTCATGAACCTGCTCTGTGGTAAAATAATATCTCACAGGAGTTGGTGTTATCTGCCTCATGCTCGCCGCACTGGTCCCCACTTCTGGTCTGGCTCACTGACTTCCTCCCATCATTTCCCTGAGTGGTCAGCGTTCATGTCTGTTGTGTGTGATAAATTTTGACAAAGAAAGTTCTTCTCAACCGTTCCGTTAATCATTCAGACACTCAACAAATGAACTAGATTATAAAAGATGACTCTCCGAATATATTGACTGTGGTCTACAAGCTTATATGTAGAATATAAGAGGTAAGTTATTATATAAACGTATTGGTACTAATTTGGATTGAATTTAGTAACAGGCAATATTTCAGTCCAGTGCAATATGGACAGCTTCGACCCTCGACACGTCTCGAACGCTCATGTTAACTCTCCACCAGGTGGCACCAATGGGCCAAAAATTTAGATCTCTGGAACTCAGGCAGGTGAATGGATTGCTTCTCTGCCAGAGTATTGCAAATGGTTGAATCTATAACACCTAGATACTGAATTTAGTGTTCAAGATTCACATTGTAATATGTATATAGACAGTCATGTATATAATCTCATGAATGCAGGACTGTGGTCCTTATCTCAGTGCTCAGATCTACATTAAATCAACCTGTACTTTAGGTGGGGTTTAAAATCATCAGCATTTAAGGTTAGTTGGCTTCAAAGAGTGATAACATTTCCAAATGCCTGCCTTTTCCCTCCAAGTAAGTGTTTTAAGATCTGTTATCACCCTCATGAATCATGAAACGTAAACACAAATGTATCCGTATAATGTATCCTGTTAAAGGAATTTCATTTTACACTAAAATAGCACTAGTTCTGTTTTTTTATTAGTAATGAAGTTCACTTATAAATACACTCATTTTCACAGCCAGATGGCAGCTTTCAATGCGATGTGTGTGGCACCTCTCTAGGAATTCAGTAACCCACGCAGATTTCACTTCATATCTGCCATGATATGAATGAACAATGAGAGGAAAAAAAAAAAAGCATGCTCAGTTGCACAGCATCCTGGGCGTGGGAGGTGCCTGGACTGTCCTGCAGAGGGCACTGTTGCTCTGTCTGTGCTGAGCGCTGATTGTCGATGCGCCACACTTGAAAAGTAATTAGACAGAGTTTGAGCCCTGCAGTGTTTTCTTATCGATTGTTTCACTACAGCGCTGAGGACATATCTTGTATGTCCCCCCAAGATGTCTACAAACTGCAGTGGGCCACCAGCTCGACCGACGCCCAGTGCGCTCCACGCTGTATCAGTACCCGATGTAATTTAAGGGTTATGAGTTCATAACCCTGTTTGTGACAGTCAGCAGAACAAGACCTAAACCGTAGGCCTGGCAGGATGTGTGATTTTTGATGAGTAATTTGCAAACTGCTGCTGAGATGGCGAGAAAAACAACTATGCACAGAGCATGCTGGAGGTTTACCGCTGCATCCAAGCAACTGAGCACATCACAATGCGGCCTGCATATAGTAGCTCTCGCAGTGCATATTGAACATAATTATTACCGAGTCAACACTTTCCATACCGTGGAGAGAGAACGCCAGAAAATACGAGCACGGGACGTGAATGCACTTTGTTTCTTATGGTTATCTTCATGTACAGGATTAAGAGTACATGCATTACATGCATAATTGCTATCAGCATAGCAGAGTCGACACCGTTACATATATCACTCATTTGTATTCCCCAATTGTAGTAAATGATTTCATGTAATCAGTAATGCTGATGAGTGAAAGTCACTGTGAGAAAAGCACTACCGTGAGGAATGAAGTTTCTGACTCCTTGTAGGGCAATTGGGCCAGGCTTTTAGCCAAGTGAAGAGCAGCTTTTCTCATTTCTGAAGCAGGTCCTGGGATTGTTATCTCCTTCGGCCTATTCTTTAGGGCTTTCTGCAGGGAGGTTTTACAGACACATTTTTCGGGATCAGTGAAGTCACGGCTTACTAAAATGGATATAGCCTCATATCAAAGGCTTCCGACTTTCTGTGAAAAGCAGACCGAAATGGCGCTGCGATTACCGGCTGCTGAACTAGCTGTCAAGCCTTCAGCGGAGACGCGTAATTCAGACAGGATGCGCGGGGAAGGAAAAGAAATCTCGACCGTGTCCGGCGAGACCGCGTTATACGTCGCACGTCGGCCCGTTGATACATCTGTCAGCCGATGGCACTGTTTACGCCGGGCTGCCGCTGCCTTGTTTATTTGCCTGCGCCGTGTTAAGATACGGCCCGCGTATATCTCTCCCCTTTCGGTTGCTGGCTGTTTGCACGCGGCGTCTCGTCTCGCTCCCGCCCCACAAAGCCGTTCCCCGTGCTGCTTGCGGACGGGCCGTTATCAGGGCTGATTATGCATAATGAATCAGACAGATGGATGCTTAAGTACCTGACTGTGGTTTAGGCCGACTCCCCTCTCTGCGAGCATATGTAATATATCCCTGACCAAGGTCAAGTGCTGCTGGGTAAGTGTGACTGTTTTATTATTTATGTCCCAATGTGTGCAGGGACATGCTTATGGCGTGTGCAGCAAAGGACAATTGTAAGAAAGGGACAGTTGTCGGTAGACTATTTTTCTTTAACCGTGACCTGATATGTTGACCCATCCTTACTTCCCAGCCCTCTCTGTAACCTGGCACCCCACCAGGCTCTAGGGCACCCCCTTCAGCCATGTGTGCCGACTGCATATATTTGGGGCTCATTTGATTTGTGGTAGTGGTGGTCTCTAACATGTGCCACAGCATGTGATAAACATAGATAATATGTAAGATGGGGCTTCACAGAAAGCTAAATAGCTCAGATTTAACACTAACTCACTATGTATATTACTCCAGCCAAATGCAATATATCTATGGGATAAAGGAACAACTAACAAGCAACATTCTGAGACATAAAAAGTACAGGGATTCTTTCCCTGTGCTAACACTACACAGTTGAGTGTACTGAAAAACTGATATAATAAAACATTTTTCTTTATTTCATTTTTCTTTTTCAGATGTGCCCAGTCTCAGACTTCAGCCTTGCTAGCTGCCATGTCAGACCTTGTTTGTCTGCCAAACAGGTTAGCAGCTGTCAAGGCACTGCACAAACAACACAAAGCTCAAGTCATCTTTCTCTCTCATGCGCAGCGATTGGTGCGAACGCGCTTTGCCTAACGTTTAGGGCGGGGCGGCCTACGCAGCGCACTTCAGCACAGTCCCCAGGTCTCGGCCTCTTTCCCTGTCTACTGGCTTCACCCCAGGGCATCTGCACGAATTCCCCATCCGCATAAATGCTTTCTGACTCAGTGGCCCGGGCATCTTCTCCTCTTATTCGCTGAATGCGGTGCAAAACAGCACAACACAGGGAGGCCTCACAGCAGCAGTGCACAGTAACGCCCTGAAAGCAGCATAATTGGCCAGCGAGTGAAATGCACAGCACTGCCGACTTTATCTTGCTTTCCAGATGCTCCACAGGAAAGTGCACCAGCTCCTGACCTCAGATGTTCCCCAGCAAAACAAACACACACACACACATGCATGCGCGCACGCACGCACATCACACCACATACATACACACACACACCACCCACACCACACATGCCACACATGCCACACACCACACATGCCACACACCACACACATGCATATCTGTGTGCCTTGCTGTAGATTGCATACTTTCGAGGCTAAGTATGCCTTCCCCATTCAAGAAGAGAATGTAAAGGCTTTATAAGCCTTTAATCAAATAAATCCCTCTCTGTATGTTTATATTAATGATAATGTTGCCATTGCATGTGACAAATGTTGCAGTGATATGATTGGTGACTGTTCAGAATACCGTGCTGTCTGAACCTATCACACAACACCGTTCTTTGCTGTCCTTTTGCTCATGCTGGTTGCGCCATTGTATAGGCTAATACCTTAGAATACTCCATGACTTACTGGCTCAGTGTCTCAAACCTAAATTTTAACTGAAACACAATAACAGTTATTGTTTTATATGAAATGGCAATTGTTTGAGGGGTGAAATTCTGGTTCTCTGTTTCTGTACTTCCAGAATGCTCTGTATTCACGTTTAATTCCCTGAACATTTCACTAGCCGAACCTGACCTTGGAATGTGATAAACTGTCCATTGTGGACCTTTGGTTCCACAGTACATTGGAGTGTGGATTTGATCGCTTCTAACCGCTCTGATTAAAAGATTAAACAGGGAAGTCTGAGGCAGACGGTGAACCAGCGTATGACATCACTGGAACCCAGGCTGGTTCTGTGGCTTTCCCTCTGTCATGCGGAATGAAAGACTGCTGAACCATTGTAATCGGATGAGAAAAACCAAGCCTTCTGACAATCGCTTTCACTTCTGCAACTCAAACATTCACGGTTCCTGCATCGCTGCACTGAAAGAGAAAGTGATGACAGTGTGTGGGCTATAATGAATGTGTATTAATATTAATAGTGAAAACATTGAGAATGCATTAATGAAGCATTTCCGGAGTGCTCGGTTCTCATGCTTATCTGAAAAGGTCACGGTACACAGGGGAAAAAAAAAAAAAAACAACGTACATCATTTTTAATTGAATACATTCCCTTGGGATTATTTGCAGCTCCAGCATTTACAGGTTATTGCAAGGTAATTGCATGTAATTGAAGCATCTAATGTTGCTGGATCAATATAAATGGTAATGCTACTGTTCTTGTACCTTACCGCTCAGTGAAATTCATGGGCTAAATCATCTACTGTGGCTTAAATTCAAATAGCATTTTTACTTTTGCAGTGAAGTTCACTTGCCCTTGACTTGCCTCCCCGGCCTTATGGCAATCACTCATCAGAATTGCTGTCTTTATCAAAGAGACAACTATTGATTTATTGGCGTCTTGTAATTCAATAGGTACTTGAATCAGAATTTCTATTACAATGTGTTTATTGGTAACAAAACCATAGAAGTATCATTCAGTGTATGCAGTCAACTGGAGATGATGCATATTACAGATGAATCATATTTTGAAGGAATATCACGTGGATATAGATTTTTGCTTATGTGCGAGGAGCTTAGTGCAGGGAAACCTTTCTGATGTGTACTTGGGTAACAAACAGCCGTATATGATGCTAGCCATTCAAATGAAAAAGCGTGAATGGTCTTCTCTAGTCTACAGTCCATAGTAGCTATTGCTCTCGTAAGCCCCACATTTATACCCTCCTCTATACGTTTTCTCATGCATCTTAATACCAAGCTCACTACAAACGTGAGTTCAATGGAATCTTTGAACTTCATATTAGCTTTATCCAGGAAAGCCGCCAGGAAAGCAAAGGCTTTGCTTGATGCATTCTGGGTAGATGTAATAAAATTGATAAACTTGACATTTGCATTATACACATTTAGCTGCAGTTCAAGATGCAGCTATGAGTAACAAGGTCAGACCAGAGGTATTAACCTGCATCAGATACAGAAAGCAGATTTCCTTCTCACATCTGGAAATAAAGATGACCTTTGAAACGTCTGAAGCTAATATTTTTTGTCAAGTGCGAATTAATTTATTTGCCAGGATGAGAAGCTTCTGCAAACAGTGGAGGCAAGGCATTAACATTTAATGTCTAAAGCTTGATATTTGTTTTCTCCTTGCAGCCATAATAGTATATTTTGGGGCACTGTTCTTTCCATGTATCTGACTGTGTTTCCAAAGAGCAATACTGAAATCATAGTTAAATTACATCTCGAGAACATGTGCAAAGCTGGAAAAAAAAATCTCCTCATCCATGCGATCAATCTTCATGTGCCACTTACTGCCATGAACTGGCCTGTAACTAGTAATGCTCAACCATAATGTTGGACTGCATAGATTAGTACTGTGTGCCTAACTGCAAGTGTGCACTTGGCGGACCATAGACTGTGGCATTGTAGATCCTACGAAGATGGAGAAACAGCAGCCGGGAATAGTCCTTCAGCCATGAAGAATAATTCAAATGGTGAATATTCTGAATCAAGCCATTCCAAGCTAATTCATCTCACTGTCATCCTCTTGAAGTTTCCTCCATTTTGATTGTTCTTATCCCAAGGGGAAAAAAATATGTGCGTTTTCACGATGCTGCCATTTCTCTTCTGTTCTGAACATCTCGAGGTTTGACTCGAGGAGCTTATTTTATTCGCGGGAAACGGCTACTTGCACAGCAGACAGCGCTCAGTGTTCCGCTGTGCTAATAACTCAGGCTGACATTTGATACATGCAGGATGCTGCAAATAAGATAGTGTATTCATGTAATACGTTACTGAGCCCACAATGAGTGGGTGTCTGAATAATATATGATGCGGCAATAAATACGATTCGGATAACGACAGGGCGGCCGTGTGACCTGCGATGGAGGTAATTTTACACTAGAGATGCTGTTGCAGGGGATGCACTTGTGTCCCTTTAGAGGGCTCTCTCTCTCTCTCCCCCTCTGTCTCGCTCGCGCTCTCTCTCTACCTCTCTCCCTCTGTCTCGCTCGCGCTCTCTCTCTACCTCTCTCTCTCCTCTCTCTCCCTCTGTCTCGTCGCTCTCTCTCTCTACTCTCTCTCTCTCCTCTGTCTCTCCCTCTGTCTTGCTCGCTCTCTCTCTCTACCTCTCTCTCGCTCTCTCTCTCTCTCTGTGTGCAGGGGAAGCAAAGTTTAAAATATGACGGGGAATAAAGTGCCGGTGGTGGTTGTGGTAATGAACTCGCGAGCGGAGGGGGGTAATATATCACCGCGCCTCTGGCTCGGCCGGCGAAGCCCCGGCTGCTTTTTGGCGCCCCCCCCGACAGCGCTTCTGATCTCTAACTGCATGATCCAGTGTAGGTCCCGAGCCGGCCGCCTTTAATGTGCTCTTAAATGCCACCTCCCCCCTCCAAAAAAAAAAACAACCCCCCAAAAAAATACAAAGTCCCAGAAGCCTTGGAAAACTTCCTCGGGGGATGATGACATATATGGCGAAATCACAACTCAATTTCCTCCCTAACGAGTTTGTTTGAAGGCGGTTTCCAGAGTGCAGGCCTGAGACTTATGGTTGGGGGAGGGGTGGCTGTGTGGGGGCTCTCCACCTGGCTGGGGTGGAGATGAGGAGAGGGCGCAGGTTTTAGTGTCCGCTCTGCTCTCCAGATCTACGGAGGCTCAAACCAACATGCCCAAAAAGGTGTTTAGGCTATTTATAACGGCTCTTCCTGTCATACTGCCGGCTACACCGGCTGCGTTCGCTGAATCCAGCGACTGCTTCTGCTCCGCGGTAGACGCTGCCCATCCCTTTGCCCGTGGTATACTGCTCTCTCTGATCACTCTCCTTCCCCTCTGTCTGTCTTACCTTGACCGCATTTTGTGCTGCCAGCCTTATATGCTGACTCGGGGATATGTGCGGCTGGCGAGATATCCATCATGGCGGGCATCAGCCCTCTTGTCTGCACCCCGCCCCCCCCTCACCCACATCCATGCAGATCCATCTCGCTGGCGTGTGCTCGGGGAGCTGTGCTCCAGTGATCTTCAGATACCCCTCCAGCTTCCCAGAGACTCGGGACTCGTCTGTTCAGCTCATTCGTTTTTAAGTTCTTTTTTCTCTTTTCACGTTGGGGTTGCACCATATGGCTGTATAGTGCGTGTGACTTCAGAGTTTGCAGCGAGCTCAGGTTTCACAGAATAAGGCTTTAATTACTTGTGTACGCTCTGGCAAAGTGCTGTAAATCCGGATTGCATTGATTTTCAAGAGAGCGGCACTGAAAGATTAAGCCGACCTTGTCGATGCTGAAATAACAAAAAAAAGGGGGGTTGCTAAAAGGAGAGGAAACATGATTTTGGGACACAATGCTGTAATGGATGTCTCATGAACCACACCGACAAAGCAGTGCTCTGCTTTACATCAAACAAGCAAAGCAGGGCTTTCAAAGTGAACTGTCAACATCAAACATTTTAGGAAGTGACACCTACAGTAAATGGCTCTGCCAAGTTCAATTCCGTTTGTGTTACCTGTGCTACAATTATTGAGTCTGGTGTGTGATAACGGTAATAGGCTTCTTGTAGCACAACAAAGCAGGCTGCATGGAGAGAGGGATCTGAGAGAGAGAGAGAGCGAGAGGACATGGGTATAGGAGGACTCCCTCTTGTACCTCATTTTTATCGACTGATGAAACTGCGACTGGACTTGGTTACTGATGATACCTAGACCGCAGACAAAGTGGAAGATGCACCTCTTGTAAGGTTTAGCGTAATTGAATTATTCCAGGAGCCGGTGTGCTTAGATGGAGGCCTAAAAGATATACTGCTATTAACGGCATGAGGGGAATGAGATTTTCCTTCACAAAATACAAATGATAGATGGCCTCAAGATTTGGCTGAGAGTAAAAGTGAGTTGTGTCCTTTGATCTTTGAGTGGTTCTTTATTAATCTAATGCTCCCAAGAGGACTTTCGGTGAGTGGTAAGGAGGAGGCCATGGGTTTGCTGGGGGTGGTGGGGGGGGGAGGGTGGAGGGGCAGAAGGAGTTACTATTTGGTAAAGAGGCTTAAGGTGCGAGTACTCTTGATAAGAAGGTGAACTCAGGTAAAACGATGCCGCATGCAAGCATGTGTATACTCATTGCGACTTCAAACTTAGTGACTCTCCACACCAGTGGAGGGCACAGATTCACATTCTGTGGTTGAGAACCACAGAAAACTTGGAACGGACAATCAAACACAGAAAGCAACAACGGCTGTGGTAAAGGAGCAGAAACTTTGACAAATGTGGATTATTCAGTTTATATAGCACTGTGAAAAAAGGAAAGAAGAAAAAGAAGTGTGTATGTTCATTCGCTCAGTCACACGAGGTGATTGGACATAGCCAATACAGACACCCATGTGATATTTTAGGCCAATAATTGCAGGCGGTCTTAAAATTTACGTAGTTGTGCGGACATCTTGGCTAGTTTGGTAGCTAGTATGTGTAAGTGTGTTGTGCACACTGAGGTGGCCAAAGTCAATGGGGAGTTTCGTGTCCTTCACAAACGCATCATTTTACATCATTTAGTTTGTATGAACTAGCCAAAGTTCGTTTTCACAGCAAGTATACGTCCTGCTTTTGACTGAAGCCTCTGCCTGCACTAATAAGATCTCATATGAGTTTCCCACTTTACAGCACAGCCTTTGATTTATCATTCTTCCTGGGTTTAGATCCTGAATGTCGGAGGAGATGGCTGGAGTAAGATTGTTCACAGCACAGGCAGAGAGAGAGTGAGCAATACTGCCATTTAACAGGGTAACTGCTTCACACCACTGAATCTTCCTTTTTCATGCCTACCTGTTTTCTTAAATTTTAAAGCTGCCAGGGTTTTGTGCCAAGGGCCCAAGCAAAGCAGGGATGGTATATATGCTGTCCTTGGACAGTGATTCAGAAGCTCTCTCTTCCGTGTTTGCAAAGTTGTTTATTTTTGATGTAGATCCTTACATATCCTTCAGTACTTTTTCTCTGAGTGGTACCCCCAATTGACTCAAATGACATATCTTTTAACTTTTTTTGATTTTGAATGGGTGGTCTGTTTTACTATAATATGTTGGGTCTCAATGTGGTAATAAACCTGTTTTGTTGCCTCATCGGTATGAAAAAGAGTGCTAAAATATTTCCTTGCTTACGGTTACTTTAATAGAGTATAACTCTTGTGGAGTGCTGGGAATACACAGTACAAGCCAACAAAAAAATTGGCTGTAAGATCTTTGTCCATGGACTTAATCAGATAAGCTTATGATCTATTGCTGAATGTATGTTCTGCTTTACATTGGTCATATATAACAATGATACAATGCTATACTAAGGTTCTGTTTGACTGTTCCTCAGGTACACTGGCTTGGTGCAGACAGGGTACTGATTGATGAATGATGCGTACTGTATGGGGAGAGGAACAATGCACATTATCATGCTGTGCTCTGGTGTGGATTGCAATTTAGAGATATGAGATGAGGACACTTGCTGTACCCGTGAGAAAGGTACTTGAAATAGCGTTGCTTCAGATATTTGATTGTATGATTGAGTAGTATACAGCAAGTAACAATGGCATGAATTAGTCCATCTTATAAACCAAATGGCTCTCAAAATTCAGAGGTACAATTAGAAAAATCATAGTGTTCTGTACAGATGTAATGTGACTAATGTAGTACTACACAAGAACATTTACACTCCTGCTTTTCCTTTGAATCAAGTGCCTTGTACATTCTCCTCCTTTGAATTGACGGGCTTCAGTACACCAAATTAAGTTTCCCTCTGCTAGCTGTGCTTTTTGGTGACAGATGTATCAATCGCCATATGTCACACTGTCATTAATGCCAGGTTTTATTCATGGGAAAGTGAAATTGCTGTGTGTGGTGGTAAAAGAAGTTTAACTGAAGTACATGCATTTTGTCATTTAATGAACCATCTCACTTACTTGTTACTAATCTTTAAGCATCATCTAAAGCCTGAGTCCATTTATTTCACTTACGGTCCAATTTTCCAGCTCAAAGACTTTCAAAGACCAAGAATGACGTTGAGTACTGAAATGAAATGGTCTCAGTTTTGTATATGATTCGGTTGCATGTAGTTTTATAGGTAACTAGGAATCAAGAGTTAATTTGCTATTCTATACATCAAATTTTTACAACAAAACCTGTCAGGGCGCGCCATCATATACTAACAAAGTTAGATCTGTAGATTTCAATTTATCTGATATAAAATAGGCTCTTTCGTTATGCTAAATGAACAATCATCCACAAAGGTGCTCTAACAGCTAGTAGCCAAACGTTCAGGTTTACGGTTGGATTTAAACCCCTTGACTTGTGAACTGCCATAACATCCTGGCATGAAAAGATTCTCTCTGTTTTGTTGCAGAAACGAACAGTGATCCATTATGTAAATCGGCACATGCAACATTATTTCTAAAATATCCTTCCTTTAAACAGCGGGGTTGTCTGTCCTGGAGCCTCACTATGTATGCTGGTGCTCATTCCAACCATAATTGCGATCTCGGAATTGTAACAAGCTGTTAATTATTCTTAATTAGACTCTAAATGACTATTGAGAGACGGTTTACCCTCTTAAGGCCAAATTATGTCAAAGATAGCTATGCACGCCATGAAGAATAAATGTCCCGTCACATGACTTTTAATTACTCAGATCAGCTAATGCTTTAATTTAGTCTAATGTACTATATGGCAAATGATCCCATTAGAAAAATGCTACATTTTGAATAAATTAAATTATAGACTGACAGGTGAAATCAGTGGAGTCTTAACTGCTAGATGTGGGAACACCTGGTCACCTGTTCTCACATTGTTTAATTTATGCATTTTGAGTGTATCATTGATATTAAAATAAGATAATCAGAAGTGATGTACGCTACCATTTTGATGATGTAGCCTACTAGAAATTGTTTACGGGTTCATATTTATATGCTCATGTTTTTGTAAACACTAGTTCATGAATAGTGTTGGGATGTGTCTTGTAATGTATGAATGAGGAAGTATCATTGCAACTGTAAAATGAGATACCAAATGTTTGGGGTGTAAGGTGATTAGGGAACCTACAAGCCTGTCTTCTCTTGTTGGGTAGTAGAGTGATTACTGTTTTAGTGCCAGTTGAAAGGTACTAGCATGTGCTAAAATGGTGTTACTTTTTCCACCGTCTCTGTTTTACCAGCTGATTTAATATACACAACATACAATGGAAACAATTCCTAAATTCAGTTAGTACAGATGTCCCTGATTATGTTTCACTGGATAATGTTAAATGCGTGGCTTTGATAGAAAAAAGAAAAGAGAGGTTCATTCACAATCAGTTATAGGGTGGAACAAGCGTATGCAGGACCTCTCATCTATGTATGGTATGTTCTCAGAGGAGAGTCAGTCTGGTGACTGATGACAGCTTATTCTTCTGCCTAGTTGGCTTTGCAGAGGTTAGGTCAGAATAGTGTTCACTGTGTAAACTGTGTTCTTGGCTAGAAATAGCTGTACAAAATAAGTATTGTACCCACTGAACTGTGTTTGCAGTGTTCATGCTATGGATTCACTTTTTGTAGTCGCTTGATAAAGCGTCTGCTAAATAAATGTAATGTAATGACCAGTACAAGCTTTCCGACTTCAGCCACCAGGTGGCGAAATAACATTAAAACATATGGGAGCCGACGCCTCAGGAATGTGCTGGAAGCCACGGAGGAGGGGAAGACTGTGTTATTCACAGTCTCTGCCGCGTACACCTGTGAGTACATGTGCCCCTACAACGCTGAAGTGGAAGTCACACCTCCCAGCATGGCTTGTGGATTTCTGTGGGTTTCAGTCTGTGGGGATTCACAAAGGGCTGTATTTTTAGTGCAGTAGCGTTCTGTTCAGTCAGGCTAATTTGACCCGTGGTATTATCAGATGATTATTCAATTACCTTACTTTCTTTTGCCGAGGTTTTTAAGAACTGGATAAATGGTGAAATTTTGTGACCTGAGAGTTTACATAGATGTACTTAAGACAAGAGGTTCCCCCCATTAAGCATGTATTGTGATTTCCCAGCTGAGTTATAGGCTGCCCTATGACAGATTGGTTTATTAGAGGATCACTGTTAACACTGTGAAGTGCATTTCATTTCTTTCAGTGAAAGGTGTTTAAAGAAGATTCAGTTTCCAGTGCACTGGTCTGTAATGCATGGCCTCACCAACAGTCTTTATAACCCAATGTTATTTTGTGATCTGTTTGTTTGAATATGTCCTCCATCAAGCAAATACAATGAGCACATGTACATAAATTAACTCTATGGTTTAAAATGGATGGGTCGAAAATTCAACCGCACTGCTGTAGTTAATGGTGTGATCATTTTCAGTGTTTTTCTGTAAACAGTCTTCAGCTAGTAAAACCCTGCATTTTTAAACTAATGCTGTCTGGGGAAAAAAATCATGTTAAAACCTCTCTTGAACCTCAGCCACACTGCCTCAGCCAATAATTATTCCTGCACAATATGCTACGCGTTTCTGTATAAAGGTTGATATTAATAATTTTCTCATTTCCCGTCTAGTGCCAAGATATCTTAGAGTATCAGCAGCTCAGACACATGTCTACAGTAAAAATAATTTGCCACAAAAATGGCCTCTCCTTGCTCCCCTGCTGGGATGAAGATGACGGTGACAGCTCTTAAGATGAGCTGCAATGTTCGGAGCAGGATCTCCTTACTAAACCTGGTAATAGAAAGTCTGAGGGTGAATGGACACGGACAAGGGACATAAAGACATTTGCAGCAAAAGCAGCAGTCCTTATTTCTGCAATACAAGTGCATGAGCCTGGCTCTGGATCACCTGTGTGCGTAAGGTGCCATGTACGCCGCTGTAGCAGACAGAGCAACAATGGAAGGTGGGGAGGGAGAGGGTGAAGGTGTCATGGTGTCATGCTTAATGCCCTGGACTCTGGGTAAACGGGTGCTTGAATTCTCAGTGGCACGCTGGGCGCCGCTCCCTTTTGTGTAAGCTTCCTCTCCGTGGATTGCCAGCTGTACGTTGTGTTTCCGCCTTTGTAAATCGTTTCGGATAAAAGCATCGAGTCGGCGGGAATGAGTAATGAATAATAACTACGCTTCTCTCCCCGTCGCGGCACACCTGTGCCTTGTGTCTGTGTGAGCGGCGCTGTCACGTTGAGTGCAATGGGGACCGGCTTCCCTCTGATAAGCTCTTAGCCTCAGTGGACGAGGGTAAGAAGGGCACCTCCAAGGGGAGGCTCCTCCTGTGCTGCTGTTACCGCTTAGTGTGTGTGTGTGAGCTGTAGGTGTGTGTGTGTGTGCGAGAGTGTGTTTGTGCGTGTGAGTGTGCATGTGCGTGAGAGAGAGAGTATGTGTGGGCATGTGGGAGTGTGTGCGTGTGTGTGAGAGTATAAGAGTTTTTGTGTGTGACCAGGAGCAAACTCTTTTCCAGATGACCCACATAACTTCTGCTTCTACTTGTACATGTTCACATGTGGTTGCAGTGTGCGCACATGCTTGCACGCATCCCTTTCTGTGTGTGCAGGAACCTCTGACACTTGGGCATCACACATCCAACACAGAGAATGCTGTTCATTGTGCCCCCTTCTACTTTTTCCAGAGTAGGCTGATCAAGCTTTGGGAGCTGACCAGGATATTCTTTAATCTTCCATAGTCAGCACAAAACTTTTTCAAACATTAATCCCAATTTCAGTTGCATTATCTGAGAAGTAATTCTTGGTTGAAAGGCTTACACGTTCACTTCCTAAATTTTTGTTGGGTGCTGAGCTCAATGACTAGATGTCAGTACTGTTACTGTTATGTCACCCATTTTCTGACTTGTGGTCTAGCTCTATGCTTAGACTGCCTTTAGAAAGTTTAAGAAGTCAAACATGGCTTTTGACAACTTGTCCAGTATACAAAAAGATGCCTTACCATTTCTTTCTACCATGTTATTGCGGTCTAAACAAAGGTGGTTCAAAGGAAGACATCTTTCACATAGGAGATGTTTACTAGTCCGTTGAGTCTGGAGACTTTGTCATGATTTGATGCAGTCGTGATATATCAGGATGTGTTTAATCTTCCATCACTAATGCTATTGTACATGATTGTTCCGTAGCGAACAAAAATCCTAACGTCGTATTTGAATATTCATGCTCAATTCATTGTTCATCCAGATTAATGCTGTATTTAAATTACATCATTTTATTGTTTTTCTCATGTGTTGTGCGTCAAGAACAGACAGAAAATAGTTTTGAAGCGTGCTCATATTTTACTGCCGATTTGTGTAAAATGGCTTTCAGTGCAGCGCATTCAGTATTCATCGGAGGTTATAGCCATCTGAATGCCTATCAAAAGTTGATTTTTTTTCCCATTTATCACAATGCAGGGAGGGTCAGCAGCCGTGCACCTCGATGGTGGCAGTCCTTGATGCATGGCAGATGTGTGATGAACAACCGAGGAGTCTTATTGTTTTCCATCGCATACTGGCCGCGTGTATCATTCATCCACATCCAAAGCGCGGGCCTTTCAGCTTCTGTGATGCGCGCATTACCATGGATTAACCAGGATTCACACCCACCACTTGACAGATTTTACACCGGCTAATTAAATTTATCACGCCTCTATTTTGAAAAGGAAACGAATAATAATTAGTTAATATTTTGGTCCTGCACGAGCAGTCGCGGAGCCTTCCTTAGCAAATCGCGCCACGGTAAACAGATTTAGTTTACAAGTTCTCGGAGCCTTAGCTCAATTAAATCCCAGTGTAGTCCAGGAAGAACAGAGATCAATAAAGGAAATTAGCATCTGCGGGTGCCGCGCGCTTCAAAGGAGTGTGACACAAGTAAAACGGATTTAGAGTTTATCAGCACAGCTCTGCGCGCGTGTAGGACGAGCTCCAATACCTTCCAAATACCCAGATGGCTCAGGTCATTATGTCTTTAGCTTTCATCGTTTGGAAAGCAGAGACGTTCTAAACGGGGTTTAATTTGCCTTAAAATTTGTGTTGGTGCAAGAAGGATACGCTGTGGAAGGGTGGCAGACGGAAAAGGGGGCACAGGAGGCTGCAGGCTGGCTGTGCAGCTCGTTTGGGGAGGGGGGGCGGGAGGCTGGAGGCTAGGGAAAGCAAGCTTCATATCCAGAACCTTTAATGTTGTATATTTGTTGAATGTGTCGATTTAAATAATGCGTAATGAGTAGCTTACATGCCGCACCCTGCCTGCCAGCTAGCCAGCTCTTTAGGACCGCAATGGGATTCTGACTTTATTGCGATATCCTGATAGGTTAAGTACCGTATGCATTTCTGTGTATTATATTTTAATTTATCAAATAAACTCCCATCAGTCAATCAATCAATCAAACTGTGACATCCAACAGAATGGCATACCCTCTTTCATCTGACTGAGGGCTACAGTACAGCTGGAATCAGTGCTGGATTACTTGGCATCACGTAGTTCCTTGCATTCTGTTCTAATTTTTTCTGATTCTTCCCACTGTCTTACGTAATTGTGAATAATGTTCCCTGGCCTGTTTAATTATTGAGGAGAGGACGCATTCAGTAAGACCCAGTAACTTTTCATTTGTTTCGTAATACTCTATGTTCGGAAACCCAACTGGTTGACATTTTCAAGTGACACTTCTATTTAAGACCCAATCCATGGCAAAATGAAGCATCACAACCAACACAGGCATGCTATAAGTCATGGTCTTGGTCCACCTCTTATGAAATTCATGGTGGATCAGATCCAAGATGGCTATAATTTATACATTATAGAACCTTGACCAGTACACCAAGGTATGCTCTGTCTACAGACCTCTATTTATTTACTTTAATCACTGCAATATTAACCAATTGTATTCTGCAAAAGGATTCTGTAATAGTAAAGTAAAAAAATCTTTACTAGTACGAAACCACTGCATGCATTATTCAGTCAGAGTATAGGAAGAAACACTGCGGGGACGTTGCTGCCGGGGACCATACCTGAGTGATATTGAAGAAGACCAGCTTTGAGGATGCGCTTGTACACCTGCACGCTGACAAAGCCAGTCGTGCTTGTTTACCCTGCAGTGCTGTGATGAATCATCAGTACCACTGGTGCCACGGATCACTTTCCTGCCTGATTCATCAGCAGAGCCAGGTGTTTAACGATGTGAAGCAATGTGCCTCTGTATTTCCCCACCCATCTCAAATTACTGAGTTTTCCTGAGTCTCCCTTGGGGTCCTACAATACAAATATGAACTTTTATTTATTTTATATGCAACAAAAGGCGAGGAAGCCTATCCTAATGGCAAAGCTAAGTAAAACGTGTTGGGCATCTTTACTAATGAAATAAGGCCATCCCACAAGGCTCGTCACTCTTTTGCTTTTTTGCGATACAAGGGAGGACATCACTCATTCCCTTCTCGCTGTAATAACTGATAACCTCATCTGATTACCTTTTGATGGATGTCAGTTCGGGGAAAACCTCTGGGAATCCCGGAGAACAATATAGATCCGAAAGCTTTCACAGCACAATGCCAGGATATTCCGGCAACTCTGAGCGCTAATCCCCTCAGTGCTGTTACCGTACAAATGGCGGTCCGGAAGCACTGTGCTCGGTCTAAGATGGAGGATGAACAGATAACGATTTAACACTGAGAAACGAGTTCCTGGGAATTCCCGCCCAAACATTGTCCCGTTTCCCAAAAAAATATAATGAAACTTAAAAAAAAAAAAATTGTAAGCTTACACCAGTATTGTTATTTTACAAAATATTTGTGGTTTCATTTTGTTAAAACATCTGCAACAGCTGCTTGACGTGATTGTCACGATCCTGGCTGCATCCGTGGAGGCTGACAGAGTGTTTTTATTTTTTTGTCTGCAGACGATTCAAAACAAAGTTCAGAAATCACCTCAATGCAGAGTCTGTCAATGCTTCTAGAAAGCGCACTTCCATAGAAGAAAAAAATGTTGTGGGCTTTTATAGGCCTATGCCTATTTAGTTTTATTTAGCCTATAGGACAACATCTATTTTCTTTTAATTAGATTGTGGATGTATCCATTTTATTTATGATTGCCAGTTGTCCATTTTATTTATAATAGGCCAATAAGTCTATCTGGTATTTATTATAGGCCATTTTGTTATTATTTTTCACAGGCCTATCTCAAATATTTGATACACTATAGCCTATTTATTTAGTTTTAATGTGACAACACATAGCCTAACTTAGTCCAGGAATTTGATTTGCTTGGCAAACTTCTATAGCCCAGAATGTTGTTTTATTGAACATTCATCTATTTTCCTGGGAAAGAAAATGTTTTATTTTTGGGAAAAATATTAATCCCTAGTAGAGATCCAATAAAATGAGTTTAAGATCTAGATCTAGAATGATATTATGCTAAACAGGCATGACTGCCTTCTTAAAATTAAATTGCTCAATTCCAAAATAAAGGTCACAAAAATATTATGAGGGAAATGTAATGAGGAACAAGATTTATGTAGACGCCCACAGAGAAAATGCCTCTTGGACTATGTAAAGCTGCCTGCATTTTCCAGATGACTAACTGCATAGAGGTAGCCATCCAGCAATTTCTCACATTTATTAGGAATTATTTTTAACCAATAACATTGCATTTAAGAGTGCTTCATCAATATCGTTTACAAAGTTAATTCTTGTACCTATAATTTTGTTGGTCTTTCGTAATGGTTCAGCGAATGATGGTGATAGTTGTTCTTTACTTTAAAAAGCGATGAAGTGACCTAGCCATGATTTCAAAGCCTCTTTGCCTTGTATTCAGTTTGTCCTTGCTTTTGATTTTTGCTTGTTGTCCTCACAAACCATTTGAATTCGGCAACAAGCAAAATGAATACCTCACAAATATTTTTTTTATGAAGAAAAAACAAACCCTTGCAGTCCCGGCCTTTGTCATGAAAATATATTACAGTGGCTTTCGAGAAGTCTTTGCATGAGAATTCAGTTTAGGCACTGCAACGTTTCTGGATGGTGTGAGTAAACATACATGTCCTTAAGAGAACTGAAGAAGGTGAATTGCAAAAAAAAAGGGAAAATATTACACAAAAGGGAAAAAAAAAAAACTTGATCTATTTTAAGATGTCAGGGCGAGCTGTAAGAAATAAGTATCACCCTCATTAAGCAAACACAAATTTATAAGTTTACCATTATTTGTATGAGGCAAATTTTAAATTAACTGGATAAGCAAATTAATTGGATACCAACAGAAAAGAAGGGTAAGAGTGCAGTGAAACTTAAAACAGCTGTTTGTGGTGTTTTCCCTTCAATATCATCCCAAGCTATGAAGTTATAGCCTACATGTTCCTGAGTTACAGAACTGAAACCCTAGCCCTGGCTCTGAATATATTGTTGAGATTCCTTTCATTTTAGTGTCAAATTGCTCAATACGGGGAAATAAATGGCGCACACCAGTTTTGGATTCCTAATAAAATATTATTGATGTGGTGATGGACTTAATGCCGTACACTAGTGTATCTCATCATAACAGAAATTCAGCAAATCAGTCTCAATGTTGTTTTGAGCAGGTACCGTCAAAGTCAATGATGTCCAGTGGGAAATACGATGCAGCAGACGCAGAACGTGCTCGGGAAGGCTTTATTCACAAATAACTCTCTTTGATTTATGTGAACAAGGCCTGGCTGTGATTCGTCATGTTGCGCTTCATCACAGAAAGCACAGGCGTGTCACCGGTCTGCAATATAGATTTGTTTAACTGCGCTTGAACATGCCCACAGTGGGTGAAGGCTATGCTGAGGCGATCCAAAGGCATTCGGAGGAGTCCGTATAGTGATTGAATGTTGCCTACTGCTCAATGCCAAGCAGTGGAATCAATTCTGCTTTTTAAAACTTCTAAAATTCTGCTTTGCTCTATTATATTGTTGTTCAGTTACCCTGAAATAGCATCTGGCTAATTGCAAGATGGCTTACGAGATAATGAAAAATGTAATTTCACTAGGCTCAAATTTTTTTTTTGATCTTCATTATTTTGAGTATTTTTCCATGTATGTTAACAATTTTGAGAGAGAAACATCAAAACACAAGCGTTTGAAAAAACATTAACTTACAGGAGTAGAAAAAGTGACTCCACTGAGGCAGCAGACAGCGTGAAAGTTTGTTGTGCAGACTCACCATCGGGGAATATAAGAATAACAACTGTGTAATGAGATCCATTAACAGTGCCCTATGGTCTTTGGCTCATGTAGGATTATTAGGATTAAAATCATTTTGGCAGTGAAATAAGGTGATTAACGCAGGCTTTGCCTGCAGTTTGTTTTTGTGATACCTCACTGACGTAGTGCGGCATACTGTAATATTTTCAGTTTGAACACCTTATGATAATGCCAACCGTTTTGTAAACAGTGAGGAGGTACAGTACATGTGCTACATATGTAAAGGTCTTGTACAAAAGCATGGCCTTGGCAAAGAAACCTGTAGTTAAGACTTAAAGGCATTATAAATAAGAAACCACACCGCTTGCCAGTGCACGTCTCCTTTGGCGATGGGAATCCGTTGCTGGATCTGCGGCAGCACCTGTTTGAAGCGCTGCCTGCTCTATCATCATGCTAATCAAAGGGGCCTCTTCTCTCTTAATCGAATAAGCTTTGCATCACCATTATAGTAGATAAGCAAGGCAGGAAGCAAAGAGCTAAGGTGCCTTATCACCCTTCCTTCCAGTTGGCTAGGCTGCCTCTGCTGTGATCCCTTCATTCATTTGCAAATCAAAGTAACAGAAAAAGGGAAAAGGAGTGGTATTTTCCTCTCTGCCTGGTGTTAAAGACAGTGGTTGTGTGGGTGGCAAAAGAAAGGGTGGGGGCTGGTGCGGGGGTGGGGGGGGGTTGGTCAGTAACCTGAGGGAGAAGCAGGTTACATGCCGATGCATAATGCAGCCAATGAGTAAGCAAATGTGTAAATCGATGAAATCAGCCTCTCATTCTCTTTATGATGCTCGTCGTAAAGCTATCATTTAGAATTTGTGTTGGCATAAACAACCTGTCTCTGTTTTTACCACAGGCTAGGGAATAGAGAGAGCCTGGATATTGCAGAGACGTGGCTGTGGGTGACCTTTAGTTTAGTGGCTGTCAATTTCCCTGGCAGGGAAAAAAATGTCAGACCAAACCTGCTCTGACAAGGGCAGTTTTCAAAGCAGATGAGAATGCGTTCAGTGGTGCTGGTCACTTAGCTGAAGTAGCTGTTTCAAGTTGTTAGAGGCAGACCGAGCTCTTTCTACATTTTTCAGTGTGCAGATACTTCTTACAAATACTGCATTACGCTTTACCTTCTAGGTTAAGGGAGTGTGATGAGAGCTTTTTGATAACAAATTGGGGAAAAACGTACAAGACCGGAAAGTAAAGCTAAGAAAATGGTGAAAGAAGTATATGTTCTTTTTTTAAGGTCCAGGAAACTCCTGCATAACTGACCTCCTTGACACCATAAGAGGATACATGGTGCATACATGAAAGGTCAGATAAACCAGTAAATATTAATGAGCATGGCAGCTGAGGCCATTTCAAAATCAAATTCATTTAACAAACCAGTTGGCTCCCATTCTTCTTTCTTGTTATAATTATGAACATAGACAATCACATATGTTGGGGGAGGTTCAGTAGTCCTAGCTTGCACTAAGAGTGCAAATATGTAAGTTGGCACTTTGCAAGGCTGTCGATCTTTATTTATAAAAATCTACACCTACATTTAAATGAAGGTGTTGGATAATGTTCTAGGAGTCTTACACTGGAGGTTGTTATATGGCGGTTTGTATTTTTCAGTATTTTTCTTATTATACTGTCCATGTAAAGGGGTAATAAAGCATCCCACACATAAATACTTTACTTTTGTCCAGAAAGACGATAGAAATTTTTTATATTTTGCTGAGCTGAACTGGCAGTTTACTGCAGCACGTGCTCCAGCTTAGCCATATAGCTAAGCCTCATCAGTAAGCTTCTCTGTTGATGCCTCCCTGTCCCTCAACCGCTTCTCACAATAAGCTGCAAAAACCTGCTCATGGTCAGATGGAAGATGAACATCAATTGAACCCCGAATCGCAATAAGGATCAGGAATTATGAATGATATAAAACATCCCAGTGCAAAAACAGGCAAAATGACAAATTGGTCCTTGAGAGAACGTGAACCGTCAGACAGGATTGCAGGAGTTAGGAGAAGTCTGAGGAAGCCTTGAATACTGTTCTGGGCATGCCAATGGCATGGATGCACTAGTGAAGTTGGACAAATGTATGGTGACCTCAGAAGGTAACACAATTCAAATCAGAGTATCACACTGCTAACTGAACAGCTATAAAAGCAAGAGAAGCAACTGGGGTAATAAAGGGACTGGGGGATGCTCATGGACACTGAAATGTCTCTTATTGTCATTTTCAGACTATCATGTTATCCTAACAGGCTACGTTTTTATTTGGCAGAGAGCACTATCTTTTGCTGCCTTGCAGAAAGAGCCTAGGCAGTCATTTCCGGTGATCTCATTTACCAAAACATTTTCCGTGATGTCATATTGGGTAGGCTGTACAAGAGGATACACACATTTCAATACAGAAATGTCTTATTGGCTCATTTATCATTCTGAAAAGGAATATAAATTATTACAGGGTTTAAAGGAATGATTAATTCTGTGAATAATTACTGAGCTGAAAATGAATTCTTACAAACAGTGCTCAGAATTTTGAAATGGAATTGTTCCTATGCAAATTCCATCTCACAGATTTTCATCACTACATCCAGGTTATTCGTACAGCCAATAAGTGGGTTCCACTGTGTTAGAATTAGCATTGAGTCAGAACAGAGCCACTAGCTTGTCTAAAGACTCAGGGCCAGATTCACTAAGCCCTATTTTCAGACTCGGATATCATGCATTCTGCCCCAAAACATGCGTCTTATGTATCAAAGAGGTTCGCAGGGCTGGAAGCAAACTGTGTGTGATCTCGGTGAGCCATCGCAATAGTGTCCAATTTTCCCCATTATAATCTTTTGACCTTGTTGTCTAAAACATGAATGGGAGCAGCTGAGGTGAGCTGCGCTCTGCTATGACACCGAAAACTGGCTAGTCCTTGAGAGTACTTTTTTTTTTTTTTTGGAAAAAGCAGTGTTAAATATTGCCTCTGGCGACCCACTAAACATGAAGTGCGTAGGTATAGTCCTGCTTTGTATTTGGCGGCTGTTTGTTAGTCATAATTAAAACTCGTGGGCTAAACTGCTGGCTTTTTAGCTGGTCTTTTGAAGAGATTGTTAGTGGAACAAGACTGATGAGCTGACCTGAGAGAGAAAATATAATTTTCAGTTGATTGCCAAAGACACAGCCCAGATCTGCACTGTCTGGGCATTGATGATGAATTATAGAATAAGCTTGAGAAACAAAAATGCCTTACAGCCTATGTTTAAAAGATTAAAGGTCAGTGAATTTGATTTGTACAAAGATAAATAAATAATGTTGTGCTTTCATGTCTTAAGAGGGGATGAGAAGAAGGGAACAGTTTCATCATAATTGAAGTTTTAATCACTGTCTTCTGAACTTAGATCTCCCTGCCAGACCCCTGGATAGGCAGGGAGTTGATATCAAGGTGAGCCACGGCTCTGAACGGAAATCGTTTAAGAAGGATGAGAACCAACGTTGAAAGACCTGAAAGAAAAATTAAATGATCCCTTCCCTGGTGAGATGAAACAAACCCTAGACCAGCTAGCTGGACATAAATCCAGGTGAAAACTTCCCTCACTCGCTTCATGAACTATGCATCTGTACTGGGTCTCCCCTTGGAATGTGCAAAAGGCATTTGGAAGCTTCTTCAAATAATTTTCAATGTGCAAGTTCCATAATATTACATTATAATATATTTTTTACTGCCTCAGAATTAGATTAAGAAGTGGGCCATTTATTTGGCTTGGTTCCAACTGCATCTGACCTGCAAGTCTGAAAAAAGTAAGAAATATCAGTAACGAAGATCAATTTACAGTGTCTACAATTACACCACAGACATGATATTAAAATAATTAAGAAAGATTGTATGCTCATTATGCTGTTAAACAACATTCTATTTTAGCCTAAAGAATGTGGATTCAAATTATAGCTGGCAGCAAAATTTCATAAACCATGCTCTAACCATATGTTCACCCACAAATGCATTAGAAAACAGTCAGTTTTGTTTTACAATGTTATCATTTATTTCACAACACGTCCTTAACCTCTTAAAACCCACTTAAAACCAAAGACCCCCGTCTTGAGTAAACTCCATTATCTCTGGAACTAGCCTATATACTGTATAGACAAGCTTGAAATAAAGAGTACCAAATCTACGGGTCCCACGGGAGTGTCATTCAGTAAACATACAAAGGTGGGCCCAAGTGTCCCGAGAACCTCTCCAGATGGCACAAAACCTCTCCAAATTGGAATATTGTGTGTATATATTTTTTGGAAATAATGCATAATGAAATATTAAATTTTCCTAGCCTATGTACAAAGTGGATTGATTGCTTATGGCTCAGATGGGGGTTTTGGTGATGCCAATTCCATCACTGTAGTATTGGCAGTTGTTTGACTTGCAGACAGTTATTGGATTATGAAACACCCTATCTATCAACTTGTGTCAATTTCAGCCCTCCTTTGGGGAAGGGGGCTGTCTTATTATTTCTATCCCTTGTGGTTTTATCAACTGAGATTTAGATTTTTGCATCAACATGCCAAGAGTCTACGCTTTACAACAGTATACCTGTTGTGGCACTGCACCTTGAATCAATGAAAGATTAAAGCAATAATTTAAGACAATGCTATTGTTAGACAGTGGCGTATAATTTCACGGCCATTGGGCTTTAAGGGTGTAAAGTCCTTGCTCAGAATACTGTTCTCTGTTGATAACTTATGATGTGTTTTGATCATTGCTCTGAAGTCACTGTAATTTATTTATCAGTTTAACAATCCAACTTTCATGAGCCAGTGGGAGTCATTGTCCTCTGTACTTGATGGGGACAGATATTGTTTAAAGCACCTCTGCTCCTCATTTGCATATTATTAAGGTAATTCACAAACAAAAATATAGCAATACAAATACCACTTTATTACCTGTGGTGACAGGCATGTCTCTAATGACACAACTGAAGACATTTCAGATCATTGTCAGAGTGTGGTGCCTGATTGAAAATCTTCAGTGCATATCTGAGTAGCCAAGTTTGCCCAAGTAACCAGCATATTAAATTTAACTAGCCTACTACAAGGCCATGTAATATACATGTTTCAGTTTCATTTGTTAGTGTTGCCTACTTGTTGTTTTCCCCTTCAGAATGCTAATGCAACTGTCAAGTATTAGGCTATAAATGTAATCATTCAAGAGTTTGATAAACAAGCTGGTTGTTTTATCAATAACCCCCCCCAGCCCCGTAGCACTCGAAAGGCTACATTTTCTATCGTGACGACAGAATGTCTGTTAGTGCTGGACGATTTTTACCATACGAAGCTTTCATATGAAGCTTTCACCTGTAAGGAGATGCATGCAGTATTAATGCTACTGAAAGACATGCTGGGTTTCAGAATATACCTCCTCATGTGTCATGTCCTGGCTTTTCTCTCGTACAGTTCAGTGAGTGCTTGACATCCAGCAATCTGCCCATATGTAACAGTTGGCTCAGAGTCCCACACGTAAAGCAATACGTGGCTTCCTTTATTTTCATCACAAAAGCAAAGTAGTACATTTAAGTTTGTGTCCCCCGTGTGAGTGTGGATTTTTAATGTAATTGGCATGGGTGATAAAAGTATAATAAAGTACAATAAAGGGTTTTCAAAACCTGTGGACAAAGGCTTTTACATTTGTCTTTACAAACAGATGTTTTTTCTGAGAGCGGCTCATTTGTTAACGCAGCACAACGAGAAATCCTAAGTGCTCTTGAGCCACAGGGTTTACACGCTGCAAGGTTTTTATTTGTACAAAGGCTGGCTTTAGCATTTAGGCTCATTCATAAAGCTTTTAGAAAAGCGCTTCTGTCTGCCCAATGAAAGATGGCGGTAAAGCTTGTGAAAACATTTCACAATCCAGTGCCTTTTATTGCATTACTGTTGTCATCAGTGCACTTATTGCACTTCCAGTATTTTCGTTTTGAGATGTGAGTACCACTTCAGCTGACCGTGTCTAACAGTAATCTGGAATTGTTTTTCCTTCTTGGTTTCAGTCGGCACAACCACGTTGCGCAGTGGTGCGTGACACACTGCTTTTCCCTGTTCAATAAAAAAAACGCTCTCCGACTGAAAACCGTTGGTCTATTGCCAGCTATTCTTACACTCTCTCAATTCAATATCTGAGTCTGTGGCAACGGTAGACTCGTCAAGCCATTCTGACGTCTCTTTGAAATAAAAGTTGAAGGCCTCCAAAAAAAAAGATGCATCTTTATGGCAATGTCCTTACACAAAGCCGCTGACCAAAGATGGGCATTTTTCTTTGTAAATTTCAGAGGTTTATGTACAATTGCCAGGATGTGGGGGGTTGCGCAATGCCTTTAGAATAAATGGTCAAGGTAAAGCTGCTGCGGCTAAGTGGGAGTGCTGAGATGGATGGCCTTGATGAAGCCATCTCATCCCATCAGAGAACTGAAAGGAGCTGGGTCCTTTAAAAAGCAATCAACACAGGGTTTTCTTCAAGTGTACGGCCCATTCAGACTGACAATGGGGGGATCAATGATGACAACAATGTCATCAATCACATATTTCAGTGGTGTATCAATCAGCACAAACGCCCTGTCAAAGTATTGGTCCAAACAAGCTGCTGGATCAGAGTTAATAATGTCAGATATTGTCCTTCGAATTTAGATGGAAAATTGCACTTGGCGCAAAAGGAGATCGCAGGGATCATGGTTATTATATTGGTGCTTGTTTTGCGAGGCATTTAATGTTTGGCCGTGATTCTAACCTGGCCCTGTGTGTACATTTATGCATACATGTAGTGCTTAAGCTGCTTGTAGAAGGTATGTAAACAGACATTTACTTTTTCATCAAATGATCACAAATGGTTTGGGTGGGAGGTTCAAACCTAAAACCACTCGCCACTACACCACTGTATAGACTAAGTACTACATTAATGAACTCTTCAGTGTTTGCATGAAGTCTATGATGCAATCATCTGTCCAAATTGTGAGCATAAAACAAACATTTCCAACAAAAAAGCATATTATATTCAGTCCTTATTTTACCCCAATGCATTTTAACCTCATGAAGTTTCAATTCGAAGCAAATGCAAGACAAACACAATTATTAAATTGTTTATGACTCTTTGTGCATATTCATCAGCGTAAACCTTATGAAGAATATTGGGCGTTTTCATTAAAGTTGACTGTAACTGTACAGAATATGTTCATTTAGAAGTCATTTAGAAGTCACCCTTAATGTGACCACCAAAGCTATACCCAGAAATGAAAGAAGAACGAACTATCTTGAATAACCTTACTGTACTGTGTTTCCGCTGACAAACTGGGACTGTGATATTTAGCCTGAGGGTATGTCTTTTGTTTAAATTAAAATGTAATGGCGCTATTGAGAAGTATTAAGAATTTTCTCTTTGGCTTCGTTCCCAGGGACCTTTTCACAGGGACCTGACCTTTCATTACGTAAATGATTAAAAAGATTCCTTTACCCGCCTTCTGACTGCATTGCATGGGCGTACATATACTGGGAATAAAAGAAAACTGAAATCTGCAAATAGATTGTATGACTTAAGATCTTACTTATTATACAAGTATTTTAACGAGACTCTAGCTGTCTCTTCTTTGGGGGAGGGGATTGCAGTCATACAAATCAGGGCCTTCAGAATATTATTATCATGGAGCCCGAATTTCCCTTTACCTTCTCTGGGGCATGGAGGACTGAGGCAGACATGCTCTGCAAGCATAAATGTGGGCCCAACATTTCAACCTTTGTGTTCTCCGCCTGACCAGAGGGAGACTGCACAGATGGCGCCCCTGGACTCAGGAGAACCTCCCAGCATGCACCGCCGACGCTGCGCCGGCTGAATACATTAACGCTTAAAAATAGCTGAAATATCGAGGACAATGGGCTGAACTACATCAGAGAGGACTCATTTCCCCACTCTCCGGCAAAAACTTGGCACTTCGCCAGGCTGTCAGTCTCCATTGGAAAGAGACGTTAACTTTTCAATGAGGCCGTCGGACACTGTGGTAGGTCGTTTACGTGGGAAGCGGTTATGCGGGTGTTTACTGTAGTTACTCATTGTGTACTCTTTAAATGATCAACAACTGCATGGCTTGCTGATCGAAAACCACCTCCGAGTCCCTGGTGGTATCCCTGAAAATGCTGTGCTGTTATGGTTGAAAGGAGCATAACACCTAAATGTGGAAACGTGTTTAAAAAATACCAAAAAAAAACCCAGCCAGAATTGCACCTAGATTGTCTAGAAAATATTGAAATGTTACTCTTCTGCTACATTTGTATTTGTTTCGTATAAGCTATATAGTGGTTATTGTCACATCATTGCATCTGCTGAACAGAACTGTAGATTAAAATGTCAGGTATAGTGAGTGAATTAATAAGTTAAGAACTAGTGATCAATATGTTTTTGAAGAAATTCCCAGCCGGCAGTAGTGTTGTCCTGCATGAATCATTGTGTAAAATGAGAAAAATATTTAAAAAAAATACCTTCCCTTCCTAGCTGGCTTGATTTTGCTGTCCATCTAACCTCTTGACACATTATGAGGAGGGCATTGATCTGAGGCAATTGTTGGGGAACAGTATGTCTTAAAATAAACAGTATTTTTGTAGTGTAGTTGGCTTACCCCTCCCCTACAGCCTACTCCTGCCATGCAAAATAAAACGCAGTCGTCCATTATTTCCACTGTGCCATTTCCCTCAAAACATTTTAGACCTCAGCTGATTCTTTGGCATGCCGGATTCTCCTCAAAACGCGATCCCGGTGTATTGATTCCAGCCAGGCAGCGTGAGAGAGTTGCATTATTTTCCTGTATAGTCCCCGAAAAGCACCCTGGGCCCAGTATGGAAGCAGGCTCTTGAAGATCTTTCCTTTATTCCCGCAGATAGGGTAGGCAGAGATATGGCAGGGGAGTGCGGCTGTGCAAGCTCCGATGCCTGAGCGACAAGATCAGCCAGCGAGCCTCGGAGAGGCGGCCATTTTCCCCACACATTCCCTCCGGTGCTTTTGAGGAATGGAGTTACGGACGATAGGATCAGACTACAGTCCTAAACTATTGTTTGAGTATGATGTTTATGCGGTTATGTGCGCATCCCGCGACTGTCGCGTTTCGTTGCCCTGAGGAGCTGGTGGTCGGGTGCTCTGCTTCATTGATGTAAACACAATCCATCATCCAGAGATTATCCTAAAAAAAGGGACCTTTATCCGATGACAGTGACTGTCAGTTGACGTACGTTCAGTTCCAGACGGAAATAAAATTTGACATTACAGAAGATTATTTTCATGCTTAATAATTTCTGCATTTCACTCCTTTTGTCCAAATGGTCACTCGTGTGAACGGAACACTTCTTTGTTTGTAGTCTGTCTATAATGTGTATGTCTACCTATACTGCAAAAGTATGTATTTTCAATGAGCATCTTTTGCAACCCAGTTCTCAGTTTCAGCTGCTAAGAATGACAAAATTAGCCTTTTATTAAAGAGGCTCATGGGAGAGCAGGAAAATAGGCAGTGTTCTGGGCTTGCAACTGCACGACAGAAAAAAGGATTCCATGGAAACGACAACAAAGGAAGAAACGAAATTGTCCTGTCCAGTTTTCTCCATGTAGATGGGGATTAATATAATACAAATGTATCGAAAACAGATAGATATCTGATAACTGATAGTGATCACATTTAAATAAGTAAGACAATTGCCCCAGGTTTATTGCCATAAAGAAACATTAAATATTTAGAAAGCAGCTTTAAATGTGTTTACTGTGTAATACATTATTCATGGTGAGGCACGGCAAACATTGACTCAAGGTTAAATGGGCAACAGCAAGCGCTGCACTGACTGTGTGATTCTAGTTTTGGTCAACACAGTGCTGCTTCCAAAGGAATTTGGACTTGAATACGATATAAAGACCTTGCATTGCCCTGTCCTGGCAGCCTAACATCAGTTCTGATTTCTGGTTTCAACAGGGACCTGTTCCAGGGGAGCTGGGAACTGTAATAAATTATGTTTTATGGTCCATTTACATCATTTGTTTCACTCAAAACTACTGGCACTTGGCAGGCTGGTTCAGCAGTCTTGCTGTTTCACATCATATTGATCAGAATCACGCAGAAGTCATCAGCATCTTAAGTAAAAAAAAAAACTACATACGTTCTCAGTGGATATTTTAATTGCTAATGTGATAAGTACAGCTCAATTGCAATAACAATTCTCAATTATATTTGTAATGAAGAAAATTACAAGATACAATTGAATGTGGGCTTGCTATGTCAGTTGGTCATGATTCAGCAAAATCATTCATTCTACATTTGGCAAAATAATTATGTAATTTTCATTCATTTTCTTAGGGTTATCTTGTATAAGACATGTTCATATGGGCCTATATGATAAACTGGCAGTTTTTGATTATGATTTTATTACAAATATAATTTAGAATTGTTATTGCAATTGAGCTGCTCTTATCACATTATCTTTTTAAAGATCTTCTGAGTTCTTTGTGTATTAAATAACTATTGCTCTGTGATCAGTATTATCCTGGTAGCCATCTGTCTTGCTTGCTTGGTGAATAGAGCTAGGCGATCAACCAATCTTTGTGCATCAGACAGTGTGCATCAGACAGGGTGAGACTGAAACTAAGTGTGGCTGGTCTGGCCGATGGCTACAGTTCGCAGATTGTTGAGTCTGAATAGAGATTCTGTCCATTTTTTTTGTCCTGATAATTTGCTAGTGCCGCCAGGTTAATTTAAAACTTGGCTACTTCAGTGTTTGTTATTAATTCACTGCCCCACGGTGCAAGCTGGACATCAAGGTATTGCATTTAGCGAGTGATTGAAGCAGAGAATCTCAGGTGTTTTGTTCCTTTACATTTCTCCAGTGTACAGTGTTTTATATTGCTGTGCTATACTACAGCATGTTTAAAAACATGTTTTTTTTACATCTTTCCTACATCATGACACCTAAGTATGTAGGTGTCATAGTACTTAGAAATATATTTGTGTATGCAAGTGTGCAATCTGCCACCCTTCTAAAATTGCATACATTTCTCTCCCGTAAAACAAAGTCTTGGTTTTCTTTTTGAGGTGTGTATTTGCTGAGCTGATAGCAAAAACTTTGGGGGAGAAAAATACCTGCTGGAAAACTAAATATTCTTGTCTGTGTTTAGTCTTCTTTCATATTGCCTCTGGAGACTTCAGAGGATACCCTTGTATGATGCTGTCACTGAAAGACTATATCTGATGTTCCTACACATATACCGGCAATGACTGATTACTGGTACGGAAGAAGATAAAAATGGCGTCCATGTTTTAAAAAATGGAAGAATTATAATATTCATCAGTGATTATCTTACCATTCCTGATATGTTACTGTGCTTTTACTTATAATAAAGAACTACATTTCTATAACGCATGCCTAAAATTTGACAGCATCATGAAAGCTAGGAAAATATGAAATAATCACGTTAAAAATTATTTAACACTGCTAAATAGTCTACAAATTTAACGTATAAACATGGAAGACAAGACAGTGAGGCTTTGTTGGGTGTCACGACTGTGTATCAAGCTTTCATACTTCTCCAAGATATAACTTTACTGTCATGTTTTATACCTTCAATGAATGTGTACCCCATGGTAAAAGAAACCTTAATGTATCAAGGGCTGTTGTATTGACCAGAAAAATAATCTGTGGAGTTCATAGATATTTGTCATGGCTGTCATACTCATTACAACTCTGATAACCAGAGCCAGAATAATTTAAAATCTATTTAAGAACCCAGAAATCGCTGTATGACAGACCAAGCAGATGGAAGAGCATTGCTTTTAAGCGACAGCTGTTTATCTCCTTGAGTGCCCATTCTATTGAATGATGGCAAAAGTGGCCAGTTTGTTCCCACATAAAGATATAGTTCTCAAAGCGGCATTCGTCTTATTGAAGGGCATCCATCACAATTGCCATATGGCACCTTGTCCAGTCCACGTAAGATGAAAAATACAACTGTGTTCTCTTGTGGGGATCACAACTTACTGTTAGGTTGCCATCATGTATCTAAATGTATACTGTACAATGTAATATGTCTATATTTTCCGATACATACTTTTCTTATAGCGGTAATGTAAGTGTCTTAACTGAAATTAATTGTTTTCTTTCGACTGTGTAATTTATTGAATATCCTGCAGTCACTTCTGCAGTGGGGAAGAAACACCTGGGGGACAGTTGTTTACAGGTGTGACTCAGACTATCGAGTGCACGGTCATCACTTTGCCTCCTGTAAACAGGAGGATTTCTCTTTCGCAGTGGGCCCTCTGCTCCCTCTGCGGGTGCAGGGGCTCGGCCGGCACGGGGGCAGTTTGCTCTGGCTGTATAAGGAATGCTTTATGCCAGTCTCAGGTGGTTTGCAATCCAAATATAGACCAGGAGAAAAAAGAGAATTTGTCATCACAGCAGAAAACAGGATGGGCTTAATTTATTCCTCTCGGAGCAGTTCTCCACTTCAGAATTATAAATAGGCTGCTGTTTTTTTGTTGTGCATTGTGCCCCTTAATGACACAAGAACTTTTTTTCATGCCACCACAGGATATCACTGCTTTGTTAATGTTACACTACAGATATGGAAAACAAAGCAGTATTTCAAACTTTCATGAATAGCCTTGTTCCTGTCATGTAATCGTATTATTGCAGACTACTAATCAATGTTTAATAACACATACAAGATTTACATTCATTCCTGTGGTAACCCTAACCAGGCCTGGGGGGCCTTCCTCGCCACACTACACAGACACTGCATCAGACCTGCACTGCACCAACACCAACACCAACATCACACCGCACCAACACCACATGACACAAACACCACACCGCATCAGACCTGCACCGCACCAACACCACATCGCACCGCACTAACACCACACCGCATTGCACCAACACCAAGACCGCATCGCACTGCACCATACTGAACAGCACCAACACCCACACCACACCAACACCACATTTCAGGACCACGCCCCATTCCAGTACTATGCCTTATGCCAGGACCACCCCACAGTCCAGGACAATACCACATTCCAGGAGTACTGAAAATGTTCTATACTTGTGTTGCCAGCCTTGCTTTTTATAAACTGCTTTGATTACTGGACAAAATCATTCAACAGACCTGATTGTATGTAGATCAATGCTATCAAATTGTAACATTACAGTCCATAAATTACAAAATAATATAAAATGTGGTTTGTCGTTAGCCTTGTTAAACTTCTGAGAGGAGCCCTGCAGTCATTTTCACTGTATCCCACAAACAACATTTTAATTAGCTGGTTAGATCTATTACTTTCTATTTAGCTATCTAACCAGCATAAAAGCATTAATGCACAATTAAATGCATCTTATTTCTCTCCATAAACACAATTTGGCAAGTTTAACAAACACCAAAAGGTCATCAAGCTATGCTTTTGAAGATAAAAATGTGTCAATTGCATTTATTAGTGAAAGTTAAGGACAAATGTGGATTGAATCTGGGTCATTTTTCGGACTGAAGTGCATATTCTGGCTCCAGATCTTTGCAGTGATGGAAAGTAGGTCAGCTCTATAATGCACTAGCCTGATCTGAGTGCATGTGCAGCTTCCAGTACGCCTTTTTCTGTGGACCCACAGCCAACGAATAGCTATCAGAGTGGTAGTGATGATGATGATGAGGATGATGTTGCATCTGATGAGAGAGATTATGGTGATTCTGATTATTATGGTAATCCATTTGTGTGCAGGTGCCTCCTCTAAAGCATTTGGCAAATGAGCCCAGAATCAGCATCGTAATGGATGCCTGGTCTGTCAGATCTACCAGGTTTACTGTTGAAATATTTGTTCATTGTTGAAGGCAACTGAGGCTTGCACATATGCCCACTGCGTATGATTATATTTAAATTAGTACAACATGTTGATAAATGGATGTACAACTTGGGTTTCGCAAATAACAAACAAAGGATTGATGAGCTGTTTTAGAGAATGGCAAATATAGTTTGTAATACAGGGCAGTCCATTTCCTTTTGAAGGGAATATAATTAAAAGTAGGATGGTTCAATCATTAGATGTTAAAATAGTTTCACTGGAAGCCCTTTTCTTTGATTTTAATTGATGTTTATCCACTGAATGTGCCGCATACTGCTTTGCACTGTGTTGTGGAGCTGCCAGTCGTCTAGCATCAGTATTTCCTGGCTGTGATCATTCAAGATTGATCAATTGCAATGAAAAGCATTTATCCCTAAACACATGTGTTCATACCCCTCATCTGACATGTAGGGTCCAAAGAGATATTTATGATGTGTGCTAAAAATATTACAGATATTTACTCAAACAAATCAAATAAAATGAACATTTGCTAGTAACATTGACTGAAAGATTTCCCTCTCGTCTGGCTATACATCGAAATGACAAATGACAAGGTTCAATAATGACCTTTGCTCCATTTTCTCAATTTGGAGACAGAATCAATTTAATGGCGTAATTAAATTGGACTTGATTATTAGAATTTTATTCTTGCGGTTCACTGGCTTACATCAGCACCCTGGTCTTTAATCAAAATAGTGATGGAATAAAGAATCCATACAATCAATCAATACTAATTGATCATCCTAAGATGAAACGAATCCCCTTCAGTCACTGCATGTTGTTGAATTTGAAGTCGGACTCTCGTATGCATGCACGCAGACAGGCTTTCCTTCACACAGAGCATTTCATTTATCGCGAGGGCTTTCTCCGCCAGAGGCAGAAGAAACTAAACTAAAGACCTTTTTTTACCCGTGTATTGAGGGCTAACTGTCTTGGTTGCCAGATTGCAGATATCTGTCTTGTATTAGATAAGAATGGTTTGTTTGTTCTCGAGCGCTGTAACTCTCATTCAGGCAAATCCCCTTTGACGAGGATTCTGATGTATGCTTTTTTTATTGGCGAAAAGATGGATGTGCACTGCTCGCATGCGTTCGAGTCAAGTCTGACAGCCCGTGTTGTGAGTGGGTGTTTCTGTCGCAGGCTGACAAATGAATGTTCGCTCTCCACCCTCACGTACAGATTTATCATAGCTCTGTTATGCAGGCAGAGATGTGCTATTTATGCAGTCACGGCATTAATAAGTGCGTCAGCGACGCACTCTGTCCCCTCTATTTGCAGTAAATATATTTCATTTCGACTCGAGTTGCAACCTTGGTAATCCTACAGGACCGCATGATGGTTACATGATTCATAAATGTATTAAAAAATGATTACAATACATGCTGGTGTGTGAGCTATGTGTACAGTATATTTTGCAAGATTTTTGGACTAAAAGTCCAAACTTGAGATGCATATTCATATTCATAGAGAGTTCCTGCTTTTATTTTTTTCTATTAATATGTTATGCATCATCTCTCTTGATTGGAATTGCAATGTTTCTTCTACAGTGTACAATAGCACACCTCAAATTCATGTCTCTGGTTGTGAGAGAACATGAAAGCTGCAGGTAGGAAACGGTAGGAAGTGATCCGTCGGCAATCTGGAGAAAGGCATACAAAATTCTATTCAGACATTTTCCATATAAATGTGTATTCAAAAGCCTGCACCCGCTGTGTAAGAAACACACTCCTCAGACGCCATGGCTACAGGGCTCACGTTGCTGAATTGCAGAGTTAGAAGAAGCAGTGGATGGCAGCACGTGTGTCAGAAGAATATGTCTTTGTCTGCGCTCTCCCATGAGAGTAAAACGTAAAACGTTCTGCTCCCCTCCCCCCCAAAATGCATGCACCTGCAAAGTGTGGTGAATGGCCTATTGTGAACGAGTCAAGGTTTTAGAAATATGTATAATTATTATGACAAATGTTCATATTATTTTTCAAATTGCAAATAAAGATTTGTCAGGAAACCTTGAGCCCAGTGCCACCATATGCGTAGGGAGTAGGAGTGGGGGGGTAGGTAGTGATTGAAAAATGGGAAAATCAACCCATATCTTTCTGAGGGTTGATTTTGCTCTTCTTAAAAAGACTAAGAGAGAAGACGATATTAGGACTGTGGGTAGAAGTAGCAAAAAGAAATTCAATCCTGAATGATAGTAAAATGCAAATGTATCCGATTGAACAATCCCAAGCAGTCCCTTGAACTGGGGCTTACTGGATTGTTATAAATGGGCATTGGGGAAAAAACACTCACAATGCACTGTAACTGCTTGCTGATTATTCTATGAGGGTTAAAGGGCACACTGCCCTAACTGCTGGATCACAAATATGTGGCATAAGTATATTACACTGAGAAACACAGATATGCGCAATACAAATGTTGAATAAAACAAGGATGTTGCCGGTAGAGAAGTATGTCTCATAAATTTCACAAGGAAAGGTACCATAGAGTAAATGGTGTATGATAGGCCTATCCAGTTGTATGGATCTGCAACAGAGATCAATTAAACATCAATGAGATTTGAAATCTGGATTATGTTATTGCTATATCCCTCCATTTGATTCTCATGATGCCTTATGTCTCTGTTTGTGTTTGCCATGTGTGCATACTGAGCTGATCAGCTTAGCATGACCCAGAATCAATATACCTGTAAAAAGATGCATAACCCCATTATTACCAACACACTGTGGCCTTTGAGAATGAGCACTGGCAGTGGTGCCCTTTGACATACAGAAAGCATTGCTGCTCTGTTGACTCACTACCCCTTAAAGAAACACATTGACATAATAGATCAATGTTACATTGATGTTTTTTGTAAGCCAAAATAATACTTTACACTGAATCTATTCTTTAAATAAACCTTGCAGTTTATTTACAGGGTTTCACATCTGCTCCCTGCTGATTTCTGATAATGATCCTTCAATGAAATCAACATTATTTCATAGCACAAACTTCTCGGCGCACAGCTGTAGACAAAACAGGAAAGCTTTCAAAGTTGTCTAATATTTGAGCTGAGTACAGAGACGTTGCTAGCCTCAGTGGGAAGGAAGAACAGATTTGGGCTTGAACAGTGTGTCCTGTCACAGTAGCCAGCTGCAGTGCGTACTGATCGCTCTTCAGAGAGGCAACAGATTTGGCATCAACGGCAACAGAGGGAGACTGAAAGAATACATCCATCAGAAAGAGGTAATAAACCGGAAAACAAAACTAAATAACACAAATGCGTAAGGAGTGGTTTGAAACATCAACAGTATCACTGTGTCAAGGAGCCTTTCTTCCAGTGATGGCATCACACAAAAGTATTTCAGCAGAAAATTAATTGAGCGAGAAGTCTGCAAATGTTCTAAATTTTGAAGCATTAAAGTACGCAACGCAGAAGTTGTTCCCTTCCTAACAAATTCTGAACTTTTTTCTTGTTTCAATGGCTACATTAGTGACAGAAAAAAAATAAGCGTGAAAACTACAACCTGTGAAGGGCACCTCTTTTTTAAAGATTTTTTTTGAAGACTATAATTGCTTAGTTTGGATGGGCTGCCTTAGTGTGGTCTCAAATGCAAATTTCTAGGTTTAAATTATGATCAAAACTACCTGGAATACCATAAAACACAAAACAGGAACGAAAGTCCTCATTGCCCATGAGGACTTTTATTCATCATGTACAGATCATCTTTTTCATTTTGAAATGAAAAACATTTTTTTCTAGCCATGTGAGTTGCAAAGCTTTAGGTTTGAGAGTGATACCTGTTTAATGGAAACATAAAAACTGCACAGAAAATGCAAACTTTCCATGAATATCTCTGACAGACCCACAAAACTATGATTAATGGCACTATTAAAGGGCTCATTATCCTTCTGAATATAACCAGCCAAATTTGCTGTTGTACAGTGATGAAGGACACTCAAGCCCTCTCTGGGTCTGATGCCTGTTAAGACATGGAAGTTTTATTATTCTAACGAGCCCTTCATTGATCACTTTTTCAATTTTAACTCCGCAGGCAGAGGGAAAAATCAAAAAAGACCCCATGGGAGAGATTCTATAACATTACTGCATGAGTTAGCCTATCAAAAGACAAAACAACTCAGAACATACACGCCTGGTAGCTGGTATGGAAGATAGTTGTGGAGCTATCGTGTGTGTGTGTTTGTGTTTGTGTGTGTGAGTGTGTGTGCGACTACTTTTGTGTGTGTATTTATATCACACGTAAAAGTAGCTAGAGCACGTGGGGTGGGGTGTTGCTTGAAGAGAGAGTTTTCAGTTTGTGATTGAAACTGGGCGTGCCTCTGCAGTCCTGAAAGGGGGGGGGGGGTGGATCAGTAGTCGACCCGATACAGTAGCTTGCAAGGTTCAAGTGGGGGCGTATGGCTGAACCATAGTCTGGAGGTAGGCAGGAGCTGTACCTTTGAGGGCCTTGTTGGTCATCACCAGTGTTTTGAACTAGATGTGATCAGCAACTGGGAGCCAGTGGAGTGAGCACAGGAGGGGGTCACATGTTAAAACCTGTGCAGATTGAAGAGCAGCCAGGCTGCAGCATTCTAGATGAGTTTGAGAAATTTCGTGGGAGAAGCAGGTAGAACAGCAAGGTGGGAGTTGCTGTCGTCCAGTCTGAAGATGACTAGAGCTTGGATCATGAATTGGGCAGGTTGTCTTGTGAGATAAGATCCTATGATTGTTGCACAGTGCATATCTGTGTGGTCCTTGTAGGAGCTTGTTATCAAGGGTCACACCTTGACAGGAATCACCTAGTTGTTGTTGATGGCGATGTTTTGTAGTGGACGTGATTTTCCTGGAAGCTTGTCCACGTTGTGTTTGAGGTGGTGGGAGGACCTCTGATGGGAGATGTCTGTTCAAGATGCATTCCTCAACCAATGTGATAGATGGAGGGAGAAGAACAATCGTGTAAGAGAAGCTGTGAGATCTAATGACGGAGCCAAGGGACTTGGTGTAAAGAGAGAACAGGAGAGGGCCCAGTGATTACAAAATGAGTTGGTTTTTAGGAAAAGGGGATTCTCAATAAGCTGTTTGAACATTTGATGAATATTTTGGTTTGATCTTTTGGACCTTTGAAACACCAAATTGTGCATGAACATTACATGTGAAAAGGGCTGCATAGCTCTGCAAACAAGCATGACCAACTATGAGTGAAGCAGACTATTTTCTATTTACTCTCTCGCTCTTCTTGTTCTACCAAGTGATTATCAAACAATACAAATTTGGAATAGTGATTCTTGATTAATTACATTATTTTGTTTTATTCTCAGCAAATCATATTGTGCTGTACACTATTATGCTACAGTTATACCTTGTCAGGGTAGGCTTATAGAGATAGAATGACTAAGCTAGCTATAATAATAAAGAACCTGTAGAATAAGTGTAATCTTCTTACATGACACAATTATCCTTCACATTGCAAAGAGCTTAGCCTTGACTAAGATAGATTGTCAAGGATGTTTGGGTTGCCAGTGGTGGGGAATGTTGAATTCTCAGCAACAATGTGGATTGCTTTCTGTGATGAGATTTCACATTTGCATGGGGTACATGCTGAAATTTGAGTAAGAGCTATAATGCAATGTGACTGACGAGCAATGCAAGCAGGCCCCAAAATAAAATTAAGATTTAACGACAGTATGGAGTTCAAAGGCTCAAGGATTACCGTCACTTACATTTATATTTACAATTGGGTTTTTATCAGATGCTGTTATCCAGAATGAGTTTCAGTGATGATGCCAAGTCAGGGTCACAACAGATAGAAGCAGTCAGCAGACCTTCATAAACTTACAACATAAAATTAGATACCGTAGTGGATACAAGAGGGAAACTGGGAATTTATTTATTTATTTATTTGATAGGGACATTGGGCAGCCACTTGGCTGTCCCAGAATTAGCGATCAAGCTAAATTTAATCTGTTGTCCCTGTAAAAAACATTGCGCATAGAATGTTAATGTTAAAAGACAGACAAACATACAAGCATATTACCAATAATAGCATTGGAATACAGCACTGTTATAAAACAATGAGGCAAGCGACATAGCCCCAGGTTAGCATAGGCATGGCTAGTGCACCCATATTACATGTTTACAAGGGTGTACTAGGTGGGCCAAGTTGGAGACTCATGTACATGTTGTGTACTACTGCTGTGACCTGAAAGACAATGCACTTCAACTGCGGTTTAATGAATGAACAGAACATACAATTATTTGTAAAATTGTACTGGGGAACATTTTAGCCTTACACCAGCAAGACAAATACCTTGTATATGATATGCTTATATCAGACAAGACAAGATGACATTTCATTCCTCATGTTCATTTTTCAGGTGGCATATCCAGTTAAAGTTTGGCTTTCAATGTTGCGATGTGCCTGTCAGTGTGGAATTAAATAGTGACCCTGTCAGTGCTGATATGTACAGTATATATGTATGTGTGTGTGTATACACACACCCACGGAGTGCTCTAATGTTTGGGACAAAGACATATTTTTTTTTCTTGATTTGGCTCTTTACTCCACAATTTTAGATTAGAATGATGTAGAAATTACAGCACTTTTTATTCATTTCCTATTTATTATACACACACACACACACGTACACTCTTAGTCTTGACTCAATTCAGCACCTGTTATCTGTGCAGGAGAGTCACACAGTACTTTAAACATTTTAAAAAACTTTCCTCATTTTACCCAACTAAAAGGCTGTTAGATCAGATATATAGATTTTAGCTTTCACCACAACAGACTTTCAGAAAAAGTCTTTGCTTGGAAGTTTATTGATTAAAAATTGAACTCAATATTTTGAATGTAATACTACACGGGCTTTTATGACATCAGACAGATTAAAGGGCAAGCTTAACAGCAGTTAACCTCAATTCTTGTCTGATTGCGGGATCATGCTGATTTCTGCAAAATAAGGCTTTGTAATTAATAATTTATCACGACAAAAACTTTTGACTCACTTTCATGTTTTCCTGCAAGAAGAAATAAGTTTGTCTAGAAAAAAAAAAATTCAGAGAATGAATTCACAGCCTCTGCTAACGGTATGGTATTAAGTCACCACCTCAGCACGAGATGTGGAGAACTGAAATCGACAACTCCAAAGTGCTGCTACACTTCACAGAGAGGCATGTGCTTGAAGTAGTTTTCGTGGTCATATTGCGAAGGTGAAAAAAGGTAACGGTTATATGGCTAAAGACGAAATAGAAATAGGTGAAATAGAACACAGTGTGATTTCCCCTCCCTCGCAGTGCACAGGAGCAGACACACACACCTACGCACACTCTCACACACACACACTTAACAGTTATCAATGTCTGAAAGTTCAAGCTCTTTGTCTTCCTGAAACATCACTGCCCAGGCTCCGTTATAGGGATCATTCACTTTGTTTCCTTGTTTCCTGGTTTACTTTTCTTCTGAACCAAAGATACATTGGACATTCCTTCTCAGAAAAGAGTGTTTTCTCTCCTGTTCTCTTGTATAATGTAAAGGCAATTTGTTTGAAATAACTTGAAACTGAGTGTGAGCATAGCCAAGACACTGGAATCAAGAGACTGGTTTAAAGCATATGCAAATGCTCTCCACTTTGTAAATGATATATTGAACAGCTTTACTCTTTACTGATGAGAAAGTCTGGAAAACCTGTGAATATGCAGCAGTAAATCATAACGAATGCGACTCATAAATATTATAAATTATTGGGCCACATGAATGATACATGATTTTGGTTAGTTAGAGCATGGCCTCAAAAGGTCACATTTTAGATGAATATCTTAAAGAACACCGCATATCTTAAAGAACACTGCTGCATCTAACACAAAATGACAAAATATTATTCAAAATCTGATTATACCTTGATATTACAGAAACTGTATTGAGCCTTTTTGCAATGAGTGTGATCATATTTCTAGTCTGATAGATTTCTTCAGTGTAAATGAGCTTTGTAGAGTGGCCTGTGAATAATAAACAAGCTGATTTTAAGGTTATAATCATCAGTGACAGAATAGGTGGTACAGAGTCTGATAAAATGTATTTTTTATGCAGTGGAAATGCACATTTCCAGACCCACTGCCAAGTCGAGAAAGATTAGGGTGGGGTGGACTGGTTGTCGTAGTGTAATGTAATGTAGTTTTTAAAATGAAATGGCGTATTTTTCTCTTTTTTCTGGGCTCACATACTGAGACATAATTTCTAAGTAGTTCATTTGCATGTTTGATTATACTGTCATAGTTATACAAATCATGTTTGCAGCACACACACTCGTCTAGCTGCCACATTGGAATTGAAGACTTCGGAAACACAGTGTTGTATTGCTGTAGGCAGAGTTGCTACCCGTCTGCCTATATGGCAAGGCTGAGGAAAGGTGTATGTAGTTTCCATGGTGATGCTTATGAACTATAAAGTGAGACTTATCTGTGATTTTAATAGAACAGGATTGGTTCCTCGTTTTCCCACTTCACTGAACTGGGGGAAAAAATCAAGAATAACAGATGTGGGCAGTCTGGTCTTTTGTTTATGGTAATAAGGCTCACTTTTCTTTTTGATGATTGGAAGGAGACATTCTTATGATAGCAGTGCAAAATCAAACCGTTGAGAAATCATAATTGTGCTTTTAAGAGAGTGTTTGCAATATTTTTAATCAAATATTGCTAAAGGACCATGGTAAAACTAACAGTGTCTGTCTCTGTGACAATATTCAGGTAGTTGGGCTCATCCCTGTTTGACTCAAGCAGATGTTGGATAAGAATATTCATGAAAAGGTATTTGGATGGACGACATCTTTTTTTGCCTGATCTGATTTGCTTCCCTCTGGCTGCTGTGTAGTATCCTTGGCTGACACATAATTTAAGAACCAGCATCAATCAGTACTAGCAGATGCACCCAGCAAGATGGGTTTTCTTTAATGGAATTAAATTTCAATTTCCTGGGTAGAGATCACGTTGAAATACAACACAATACAAGTCTCCAGAACACTGCGAGAGCTCTGTTGCTTGGACCTTCTTTTTCCTATCTTCCCTGACATTGTTTTGATGCCGTCACATTAACAGACCCCAAGATTTGTTGTAATGAATCCGTGGAGCCAGATTGGATTCGTTTCCTTTTCTGGTTTTGGGTCTGATAAAAGTTGACTTTAAACTAGGGTCAGATGAGGAAACGATACGGTGGGGGAGATAAGGATATATCATGGTATTTTCTATAGTCTAGCGCTCCTGAGAAAAAGTAAAAGAAGAAATGACTTGAATGAGAAGTTATGTTTAAAGGGGCACTCTTGCCAACATCTATAAGTTTCTATGTTGTGTCGTACAGTACAGCATGTGTGACAGTTTGTCCCAGCTCTGAGCATTCCTAAAATTTGGCTGAAACTAGATGATGAAAAGGATGATGCAAGCATTCTTTGAGTGAATGTAAAAACATTATTTCAATTCTGTAAGGTGGCATTTGTGTAGATTCATTAATATTGTACCATGAATTAAACAAGTTGTGTGTGATAAATGAAATGCATTTTAAGACATTGCATTTTCCAAATACCCACTATTGATTTTAAGGAATAACCCACCACTGTGGGTTATCCCCCCCCCCCCCCCCAATACTGGCACTTAAAAAAAATTGTAACCCTTCAATACATATAAAAATTGTTCTAGTCACAGGCTTCATTTTTTAATAGCTAACATCTCAATGCATTGTGGTGGTCTCTTTGAAGAACTTTACTTTTCTGCATGTCGCTAAATATAGGGAGGCAGCAAAACCAGACTGACCACAGTCACTGTCACGCAAAGTCAGCACCTGAGCCCTATTTTAAGCCGGGAAAAACTCTGGTATGGATATTTAATAAGCATGTGCAAGGCTCTTTGCATGAATTAAACATCAAAGAAGAGTAGCTTTTCACACACTGTGCTTTGGTCTTAATGAATATATAATTTTGGGTGATCTGACTGAGAGGTTGCCAAAATATGGAAGCCGATTAATAATGCTAATTGTAACCTGAGACAATAAGATTTATCAATTTGACAACTACATGAGGCACTGTATGTTTGACTGTCTCATTTAAGACACAAAAACTGGCATCAGGGAAAGGACAAGCAACACTTGAGAAGAGAAGGCACGTGAAAAAGAAAATATATTTTGTATCTGAATCTTTGGAGTCCTGAGAAATCATTTAAATCACCATATGGGTTTATATGCCATATATTAATTGATTTTTCGACAAAAAAAGATTACACCAGCACTGGCTTTGAATGTTGCCTGGTCACTGTGTTTTCTTATGTTTACTATGTTTTATTGGTTGCTGCATTTAATCCCAGATATATACAATTAAATTCAACTTCAATCCTCCAACTCTAGTGACAGTTCTTTTGCAAGTATTGCTATCTTCATTAAACTTGAAACATACATAATTCCTGAACACCAGACAAAAACTAAAAAATGTGAGAGAGAGGTTTTGTGTCATACGTGATAAAACAGGTCAACCAATTGTACCATGTCTCGTTGGTCCCAGGCACTCAATGAATGTGTGTTAAGGAACTAAAGCACAATCATTATGACTGGGCAGGTTGTTTGGAAAGAATCATGGAGATTCATAAACATTTTTGATTGTGTGCTGATGAGTTATGGATGTACTGAAAAACCTGAAAAACAATAAGCACAATGGCCTGTAAAATAGTTCGGGGGCAATGTCTGGGAAAATACTTCACCAGCAAACTCACAAAGGGTTGCACTACAATTAATGAAAACCATGTTTCTTCAGTGTTTAAAAATTCACCAGCAAAGCATATTTCCCAATTCTCTTTAGTTTTTTGCCCTCACACTAGGCTAGTTCCTGTCATGTGAAAACTAATTTGGAAACCTATATGCCTTTAATATATAGATGTGTGTACTTTGTGCATAAGATATATATTTCTTCATTTCTGTTTTAATCTTTTTTTTTTTTTTAATTCTTTGGTGTTTTTTTTTTTCCTCCCGAGGCCTCACTCCTTTAGCAAGTACTATGGGTTGTATTGATGCTGATATACACTTGTGACCACGAGGATGCTTACCAGATTGGGGTACCTGATTGTTTGAGTTGTACCACTGTGCCATTAATATAGAGTTGGTCCACCCTTTGCTGCTATGACAACCTCCACACTTCTGGGAAGGCTTTATAATAGATGGTGGAGTATTGCTGCAGGGATTTGCTCCCATTCAGCCAGAAGAGCATTAGTGAGGCCAGGCACTGATTGGGCCATTAGGCCTGGCTCACAGTTGGCTTTCCAATTGATCCCAAAGGTGTTTGACAGGGTTTCGGTCAGGGCTCTGTGCAGGCCAGTCATGTTCTTCCACACCGTTCTCGGCAAAACCATTTCTATATGGACCTCTATGGCTGTGTGCCCGGGGGGCATTGCCATTCTGAAAACAGGAAAGGGCCTTCCCCAAATTGTTTGGGAAGCACAGCTTCATCTAAAATGTGATTGTATGCAGTAGCATTAAGATTTGCCTTCACTGGAACTAAGAGCCCTGGCCCAAACCATGAAAAACAGCCCCAGACAAAGGGGTGTCGAGAGACCTTAGGCTGTTTCCTATAAAGCAGTGGCGACTAGAAAATTTGGTGGCAAAGTGAAATCTAAGGGTGGCATGGTCACTGTTTTAATTTTATACGCTGGCTATCATTGATACAATATTCATACATTCACATTGAGTGTCGTGCATTAAAATCATATACCGCACTCTTTGTTGTAAATTAAGCATTTGTAAAATGATTATGCATTTGTATTTACATCATTACACACTTGCTGCTACCTACTTGGAGAAAGATTGCTAACTTTGGCAATGTTACTAAGTTGCATTAGCCAGCTGACAAATAACCGACAGCACTAGACAACATAAGAAACATGTTAAATTTAATAAATGTAAGCTTACTACAATTTGAGTCATTTCATTAAAATTGGGTGTCTGATAAAATTTTTAGTTTGCTGCCAGGACAAAAAACCTAAAAAAAAACTATGCTAATTTGACAGTATCTCGCTTCCTCCACCATCATCGTCACAAAATGAGACTTCAAAACTCAACAGCGAGGTGAGTTATTCAAACAATTATTCAAATCTGGCCCTTGAGGTGGAGTAGCACTGCTGTATTTCTTTTCTGCTGGTTAGTTAATTGATCGATTAATGCCATCGACTTGCCACAGATTTGACTCACGTGGTGTCCCAGATTTAAATCGGTCCTGATTAGAATGGAAGAGTGAAAACCAGCAGTTTTACTGGCCCTGTGAGGGCCAGCTTTGAGTATTCCTGGGCTATCGTATTGACCCGTACCAAAGAAATCAGTGCAAAAAGCCCCTTTCTGCTGTCATCTGCACTGGCTTTCTACTTGCCCCTCAAATTCAGTACAAAGGTACTCCTTCATAAGGAACACTGTCATAGGGTATTATATTGAGAAAACATTATCATTATTATAACAGAGGATGACATCCAGAGGTCAGAGAGCCAGTGTGTGCCTTCCATTGACTGGGATTCTTGGCGCTGATATTATATGGTTGGTAACATATGTTCAAACAGATTTCTGTGCTGTAGAAGGATGTCAATACCTCAAATCACTGCATCACTAAAAAAACATTACAAAGTATGAAAACCTGGAATGACTGTGAGCTATGAACTGAAAATAGATGTGATATATTTGGAGATCAAACCGTGAAAGACTGTTCCTATATGACTAATGATATCTGGGTGTCATGTCCTTAATTCATTAAAACACAAATTGGCAGCAGTCATGAGTATAGGCATGCCTTTTTATTTATGATGCATCTTATTATATACCTTAAAACCAATGAGTACTTTGGGTGACTGGAAGAATACGTAAAATGTATTTGTTACGCTTCTCAGAAGAGTTCAAGCTTTCATAAACAATGGAGGATGTCACCCAAACATGGTTGCCTTCTTAAGAATTTGTTCACATTAAATGGTACTTTTGTGTTGTTGCACCCCTTTTCTTAAATTGAGAATTTGGGAGTGAACTCCAATGGGCAGCACCTACCATTAAAGGACAAGTTAAACAAGGTAATTGAATATACTACAGGAAAATATTGATTTCAGGGTAAAGGGTTACACTGAAATGAGGAGAGAAACGTCTGTGCTACAGGAACGGTTGCCGTTCTCATCTTTGGCCTCATCCACTATCTCTAGTCTTGGAGCATATGAGTTCTGGTAATATTTTGTTCAGGCAGCTGGTAGCGGGATATTCCAATAAAAATACCCTCTATTCAATTTTTTGATCTTTGATGCCAGTCTCCTTCTAGAATAATTCTGTTCGATATTACATTACTATCTTCACATCTTTAAATTACAATATATATGGCAGCCATGTCGGTGCTTTCGCAGCTGGAACGAGGTTAGCTTTGGCTTGTAGTCGCTTTCCTGTATCTGCAGCCAGCTTTGATCGATTGCATCGGGTCACGCACATGCATCTATCTGAAAGGTCTGCTCCCAATTTATTTTTCCTGCAAAATGCTAAAAATATACATGCATAAAGGCTAACGCATAATCGGCAGACCCTCAAAATCAGTCGCCTGATTTTATGCACACATTACATTTTATGTAAATAAATATACACATTTAGTAAATACTCTCTCCTGTGATCACAATTTTGAGTATATTTAAGCCGCCCAAATACAAAGCAAGTCTGGATGTATATTTCAAACTTTGAGCTAATTTGCTTGATAGGCATTTTTTCAATTACACACTTTTCCTTTCAATTTAGTCACCTCGAGATGAAGCAAAACCATTTAGGTGCTCAATTTGAAGTATGAAATCTGACGTTGGGAGATAGCTGGGTTTACACACGAGGAAATGGCTAATTATTGAATCAATTAACATCAGTCTATTTGTTAACTGTCAAGGTATGAAGTCAGACATATTACATAATTAGCGTTACCAGATAAGTTTCACATTAAACACGTACTCTGTCCCTGGGGAGGACAGATGTGTTCCTCGCACCAGAAAGTGTAATGTGAATCCAAGGCACGTGGACTGTGATATTAACCAGTGTTCCACCAGAAGCAGCCTGAACCAGATTGGGACTGGAAGGGGATAACAGGCATAGGACCATGTCCCTCTTACCACTTGAGATATCCATCATTAATCAGAGGCTAATGTCCCAGTTGCAAAGCAGTTTTGTTTGGTCAGTCCATTCATGGAACAATGAGTTGGGATCAAACTAGGCTCAGTATTAGGTTTTTCTTGGAGAACAGGATATATCGGTAAAAATGTAAGACATGGGAAAATGTAAACAATAAGCTTGTTGAAATTATCCACATTTGCTAGAATGTATAACAGCCTACTTTTACAGTATATTTGTGACAATTATTCACAAGCTAGTTTTGCATGTGGAGATGTCATTATTCATCCAACAGCATTGAGGACTTATGGCCCTACGGTTTTAGCCACTGGCTGAGCAATAATGATGGCCTGAATGAATCGTTACCTCATGCACAGTGGGTGTGCATTGCATAAAATCGCTCATGGTAAATCCGAATTATCCGTTTTCCCTTGGGGAACAAAACATTGCACATTTTGGAGAGGAGATAGTTCCGCACCAGATCTATTGAGGCGAATCGGACAAAGGGGCTCAGTCAGGGAAGGTCCTTTGCGTGCCGGGTCTTCAGACGCATTAGCGGGCTGGGCTTTCGGGCGGGAAAATTCTGCACGGGGAGGGAAGCGTGCTGGTGCGGCTGCGGGTGGGCGTGCAGGGCGGCGGACATTTTGTTTCAAAAGGAGCCAAGGACCCCGAGAGGTGTGCCTGGGTTGCGCCGGAGGCTCCAGCTGGGCCAACTGCTGAGGGGAGGCTTTTCAACAGGCGCCAGTAACTACAGGCAGCTGGAGGCACATGAAACCGCGCAGGAACGAGGGCTGGCTGGAGGAGGACGGGTAAAGAGCAGAGATAGAGATACCATCCTGAGGGAAGATAGGACGATGTTTATTTATTCACTAATGCAGCACCGAGGGATGTGGCGTGCATCCCTATAGCACGTCAGCTGTGGAGACTGTTCGATATCACCATATCACGGTCCCTCTGTCCCCCTTCATGCATCATATGCGGCTGCACACCTGTTAGCATTGATTTAATTGAATGTTTCCATGCGCTCTAATTGTAACCGGAGAGCCAATATTCATGGTGTCGTACAGGAGATCATAATTCATGATTAGATGGAAATGCCAGAACGAACAAATTGTTTTTGTACGTCCTACATAGATACGTGGCAACTGTGAACGAGAAACATTTAGTGCTGTGGCCACTTGAGGAAGAATAGATGTCACTGTGAATGTGAAACATGCAGCTGCGGTTGTTTGAGAAGAAATATGTTATGCATAGTGTGTGAACAGTGAAATGAGCAGGTCTCCTCCAATCGAATATTTGCCACTTGCGAAAGCCATATCGCACTGGCAGAGTCCTGATTTGCACCTCCGATGCAGAATAATTCAAAAGAAATATTATGTCTTTACATAAATACCCAGTGAAGGAACACTTTTGTGGTGAAAAGTGGTTGAAAAGTTGGTGAATGGCGTTGAAGTGAAAATCCTGCTACATTTGACTGAATGAAAGTGAAAAGTTTTCCTGTCAGCCATGATGTACCCAGGCACCTGGGTAAAACCTGAGCTATATTTGGGTTAACTTAGTCCATTTATTTCAAACCGTTTCTCAACCTGTATTCCCCTCCCCTAGACATATGGATTCTGGCTTTTGCTCTCCAGGTATCCTCTAAAATTCTACCTTTTGGTTGGAATTTAAAGAGAAATTTATTTTGTATTGGATACTGCAGTGTTTTTATTTAGGTAGTTTGCATGGCTTGTTTGTCATGGTTTTGCTCCACTTTGGAAACAATATTAGAGCAAAACGGATCATTAAACATTTGGCAATGAATGCTCAACATTTGCCAGCAATTAATTTACCATTTCTGTGCTCTGCACTTGGCAACTTGAAAGAATTAATTTGACTAAATCTCAGCAGAGTGTCCTTGGTTATTATGACTAGCAGGTACACAGTTTTCAGTAATTATTGTCATTATGACTCTCACTTACTGTACCACAGAAGATCTGAAATAAAACCTTTTATTAGACAAAATCCATAAAGTAGAGGCATTGAGATATGAATGTAAATTCACTTTTGCTACGCTCCGCTCTCTTTACAAGAAACCGCACACAATTTGCACAGTGTTAATATTTCTCATTATTCAATTTTTAAGACCGTATATCATCTCTGATAAGGGTGTGCTCTGGGGAGTAGAAAAGGAGCTTGGATAACCGCTTGGTTCTGGTCCCTCAGTGGAAGAATGCTGGACCAGCTGCGTCATGAGGTTGGAGTACAGTGTGTGACAGCTGGCCTTTTAACACTCATTTGACCTGTATTTTTATTTCACACTACTGAAGCAATGCCAAGAGGGCTCGGCCCTGTCCGATTAGTCAGGCCTTTGAAGCCCAGAGTCAGGGAGGGGGAAAGCGAAGCCGCCAGCTCTGGCTGCATCAAAGCACACGCATGCACGCTCATGCACACACAGACACACAGACACACACACACACGTGCAAACACACTCTCACACAAACACACATAGACATGGACACACACACACACACACACACACATAGACATGGACACACACTCAGACATGCATAGACACACGGACACATGCGCGCACACACACACACACACACAGACACGGACACGGACACACACACACAAGAAAGGGTTAAACTGACAGCTGCAGATGAAACCTGCAGTAAAAAAACAGCCCTGTCAGTTTGCTTTTGAAAGGCAAAAAAGGGAAAAGAGTGAAAAGTCCCTGCGGATCCTCAGTTAAAAGAGGGCCGATTCTTTTTCGGACGGCTGTGAGGTGCAGCAGAGCATACTGAGGAGGGAGAGGTGGTGGTGCGGGGACGTGAGATGTGCACAAAGAGGGTGGGGGTGTTGGGGTATGGGGCGGGGGGGGAGAAGAGAGAACAGACACGAGAGGGAATGGATTTAATAATTCCAAAAGAATTCAGGAGTTGTTCGGTCAGTGCCTAGTTTCTTAAATGCTTTCATTATACTTTAATTTCCCAATGTTTTTTCTTGGTTTTGGAGAGTAAAGAAGGAGAGGTAATTATTAAGTGTGTAACTTTCAGCTACTGCTTCTGTAGATCTGATGGAGGTAAGGTATGTCAGCAGTACACTGCAGAAGCAGGTATTTTCTCCAAAAGATTTTTCTTTGATATTAATGATTATGGAATGTTCGTCCTCAGATGACATATTTTCCACGAACATAGGATGTGGTATCCTGAAGGAGGAACGATTTCTCATTTCTTTTGAAAAGAAATGCATCTTCTTGATTTTTCTCTGTTGTTAAAAAAGAATGACCCAAAAATATGGCGTATACTTAACAAGCGATATACACCGGGTGGAGTATTGACATTTCATGGATTTTCTGGAATAATCCAGGAACGGCGATGTAAACGTGAGCAGCCACATATAGCTTGTTATGCACGCACACGAAACATTCCTAGACAAACCCCCTGCAGTGAGCCTCAGAGACGGCCCTCACGTCCTCTTGTCTAAAGGTCAGCATTAGTCTTTCAGCCAGATTGCATATTAAAATGGATTGATAATGAATGGCGATGCAAAGCCTGCAAGCCGGTTCGTGCAGGTAGGGCATGCGACCGATGATTTTCTGTACTGTGTCACGGTCTATTTTTAGCTTACAGCCTTACAGCTCCTGACCCTCTGCGAATTTTCAGCTTTTTGTGGGTGAAACTATATGCAATTTATAGAATTGATATAATCATGTGTCACTATGCAATGATATCACGGTACGGTTTCACAAATTGTTCTTATGGAGCAGGCGTGGGCCTGTGTGGTTTGATGGACAGTGATGTGGTGAAGGTGAAGGAACTGGCATTGTAAATCCCCAGGTGGGCTGTGGCCGCTGTACCCTTGAGTAAGATGCTTAACCAGAATCTCTGCACTACATATTCAGCTGTAAAATTGTGTAATGTTGGCAGTGCCGTGCAAAAAACCTTGTTTATGATTTTTTTGTGGATTTTTTCATGCTCAAGAAAGTTGCCACATTCCAAGAAAAGCAAACATGCAAATGTGTTGGCTCACCTGCAAGTTATCAAACATCAGGAACACAAGTAATTTTGCATTACCTTCTGTCATTTTTTAATATGGACGCAAGCTAGAGAAGGAATAGAATGAGAAAATGGTAATAGGAGCAACTTGATTTGACCTTATGTTCTTAACTGTAGCAGGTCAATGAAGCACACATTTTTCAAACATCTCAAAAGGGATAACTGGTGCTTTTGAAAGGTAGGCCTATATCTACAAATTATATATACAGTGCTACTTGGACCCAGGTCTTATAACTGAGAAATTCTTTTATTTTACAGTCTAAAAAGACACTGTTTTGTTTTTTTGTCCTAACTTCACATAAAATGTAATAAAGTCCATCTGAAAAGAAAATGTTGGAGGTGTGTTCTTCTCTGTTGGTGCAAGTCTGTTATTGCAGTATTGAATCATGTCTGTTTTATGAAGCTTTTGGTCCTCAAGTCAGACTGGTTAGTAAGAGAGATGGGAGAGGTCCCCTGGTGTACAGTTGGACTTGGGCACCACTAATGTGTCGTAAGTGTCTGGTGCCTCTCCTGTCAAGGTCCACTGGATGTGCCAACAAGATGACTACACAAGCTGTGGGAGCAGGATTTGCCATCCTTGGGTAAACAGTCATTCTGAGCACAGTGCAACAGACCACTCTTAGGCCTAAGTGCTGCTTCTGGATGGCCACTTCCCTTCTCCCTTTCTCCTCAGGGGGACTTGTTGTTGTTACTCCCTTCACAGAACAAACATTTGTGTAGTCATCAGTCAGAACTGTTCAAAAGTTAGGCTGCCTGTTTTTTTTGAAAGACTCAGCATCTCGAGCAGGTGTCATGAAAAATTGACTACTGTCACTTTACTGATGCAATGACAGGCTACGTTCCTGTAACTCTTTCATATCCTTGCAGCTTGGCAAGAGACAACAGTACTACATTATGTTCCCAACAAATAATTCTGAGTGAAGTTGCTGATCGCATTCTGGGATTTCATGTAGCAATATGTGAACTGAACATCAATGGTGACATTGTTTAAATGTAACCATCTGTGTTTTCTGTCATCAAGAGATTTTATTAAAATGTATTATTCATAGCATTGCATTTTGACTAAGCAAAAATTACCCAAATGGTTTCAAGGACATATGTCCATTATGTCTGCAAAAGATGCCTAAAGGCATTCTCCTCAACCAAGATATGTACTCTATATTCAGAGGGGGTATTTAAGACCAGTCAGCTAATTTTAATGTTGAAGTTTCATTTAATTTCTTCAGTGTCTCATATGTGCGCAAGTTTATCTGCATCACTGCTGTATGGCTAAATGCTCATACCCAATAAAGGCTGTCACATAAAATTGTATTAGAGCACCTATGGTGAATTCATTAAGGTACAATATTGCATGCCTCATTACCCTATGTGTGTTATGTATCCTTACTAGGGGTGCAAAATTTGTGCAATTTGTTTAATCGATTGTCGGCACCCATGAATCGATTAATAATGATTAACTGATAAGCTTAAAACCTACTGTATGACCTATAAAATGTTACTGAAGCCTACCAATTAATTAGTTTTATATATTAGTGAGATTTAAGACGTCCCAAAAATCATTAGAACATGATTTTGTTCTGAAAAAACTGCAGGAGAGAAGAACCGTTGATGTTTTTATTACAAGCTGGCTGAACAGCCCCCAGGGTGGTATTTCTTATTAATGCTGCTTATTAATGCTTAACTTTGTAATAAACAAATATAATAAATATTTATAATAAAAAGAACACATCAATCTCTTCAGTAGTGCAATTTGTATCATATAGTACACATGATAGGATGCTCATTTAGCAAGAGAGTAGCAAGTTCACAGCTTTGTAAAGAACAAAAAAAAGCAAGGCCTCTAGTAGAATAAGTGCCATGAAGGCTGTAACGTATAGCCGTAACATGAACAACACAGCCTGTATGCTATAACCTAACTTAATACCTAAGCATTTTTGTTCAGGAATATAAGCATGTGTATGTGCTCTGGGACTGGCAGTTGAGAAGACGCGTGCAGACGGCATCGATGTTCCTGGAACGGACGAATAGCATTTCGCCAATGCTGCCGGTCGACGGAACAGTGACTCATTAACTTTCCACCAGTCGAGGTGATTTGTGTCCCCTAATCTAAAATCTAATCACCGGCGTTAGGCTATTCATTGAAATGGTATATTGAAATTTAACTGCTGATCAATTAATTTTATTGATTAAACATTCGTATTAACGATTAACAGTTAATTCGTCAACTTTCAACATCCCTAATCCTTACCTATAGCATATTTTTCATGTCAGAAAATACATTCTGCCATATAAACCATCATAGGTTTATAAAAACTCCCCCAGACTTGCTGTGACATCTTCATTATATTATTATTAATGATGAAGTGTATTAGCCAAGCCCCTTCCCGGGAATGCAGCTGTTTTATCTGCACCGGTGAAGCCTGTTTAAGTGGAAAAGAGGCATCAGGCAGAATAATATTCAGAATGAATTCTCCCTCAGTTATGTATATGTGGCAAATCCCCTTTCTAGGGTTGTGGGGTATGTTATTCTGTTGTGCCTGTATTTGTACCGTTATCCAGAATGAGGCTTCCGTGAATCCCTTGCGTGGGTCATAGTGCTATGTGCGGCACCTAACTCATCCGACTTCAGGTCTGGGGAAATGCAGGTCTTTTTTTGCTGTGGAGAATTTCCAATGCGGAGGCTTTGTGATAGTATGAGGGTGTAATTAATACAGGCCACGGAGAGCCTGGGTAAGCCGTGGACCGGGCTTGCCAGTTCAAAACCTATGAATCACACCTTGCCTGCTCCCAGGCTGCCTGATGTGCTATTGGCGAGTGTGGCTGTTAGGACTGAGAAATCGCTATTTTGTAATTCACACCGACGTGTGATGCAACTCGGAGACATATCAGAATAATGGATTCCCTTTCCGTGAGATTTTGTACACACATTTCAAAAGGCACCGACAGGGACAATGCACCACAGATTAGACCGTGCTGAATTATCATTGTTATTCTCTCTTCATGTTCGAGGAAGAACTGTCGTCCTCCTTTTATACACATCCATCAAGGATGAAAAATCTGAGACATTTGTTTCCGTCAGTGGCATGATGAGGCCATTTGGTTAAGACTGGCGTACATAGCTATAGATCACTAAGTACATCTGAAAAAATTTAACTGATTTGTCGGATTGAATTTTGGCTGGATTTATAACTTCTGGATTTGCAGGTTAAAGAACATTCCACTATGTAAAGTAATTACAATGAAAAAATGAGAAAATGTCCTGTGTAATGAACAGAATGTGGATTGGATGCCTCATATATTATGGCAAATGCAATGTCTATGGCAACATATTATTACATTCTTCATTGAAATATAATTTAGAAATGATGACTACTTTCTTATGCTTTGCATAGTTACAATATCTCATGAATACAAAAAAAAACATGGAAATTTTATGCAATGAAATATTAAAACCCTAATTCTATGGTTGTCTGAGGTGCATTTTTTTCAACCCCAGCTGAAAGTTTAATATGTCTGATGTCACCCAGACATGTTTTATTGGGTGATGGGTAAACAGGGTTATTCACCAGGGTTTTAATTATTGATGTCCTGTCGTATTTCTTACTTTTGACTAAGACACAATTTATGAGGGTTATTACAAGCATGACGCACAAAGCCACAGAACGAAACTGTAAAGGAATGAAATAAAACCAGGATCGGGGGGCTGGGGTGACTGGAAGAGTGATGGTGTCGAGTATCAGTTGGGGGTGGGGAGCAGAGAAGGGGGGGGTGTGATTGGAGTGGGAATGGCTGTTGAAACAAGCCAGCTCTGCATAGAGGTATTCTGAGGTCCTCTCCGAAAGCATAAATGCTGAAGTAACTGACAAACTGTGCACGTGTACATTATGGAACTTTAAAAAGTAAAATAAAATCACAAAAAACCTCCCTACCATTTCATCGGACTGGTCTGGATACTCATCAGCGGGTTACAGACAGATCTCTTTGATTAATATAAATATGAAATAATCACCAAACCATGTCACTAATGAAAACTGCAACAAATCTTTTTTTTCAAAGCCTTGAACACAATTATTACACAGATTATGGTCTAATAAAGTTTAAATATTAAAGTCAGCCATCTTCCAGGAACAGGAGGCTTAAATCTACCAGACTTTAAATTATATCAATTAGCAGTCCAGAGTCTTCAGTTTGTATGATATCCTGAATAATTTGAATGAGGAAAAATGGATCAACATTGAAAACTCTGAAGTACCAGCTTACAACTTGTTCCACAGTGTGTTTTAAATCAATAAGAAACCATAACAATCCCTTATAAAAAAGCTATATTCCAAAAAAAGCAGTTCTCTGGCTCTCTTGGGAATAAAAAGGGATTCATTGCTGATATTATTAAAAATGAACAAGCAATGCATTTGACCTTTTTAAAAGAAGCCAACTCGGCAATAATCATTTTCATTTTTGCAAATTGAAGGAATTTTTCAGAATAATATCTCTGCGAACAATGCAGGAAATAGAGTTTTGTTAGAACCAATTCCAGTGTCAACATGTAGCACAATGAACATTTAACAAGTAAATACCACAGTTCATTAATTGAAGTCATATTGATCTGGAATAATAAAAAACATACATCAGAAATAAAAAAGAGAACCAATAAAGCAGACCTAGGCAGAGACAATGTGGGTAGCAAATGGGAAAAAATGCTTAAAACATTACAGAGGACAACTAGACAACATTTAATGCAAATTCAATTTAACCTCTTGACAAGAATCTATTGCACAAGATCAAGACATTTTACACAGAAAAACATGATGTGTAAATGTGAAGTCACAGCTCTCTTGCTGTTTCACGTATTTTTCATTACACACATTCACTCATGCGATAGAGATAAACAACTCATAATGCATTAATGAATGCATAGATTAATCAACAAGAGGAAATAAAATAACGAAAAGCAAATACTTGTATGAATGAATGCATTAATAAATTACCATATAAACTGGTCAACATTTTATTTTCATTTTAGTGTATTAATTATGTACTAGTTTATAAATGTGTAAAAAATTGCAGATATGATTTTTTAAAAAACATTGCCACAGATTAATCGACAGACTAAAAACACTTAAAAATAATTGCATTTATTCTTGGAAGTGTTTAAACTTTTCTGATTTATCCTTCCTTTCTTCCCTCTTTAAATACCTGCTCTGAAAAGCTCTGAATAAAGTTTGGCTTATTTCCTCCACACATGCGGACCGGTGGATATTAAACCACTTTTCATTTACTTCCTTCTCAGTCTGCAGAATGCCACATTATCATCTTTATGGTTTTAACTTTTACAGATGCAGAATTTGGCAGATTGAAAACGTAAGTGAATAGTTGGACAACTGTCAGGTCAGAGTGTATTTCCAGACATATTCACTTGAAGTTTGCGAGAAATAAATTTATGTACATGTAGGTCTAGATTAAATGATTTTTTCGAAGGGTTTTTTTTTTGTGAGCTTGCTCAGGGACCTTCTGCTTGTGGGCTGCTGCTTCACTAGCTTTGAATTTAAGTAGACCTAATAATGCTGTGGCAGCTAACGCACATGGATATTTATAGCAGTGTAGGGCTCCTGAAAGCATAAATCCCATAAGATCTCTTAACAATCTTTCCAGAATTCACCCAATTAAACACAATTTAAGTGTTTTATTGACATAACAATAATCCAATGGGCTCCTCATCGGGGACTGAAATAAGAACAAGCTGTACTGGTAATATAAAGACATGTTGTTCCATTAGCTCTTTGTGTAAACATATTTCATTATGAATATGTAGTAAGTGTAATGAGATTGTATTTCATTTGGAAAAGGTGGCTCATATTAAAAGTATACCACACAGTTGGCACGTGGGATACATGACACTGCACTGTACAGTAATATGCTACTATAAGGAGTAGCTGATGTTTCATGATGGAAAGTACAACGTAAGTTATAACTCTGGTAGGGTGGAGAGTCATAAGCTAGAGTCAGAGTCACCTCTGAGTTCAGTGGATGGCCAGGCCTGGAAGGACTGAAAATTCATGCCATCTTGTGAGCCAAGAGTAGGTGAGAGTATTTAAATGTAATTTTCATCACTAAGTATTACTAGATATTGTGGCCCATCTGCGTCACTTAATATAAGAGAGATTTACTGACATTGTAAAGGAAGTCAAAGGGGGACTGACTTCCCTTGGGTTGACTTGGATTGTTTCATGACATCAAGTGACATCATGAGTTATAGTAGAGTGGTTTAGTGGTTTCAAGTGTTTCCCTATGGCAGAGGTTCTGGCCGACCAGAGGGAAATACTTGAGGAGGTCCGACAGTAGAGGGAAGCAGAGGGTAAAGTTGTTCTCCATTGATGTCTATAGAGTAATTGTAGTTGATGTCATGCCGTGTTGCATTTCAGGGTGGCTCGCCATCTTTAGAGGGGTGCTTAGCTCTGATTTGGAGAGATCATTCGTAATTGGGAAAAAAGCAAAGACATTGTTTGCTTTCACTGTACAACTAACTTTGCTCTGACAGGCTTGGGACTGGTGTACTTTCTTCACAACCTAGTACCCCAAGTAGAGCAAAAGTCAGTTGCAAGATTTAGTCAGTGGTAGTAGTCACAGTCAAAATATGTTTTCTGAAAAATTACAAAAATGGGTTTGAACTCCCTACTATAGGTTAAAACCACAGTCATATATTGAATAAACTGCATACATTTATTAACAAGAAATGTCAGTTTTCACCACCATGCCTACGTACATTTTACATTTTTTAAAAACAACTAATTTCTTAGCAATCCTCAATTTGAAAAACAACAAAATCTCAGGGGTCTACAGGAATGTTTTAAAATCTAAAAGGTGAAGTTACAGTAAATGCATTTCGACGGCTGTGACCCAGGTCTGTAAACTAATTACTTCACCTGATATCCAGCCTATTTATTTACAAATATTAGAGATTATTTCATTATTATTAAAAAAGAAACGACAGAAGATTTGCCCGTATTATTTTTCAACGTGCATGTAGTGTCCTGGCTCAAAACCTCTGGCTGACTGAAAATGAACAGGACAGTTGTTGGGAAAAGCCAAGCCCTTGGGACAATATTAGGAGCAATGAAGTAAATTGGAAAGAGGTGGGCAAATATCAAGGCAAATTTAACTGCAAATTCCAGGTTGTCTGGAATGCATTGGTTACATTTGTGAGGATGTCATTTTTATTCAACAGAGTAATATGTCAGAGGTTTTATCGAGTGCACTCCAATCCCCTGGGCCAGAGATTGGCGTAGGTGTGGAGAAACGGAAAGACTGTGGGGGTGATCTGGGACTTCACCTCTTCATCCGAAAGGCTTCATTACCCTGCATGTGTTGATCTCTGAAGGCTGTTTAGCATATCTTATATTCTGTAGTGTGGGGAAAAACCATACATGCAACATATGGCTTGCTTGGTGGTCTTACAGGTATTTGTTATGAGAACATGCGACACAGTCTATGAATGTGATGTGGGTAATGACACGCATTGCCTGAAAAGGCAATAAACAGCAAGTGCTGCTCTGGAAAAAAAAGGGGAACAGATGTTGCAGTTTGGTGCCTCGATAGGAGGAATGGTGCAAGCTAGAGATACACAACGCTACCTTTGCAGATGCCGCCAACAATATGCATAATTAGGCTGAATTACAGAAAGACGTTTTTAATGAACTGCTTTCTTGTTGAAAAACCTATTATGGTTACAGCCTTCTCGACTGCTCACCTTCAGAGAGGGGTGTCTGGGTGCACTCGTTTTTCACTCAAATGGGGGTAATTAGTTGATATTTCGTGATTAATACAGCCACCGTTGGCAGATAATGTGAAAGGAAGCAGTTGCCGCCGTGGCTCTCTCAGGACCCGTATTCCGCATTCCTGTTTCTGATGAATTGGTTAATAGCGGCTCGGGCTCTGGGGAAACTGGGAAGGGATGCTGATTGAAAGCAAACGGCAATGAGCTTTCGAGTAGATTTCTGCGAGCATTATCCTAATGTGTTTATACAGCCGTCATTAGTGTTCTGGCTTATATGCATATAATTAAATGTTAATTGCTCCACAGCATTTGTACATTGAGTAACATACTGAGTAAAGGATTTCCTATACAACCCCCCCCCCCCCAACCTTTCTGTTTGCTCTACAAATGGAAGCTTGTTTAAAACCATTTTGACCTTTGATCCAGCCCTAGTTTAAGATTTAACTACTGATCAGACCCAAGCCCTGAGGATATGATATCCTTGAACATATAGCGAATTCAGAAAACTAAATTTGACATTGGCCCGGAGCAAGGAACAGCGTGTATATTATTTATAACTGTGGTCACAAAGTGTTAATACTAAAATTGGTGCCATCAGAGGTAAGACGATAAGGGCCGCTTCCCCTGATCCGAGTTTGAAGGTCAGGGGCTTCTGCTGTTTAATCCCACTCTCCACTGCCAGTTCAGGAGTCTATGAGCTATACGAGATTACATTAGAAGAGGTTACATTTTTTTATTTTATTGAATTATAAACTGGCTGGTGAAATTAGTTGAATCCCAGCTGCTGCAAGAGTGGAATCCTGGACACAGAATTTCAAAGATTTCAAAGGAAATAGCAACCATCCAAACCTGCATTTTGCATTTTTTATTGTAGGATTTACACACTTAACTAATCTCTTCAACCTTTTTTTTTATATATATCACAAAAACCGGCATAGGGGCAAAGACTACCAATTTAAGGAAATAATATATTGCTTATGAATGTCCATTGGGAATTTGGCCAAATCTGTGGTTTTTATGTGATTGTACATAGTATTTGTGCGTGCGTCATATAAATGTATATATATTTTATAACCCCAGTCAACCCATACTTTAGTCTGACTCAACTATGATCCATAACACATTTTGTCCGACTGTGATATCATCTGTGTATATGAGCGAGAGCCATTAGGGCTGCTGCTGCTGCTGTTCCACTTTGCCTGAGCACTTCTTAGCCTCCCCATCAATCTTTGCCTATTTGCTGACTTCACATTCAGATTCTGTCAAATGTATATGATTGCATCTTAATCAAAAAGCCATCTCCAGGAGCTGAGTGCACGGAGCTGGAAGACTGCCTGTAGCCCTTCCTTCACGCTCTTATTATGGACCGCAGCGGCCATAATAAGAGCGTGAAGAGAGTGTGAACAAAGCAAAATTATCTTGTTTTTTTTATTTAAATTTTTTTTTTTTTTTTTTGCAGTGCTGTATAACAATGAATTGTCTCTCACTACTTCAATGTGTGACAGAAAATACTAAAAAAGGATCATGGTGTGTATACTCATTTCCTTGGTTTTCACTTGATTAGATTTGTTGGAGCATCTGTCTTACAGAAGAAAGGTCTGTGATGCTGCATTGTCTCTGTGTAGTGGATTCTGTGGTGCACAGGGAAGGGCTTGGACATGCCCTGCTGAATTATGAAATAGATCACCAAAACGCGTTTGTTATAGAACATTGTTATAATTGCATTGTCACAAAGCCCTGGACCGAATTTGTTTTCCAAAGGGAATTGAAAACCCTGTGCCAGCTGGGGGGGGCAGAAATGGAAAACGATTCCCTGACCCCAGGAAAGGTGGCTTGAAAGACACTCCTGTAAAATGAAACGTACAGATTGTAAACAAATGAAAAATCAGTTGATCGTAATGTAAATCTGGAAACACTCGAGGTGGCCATTGATGTGCCATACCTGGTGGTCGCTCAAGGGTACTAAGAGTTCCAGTCCAAGGATGACCTAGAATGGAGCTACACATCAGCTATTTATCCACAGCTAGTCATCATCGGTCAATGAACCGTGCTACATATCTTAATATACTGAAATAAGCGTGAAACTTGAGATTGTGTCTGACTCCTGGACAGAATCTGGTTAGCTATTCCATAAGACCGGACCTCTGTATGAAAATACCCTACAACCCGATTTTGTTTTTGTCTGAGAACAACCAAATAACACGCCTCCTGTGCACAAAGCAATCTAGGGGGATTGCGAGGGATTTTGGGATCTTGTAAATTATTCACTCTACACATAGCATTGAAGTAAACTGTATTATGAAAATGAGCGAAGGAGCTTTTCCCTATGATTAGGCGCCTGGCACGGCACCAGCCCGAGCAGCTGTGCCGAAAGCCCACCCAAGACTGCAAAGACCCAGACAGAAGAACCGCCCCCCGCCTCCCCCGGGTCACTCCTAGAATCAGGCGAGCTGTCCTTGTGCCACAGCGCTACTCTCAGAGCTACTTTCCTTAGCATGGTAAACAAGAGAAGGAACTTTTCTCCAGCATCACAAACATCACCACGCTGACTCTGGTTGTTTACTGAAATTTATCACTGCAGATTAACCCTGTGCATGTCATGCGGGTGTGATTATTTGTGTTGTATTCCAGTATACATATTTATACAGCGAAATGCCTGTTGGTTTTTCTGGGGATGTCTCAGTCTTAGTTTTGACCTCCGCTGTTGGAGGCATGCTTATAATTTCCCGTCCCGAACCCCAGTCAGTGAAGTGGATTTTGGTACTCTGCACTTGTTTGCTTTTCTGTATTTGTGCACTCACACCTGCTAATAATACCAAAAAACCTGCTTCATGAATCCCATTAACAGTTTTGAAATGTCTGCCCATTAATTAACTGTTTTTTTTTGCAGAAGGTGCTAATGAACAATTCTATGGGTTCTTCCCTGTTGTGACAGCTGTGTTGTGTTCACAGTTGGATGAGTTGCTCCATTGCACTCCACTGTCATGCTCCATAAATGTTTGACCTGAAAGACCCTTTATGATTGCACAGAGTGGGATTCAGTGTTTAGTTCTAGACTTGCATCAGAGTCAGACCGGGACAGGTAAAGCCATAATTGCCTTTAAATCCAGGGGGGCTGAAAATGCCTCTCTCTGTTCTGCTGTGGTCTCCCCACTGGGGGTGGGGGGGTTTGTCCCCGTCATCCCTTTCCCTGCAGACTGCAGCCCCTGCAGAATATATTTCGCAAATGCCACTGTTAATGGGACTGCTCGGGGAGCTCCTTCTGGAAAATGCATTATTCAGCCAATGTCTTCAAGAGTCATTAGCAGCTGGACCAACTGGGTCACATTGAGGATCTGAACTCTGTCCTCATCCTCTCACCTGGCTTCTGCAGAGGCACCTATTGGGTGGAACTGCAGTGCGGCAAATGTAAGTGTGCTGTATGCATATGGTCACTGATACAGGTAGGGCCTTGTTCAAGCCGAAATCCTCCCCCATGCTGTGCTGTAGTTGATTGAGAATACATTGGGAATACACACACAGGTGGGGCAGAGATAATTCTGTGTTCAGATGCATTGCTGGATAGTTTTGTCTTTGCTGTGGCCTTCACCAGTGTTGATACAAGCCTAAACCAATTCAATAAATGAATGCATTTGTATGTGATGAACTTAATATGGCTCCCTTTTCAGTGGAGTTTCTAGTATGCAATGCAAATAAATGTTTGGGCTGATATTACTGCCGTTACAGAGGAATGTATTATTATGTACAGTAACAGCTAAACTGGCATTATTGAGCAAATGACAGTGACACAGTACCAACATTTTATAATACGTCTAGGCCGAGAGCAGTGTCAGCTGGTCAGTTTGAAATGGAGGAGTATGAAGTCTAAAAAGAACTATAGCACATACAACTAAAAAAACTACCTGTCAGCGGGTATGGTTTATGCAGGTAACTTGCATATTTAATCAGGCACAAACATGTTAATAACTGTAGCCATCTTAAATGTAAGGTTTTTGCTTCATCTGACTAGAGTACATCTCTGGCTGCAACAGACAGCTGTACAGGCTGACATGTCTGATGCTTGGGTTTATATTTATGTTTTGCAGATAAGAGTAATCTCTGCTTGAGTTGTATTTTACCTACGCATGATAAAGCCTTTATATTTGTGCAATGATGGCATTTTACGAAAACTAATCCTTGGTTTACAAACATGAATTTTCAATGATTATTGCAATAATTGTTTTTCCTTATCCGCATATTGATATTTATCAATATGTCTCGTGTTAAATTAAAAGTGAAAGAAGTTACTTCTGTTATTTTAATTCTGTTTTTTACATTTGTAGGTTTCAAAGAGTACAAAAATATTCCACAAATAAAAAAATAATATATATAAAAATACATGAGTGCAGCATGACTGGAAAAATCCTGATGGCCATTTCCATTTAATCCGGCCTACTTTTTACTAAGCATAACCATGTGTGTGCCTGTGTGCGTGTGTAAGAGTGTACTCACCACAACCACTTTGACTTTAGCTTTTCTGTTAAAGCAGTGGTAATCATCAAAACCCTTTCACTGTGTATGCACTCTAGAATCAGTCCCTTGGGTATGCAATTAAAGTGGATAACTCAAGAAATCATTATTTCATGTGCGCACATGATCTGTGTGACTGGTATCCATAGTCTTAACTTGCTTAGCATGGCAATGGGAGTGATGGGGCCAGAGTAGCCAGACTTGCCTGAAAGGTGGGAAAAAGTGCTTGTCGAGAAAGTTGACGGGAGTTTTCCTGTGTTTGACTCTGCACCCTCAGCAGAAATAGAAGGCCTGAATGACCCTGCCTTCCTCACAAGTGCCAAACGTCAGAATGGTCCCCGACGGGCCTCCTTACATTGGTCTTTACAGAATTCAGCACTTTTCGCTCTGCCCTGCTTCTCAGCCAGCCAGCGCCATCAAATCAAATCAGCGGAGCCAGACCATCGCTTTGCCTCCCACTTTAGCATCCAGCTTCCATCCTGGATTCAGAAAATGCTGAAAATAGGCCCTCGGCTGTGTGGGGAAGGTTTGACAGTTTTGTGTGGAGGCAGGGACACCAACGTACTCATTTTCTGGTCCTTATCTCGCCTGTGCACCTAGACAATGACAGGATGTTCCTCACAGGCATTTGCTTAGGTCAAAGGAGCACCAGAGACACATGGCTAATGATTATCCTGTCATGGTCTGCCCCGAGTGATGTCATCGTAATAACAGAGACATGAAAGGTATCTGTCAGCCCCCAGAGTGTAAGCCGTCACGGCTTCTCCATGTTGAAAGTTCAGATAGGGTAATGAAAGGGCAAAACACACTGTGAGAGCATGTTCAGTCAGAAGAGGGATCTCAAAAAGGAGACATACAAGATGTTCTAAGGTCTGTTTCTCTTACCTTTGTTGCGTTATTGTGGAACAGGTATTTCTTGTCCAAAGTACTACTATTGTTAGAGTACATTTCCTGCAATGTCAGCTTGAGTATTTCCAGTGGCAGCTAGTGAGCTGGAAACAGAGGAGACCAAAACCTTACCTTTAAACCTTGGGTGGTCTTGGGATATACTGACATGGCGGCCATTTTAAAATATCAGCTGGGCTGGCATTTCAAACATACACAGCCTGTACGTAATGTTCCATGTTATCACTGAAGATTACAGACAAAAAACTATTTTAATAACTGACAGATTTATCAGTCTGTAATGTGTAAATTATATTATTTCATCTTAGTACTATTTCTCAGGCAAAAAGATTTTGTTTAAAAAATGATTGTCATTTATTCACGCTCCTGTTTTCAGTACTTTGTGAACCCTCCCTTTGCTAGGCGGAAGCCTCTTATGTAATGTCTTATGAGATGGTGAATATATTGGGGGGATCTTTAACCAGTCCTCCATACAGAATCTTTCAAGATCTTTTAGTCTGCCCATGCACACTGCCCTCTTGAGTTATAACCGCAAAAGCTTGATCAACCCAAGTCACATTTCTTTGACTTTCAATTGATTTGCTGTATGAAGGACCACAATCATTGAAGGATTTTATTGGGAAGAAATTAAATTCTGGACAGGGTATAATAAACATTTATTCTTTATCGTGCTGTTATGTCCCATCTGTCCCTTTATGAAGTGGCAGCTGCTGTCTTTTTGTTTTGTTTCTGTGAAAGTTGGTCTTGTGCACGTTTTCATTCTAATGCGCTCTTCTGGTATGCATCTATGCAGCGAACACAATGCAAATCAGAATGTGCACACGCAAACAAATTTCGTCTTAGAGAGTTTGAATTACATCTAGAGGTTTGAAAACAAGCGCAGGAAACCCATCTTTGATCCACGCTACATCCCTTACTTCGCCATCTGCTGTTTTCCTGCGTTCACTAACCGCAGTAATTCGCTCAGGAACGCGGCAGGTTTGGTGGAAGGCACAGGGACATCGCTCAATCTTTATTTGGGGTCCATATGTAGCCTTTCACTTTTTCGCCAATGCCTGAACGTAGCTTCATTGAGGGGATCATGATTTGGCAAAGACGGATGCCACGATTTTACACTTCTTCACATTAGAGAGGGAGAAACTTATTAGCTGCCTTTTTTGTAGCTGTGGGAGCTGACTAGCACTGCCACTGCCTTATGGAAAGGTCTGGAATCTGGCAAGCTCTCAGCCGACCTTTCCCCCGTAATATTAATCTGGGGAACAATTAGAGGACGCAAGACCTTTAGAATTGAAACGGAGGCAATGTTGGACTAAGTGCTGGTGAACAGTGTCTGCAGCTTCCTTGCTGCAGCCTAGTGGCACCACTCCTCGAAGCAAAGCTTTCTAGATGAACATTGGCTTTCATTACAAGCCATTTTATTTCCGTGGATGTGAGCTTGTTTTTCATTAAAGAAAAAAAAAAAACAGCGAGACCTGAAGAAAAAAAAAATCGGGAGCTGACTCAGGAGATGAAAGCCTTTGTCTTCTCCCCAAGAAGTGGCAGGCTTTCTTTTTAATCACTGATTTTTTTTTTTTTTTTCTTCCACGCTTCCAAGAACCTTTTTAAATGCAGCGCTGCTAACTAAAGTCAATCTGCTGGTCTGTGCTTCGCCCTCCGTCTCCTTAGTGTAGGCCTGCTCTCTTACGCTGTCATTCTTTGACACCAATCAACGCCATATCACCAACCCCGCACCATGACAGCCCACCAGACCTCTGTATCTAAACTGCCAACAAAGAAAATGCCTCCAGACCACCAGGGAAATAGATCTGAAGTCTTTTCAGCGGTGATTCTGAGTTGTGCAACTCTCTCTCTCTCTCTTCCGAGCTCCCTTTCCCTCAAAATGGAAGTGAAATTATAGTATTTGAGAGAGTCTAGCATTGTTTACCATTGAAATCTCTGGGCATGCTCAGTGTGCACTGTGACCATCTGCTGTTTCACTTGCCTGTCTGGCATGATTTTGCTTCTGACATGCAGTTCAGTATGTTTCGAATCAGACTGTTCGCAAAGGCTATGCAGCATGTGCAACATATTCTCTGCCTCAAACCATGCCACATTCCATAGAGAATTAAGCCTGCACATGCAGTAATGAAATGCTGCTCATATGTCACTCTGCTATTTATGAATGTTTATGCCTGTATGTTACCAGGGAAAAAAATCTTTTCCCCCTCATTTCAACACAAGAAAAAATTATTTTATTTTCAAAAAATAAAGCAAAAGATAAAGGTGCATGCACATGACACCTACATGGATTCTGTATGGATCATGTACCTTCTACATGTGGCTATGAAATACAGCTGTCAGAATATGCATCTCAGTCTCCATGTGTTACATGGATGAACTCCACCAAAACATTGTTTGATAATTTCCATTGTAATTTCTTTTGTATTTATTTTTGCTGTTTCTCAGAACACGTACGCCTGAAAATACTGTATGGCTAATGGGAAATCGCAAGCATCCTTTGCAGTTGTGAGCTTTCTGGCATTTGTTTAACTTCTGTGAAAAACACTCTAGATGTTTGTCAGGTTTAAAGATGTAGTTCTGGACTAATGCAACCTCCACCCCCACGTTAGAGGCATCAATTAATCAACCACTTGGCAGCAAGAACAAATGCTTGGCAATTTTCGGAGCAGTCAAAACAGGTTCAGAATATAACTTTCAACTGACAGCCCTTTGGCAGAAGTCTGTCTATTGTTTTTAAAAGGTTCAGCAAAGGTAGCCCCAGAAGCAGTGACTCCTGCATGTTATTGGCAGCTTGCAGGTCAGTAATGGCTTAGAGTTTTGATGGTCATAGTTTCACAGTTCCTGCCCTACGTGTGCTACATAAGTGACTGGGTTTTAAGCCTTCTTTTCCCCAGGTACTGTATAACAGGATAAACCCACTTCATTGTCTTAAAGACATCATGTCGGTAGGGAACATTTTATTTGTCAGGTGACATCGCACATCACAATATTGGCAGTGCATTCATCATAATTGTCCAGAGCACTTGTAACCCGGTGAGAATCAAAGAATAAAGCGTGTAATAAAACTGAGATTTAGCAAAAGAGCAGAACCTTCCAATATCCTTTTATGAGATTTACTGTGCCAATATGGTTGATAAAGTTCTCTTCACTTGATATAGGTTTGCGTGTATCAGTCTGGCTCCCTCAACAGACAGCTTATTGTTTAGCTAGATGGGACTTTGACTATATGGCAAGACCGGCAAAAGAGATCCCTGCAAACTCATTGTCAGGCTACATTAAATCAGTTTCATTCATATATTGAGCCACATAAACTTTCAGTTCCCTTACTTCATTGAACATGTGTGAAAGCAAATCAAGTGTTAACACACTTGGCTTTCATCACCCAGCAGGGAAAATAAAATGAAGAACAGATAAAGACTGAGGATCTGTGGGTCAATAAGCCCTCAGTCAACAGTGAGTGTTCAAATTTTCACGCAAGTGACTTCCACAGTAGCTAAAACGAATGGTTGTTGAGACATACACAGGTCATGTGTACAGACATGTAGCACGAAAAGGCTGTAGATGGGACCCTCACAGTATGCATGATTCACACTTATCTCAGTGGGTCTTTGTGAGGTGTCATTAAAGTGGCAAAAAGTACATTGGAAAAGATATATTTTGAGAACGTTTTGAAAACCATCTTAGTGATACATGTTGGTCAAATGTAATTCCTCATCTTTGTGGTAACACGGCATTCATGACAGTATTCAACAGTACTTTTCAATGTTGATTATGGAACAGCTTTTAAAATTTTTTTATTTTAGGTTTTTTCATTTGTATTTATGACTTTAAATATATCATGCAAGATCTTTAATTTTTTACTGGTTATGGCGCAGGACTGTGTGTTAGCAGATTGATTGCTTTTGCAACAGCCCCACCAGTCCGGCTCATCTTGGTAAATTTTTACGTGGACATAAACGTTCCCTCCCTGTCTGCCTAATCCTGACGAGTGAGAAGCACTATGATCCAATCATGCTGCCAGCACAGCAACCTATTAGTCACATACTGCCATTTGCATAACCTGGAGGTGGCTGTAAGTTAAACAGAATGTGTATGGATAGTGTGCGTACAATGTGTGTACACTGTCTAATTATCAAATGAAGTTGCATTACCATTCTTGTTAAAGGTCAAGTATAAATATATTAAACGCAGGCCTCACCTCTTGAAACATGTTGTAAATGGAACTACCGTATTTATGTGGTGCCTGAAGCATTCTATCTGGGCCCTTGAACCTAAGACAGGCAGAAATGAACTGACAAGAAGTGATACACCATGAATCCATAAATCATGCCACTTGATAGAAAGCTAAAATGAATGCTTTCAAAGAGTACCAAAGTAAAGTTTAGGATCCCATAATTTTCAGTAAGGCAGATATTGCCTTGCGCACACACACACACGCACACGCACACCACACACACACACACACACACATACACACATATATGCATGCACACACGGACACATAAGAATGTCAGCTATTCTCCAATAGAAGCCGATCGTAGCCCCACTGCAAGAATTGCCACCCGAATCAGCCGACCATTTACGCTCTCAGACAGAGACCTGGCCAAGTCACGATTGGGTTTTTCGGGAGTGCAGCCTGCTTCACATTACCATTGTTGCTGTGAACTCAGTCTGTTGCCTTTTGGCACTGCTAAGCTGCAGAAAGGTGGCCAAATATTTTAAAAACAGCTCTAAATGCTGTCCAGATGGTGGAGCCACACATGTGCATCATTTTCCTGAAGGCATCTGAGAACCCCACACCTCAGCTATGCAGTACTTTTTTCCCAGCTGTTGTCTGACATGTTTTGTTGAAACAGATATTTAAATTTCCAGATGTCCTTCTTTGATATTTTCGGGCAAAATCACTGAGCGGCTGCATTCAGTCTTTTTTATTTTGACAGAAAAGGGACTTTAGCCCCTTGTTAAAACAAGTAAGTGGTTGTACATCTTTAATTAGCTGCTTGGACTTCACTCTTTTCACTGGCCTTCACGACTGTTGGTCAATGGTTAGGTTTATACTGTATTCGTGGTTATGATCTGAAATGTGTCTGAAGTTCTTAACCTCACCAAAATCTACCTGTGCAGCTTTGGCTCCTAGCAGCCATATAAATTGCCCATGGTGCTTATTGCGCAACAATCCACAATAGATCCAGCTGCTTGTTATATGGGAGGCTGGAAATGGCTAATGTGAATGTATGATAATATTGCCAAATGGATATCTGTCAAACCATTGTTGAAAACTATTATGTCTCAATAATTGTTGTAGAAGCACTACATGTGTGGAGTGCAAAACTATATTTGAATCACTTCTACCAATAATTTACTGCTTAGGCCTATATGAATAGCTATCTAGCTAAGCCTGACTTTGTCCTTTCCAGTATAGTTCTCACGAAGGTAATGTCATACTGCTTTGATAAAAAGTGCTAAATCAGTGTCTGGTGTTCTTCTATTTTATTTAGGCTTATTTATTTTTGGTAACAGATCTGTGGCAAAACACAGCTGTAAAAATAGAACTTGACTGTGTAGATGACATAGAATGTCAAATGAGGAGAAAACACAGAAGGCATTCAAGGCCTGCTTGCTGTTGAGTTATTAGTAGTGAATGGAGGAAACTCATTTCAATTCCTCTGACAAATAATATGAAATTAAGTAAATAAATGGAGGTAAAAATTCCAAAGGAGTATGTAACTATGACAGGCTGCTGCCGGTTGCCCCCCGTGTGAAGTGTAGACTGGATGAAAAGCAGGACTATGAAATTAGCCCACATCCATTTTGTTGTCCCATTCATCGACCACATCAAACAAAACCGATCAACCACTGAGCAAGAACTCGGGCGATTACAAACCGTCCTCTGCTATGAGCGCCAGTAGGCTACGTCGGTGTTGTCCATGGTCCTGAAGGTCTCAGAGGTTTTGACAGACAGCAGGAAGCTCTTACAGCAGCTTAACAGGAAGAGCAAGCCTCTCTGCTTCTCCCCCAGCTCCCCCTCATAGTGACAGAACATTCTAACAGTGACAGAAACCAAATGTACACTGTCCGTCATATTTTTTTTTAGGTGATAGTAGTCTCTTTTTTTTTCTTGTTTAAGGCCATCTTTTGGGATTTGGGCAGACAGGTTGATTCACTTTCCCTTTGCCTCTATGAACTGCTAGCCAGACATGTCAATGCCAGGTGGTGATATGTACAATAGACTTCACTGATGCTGTGGTGCCCTGGCAGTTATGAACTCTGCCAGAATCAGTGGCAGATGGTCACTTGAAAATACAGGAGGCAGAAACTTTATATTGCACCTTACAATCACTGCAACCTTTTCCTGTATTTCCTGGATTAAGATTGCTTGCTTGCCCGTAACTTGATATTGTTTGGGCTTGCAGATGCATCTAGCATATCGTCTTTCTGCCTCATGTTCAAGGAATATAAATATATTCCTGAATATGACTAGAATATGATGTTGCCATTCATAACAGTTTTGTAATGATCAAATCATTATTATTTGTGCAGATTCTGCAGTTTAAATGGCCATGAAAAAGCACTTTCTACATTTTACCTGCTAACCTTTACTGTATATTGCACTCTTGTTGTACTATATTATTAAGTACACTCAAAATTGTCCAGCCATGATTTGTTTCATAGAGAGATGCAAAGGTGAAAATCAAACATTAAGAGGTGCGCAAACAGTGTAAGGTGAACCGTATATCCTGTCTGTTTGTTATAGGTCAGGCTCTGGGCCTAGTCTGTTGCAGTTCCTTAATGCAGTCTCCCTGCCTCTGCCACTAAACCCATGGAGCTAATACACAATGCGGCCACACAAGTTATCTTAAGTCTCCAATGCATGCTCATGTCACGTCCCCCCACTTCACTGGCTGCCATCAACTTTACTACCTTGGTACTAGCCTACAGGGCAGTTAATCAAGTGGCTCCACCACACCTCCAATCAATCCTCAAGCCCTCCACCCCAGCCAGATCTCTTCACTCCAGAACCTCAGGGTGACTGGCTATTCCCTCATTCCGTTATCGCTCTTCCCAGTGATGGTGCATGTCTGTACCACCCCCCCTCCCCCTCCCTGTTGTCACATGTACTGGATGTGCATTTTGGAGGATTAAAAAAAAACATGTTCATGTGTTTCTCTTGTGATTTAAGAGAACCTGCTAGCTGGGAGAGATTACAATTCCCCAAATCCAGTGGCTATGCTACACAATACTCTTTGGGACACACAAATGGTTCAGTATAAAGCATCGTTATTAGTGATGGAAACTTAATTCCTTACAAGTACATACATTTCAGTATTCTGTGTATACCTCAAGATAATATGTGAACACTATTTGAATCATACGACAATCCCTAACAATAGGATGCCAGATTACTCCATGCAGTTGCTTACAGTGTATTTTAATAAAAATCACAAAAAAGCACATTGTCTTTCCCACAGCGTGTTAGGAAGACAACAGCCCCAGAGTGTTCACGGTGTTTTGTGCGATCATTAGAGCATACACCCCCTCAGCTGCCTGTCTGTCTATCTTTCCGGGATCAGAGGGCCAACTGCCCTGAAAACAATGGGCATCAAGAAACTAATCGCATAGCCTTGCATCTAGCTCACAAAAGGCTGTTGCCAACTAGCAAATTGTCTTTCAAATGTTGGGAGAAAAAAAAGCAGTCTCTCATTTTAATGAATTCTATGACTACATTATTCTTCTATTTGCTGTTAAAATATCAGCCGCGGTGCACAGTAATTACTTTTTAGAAATCTTTTGTGGCTCTTTTGTCATACTTTAAATGGTGTGCACATTTATATTTTTAACATTTCCAGCTCACTTTATGGAATGTAGGTCAATGCAAATATGCTGCGTACTGCATTTCTGAAGGACTCAAAAGGGATGTTTATAGCCATCCGGTCTTTACATTTTCAAAGCTTAACTGAACCTTAACAAATATATTCTGAAAAAGTAAATTTAACATCTGTTATCCTTTGCAAGCTATATCATGCTACATTAAAGTTTGGTTTGGGGTAATGAACTGATAATGTTCATTGAGGTGTGTTCTGATTTGTTTTTATCTTCAAAGTTGAAACCATGTGATGTCAGAATATAAATAAAACAAGCAGGGAGATCCCAGTCAGTGGGGAATCCTCATCCAACTCTTTCCCCATATCAACTGCAAGATGAATAGAAGCAGAAGCTTTCAGTTTTGTTCCAGACAAGAGGTTCAGAATTGCACTGATGGGCACAAACCCACAAAGCCAGATTTATGGGGGGGCGGGGGGATGTTATCAACGCTTTGGACCATAGAGGGTGTTTGAATTTAATCATCTCTTTAATATAAATATAATTCAAATGGCATACAGGTGTCCAAAGTTGCTGGACAGAATCGGATATTAGCAAGCTTTAATTTTATGTTTAACTGGTCAGGGGTCTTGGGTTGCTGACACATTACGTGCTTCCAAAGGTCCACCAGATGTCCAAAAGCTACTGATTTCCATTCTCCATAATACAGCAAATCCTGTTTGAGTTTTGTGGATTGATCTGCAAATCTTTACCTTTGATCTTTTATAAAACGTATTTATTTTGCCACAAAATGTGTAGGGACATACAGTATTGTTGGTTTAGGATCTTGTAGGTAGTGGTTTTTCACCAATGTGCTGCATTCATGAAAGATCCCCTGGCTATCCCCTGGCTCTCTTACGTGGGGAAGCTAATGATGTAAATTGGTCAGAACAGTGTATGCAGCAGGGAAAGCACAGTTGTTCATGTGGACCCTGTGTGACGTGTATGCATCCTGTTAGAGCGATTAGTATTCTCCCTTGCATGATGACCAAGCCACTGGGGTAGGCCCCCCCAGAAGACATGAACTGGTCAAATCACACAGGTGAAGGTGGTGTGATAAAGCAGTACACAGTGTAAGAAGTCCCATCATGGCACTATTAATTTAGCCAGCTGATATACTAACAAAGGCATACTCTCTCTCTCTCTCTCTCAAAGATCACATTTGGAGTCTCATCCCCACTTGTTCCCCTCATAAACTGCTCTTAACCACTATTATTAAAGCCTGTCCCTTCTGCTCCCCTGTTCTTATACATTCTTTTCTTCTCTTCAACTAGTATGCTTGCAGAGTTTAAAATTCATAACTCACACCTCTTATTACCATGCCCCACCCTGCACCGACCCCAGCAGGCTATAATGTAGCACTTCCTGCTCCAATAAAGCATTCTACTTGACCATGACTTGACAAGAAATTAAATTCGCTCCGCTATGTAACCACTGGATATATTGAACCGTCGGTGTGATAAATCCACCACACTTATACTTAAGTGTCAAGCTAAAATTGTACGCATGACAAAGAAGCGATGCGCTGTAAAGCTTAAACGAGGAAAAGGGTATCATTTTATGCATTTCCTCGCTGTGTTTTTAAACTGCCGCAATCATTTGCGGCCTCTATCAAATAATTGTGTTAGCGTTTCGAATATTTTACTTCCCCTATAAATCCAAAGCTCATAATGTGATTTGTTATTGCTAGAGTGCCTATGGAACAGATAAGGTGGATCGAGTAGCGTTTGCTAGGAAACAGCATAATTAGAAAATCCAGTGGAAAATTTGAGTCGAAGCTTCCGACTTTCCCTTTTCAAAGCTTCTGACAGACTGTTCTGATGACTTCATGGCGTGTGGCAGCCATCTGAGGCTAAACCACAGCGATGATGGCGGCGAGAGCCTTGGGGAGGACGGTGGCAGGGCAGAGGTTAGCGCAGCTGTTTCACAGCTTCAGGCCCCTTGACTCGGCCTGTTGATGGGGCTTTCCGGGTCCTCGAGGGTTCCCCCCTGAGTGCACAGGGATGTCAGCTCGGTCAGGGTGACTGATCCGCTTCGCTGGCTCACGGGGTTGCCCTGCAGTGTAGCTGGTCTAGTGGAAGGCAAGGTGCATTCCTGTGCTCTCAACTAACGATAATAGACTGTTTTGCCTAATCAGGAAACAACCTTTTAACACATTTCTGAGTGGCCGATCATATGTCCAGAAATTTGTGTTTCTCACGTATTTCCTTTTTACTATTTTTCTGTTGTAGCCACTCGACCAGAGTAGCAGATGACACAGTAAACAATGAGTAATTAAATCCACTAATTAAATTCACTAATAAACTTAATTTCTATAATTCATTCTGTAATGCTAACCTCTGTCATATTAACAATGCATGTTAAATAAAATGTTTCATGATAGTTCCCATTACGTGAAAAGAAGTTGATTGCACAGCTTAAAAACATTCTTCATATGCAGTAAAATGTTAATGCTACTCCAACAAATAACATTTTATCCCAGGTAGGGCTGAATTATCACTGAACATTGTACTGTGTAGAAACAATGAAAAATCACACAAAAAGCAAACTTTATATTGCACAGGCTCGAATGCGCACTTTACATTTATACATTTGGTTTATTCAAAAAAAGAAAAGACAAAAGAAAACAATACCGATGCATTTAGCATCAATAGATATTTAGAGCAGGAAAAGATGTGTGGCTCAGATGCATGAAATCTGAATAATGAAACTGGGATGCCAACACCAATGCGACAGGACTAGGAGATTTTGGGAATGACTGATGAAGAACTGTTCTGTTATCTGATAAACCCTGAGGACAACACTGCTTTTAAAGAGAGGCAAATGTACTCTCTGGTGTTTCAATACTGATAGGCCAGCCAAGCCCTTATAGTGGGAAGAGGGGGCACAGTTGCTTCTGGACGTCTGGAGGAAGCAATCCTAGGCAACGCTTGCCTGGGCACACTGTGCTCACTTGCCACGGTGTTGTTCTGTAATCAAAGCCCTGTGGTCCTTGCAGAAAGACTTATCGTGCAGGTCTTGTGCTCAGCACAAACGGCTTCAGATACTCCGTTTTGTTTTCTGAGCTCGTCTAGGAAGAAGCAGTTTGCTTTGATTTGTTGGGTCTTTAAAATACTGCTTTCACCTTTAGGAGGGCATGTTTAATTGGATTGTGGAAATTTTAGGTGTGAATACCAAAGGAAGGCTCATGCCAAGGGAGTGTAAATGCACACGTTGTGTCTCCTATATTCATTGCAAACCTGCATTTATTCTGGCTGGTTTAAGCCAGTACCCACAGTCTATCCGCACTGCCCTCTCTCTGATGGAGTAAATGGAGGCGCATGTGGCTAAAATTAGCAGAACTGATGGAATGCTAGTGAATGAATCATTGCACAGATCATTTGGAATATGTGGGTTCACGGAGCAAAGCGGTATTGAAAGCCAAGCAGTGTCAGCCATTGTAATGCAAAATGATTAGCTTTATCAGGATTCGTGCTGGCCTCTATTAGTGTTTAATGTGGAGGGCAATTAGCTAGTTTAATTCAGGATCTCTACTTCCTAGTTAACATAAAATTCATTAATACTTCCCTATTTTGTGAGATTACAACTCAGGGTCTCTGTTGATAAAAGGAAATTAGCAATACAGATGAATTTAAAATGGATATTGTAATTAAGATGATTTTATCCACTTTTGGGTATGGCTGGGATATTGCATCATGTCTGTCAGGCATGCATTAGTGCGTGTACAAAATGAACAAAGCATTTTTACAAATTAAAGCCTTACACAAATGAATGAGCCCAATTAAAAACAACGTCGATGCCATTTAGAAACGCATGGGCTGCTGCGTGGCTCATTTGGCTAAGGCACCAAACTGCGGTTCAAGGATGAGCCACTTGTAGCTGGGATCAAACTGACACCATGACAGTAGCAATCGGTGATTGTGTAGTCCGGGGTATGGGAGAGTTCAGTCGGTAAGGGGTCTGTACTCCATTGATGTCCAGTGACCGTTTAGCTGTAGTCTGTGGTGTGAAAAGAAGCAGACTGGCAACACCACGGGTTTTGGAACAGTGGACAGCTGCACTCTTCTGAAATGGCAGCGGACATGAATATGGCTGTGTGGATGCAGGCAGTCAGACATTCCAAATACAGTTGGAATGGGACATGTTCAGCTCCGTGTTGGGTGACAGATTTATTTTAAAAAAGAAACATAATGCATATTCCTGCAATTAAGCTAATGAAATATCAGTCTAGTAGGCCAGTTACTCATAAATTAATATTCATTGAACGTATGTTGATTGTGATGTGAATTTCTGGTACACATGCTTAGAAATTTCATCCATTTGTAATTTTAAATAGGGATCCCATATTACTGAAAGGGGCTTTTGAACTCATACATTTAAATTGGGATTCCATATTGCTGAAAGGGGACTGCTGAGCTCATAAATTTACTCTTTCATGTTGCTCTTCATCTTTTAAGGTTTCATCTTGAGAACACATTTCATTTATTATTAATGTCCCGTAACGAGATGCAGGATGTCCATAGGTTACTCGTTGTTGTGAACAAAAGCTAGACCCCTCCGCTGAGCCGTGCCAGCGTTCTTACAGTACCGTGCCGCCCATAAAGTGGAGAACCATGGCTTTTAGCCAGCTGCATCAGAGGACTGTGCATGTTTAATGTGCAGGGCTGCACTTGTGGGTGCAGATCAGTGACACAGGGATGGAGTACAACCTTCAAATGGCAGAAACAAATGCAAAAAAACAGATGCTAAGTCCTTTGCCTGCACGGTTTATTTATGACAGGTGAATGAGGTAAAATATCGTGGTGGGTACTTGGGCTACTGGCACCTTTCAAAAATATAATTGGTGCTGCACTGACTTGAAGGGCACTTGAACTGGCAATTTAAAATTGAAGAGAAAAATATATCTTGGACGACCCAATTTTTTGTCAATGCCGAGCATGGCACAGTGATTTAAATGTCCCTTTGAAAACGGACCTGAGGTAAAAAATGGAATAGCTATGAGAAATGATGTACTTCATTCATGGTCAGATTGTAAGGCTTCCCGTAAGGTCTTAATTCATAGTCATGGATGGATGTAAGGTCTCCGAGCAGCTGTTCAATGTACGACCTCAAACATTTAATAAAACACTGAGGCATTCAAATCACGTCAATGGAAATATTTTATAGTACATTATTTATTAATTCTTTTTTTTCACTTGCATTTATTCAGTGAATGTTCATATCCACAACAACATGCAAGGTTAATATCACTTGATACTTTAAAATGTGTATAAAAGCAGCAGCAAGAAGGGGGTTACAAAGCAACCAGAATGATAGGCTTGTGCGTGGATTGTGCTATCGTGATTGAATGCTTGTGAATGACCTGAATACCTCAACTGCAAAGCGATTCTGTGCTAGCAACCGAGAGTACAGCGGTCTTGAAGGAAGAAAAAGCACCAGTTCGGCAGTCATATAGGTATAGCTACGATCATCCTTTAGGAGTCAGTAAAGCTCTACTGCAGCCCGGCACTTGAGCACTCTGACTCATTAGGAGGAGGAGCGATGTGGTATTAAAAAAAGCCTTTAATAATCCATGCGCCTTGGAAATTGTTGGTTTTCGTGTCTGCCGTGCAATCTCTGCTTTTTGAACCATGGCCACTGCTGTCTAGTCACTCCTGTGTTATGCGCAGTGCTGCCCGAAGCTGCTTCTGCTCTTAATTTACCTGGATTGAAATGGATGGAGGTTTCAGACAGAAACATTTCAGAATGGTCTCTCAGAGTTCAAATGCTGCGACAGTGATCGGGTGTTATTAACAGGGAATACTCTCAGTGGACCCAAGGCTCTTGTGCAAATATGTGTGATCTAACCCCCCCCCCACCAACTCCCTCCAGAATTAGAGCACCATGCTTTGAAGCTGTCTGCACCCCGTCCGCACACCACTCATCTCAGCCCCCCACCTGAACCCAGTCCCGCTGCACTGAGTGTGTTCAGGTGGCGCGGTGCAGAGGCAGCTGACCAGCTCGTCAGCCATCTGCTCCAGCCAGACAGCACGCCGTCTCATCGGCGGTCACCAGGAACCTGAACCTGAGCCGCTGGGGGAAACGGGGGCGCAGAGCTTGTTTGGCTCCGCCCCTCCCCTCCCCATCACCTCCCTCGCCCTCGAGTGTCACATGGTCTGACTCACCGACCCACCGAGCATGTCATTATGACAGTGATCGGACACAACGTGTGAAGCCATACTTATCAGGCATATATCAGGCTGCTGCCGCTGACGCTCGCAGTGGAGGCGTGAACGCATGACCCATGGAGAATGTCAGAAGTTCATGAACCAGCCTATAGGAAAAGATGAGACACTGAGTTATATTTGCAGTGGTCAAGTATATAAATATTGTGAACCATAGAAACAATTCCTGCGATAGATTGGCGATAGATTGGCGAAATGTCTAATGTGTCTTTTTTCTTCTTATTTCTCAGCCTCATAATGGCTTTCTTGACTTTCTTGGCACAACTCTGGTCCTCATGTTGACAAACACCAATAAGAGGTGAGGCAAAAACCTGGAAAACATTTGGCTCTGATAAAAGTATTTCAAAAGTAAGTAGTAGCCTAGTTGTATGTTGATGGCCATGGATTGTGATGTCATATTTATTCAGTAGTGTTTATTGGGATTTCAAATGAGCCACCAGGAAATCAGCTCAAAATCATTTAATTCGCAAATTAAAGATGTGAGAAAGCTGTGCTCCCTATATTGTTAGGGGGGAAAAGAAATCCGCCACCCTTACAGTTCTATGTGGTCAATTACAGTGGCTTAACCCACCTTCCATCACAGCTGGTCAATCCATATTACGGAGCTGTCCCTGGTGCTGAAGAGCAGCAGGGGGCTTCCAGCTCGGGTAGCTGCAGTTTACAGTCTTTGTCCATGGAATTGGTGTGTTGTGCAATGGAGCTTTGTAATAGATGGGTTGTAAAAAACAAAAAGAGGATGTTCCAGTCATATATTCTTAATTTCTTTTACATTTTTTATGTTCTTGAATCTTTTGTGGCCCAACGGCAGCTGTTATGGCAGCTGTGTTACGTGTTCACTGCAACCGAGTGAATCGTAGGGAAAACATTCCAGAACATTCCGGTTCCATTTTGTAGTCTGTATTTTCAATTGGACCTTGTGGCAACCCATGTAGTATCTCCAAGTTATTTTGTATTATACATTTTCTGTATTTTAGCATTTCAGTCAGAGGAAAAAACAATGTTGTGTCATTTCGTATTTGTGCATTACAGTAATTGTATGTACGGAAATAGACATTTACCAGTTATGGAGCCAACTCTCAAAATACCATATCTCATTTGCTCCCTCAATCTCTGCTTTGAACTGTTCTCTGGAGAGTTGCTCTGAAATTTGCATCAATTTCAAGTCCTTTCTCCTAGCTGGAAGAAATCCACTCAGTTCCTCAGCTTTCTCTGACCTTCATCGCATTGCCACATTGCTGCTCTTACCACGTGCTCAGAAAGAACTTTGCTCTCTTGACCATTGAACATTTTCACTTGGTATACACGTTTATACAATTCTAGCCTTTTTCAGAAAATGTAATTAATTAAAATGTCTAGGGAAAGAAATAAAAATGATCAAACGCCTCCTCTTCATTAATCTTTATATAGTGGACTTTTCAAAACACAAGATGAAAATCTCTAAGCAATTATCTCGTATCGTATCGTACGAGCACACATTCATTCTGACTGCTTTTACCCGCTACCACATACAACTAGGCTACGTAGTAGTAAGGGCACTGTAAATTGTTATCATAGTGTGTTTTGCTATTTTAGAAATGTTTATAATTAGTATAAATTGTGCATACCTATTATGTATTTTCTGTGAAGTTTTTCTGTCAGGATATGGTGGGTGGACTTTTCCCTGTGTGTGTGTGTGTCTATGTGTGTGTACTGCATAGGGCTGGCTGGATTTAAGAAATTTTTGTGTAAATACTGGACTGAATGAATTGGCAAGTTACTGTGGTACCTTCACTCATGGGAGCCATTCAACACTGAAGATTAAACACACAACTGAATGGTACCGAAGGTGCAGTTTTAACATTAGCATCCCTTGATAATCAGTAGGTTTTAATACGGGCTCATTCTCACAAGATTCAAATTACAGAGTGAATATCCTGTTCAAATGGGTGCACATCCTTTTCACATACAGTCCTCCTGTATTGTCATACAACTTTTCCCCATGAATAATCAGAGAACATGAATCCCTGTAGAAATACTGATCAGGCGTCTAGCGTAGCAACAGTAGATGTTATACACAGTCAAGTAATGTTGCCTTTCATGATGGGGTACAAAAAGCAAACAATAATAATAATACTTGAAGATGGCTAAAATTCGGTTTCTGTTGCTTCAAAAGCACATTATTTAAAAAAGATTATACATTTCCCAAAATAATCAACAGAAAAATTTCAGTAACAGTTTTTGTTGAATACTGCTGTCATACTCACATTGATCATTAATTTGAGGTGTTCTGGCAAAAATAAAATCACGCATAATTAGCTACATAAATATAATTTTAACTGCACAGTTTGTAACTCTGCAACTTTATCATAAAACAGCTGCTGGGCACACACCTAATGTATCTAGCCAGTTATAAAGGTACCTCTAATACAACATGATTTTGGAGTAATACATATGCTGTAAATTCAATTAATCTTATAATAAAATTTCATACTGTTACTTACAGTAACTAATGCTAATTACATTTTCCCACGTTGTTTATTTATTTGACGTGACTTGGAATTAAAAAATATTTTGATTACGCATTCTGCAGAGACATAAAGGCACGGAGTATTGTATGGTACGGTAAGCAGTTTTATTGCACATACAGAAAACACAGCACCACAGTCACACCGAATAACGCTCGATTACTGCAAGAATAGATAGCCTATTGCAGATAACCCAATGATAACTTTCTCCCCATATTTTCCAGTAAACAGTGACTACAAAGAAGGGTGCTAATACAGCACAACACAGAGGGGTCACAATGACCCAGGGAAATAACTTAATAGGCCAGGAAAATCAGCCCCATTGTATGCATAGCAGGACCATTATTGTAGCCTCCTCAGCAGATCTGCTGCCGCACTGTTGTGTTGAATAATCTATGGAGGTGATATATAAGGTCGTCAGAGGTGGCGAGTCTAAGAAGAATGGGTGTTGTGGAAGAAGGGTACTGATTGTAGGAGCCATGCAGGGTCTGCAAGCCAGCTGAAAAGCATTATGGAAATGGTCTTTGAATTATTCATGCTTTCATTTTTATTCAGTATCACTCTGCAGTGCATTGCCTTGTGTCTGCTTGAAGCTTAACACTGGAAATCAAGAGTTTGCATGTGTAACATTTTCTTTGGGAATCAAGAAGATCAAAACAGTCCTACATAATCGAACCCTACGACACTGACCTCCCAACGATTGGCTCATTGACATTGTTTTAATCTAGTGGAATTCTGTAATAAACTCATCATATCATTGGAATGACTTCAGCCAATGTGTACCTTGACAGTGAAAACTTGCACTTCTCCTATGAATTCATAATCTGCACTTCTTACAGGCCAAATTGCTGTTTTCCTTGTAGAGAAAGAACATTTCCAGAAGCCTTGTTGGCTTGGCTTACTGCAGGATGTTGTGGCAGCTGATCTCTCTTCTGTATCATCCACATTCAATCAATGCCAGCACTTTACTTTGCAGATCTGTGAATGGTTTTCACTTCTCATGTACTCGTATGAATTTTCTTGATCTTCCTCAACTCATCTTCCGTTTGTATCACCCGTCATCTTTTTTTTTTTAGCCATATTGGTAATTATCACTGACAAAGACATGCACAGCACCGTGATAATCATATTGCTTCTTTATTAAGGTGAACTTGGTCGGATAGTGCATACAGGGTTAGGGAACTGGTTATTTCCTTATGTGTTGATACAATTGCCAATCAGAAAGGCACGTTCATTTTAAAAAAGTAATAAGTCAACAAGTCATATATGTTTAAATCACGATATGAAGCTCTGTTGAATATTATGTAACATTTGTGGACTGGCAGTGAAGCTACTCAGCCAATATACCTGGAGGAATGTACACATTCAAGAAATCATTTTTTGACCTTCACTACAGTGCACAACTTTCCTGAGAGTTTGCAGTGTAGGCGGACTTTATTGAAGGTATAGCATAAAATAATACTGTTTGTGACTTTGCTGACAGTATGAAGGCATGGTTTTAGGCAAAGGAATTGATATTGTGTTTTGGTGACTTGATCCCATTGTGAATATTTTACATCAAAAGCAGCATGCACACTCAGGAACTATACCTTGCTTAACAATGAGGTAGGAAATCACATACTGTATGGGAGATATTAAATTGGTCTTAATATAGTGTTTGCATAATATAGCTCATCTTCAAATTTTCATTCATATGTGAAACATATGAACATGTGACATTTTCTTTTCACATATATATATTTTTAAATCACAAATTTCACATGATTTTTTTCATGAGGGTTGGCCATTGTGTGAGGTTGAGATCCCAAAATGCATGTGACCTCAGATCTGATATACTGTAAATAGTACATTTCATAAATCAAATCAAAGCAAAACTGCCTTCAACAAACCTGTGGTTACTCATGAATGGGTGGAAGTGCACTTATTCTTATTTCTCAGTAGTACCAAACCACAGCAAATACATTTTCTGGCTTATTTAGTTACTTTGCCCCTTAATATACGTTTCTGGATTTTGTGCCAACTTCTTCTCTTAATTATTTACTTGGCTCAATAATATCTTGATCTGAAATTTGTATAAGCATCAACTGCAGACTGCAAGTGTTTCTAAGAGATATTACTGTGATCAAGTACGGGAGTGAACCAGTATAGTTTATAGAACTGCCAGACAACAAAAACTTAAGTAATTGGTTAGAGCACCAACCGCCATGCAGACCAGTCCTGTAGGACAGGAGTTGTGCATTCCTACCTTAATCCAAGACTATCACAAAAACAAAAATGATGCCAATCTGTGTTTGGTCTGTGTCTTGTGCAAAGTGTTGTAGGCATGTCATTTCACCAGTCAGTGCCACACTCACATCTGTGCTGGTCCTTTAGGCAAACATGGGAGATGACTGTTTCATTAGGAGATTGGCTTATTGCAAATGCTCACTGCAAATATACTGTTGGAAAAATGTAAATATTAACATCAGAACCTCCGCATGCCTTCCACACAGACTGGAAAACTATTCTAGTCCATTGCTACCCCAATATGCATTCTGTCATGTTTCCATGTCACTCTTCTCTTCTCAGTGCTGTATTTTCTCGTCTTATCATATCAACAAGAGAATGTTTGCCTCCAAAAGCACCGTGTGTCAAATGCCAAAAAAGTGTCAAAAAAGGCAGTTCTCTCTATCTCATTCCCAGAAGTCTGGGCCACTTTCTGCTTTCTTATTTTAAAATACACAATGTTTATTTATGCGTTTCAGGGACGGGTTAGTTCCCATATTTACTTGTGACAACATGGTTGGGTTCATAACAGAGTTTTGATTAAATTTTGGAAAAAGAAATCACCCTGTGATTGACATGTAATTAATTGTAAATTAGAAGCTGTCACATTGGAGGCTGACTTTAAAAGAAAGGTAAATACTGAAAATGGCAGTTATTGACTAGAGTAAAGAATGACTGGGACTGCAGCTGTGCCTGCTTCTTCTAAGCCCGCCCTTTTTTCCTGTCATATCTGGCCTGACATTGACTGGACTCCTTCACACTCTGTCTCTTTCTCTATTTTCGTTATTCTTAATTGCATTGTCATAAAACCTTAATGGAGCCAGACTTTACCTGCCCTGGGCTTTGAAACGCAGTGCAGGCATGCAGAGTACACATGCATGTATGCATACATGCACGTGCGCACACATACACAAACACTAGCATACAAACACACACGCGCACACACACAAACACACATGTACACACACACACACGCCCACACGCTCATGTGCGCACGCACACACACACACACACACACTACATCCCTCAGGCACTAGAAAGCTCATAAAGCAAAACCACCAAATCCAGGTCTTGTCCTAATAAAATTTAATCAATAGGCAATGTGAATGTGATTCCGAAGGTTTCATTAAAAAGCTGCTGATAATTGTACTTTTCTGACATTTTAAAGGTGGATTGCTCACAAAGCAATGAAATACTGAAAAATTTTGACAGAATATTTGCCACAGTTAAGCCTGGAGCAAAACGTTGCATGTCAGACTTGTTAAGCGATAATTGTGGGCAATGTACATTTTTCATTACAATTTAATTAAACTGCACTGCACTTTAAAGTTCTATTTTAAATTGCTGTAAATACAGTTCAGATTACACAGATTATTCTGCACATGCTTATACAAAATCAGCTTCTCAGTGGGAGTATACGCATATTTATATATGTATCTATTGAAATATGAAAACTGAAACATTAACCTAATTGTATTCTGTATTAAGCCGCGTTTCCACCAAAAGTACCCGGAACTTTTAGTCCCAGGAACTACTTTTCAAGGAACTAAAAGGTTCCTTCAGCCCATTGTTGTCTGCGTTTCCACCGTGGTCTAAAGTCCCTCAAAGATTAGGCAAATTAGCCCACTGACGTATGAAAAAGCGACGTTGTCGTCGGTCCATCTGTCCTATGATTTCTTCTGTAACCCCATACTACCACTGAAGTAACCTACATTATTTTCTAATAACCGGGACAGCCCGGAGGGTTTTATTGCACTTGTATACAACGGGTTACCAACAATGACTATATATGGTTACTTTTGTATTTATTGATTTTTATCGATTTAATCACCTGGAATTGAAATATTCTTCTGCAGCCGTTTGGGCATATTTTACCGTTGTCAAGCAAAACTGTTGTTGGTAGTTGAACTTGGACCGTTGTTATGCAACAAATAGGATATAACAGGCCAATAGTCAGATTGTAACTGTTTTATATATCCTCTCAAACATATTCATTATGTTTTTATGCAAACATTCACTTTCATGTCTTGACATCCGAGGCGACAGAATGCATCCGCATTTCCAATATAACTGGCAACAACAGCAGAAAACATGCACACATTGTAAACAATTTGCTGTTTCATTACTTTCTCATCGTCAATTCCATATAGGCTAAACGCAAAATGACAAGAATAGAACGAAAACTCGGACTTCCGTGATGCAACCAAAGAGGCTGTGTTGTCAAAACAACCAAAAGTAGAAGTACTATTTTGAAATACAGCGGTATCTGTACTAGAAGACCTGTACTGGTTTGGATTATGGCAAGGGAGTCTATCCATGGGAACCCATCCAGGGAGAACCTATGCTCCATGTCTCCCTTGTATTATTGTTCATTATGTTGTTATGCACTGTTGCTCACATGTGTATGCATTCAGTCTCTTTCATTGTAAGTACATGATACAGGGTTCACCATCATAAAGACTGTTATTTGTGTGGTGGAAATTACCTTAATTTCTCATTTTTCCCTTACATTTGTGAGATGTTGTGAATTGCCAGGGGGACTTCTGATGCGTTGTGAACTTGGGGATGGTGGGGTTATGACACTCCCACCTGACCATACCCCATCACACTGCAAACCAAAACTGTCAAATCCACTCAATTCTTCTGTAAGGATGGCGTTCACCAAAGATTGAGGGGAGGTTCTTGTGAATCCCCTCCCAACAGATGCTTGGCTCATGAATCCTGTGAAGCCCCTCTAGATCCTCCAGTGGTCCAGCAATTGCTTGTTAACTTGACTGAGATCTATGATTCTGTACACCAGGAAGGTAGATCTCCAGGAACAGGTCTGGGTATCTCTGATGTACACCATAATAAAAGGTAACAGATGCATCAGTACTCTGAGGTTGGAATTACAACACAACTAATATGTTTATACTCTCATGTTACAGTCACTGCTTTGATTTCAGCTCTCAAATTGTACTCAAAGATATGTTTCTGAAGAACTATGTTTAGAATTCCAGGGGAATCACACATTCCTCTCAGAAGTGTTCATTAGGAAATGATACAACCCCTAAAATCAATGGTTCCCAACCCTGTTTCTAGAGATCAACCGTCCTGTTGGTTTTCATTTGAACCCTAATTTGGCACAACTGATTCTGCTAATTAGCAGCTCAATGAAGTCTCTAGCTGTTGATTAAGGTGTGCTTTGGTAGGGTTGGAATGAAAACCTACAGGACAGTAGACCTCCAATAACAAAGTTGGGAACTGCTACCCTAAATGAACTGGAAATTATGTGCTTACATCTACCAAGCTAATCTTAGCTAGAAAGATGGTTATTTATATATATTTGATCAATCCCAGTTCTAATACCAGCAGCACACCTCATGCATATACAATGTCCTGTATTTCTTTAGAACCCTATTAAACAACATAGTAGAATAGATCTAAATTAACCCTACAGAGGGGGGAAATATGGTTATTCACTTCACAAAATGAAGCTAATTAATAAGCTGAAGTCTATTTTGAAATGTTGCTTCACCTCGGACAAGAGAGCACTCTGTGAATCTGGCTTAGTATCCATAGAAACGTCCTTAGTTAACAACATATTGTAATATAATCAGAATAGCACTGGTGTGCTACACTATACGGATATCAATAAATGAATGAATAAATCAATACAATTAAATTTAAAAAATATATTTAAAAAAGAATCTCCCCATAATGGATTATTACCCTAATATGGTAATATAAATGGGTCATATCAGAGTTTTCTCTTTGTATTTTCTGTACCTCTCTGTAACCATGATTCAGTGGAGATTTTCCTTATTTTTTTAGAAGAAATCTGAACATAAACCACTTTTCCTAAAAATCCAAACCTTTCTGCTTAGGCTTTTTTCCCCTCTCAAAATTCATGCTTTTATTCCATCAGAGTAGATGCCGGATCGCATTGAATTATTTGTGTTCTGTGTGCCATCTAAGTGAGGAGTATAATGAACCTTCCCAGTGTGTGACTGGGTGTAATAGTTTGTAGGTTCTGAAACATACTGATTGATTTGATTGATGTGCGTTGGAAAATCAGCACAGACAATCCAGTCCATACAGTTGCAATGCATTTTTAGTATTTCAAATGTCAAGAGCAGGTTCATGTGTAAAATGATAGTTGCACAAAGAAGTGTTGTTAGCTTCTTGTGATTTTTGCATCCCATTTAAATTATCTCCAAAGTTTGTGATGACAGAAGCATTCAGGGTATGTTGTCAGTAAAGTTCTAGGCATGTCCCTACTGTTATACATACTATTATGTATTATTGCAAAATAAAATAATGCTTATACAGAGATGATGTGGGATATGTATGCAAAAACAGTATCCCCCCCCTTACCAGCTGAGAGGAAGATGCCCATGTAAGGCTGGACCAGCACTGCCTCCAAGCCTCTTGTTACTTTTACTTTCAGTTGAATGTTTTTGGTGGAATAAAATGTGCATGGATAAATAATTAAACGACAAAAAAAAAGACTAAATGTATGCAAGGGCAAGATAGCACATTGATGGAGAAGAGGGTAGGCAGGTGTTTCCCCAAAGAGTCCTTCCCACAAAGAGGTGGTATTCAGAAACTAAAAATAATTATTTTAATGAAACGCGGGGAGCTACCTTTCAAAAATGCTGTCAGGCATGCCAGTCCATCTGTATGTCTTCGATTAAGTGACACTTATTTATTTGTGCAATACAAAACAAATTAACATGATTGCCTCAGCACTGTCCATTCCCCTTTTTAAATTTGGCCGACAACTCTGTAGTCTCGGCCTCTTCCTATGAGATGGTCTTTCAGAGTTCCTGGTGAATGTGGGACAGCCCTGCTGAGTGTTATTAATGACATAGTGCGTGCCAAAGAAGTGAGTTTGTGTGTTTGAAGTGAGTAGGTGACCCTATCCTAAAAATATTGAAATCTGAAGTATTTTATACTTGTTGCATTACTACAAAATACTATTTAATTTTAACCTATAAACAATGTTTTCATATGTATATGTATAAATAATGGAATGCTAATTATATGTAAGCCTAAATTATGATGAATCCAGGGAAAGGGTAAATTAATGGGTAGGTTAGTGCTGACTTTAGCTCTTTATATAATATACAAAAAAGAACACAAAGAAAATGTCACCGTTAATTCAGTTTAACATCTGGTAATGCATGTAACACAATGAAAAAGACATTATAATTAGGACAAACTGATGGGTTCAAACTTCTTTTTAGTGAGAAAATGATTTCCATCACTGGCTAAAATTGATTACATAGACCATAAACAGCCTACTGTGATACCCAGTCACACCAAGCTCATCTCCGAGAAGAATGTGTTGGCTATTATTTCAGGAAAGGGTCAACAGTAAAGCATATGTCAGCCACCTAAATATCACCAGTCTAGTGTGTGAATGCCAAAAAATTTTGACCTGTGCTTTCTCATGGATAAGCAGCAAATTACTCTCCCTGTCATCTCTTTGAATGTGGGAGAAAGGTCAAAGATGACTTTCAGACCATATTAATCTCCCAAGTCTATTTAATGGTTTCATCAAACATGTCTATACAGAGACATGACCACCAGAGTCTGGCTGTGAAAAAGGGCCAGAGACACGTCTCTCTTTGGGGCTCCAGAACAGACTATGTCCTGTGTGTGGAGAGCAGCTGCTATAGCATTGATTGAGTGATGAGCTCAATGCAGCTAGTACAGACTAAATGAAAGTGACTGAGCTCACAGATCCAAACAGAAATCCATTGAGAAAGTAAGCCAAAAGTGATTTCTAAATAATAAAAAAATCCATGAACTCCCAAGTTCTTTGTTTGTGTTAACCTGAATCAGTATCTGTCTCACACAAAGAATAAACCAGGGGGAAATGGCATTTACATTTCAATATAAGTATTCTCTAAAAGGATTTCTGACCACTTTGATGAAAAAGTTACTTAGATGACAATAACACATGTAGTGAATTTCACTGTAAGGTTTTAATTTCAACAAATTTAAAGCCATAACTTTCATTTTATTCAAGCCAATTTTAAGCTGATAAACACACGCACGCACGCGCGCGCGCGCGCGCACACACACATAATTAGGCTTAGAGAGAGAGAGTCTCTCTCTGTCTCTAAGCCTAATTATGTTTCTAGGAGTCTAATTTCCTGTGGTTAATTTACTACCAGGAATTATCATTAACCTGTCAATTTCAATGAAAGATCTTCACACAGGTTCTATTTTTCTTTTCACCATCATTACAATATTTATGAGCATGATTTAAAGAACAATTAGCCTGACCCTAAAAAAGAAACGTGTTAACACTCATGTCTGCATTTAAAAAAATTTTTTTTTGCCTAATATGACTTAAATACTGTACATACAATATGGAAGTGAAATTATACTCACTGGGATTACTTGTACTCACTTGTATTATACTCACTCAGACCTTGACAGGAAAGGGGTTAAATTCAGGAAACATTAACTCATCTAGTTCATCTATAGAGCATACACATGAGCTTGCGGCACCTGTTTGTGATCCAAACTGTTCTTGTATTCTCAAAATCCCTGTAAAGTAGTGTAAGCTTGTGTTCAAAGTGTTGAGACTTTAATAATCGGCTGTTTGAAAATAACAGGAACAGATTAACAGTGTCCATCCAGTAAACAACTGGAGTACAACGAGCAATCGTACTCTAACAGCTGGATATTTATCATTCATCCATTTTGCAGGTGCTAACAAACATCCATCTTGTATTGGTTTCACAACATTCAATTTGAGTTGGTTGTAGAAAGACACTTAAAACAAAATGTAATGGTGTTTTACAAAGCGCACTGCACACTGACCCCTAGGCTGGTCCTAAATTGTTGTAATACTGAGGACCTGAAACCTCAAGCGCAGTAAGTAATTACACTGACTGAAATCACTAATTGGCTGAGCTACGATCTCCTCAATCTGATCCTCAATACCTGAGGAGGACCCAAGTTGCCTCATCATGTCATCGGGTAATTATGTAATCCGCATCTTGAAATATGAACCTTTGTTCTCTGCTTCTATTGCTGTGGAAACTAAGATTGTAAGAGCTCTTAGTGGCTCATAAAGTGCCCAAGGTCTTGCTAAGTATGTTTTTAAATGTCTTTCATCTGCAAGATATAGCACTGTGTGCATCAGTGTGATTGCATAGCAATCAGTGTTCTGGGCTCTAATCTTGAAGTTTATGTTCTTTCTGGGTCTATGAGCAAAGTAATTCTCCTGAATTTTTACATGAAAAAGGGTAAAATGTAAAATAGCAAGCATGACAAGTCATTATTGAATTTCTAGGCCTTGAAAGATGGACAATAGGTTTCTGATTGTGACCTCGAACAGCAACTAGCACTAGCTTGTTGCAGTTGTTCAATGAGCGAGATATTTTTTGTGAGAAGACACAGAAAATCGTGGTGGTTCAGTGCCTTCAGATATACAGCTGGCTAGGGAATCCAAATGGCATACCCAAAAAGTGGAACCTATGCTGTCCATGCTGTTATCCCCCAATGCTGGAATTTTTAAATTGGCCTAAAATCTTACATTTTTATCCGTCTGTGAGCAAACAAATTGACTTTAGTGTGATGTTCTCTGGTAGACCTGGTTTAGCACCTAAGCAATCTCGCTTTGCATAGATAACATTTGCATAGATGGAATTCGCTTACATGAGGTATATTTTTATTCAGAACAAAGTACCTTTTACAGATGCGACATGCTCATGCAACATGTCTCAATAATGATAAGATTTGTTGTTCCTACAGAATGAGACACATGCACTCGGGGTGAATCTGTACTCAAATTCTCAGTTTTGAAAGGCATAGAACATTTTTTTGTATATGGATATGGATTTTGTCTTCTCAGAGTCGATTGCTTATATTTGGAAGATTTTTTAAATATTTTAATAGGCAAGTCATGGAAATCTCAATTTACTATAGAAAAGAACTTGAACAAAAAGTAATAAATAAGTGTAATTAAATAAAAAAATAAAAATAGTAATTTGTTCCAAAAATGACTTTTCGATATCCTCACACTGATGCTCTGGCTTGTCATGGCAGGATCCATCCCTAGTTTGCTTTGAACTTGTAATTAGCCCATGTTTTCCTCTTGAACTTTTCTTGGTTGATAGCCTTCAGTTTTGCTGTAATGAGCTGAAGTCTATAGCTGTTGAATAAGGTGTGCTCAGTTTTGGGACTTTAAGACTTTTTCTTTCTGACTGTTAACAATGGAATAGTTGACACATCTGAAGTTGGTAAGGATGTGACAGAGCTGCCTGCTCCCACAGCACAAAGTGTGTGGTGTGGGCGTTAGGGCAAGCATTTGTGTCGCTCAGACAGATTATAAAGTGTAGTTGTACATAACGGCTAATCTTTTCAAAGGTTAGTATTGAACTAAAAAGTTCTGTTTTAGCCATGCTGATGTGTACAGGAGTTCAACGATTAATGTCTCAGGCGTTATCTAATAGATACCATGAATAAAACATTTTTGTAGTTTTTCATTCATCTCTTTGTGTTGTCAGACTAATAATAAAAAAAAAGTTATTCCTCTATAACCCTCGACTGAATATGTTAAATTTTCATGTGGGAGGGCTAGATTTCAATGATATTGAGCCAAGGTTACAAGAATGACACTCATTTTTTGTGGAAAACTTTTAATGGTTGAATTGGTGCAAAGGGCCATCTAAGCATAATTAACTTTCGCTCAGCACACTCTTCGCCCAGAGCAAAATGTTTACCACTGCACACAAGCAGATGTCTGGGGGATTCTGTTCTGTTGAAACACAAATGTGATTATTCCACAGGAAAGTAGTAACTGTCAAAAATCAAACAAACCATAAACACAGCTCGTCTCATAGCTGGTCGTATTTCATTGAGATTATTGACAAATTCCTGTTGAATGTGAAGCAAATTTGATTGGATGTGACAAAAGCAACTGCGTGAAAAAACAAGCATTTTGTTTTTTGAGCTATATATGAGTCTGAGACCCACAATTCTTTGCTTCCAACAGTAAATGAAAGGCTGGGCAGAACATTTGATGCATTAGTTTAACTAAGTTTGGATGCAATGAAGGAGGAATGTTTTGTAAATTATGTAAAGCACAATAAAAGGTCACAAAGAGCTACAGAAATGTGTAATAACGTTAAAAAAAAATAGGTTGTAGCTACAGGAAGATAGTAGCACATTAGCAGCTAAATGAAAAACACAAATGATATTGAATTGATCTTTACACCAAATTTAATTTGTAATACCACAATTTAAATATCATATACATAATCAAATAGATGTAGAACACTTTATGATTTAATGCATGTCAAAATATAATGGTTTGAGAGCACATATGTGCTCTGAGAGGTTTTGACATCACTCCTGAACAATATTAATGTTTCCTTGTCTTTCCCCCTCCCCTGACATATTTCCTTGAGACATATTTGAAAAGCTTCAAGGAAAGGGAGCAAGGTAAGAAAATTTTAAAGAATTTGAACGCCACCCATGTGTAAAACGTTTGGACAGACCTATCTATTTTCAAGACTGCCGATTCCATTTTGCACCAGCTTGTGGAAATAAAATTTACATTAATGCATGAACGTATTCTTCTATCAAAGCACACATTTTGTATACCTGATGTTGTAAATAAACAGCAGAGAAACCTGCTGCAAGAGCAATGTAGCGCCGATCAACAATTCACTCCGCACATAAATCTATTTGTGTAGTGTTATTACAGGGTGGACAGGGCATAATGTAGATGAAAAGAAGCCTTTTAATACAATATTTAATAGAAAGCCATAGGGCAAAAAGAATAGAGAGTGTGAGTGGAAGGGTGATGGGGGTTGGGGGGGGGGGGGTGGTGAGGTTGCAATGGTGGTAGTGAATTACACTTTTGACACTGCATTTAAAGCAAGACACTGATGTTGTGGTCCTTGGCACACTATCATTCACCATATATCAGAGAAATTAGAAGTGATTCTGCTTTTTATAGGTCCATTGATCATACTCTGACCCCGGCTCTGCCAGTTCTAAATGCCAAAAGGTAGTAACCTAACTCCAGAGTCATTTATCATTCTATTTCATGCAATCATATAGTCCACCAATTAAGAACATGGAATAAACAAAGATATTTTGTTTGTTCTAGTCTAAATATAAAATGTATGAATATGGCTGATTAGAAAGATTAACACACATTGAGAACTGAACAAATTCTTAATGGTAAGAACTGAATGTGCAGTTCATATTGAACTATGTGTTCAGGGTAACAGAAAAATAAAAATAGATTTAGCGTTTTAACCCCTTGAATGTGGCAGTTACTTTTCAACAGAGGTAAAGTATATAAATAAGCTGAGGTACAAGTAGATGAGTTGCACTTGTAATACAATGTAGGCCTATGTGATATTGATGAAAAAATAAATGATCAGATTTGAAAAATAAAAAAACCTACGGATGTTTATGCATTTCTGTTCATCCTGATGTTGCACAAAGGAATGAAATGAGTCATTAAAAAAAAAAAAACATTGTACAAAGAGATAATCCACACTCCAGTATTTACCTACATTGAGGTTTTAACCCTGCTTTTAATAAATACGGTGGTGATTGGCTTTCTCAGACTGAGTTTGGACATCATTATCATAAATTGTTGACTATCAGGCTTGGTTGAGAGTCAAGGTGATCTCACAGCCTTTAATGTGCGACCCAACTGTTTCATTAGTTGAACACGCCATGCTCAGTCTATCTTAATTATAATGTTTTCGAAGCCCTGCACCTTCCAGTTCAGTGCTCTTTGTTGTTCTCATGGGCTCAGTACAGCTGACAAAATTCACAATTCACTCCATTCCAAAACAAATATATATTTCCTTTGAATAAGGATTATTTATTTATTTTTTATTTTTTGCAAACTTGCTACTGATATTCAGTCTTAGATCACATTGTTGCTATAGTTACTGGTTGCCATCTGTCTATTCTAACTAGTGTCAACCCTCAAGAAGCATAGACAGGATGTTTTTTTTCTGTATGTACTTCTGGCAATTTGCCTGTTGAACTGAATTTTTTTTGTCAATAACTTTAGGGTCACGATATAATGCTGTCTTAGCTTACTAATCGGTGTCAACATTGACAGTTTCAATACTGTGTGCTACTCACTGGCTTGCTAATTATGGACTTCCTTTAGCTATAGCTAGAAAAAATCCACTATCTCTTAAAAGTTACACCAACCCCTTAATTAAAAAGAATATTACTAACTACTGAATGCAACTGGAACTGTGTGTTTCACATTTGTAGCTCTATTTCATAGCTAAGCATTTGAATAAAAGACTGAGAATTGGACTGCCCAGAAATGTATATATTTTTTTAAAATACAACTGTTTCATTTTAAAATGAAAAAATTTAATACCACTAACTCACTCTCTTTGCAAAAACTGTGAAGGTCTGTGAATTAAGTTAATGATTGTGATGCTCTATTATTTAGGCACATTCTCAATTATAAATTGAAATGTTTGCTTATGAGAAGGGTCTTGGGCAGGGCTTGGAACCGCCCCTCACAGCTGTCTGTGTACCACTCAGATGGAAGTACAGATAAACAGGGATGCTGAACGTGTGTGTGACTGGCGTGTTGTCATTTTGACACTGTTTCTTTGATGCGATCTTGATTGCTCCCCCTAATTTATGCTAGCCTGGCTACATACTGTGCACACACAGAATGATATGGAGCTATCCAGACAGGTTCTCAATCCTTGAGTATATTTTCATTTGCATTAATTGGTTTGTTTTTGCAGAGTGGTAGAAGTATTGATTTCGATCAATAAACAATTACTTGCCATGCAGTGCGTTCAGATGTGTCCAAGAAAGCTTGTACACGTGTAGAATGAATCATATGACAAGTTAAATGAGCAACCTGCTGCAACCAATGTGTTTAAACATTCCGATTAACTGCTTGGACATAGATAGATAGTTTTGTGCAGTTGATAATGTTCAGTTAATGTAAGTGTATTATGCATGTATCTATGCATGTGATGCAAGTTGGTTGAATTGATGTATCTATTCTATCAAATATGTGTTGTTGATATAAAATGAAAAAAGACTTGAATCATTTCTTGCCCCTCTGCGCCTATACCAATGACCTTTTTTCAAGATAAACCATTAATTATTCAGTTAGAAATACAGTAGTATAGTAAGCTGTATATTAAAAATGAAAAATGAAAAACAATATATTTACTGCAGACCTGCTGTAATTGCTTTCATGGGAAAAAGTCTAATAGCTCATTTGTGATCTTTTTAAAAAGTATAATATTGCACAAGTACACACTAGTTCATATGGTGTGTTTACATAAGCAAAATTACGCAGTGAAGATCAAAGTTGTTCATATAATTCATGAGCAAGGTTAAAAACTGCTATAAATAAACATCTTCATTCAACCAAGCGAGCCTCTCTTAGAAGTTATGGGTATGAAAGCAAGGTCATCTGGCTTAATAAAGGTTTTCCATGTCTCTGCTAAACACACAGGATCAATACACTGTTTCCCTGTTCAACACGATAACGAGCAAACGAGTTCATTCAAAAGTCCTCTCCAGGAAGAGGAGTAGGAGATGCGGGTGAATTTCAGCGTTCTTTCCGTAGTAAATATCATATTTTACGGGTAATCTCTGTTCTCCAGTTGCGGTGCCTTGGGATTTCCCCCGGTGAGAAAGCCCCTTACGCCGTTTGTCTTTCATTCCCGCTAAAAGACAAGCATGCGTTCGGTCCCCGCAGGCATCAATAATAACAATGACTATCGAGAACAGGGAAGGCAAGACTATCTGCAGGGAACCGGATAATGAACATGCAAAATCATTCCTCACAAATATAAAATGCCTGCAACCCAAATATTCTCATTTTTACGAGTGGAATCATTGCTCACTTTCCAGTCAGATTCATAAAGCAGAGTAGTCACTCCTGTCACTGGTGATATAGTTTAAACGCAATATTATATATTTTTAAATTAGATTGCTTGAAACATAACACCAGGTTCCACAATACCATTTTCATCACTATTTTATGCAGCAAAGTATGTATGAGGTATCATCAAACGGAGTTAATGTTCAATTAAAATATCAAATAATAAAATCATGGCAGTAGATACACTGAAAAATGGCAATGCTTTTAATAATTTCTGGAGAAGGATAGTAGTATGCATTTCTTTCATGCAGGTCTTTGAAAGGATTTTATAATTGAACTTCTGAATACTTATATAAGCCAATGTTATACTGATCTCACGTGGAACATGAACTATATTGGCACTACAGGCTTACCGGCTTTCAGGCATTTATCCAAAACTTAATAACATTTTTAAAAAATATCTTCCCTTTTGACACAATTGACAGTGGAAGATGCTGCTACTAACTCTAGCATTGCTCACAAATTTACATCATGTCCACTGAACAGCCAGTTATGCAGAGAGAGAGAGAAAAAAAAACATTGGCAGATTGATTTTCCTCCATGATTGGAAAGCCCAGTAATACTGTTGCATCACAATGTTGTGACACCCTCCGTACATTCAGGGTGCAATCAGTCAACCAGTAACCCCACTGGAGGACTGTGCAGCAGAAGGAGAATGCAGGTTATCAAAAATCAACTTGCATAGTTACCACTGAGCGATGTACAAGTGTCATATATACATAATTTTCCACAAACTGTCCAGGAAGTGTGTGTGCGTGTGTGTGCGTGTTTATGTACATGTGGGCCTGTTTATTTCTACCCAATGAAACATTTGGGTATACTTGGGTATATTTCTGTATCTAAAGCAGAAATTTTCATTTGGCTAAAAATGAAAGAGATTACCCTTCTGCCACTACTGGTTTAAAAATGTTGTCCCCTTGTTTGATGTTTCCCTTTCATCAGTGGTAAACAAGTATCTTAGCCTAATTAACCAAAGCTGGAAATGGAATGGCTTGTTCAATATTCAGTGAAATAAGCAACTCTTGGAAGTCAAGGTTAGTGAATTAAGTTTGATACGTTCCAGTTAATTGTGTCTTTACTAGTAATTAAGACATGTTGAAAAACCTAATATGTACTCCCACTAAATGTGGCTTCCCCACTAGAGTCTGCATGAGCTGTATTGACCAGGCATGTAATGAACAGATGGGGCTGTACTGGGTCTAGGTTACGGCTGTTCTATCCGTGGGATGGACCTCAGGTTTATGTTCATCCCTCATATCTCTTTCACCCACGCTGTTTTGTTTTCTCAAACAAAGACTTGAGACTGTTGAGGGAAATTTAATATCAGTGCCACAGGACAGCCTTTCTCTAACAGTACATTGTTAAAAATAAACTTGTGCAGAACAACTGATTTAACTCTCTTAAATGCCTTTGTGGAGCTGCTCATCAGAGCTGGCAGGAGTCACATGTAAACAGAAATAACTTGGATCACGAGGCCTTATGGAAAGACACAAGTCACAGTTTTGCCATGAAAAAACAGTCTGTTGATTGCAGAGTTTGTTGTCAGATAGTTAATGCATTAGAATAAGGAGACGTGAAAACATGAGACAAGGAGCACTAAATCGACATTTGCAGCACGTTGTAGCTCCATGCATTATCAGGTTAAAGAAGAGATGCTACAGTATGTCAGATCATCATGTATATTTCCAGTTGGCAGTCGAGGAAAGAAAATGAAAAAAAAAACCTGCATAATTGAAATACAAATTATAATAAGATTCACATAATTTATGGCCTTGTCCAAATAATTGCATCATCATTGCAGCAGATATTAATGACCAAAATGGGAAGACTGATTTGCAGCAATTCAGTTTCAATTCAGTCTGAATATGTGTGTGAATGGAGCCAGTCATTGGTGTTTTTAAAAGCATCAGTGTTGTCTCTCTTGCCTGAGGATCTGTCTGCAGAGCAAACCTACACAATATGTTCTGTCCTCTGCTATCAGAGCATAAGAGAACCAGAGGGGACATTATGTAAATGTCACCGATGAGAAACACACACAGACCATTTTGTCTCGGAAAGGTTTTTACTCATTTCAGGGCTCGCGAATCCTCTTTATAAAGCGGTCTCCAAAACTTTGAAATGCCTCCATGTCACTCTTGAAACAAATAGAAGCCTACATATGGGCCAGGGGGGGAAAAAATGAAAAGGCCCAAGACCCGTTATTTATGTCTCATTTCTCTGAGGTGTTGGGAGCTTCTCTGAAGTCAGTACGTGCTACCTGCGTGGCTCCATAATCCCACCTCAATTACTCTCTTTGAAACACGAGGCAGGCAATATCAAAGATCTTAGTGGATTAAATTTGCAAATAAACAAGAAGAAAAGTTCAGCATGACAACTACGGTTTCAGCATTATGTGGCACTGACATAATAGCTTTATACGCTCATGCCGGTTACAAAAAAAAAGAAAAAAACTACCACAGCCAGGGTTCTGTGAGTTCAGTGTTACCATGTTGATTGTAACCAAGGATAAATTAATATAAAAGCTACTGAAACATAGAGTAGTTTATCAAATAAGTCCTGCAGCTGACATTTAACTTGAACGGACATTTAAAAGGATTGACTTTCTGTCAGTTATAATAGGCAATGTTAATCAAAGCAGTAAACATTTTTCTTCAGCTTAGAAGCGTGACTCCGCTGACATCACACAAACACCTGTTCAGTTTTCCCAGGAACAAAGAGACTGAATGTCATTGAATGTCAAACAGGCTGTTTGGACTCACAACTAGCATTACAACTTTGGAACAAGGCACAAGAGTAAACATGTCACAGATGAACTTGACTGCTTGAATTTGACATCAAAAACATGTGTATTATGCCTACGCTTTTCTGAAGCATATCCAAGGCCATTTGGTTGGGCTGGTGGCATATTATTTATACATTTGGTCCAGAATATGTATGCAGGGATTTGCACACTTAAAACAAATATAACATATCTATTTATCTAAACAACAGAAATGATTATTTTGGGACTTATCAAATAGTAGATGGTAGCCCAGCTGATCAAACATCAAGCAAGCTTGCAAGCTAATGCAGTACATTTATTTCACACATTGATTATCTTCACCCTTTAAGTAGCACCAACATTTTGTAACACAAGCCTGAAAATGACTTACCAAAAATAGAATGGTTACTATTCTTGAACCCTTTTAACTCCAGGTATAATTCTGGTCTCTTGAAAGGTAACTCTTGGGAGTTTGTTTTCCAAAAGCAAAATTACAGAAGCTCAAACACAGTGGAAGTGGATGTTTTTTCCTCACCAAAAAGATTATTATTTTTTGAGTGGGTGTCAGATGCTTGTGGCTGTGTCTAGTTGGCTTACAAACACAATGCAGCCACAGCCACAACACTGGACAAATCCTGATCCAAATTTGATGATGCCACCACCAAAAATGAGCATTTTGTATAGTTTTTTTTGTCTTAGCTATGTCTAGGCAGGTTTACGAAAAGGCCATTTGAAGACTCCAAAAGGACACTTGGCAACCAAATGATATTATGGGTGTTTAGAGGTGTAAAATGATAAATATTGTAAACTATATGCTCATGGTAGAAGTATGCTTAAAAGGAGATTGCTTTCCCACTGCTTGTCACCCTCTTCTTCAACAAATGGATCCTTCAACAAAAAAACTCCTCTACTGAACATGCCTGTTCTGCTGTGGATTCCAAGCTGATTTCACCATCCTTCTCAGAAATAGTATTCACTCAGATGAATGATTTCTTCCAAGGCCTCCATATGCCGAGTCTTCTGTTTAGACTTTGCCATTGAAAATTCATTTTTTGTTGTAAAACAGCAAGTTTATAGGTGGGCTTGTTTCATTCCAGAGAACCTGTACAAACCGGAGATAACATTATTTTGTCTGCAATTCTTTTGGTGTGTATGTAATGGTAAAACAACTGCAAACCAAACAAAGGAGGCAAACAGAACAGGATGTTCAATGCAGGAATTTACACACAGGTCCCTTGGCTAACAGCAAGTCAAATTTGCAACAGACTATATTACTGGCCGTGCCTTCTCTTTAACCAGAGTGTTGCTTGGGGAAAAGCATGGCTTCATTGATCTGAAGAAACTTAATAGATCTTCAAAGAGACATGGAGATTCAAAGGATCATGTGCATTCAGAAATACATTTGCAAAAACTGGGTGAAATTGCTTGTGTTGACCATGCTGTGGATGATGAGGCTCATATCCAATTGAAAAGGCCTAATTAAAATGTGCAAAAGAACAGAGCAGTTTTAAAAGGCTTATTGACGCTGTGGCCTTTTTGGATTGTCATCAGTTGTCATTTGGGGGCCATGATGAAAGTGAAAACTCGCTGAACAAGGGGAATTACAGAGTACTCTGTGATCTCATCGCCGATTATGATCCAAGCCTGGCTTCTCAGCTCCACAACCCATCATCTGTGTTCTCAGGTTTTTCACAGAACATTTAAAATGATTGCACATTTGCTTGCTTCTGTGAAGGGATCTTACACAAGATCAAACAACAGATAGCAGCATCCCATTTCTCTACAGGGCAAATTGGTGAAACAACTGACACTGACCACCATTCTCAGCTATCAATCCTGGTTCAGTTTGTGGAGGAGGTGGGAGAAATTCAGGTGTGTTGTTTTGGTTTTTATGATGCCTCCTCAGGCTGAGATGCATGTAAAGGTGGAAATGGCAGAGTTTGACTGCAAGAACAAGCTTGTGGCGCAGACTTATGTTTGTGCTGCTCTCATGGCATCTTAGCTTAGTGGGCTCCAGGCTAAAGTAAGGGAAGTGGCACCAAGCAGGGTTGTTGTCCAATGCTATGAATATTTCCTAAACTTTGTCTTAAGCAAAGGAGCCAATCTGACCGAGGAGGAATTTTCTTTTGTGATCTTGGGTGGGTGGGGGGGGTGGGGGGGCTTGTCTTTTTTAAGCCAACTAAACGGGTGGCAATGTTAGAAGAGATGGGGTGTGCCAGAATGACGAAAACTGCCCCTATATGTTGAAATGTTAAACAACATGTGAAACTTCTCTTCAAGGCTAGTCAGGACTGTAGCTGATAACTGTTTGAAAAAATGCCTTGTATTGTTGAAGAAAGTGAAGATGCTGATCCAGTCACCTTAGGCAAAGGACACCCGCATGTTTGCGGATTTTGAATTTGATCCTTTACTTTTCACATTTGAGCAGGTCTTCTCCAATTCTGATGTTGTATTCAAAGTCTTACAGCACAGAGCAATGTATGTGATGTTATGCCAAGGCAGGATCAAATTTACTTCACACCCATTTAAGAAAAAAATGCAAAAAAATTCAGCCTGATATTTGACAGAGCAGAAGTACTGACACATGAGGCAGTCCCCAAAGGAAGAGAAAAGATTAGAGCCCTCAAGATGTTCTGGAGCAGTGCAGGGCTCTTTAATGTTTTCAGTTCTCGACAGTCTGATTTCTCAGATCATTTGGCGATACGCTGACACGAACAGCTTGAAATTTCTGGGGTTGCTTCATGCAACCAAGTTCAATGCTATGGATGAAACGCTTTCTGAGGCTGTGTGCTGCAGGGCGTGGCTCAGAGTTATGGCCATGTCTTTTTGGTTGATTGACTCAAATCAGCGCCACAGGTGTTTTATTCTGGCTGAGGACTACAGGAGGGGGGCAGCACTAAACTGTGTGATCTGCTGCTGTTCTTCCAAGCTGAAGAACTTCACAAATCAATGCATGAGGTGTATAAACTAATCAGCTTAGTGGCAACCATTGGTAAAACTTATTCTGGGGCAGACCGCAGTTTCTCTGGTCTCTGATGGATGAAAACGTACACCAGAAGCATCATGGGACAAACACAGCTTTCTCCTTATACTTAAGTGCTTATACTCAAAAGGGGAGTGATAAGAAATTACAGAAAAACCATGGTATGATGACGTGAATGACAGCTTTTCTACTAAAAAACAGAAGAATAGCCTTATTTTTAAGGTAGCATCTTTAAAATTTGCATATTTCTTTAACTGAAGACCTGCTCGCTGCCAAGCTAGCCCGACACTGCGTTCTTTTAACGGCCTGGTCTCACTCTCTGCTGCCAAGCACATCCTGAAACATGAAGCACTTTGTACTACAGTTAAAAATCCAGAGGTTATTGTTTGCACTCAGGTTTAGCATAGCAAGTTATCATAATGGATATGGTCAAATGTACACAGAAAAAATAAAAATTTATGATTTGTATAAATTCCCAAAGCAGGTCGAGGTTCAGTCTTCAGGTAAACTCTGACCCACCTTCTGGTCTGGGAATTTTGCTGGGCTGGGAAGCCAATAACATAGGCCTAATATCAGGTAGGGTAGGGATAGGATGGCAGTGATACAAATTACATGAGTGTTATGAAAATAAGTGCAGGCGTACTGTAAGTTACTGGTTTTTCCGTGTTTATTAAAAGTAATTATTTGTAGGAACTCATACGAAATATTTGTTTCAATGCAGGCAATAGGCCGTTGACTTCAAAATAAGGGGCAGCACATTGAAAATGCTGACCATAGATTTAATGACTTGCCAGTTAGGCCCTCAAGGAGGGACGTGCAAGTAGAAAAATATGCTTCCTGTTCAAATTTGTAGTGTTTAATGCCTACTGTGTCTTCTTGGATGAAATTACAGCAGCCATGTTAATGCTTTTTTTCTGAACAAGACCTGCTTTCTCTGTAATAATAATAATAATGATAATAATAATAATAACATTTTCAACAGTGACCGACAAGCTTGATGGTATACAGGCTATTCATTTGAATTACAGGGTTATCATTTGCATGCTCTCCTCCAAATTCGTTGAGGTCTCATATGCATAACATCAAAAATGCATGCAGCATATATTTAGGTTAACCTATAAAAAACCTGCAGCCACTGCATCATTTCAAGTTAAATTAATACTGTCGGTTGCCTTGGTACTTGCAGTATTTAAAAAATCCATTCATAAATTGGGAGAATTTTTAACATAATTATCTATACATTGTTGTTTTACTTTATTTACTAGACATAAATACATTTACTAGTAAAAATTGTAGCTGTGTAACATCTTCTGCCAAGTTTTAAGATTCTTGTAGGAGTATGTGATTATTTTAATCTTGTAGGATTATTCTTGTGTGATTACATAATTGGCTTTTCTGCCAATTTTCTTTTCTCATTTTAATGAATGAGAAACTTTTTCCCTATTAATAAATTTAAATATATTTTCTATTTTTCTTCTTTATTCTGATATTCACTTCTTTTTTTTATAGTTCACTGCCGATGTTATTATCCAGACGAGCAAATTTGAGTTACTTTGATTGAGCCAGACTAAACATGATTATTGGTCCTCAGACTCTGTTAAAATGATCATTCTCATGAAGGTAATTAAATGAGAGAGGCTTTAACGCAAACCATCATGGAAAATGTGATGTCCTTGAAAATATGATGATGTCTGATGATGTTCCAGTTCCCGAGGATATGTTGAGATGAAAAGAGCTGAGTGTTAGATTTTTATATGTGATTTGACTGTGAAGTTACTGAAGCTATCACAGTAGGAGTCTCACAGGTTTCAGAAACATGCCCTTACTGGTGTTTCAAGCACCTTTTTTTGTTTGTTTCCTTTTACATTAATTCTGCATGGGCTTGTTTCTCCACTGGATATACTTGAATAGATTCTGAAACTACTTTGGACCAGGTTGGAATGCTTTGCAGATCTGGGATTCACACAGATCAGCATGCGTTCAGTGCAAATAAAAAATAAAAAAAACATAATACCAATGGTTAGCATGAAGGATGTCCAAACATACAGTACTCTTGTGATGGGTGTGTATGCATGTTCAAAACACAGGGGCTGTGAAAGGTTAAATAGCAGCTTGTGCTTGGATCTTTGACTGACTAGGGAAGGTAACCTGATTGTCAAGGTTTGTGCTCTTTCTGTGAAGTTTGTACATCAAGCAACAGATTTCAAGCAATAGGCTAATTAATACTGATTCTCGGCTACTTCATAAGTAATGGAGAAAACTCCATGGATGTGCTTAGAGCAGCTGGTCCCGCTCATTTGCCATACACTACCATACCTGCCAAATCTCAGTTCACCCATGAGATGTTTGCAACCAGTCTGACTGTCTCAGAGAAATGCAATGAATATCTTGTTTGCTATTATTCCTAGCACTGGGTCCCATGTTCCCCTGCTAACTATACATTTAAAATCAATTTAGCTTGTCTCCTAATCACGTTTACCCCATGAGATACCAATAGTATTTCTCCAAATATTATTGTAATTGATTTGTTTTATGAACTCTGAGGGCATCTGTAGTCGGGAACAGATGCGTACGGGGTGATACTGTGCTATAATGGTTAGCGAGCTGAGCTTATAGCACAAAGGTCTGTTTTCCCAGCTGGAGCACTGCTGTTGTAGACACTTACCCTGAATTGCGTCAATAAAAATATCCAGCTGTGTAAATTGATTTGGATGCAAAAATGTAATTTTTTCCGTTTTGTTTTGTAAGTCACTCTGGATAAGAGTGGATGCAACAATTATTTGTAATTTACAATAATTTATTTTGATTTTTGTGGTTGTTTTCACAGTTCCAAATTAACTTTCTGAAACAAGGCTTCCTGGTCTTTGTGCATTGTGAATAGCTTAAAATACTAAGCATGGTCTCGCTTGGCTAACACTTGATGTGAATGGTGAAGAGGGTTATTGCACAGTACACGGTCCAGAAGAGATATAGCAGCCATGATGATATAAAAAAAAAAAATCAGGAAATCTGAAATACATTGGTCAGGGGCTGGGAGAAGCAATCTGTGATTTGGCCTGGCTATTTATTGCATCTTGGATAATTTATTTAGAAAATGCATAATGAAGAAATCCTTTACCATTTCAAATACATTGTTTTGTGTTTGACACTCAAATTTCAGACTGACGTGTCAAAAAAGATCAAAAGCGTTGCGATAAACACCTCATGCAAAAGCAAGTGGCCAAAAATAGACACTTCAACCACAACGGCTAATTAAATGAACACTAGAAAATGGCATGATTTTGTAGTATATGTATGTTATTAGCTGATTATTAAACTAAAATGGCAGCCTGGTATGTCACACACAGGTTACAAAGAATCCAGCAAACATGGTGGCAGGGTATTTCCTGTATAGGAATAATAATAAGGTATTATTGTAAGGCATTATTGTAAAGAACTGAAATTTGTGCTATAATAACAATAATAGATTGTTCATTGAGTATAAGGATCTACACTATCTGCAGTTCGTCATGGAATATCACTCATTCTGCAGCTCTGTCTCTTTCCATTCCATCCATACAGGTTTGCCTTATGTTAAGGCCCAAGAGTAGTTCTTTCATTTAATCCTGACGTCTGATTTCAATTTGTGAAACTATTTCGCTCTTCAATTAGATTTCGAGGCTTCGGAAGATGAATTTGATCAGTCGAAGTTGAGGACGACGCTTTGGGCAGCGCCCTTGTGGAAAGGGAAGAAAAAGGGTGGATTCCTTCTGGGCTGAAGTAGAAAAAGCGAAAAACAGCCAAGGGAGGGCAGAGGTTTCCATGCTTGACAGAAATCATGAGGGCTGTGTTGAATATTGCCCCGCAGCAATTTGGATTGCGAAAGAGCCTTCTGCGTGGTTAGGGAAATCCACATGGACTGCAAGAGGAGCACGGGGACAGGCATCACTCACAGCGTCGTCCAATCGCAAGCTGAACAGCCGAATAGCTTTGAGGTCACTCCCTCAGTGCTGAAGAGCGCAAAGGAGGACGCACATGAATACAAAGTGCAAGCAGATCCACACCTCTCTTTTTCTGATGCCATGACTTTGTTTTTGTTTGTGACAGAGGCAGAACAGGTATACATTAAAAACTTTATTCCATCTTTTAGCTGTTTTAATTATCCATACCTTTCAAACATTTTCACAGGGGACCCCACTGATGTTGTTCTTCTTGGGTTGGCAGAAACACAACCACTGTGTATTATTACCAGAGGATAGAGTCCTTATTTTCTGCAGGATTTGGATGAGATAAGATGTTTTGGTAGAATATGAACTTGAGTGAACTGAGTGAATGAGTGAACTGATTCACCTTGTTACAGGTAAAATGAATGAAAACCAAAACTTCTGTGTCAAAACAATTTTGTACACAGCAGGAAAATATAAAAAAACGACAGCGCAGCATTCATATCAATCCATTCAGAGGATTCTCCTGGGCAGGGTCAATATAAGTCAATATACTTTTTCATGAGAACAATATTGTATCAACACACACCACTGCAGTTGATGTCTCCGCTGCATGCAGGTTCAGTTTAAGGATTTTGGTTAATGGACACTAAGAGTTATGAGTAGAATTTGTGTGCAATTCAAAATAGGCTTTTATTAATTTGTTTGTTAAAATATAGCTAACCTCTCTACTGAGGTATTCACCATGCCATAGGCTGAGAAGATTCTGTCACTGCATGGAACGCAAGTAAATATTTTGCTAACTAACTTCAGATGGCCAGAATACATTATGATGTATTATTAAAGACTCCAGAACGGTCCTATTCTCTTGATATTCTTTAAAACCTGGCAACAAAAATACACTTGTCACAATTTATTATTCAAAAGACATTTTAACAGCCCTATTGAATGCTAAATATCAGTGAGACATGCTTTATACCTGAGCATGCAGTACATATCCCTTTTTGTTCATGGATGATGCTTTGGAATCAAAATGACACCCGAGGCAAAACACAGGACATGTATTCATTTCACCACTGTTTTTATAAACAAAACTATTTCTGTTCATTGTGTTGTTCCAAAGATCAAAAAATAAATTGCAATTATACCCATCTTGAACTGGGATGGAAAACTATGCTGTACAGATAATTGAACAATTATAATGAGAATAATTTCTCATTTCAGGAAAATATTTTCAGCGTGATTGAATGAAATGCATTAAGTTTACAATTCACAAAAGAGTCCTGCTTCCTTCTGGATTCACAACATGTCTGAAAGCAGTCTGTATTGTTCTCTGAGGGAAGCGACATTTCCATTATGTTTTTGAAGTTTCTTCCTAATGAAAGGAATAGATTACAGAAAATGCATGATTCTGAAAACATCAGTAAGGCTGGAAATGGGTATTTATAACACAGCTTTTACCGAAAAAAAAATAAAAATTTTATTTTACATATTTTTTTATTTCTTCGGCTCTCTTGGAAAACCCATTAAAATTATTGCATTTTCTACCTTCAAAAACAGATAAATTACAGGAGGTCCCACAGGGCTTGCATAAAGCAGTAAATAGGTCTGACAGTCCTACTCTCTCAATATCTGAGATGTCCTTTCGTATTGCATCAAACACCCAGATTCCAGCCATTAGCCCAGTCATTTGTTGCAATATAATTTGACACTACAGTAATGTGTTGTCTCTCTCCAGAAAGATTTTCCATAACCCAGATTGAAGGACTTGCTATTCTGTGGCCTGTGCAGTCTGTAGCTCTGTGGTCTCAACAACAGATCCATCAAAGCGTGAAAGCACAACAGATGGGCCTTAACTGCTTGTAATCGTGTTTGACTTTGTGAAGTTGCGGACGCAGTCTTATGTGTCACGTGCAGGATGTTGAGTGATTGTTTAGATGCCCTGCTTAATTACCATGGCTGATTAACTACATCAAGGGAGTGCGGAGTACATGCTGGATGCACAAACCCCCATGAGTCCAAAAAGATGAACATCATCCCTGACCCATTGGCGCCCTGTAGATAGCAGTCCTGTCTAGTGAAGAAAATTACTGCATTTCCTTTCTCAGTCATGTAACATATAGTCCTGGTTGGAGTGGTTGGAGAACTTAAATAATTTGGAGAACATTTAAGAGAGTATGCCATGAATAATAATAATAATTAATAAAACATCTGGCAGGCCATCTTCACAGAAAACAAAAAATACTTTGACTTTACATTCAAGGTCATTTGGTCAAGTTGAGCTGCTAATCTTGTAAGGAAGTTGCTAACTGTCCTTCCGTAACTACATTTTGTGGTTCAAAATGTAAATACTATATATAAACCAAGAAAGCTGAGTTCTCCCTTTGAAAGTTGTTTTCTTTATTTTGAGAAAAACAAACAAGTACAGTGACTACATCTCTGAAAAATAATATCCTCATAACCTTACCTCAGTGCAAAGCAGCCTCTTCGATCATAATCCAACAAGAAATTATTTTCTTCTCGCTGTGTCATTCAGGTTCAAACACTTCCAAATGTTCTTTTGAGACAATCCATTTTCATGCTTGGCAAAACACAGCATTCATCTTAGTTCAAAGACTCTTTCGATGAATTGAAAAAAGTGCATAATTTCTGTAATATTAGAATTATACTCTTATTCCAGAAACATAGATGGTGGTCTGTTGTTGATTCATTTCTTCTTTCTCACCATTTCTTTTTCACAAAACCCCAACACAAACAAATACCAGCGTGCAATAGTTACAGCACAATAGCAGAGGTAAATTGAAATGTCATTTTTCATTCATGTGAGGAGAATGGGGTGGGAGAAAATGCAGAACTGGGATATTCTTTTGCAAATAATATCTGACAAGGTACAGAATCTGCAGCATCCCTGCTAGCATGGGGGAAGCATGCGTGCCTAATTTCATGGCTCTGATGAGGCCCCTGCTAGTGGGGGAGAAATCGTCCTGTCCTGAGGATACTTTGACGCTGCTTCCATTCACACAAAGTGCACAGTGAAAGAAGAGCATGGCGCAATTCATCTGATCCGCAATGCCATGCGTTATCTGTGGGAATGATATGATGGATGGCTGGATTTTAAGAAGCAGGAGATGCTGAGAGGATAGAGGCTGAACAGCATAATGGAGACGGTGGGTCTGTCTGGTGATCCATGCACAGCGATCCACGCTCATCAATCAAGCAGGTATAAAGGCATAGCAGGAGACACTGGGGAATTACCTATATCTGAAGGTGCGGACGACTCCTGGCGTGGCCCTTGATGCCAACTCTTCCAGTGTGGAAAGGGGGATTTCCCCCTTCCTTAATCACGCTACTGCATTTGCACTGACTGTTGTCTTTAAAGCAACGATTTTTACATTACTCAAATTTCAAATGGAAAAAAACTGAGTCAATATTTAAATTAGTTTTGAATTAGAATTGGCGTGACCGGTCATTACAGTCTGAGTTATGATGTAGCTCAGATCTTTTATCTCCATCATTGTTGTGTAGGTCCTAAAAAATTTAAAGTGGTTTGATTTCTATGTTTGCGTGACACCCCCCACGCCCCCCAATGCATTCTGAATCAGCCTGAAGCTTAAAATGATAATTCACAACCACCATGGCTAAAAATATACCCATGACCAAAGAGGCAGTGCTGGTATCATATCCCAATATTTAAGTGCTAATTATAAAATCAAGAAAAGCCTGAAGCAAGGCATGGCTAATCCACCATTTCTAAATGCCAAAGTGATTATCCTCACAATGGAGCCTGGATCTGGTAGATAAAGTGATTATCAAATCTCAAATAATAGTATGTATTTATCTGCAGTGAAGGAGATCAAGGGAGCTGGAGCTGTCTGCATTGCTAAGATTGTGGTGGCCAAAGTTCTGCACCTCTTAAAAAAGGAATGAAGTTTGATTGTGCCGGTTATATAGTAATGTCCCACTGGTCCCTTGTGAATTGTGTCTGAAGTGGCAGAATGGCTCTGGGTCCTGACCAAGGCCGTTAGATGACTCTGAGATGCAACTGCCCAGCAGTCCAGCTATGCTCACCTTCCTGGCCCCCAGGATCCAATAACTGCCTTAATCACAGTGCTTGTCTTAAAAAAAAAACAACAACAACAAGGGGAATGAAAGAGCAGGAAGGCTCAGCAAACCCCTTCATTTGATGTAAAAAAAAAAAAAAAAAGTGATCTGTCCAGAAAACAGGAAACGGGAAAATGATTGACTATTGATTTGTAGGCTTATTTCCGGAAGCCTTCGTTCCTTTGTTCCTCCCTCCGTGGAATGCCAGAGGAGCAGCTGGCAGTCGCTGTAAACCTGCATATGGATGAAGCTGGATGACTGTATTAAATACACCAATATTAATTAGATAAATGAGCAAAGACCCGCACGACTTCTCCCTCCTTATTCTGTCAGCCTGAATTTGCTGTCCTTAATCTGGCCGCACATTGCCTTTATTAAATGCTTTACACGTCACTGTCTAATCCGCAGTACTGACTGAGCAGCTGCCTCCATAAAAATGAGCTAATAACTGCCCGAGGCACTTGTTACTCCTTTCAGTCAACTAGCCACCAGTCTCCAGATAACTGAAATATCCTTCGTCACTCGCAAAAACGTTCTTGGCCAGTAACACACTAAAATGGAAACAATCAATTAGTTTTAAAAAAAAGTGAACTACTTTAACAGCCAATAACGGCACCTGTCGCTTTTTGATTATATTTTTTACTTGTAGGCTTTGCAGATATCCTCAAGCCAATCAGATAAACATGTAGCACAACTACAGATTGATGTGAAATTTTATTTTGTATTTAGTTATGACGCAAAATACTCATTGAAAATACCAGCCTTGAAAATGTGCATCACTGTCCTTATCTTGGTAGCTTTCTCTCCTCTAAAGCTGACATTCACACAGAAATACACCACCATATCAATTGCACCTGTGGGGCATTTGCCAGACTCGGGGTATGAGTTTTTGAGGACCTAGCTGCTAGTATATCAGTCAGTTGTCCTTCCCTACTGTATGGGGCACAGACTTGGACCACCTACTGTGTAGTAGACACCTCAGAGCCCTAGAATTCTATTATTAGAGAAGCCTCTAGAAAGTCATGCACTTAAGCTGGGAAGACAGATGCACAGTCGCTAGCATGATTTAGGAAGCAAACCTCAACTGTACTGCCACTACCATCATCAACCACCAGCTTAGATGGATGGGCCATGTAGTTAGAATGTCCGACTCAAGTCTCCCCAAGCAGTCCCTCTACTCCCAACTGCATACAGGACAGCAGGCACCAAGACTTCGGAAATAGTGCTATGAGGAAAACATCAGGATCAATCTTAAAAAGTTCCACATCATCAACACAGATTTTTCTCAGGACAGAACCACATGGTGCAACAAAGTCCATGAAAAGACAGTGCCTCTTACCTGACTTTGGCTGCAAAATACAAGAGGTAGCAAAGAAAGGTTGCACTAAATTTACAAAGTGATAGGGGTATGAAGTAACATAATGACGTTTCTACATTTTATGATTTGAGGCCGGTGCTGGTATTTGTAGCAGAGGTCAGTAGGGAGAAGTCAGTGGAGGCTCAGTGCAGGTAAAGATGTGGGGGATGACAATGGACAGCTTACTCAGAAAATGTGCTCCGTTCTTTGAGTTCTGATTTCATATGTGAATACTTGCTGTGCCCACTTGAACTCCCTTTTCAGCAAGACTCTATTTTTGCTTAAAACAGTATGCCATTTTCACACTTGAGCTAGAGTGCTTCTCGCACCATAGATGCTGTCAAAGAACAATTTCACAATTTAATGTGTCATATATAGTGGCACTCCGTTGAAAAATATCAGTTCGACAGGCTTATTTGTATGCTCTCACTGAAATGTTCCTTCATCCATATTGCATGACATGGATAATAAAAAAATATGGTTGGGATTAATATTCAATTTATATAAACAATTTTGAAATATTTGAAAATCTTCCCCTTCCAATGAAAAGAACTATCTTGCAATCTCATTCTTGCCCATAAGCAACAGAGAAGGTGGCAATTTTTGATTACCTCAAAAGCATGAGAAGGTAACCTCCCCTTTCCCCATATAACTGTGGAGACCCACTGTTTGCACCCCGCTCAGAGCTGACCATTAGCTTGTAGTGTGGGATGGACTTGCTGTTCACACTGTGCCAGTCAGCACTGATTAATCAGATGTACAAAGGGTCAGGAAAGTTTAATTTTATATTTCTTTCCACTGCAGCAGAGCACATTTGCAAGTTTAACAATAAACCCAAAATATCTGCCAATGACATAACGACATAACTAAAACGTGCCAAAACATTCAATTCAATTCAATTTTATTTGTTTAGCGCTGTTTACAAAGAACCGTCACAAAGACACTTTGCAGCGTAAAAAGGCAACAAATAGAGTGAAAAGAGAAAACCGTGCGAACACCAGGCCTGAACGCCCAAATGGGAAGAACATGAGGTAATCTCAGGAAGAACCCGGCTATAGAGGGGGAGCCCATCCTCCCCTGACCAGCCTGGTGTAAAGTAGCGGTAGAATGGAATGTAGCACAAATGCTATAAAGGATCACAGCAAATAAAATTGTTTAAGCAAGTTACAATTAAGGTAGTAGCTAACAGGAATAATAAAAGGCCAAATTGTATAGTTCAGTATGGTGCAGTTTAGAGGAGCCGGGTGATGGATCCGGAGCTCCAGGCTGCGTCACGGCATGGGCAGGGGAGGAACAGGGCTGAAGCGGTCCATGACCACAGAGAGAGGGACAGGGCTGGAGCGATCCTGTGGACTCAGGGCGAGGAAACAGACTGGAACCGTTTTTGAATTCAGGGCGAGGTAGGGGCTGGAGCCCCAGGGAAAGAGAAACAGAGAAGATAAGATAACATCAAGTCAATATAGCCTAAAATAAAAAAACTGATGATGTCAAACGAATATAATGTTGGAAAAAGCAACATACATAGCAAACACCACCAAACTGAGATGATTGGTCTATATACCAGTGAGAAGAGATTTGAGTATGTTTCAGGTTCTTTGAAGGTAACACTGAAGGTCAAGGATTCCTAGTCACAAAGCTTGGCCTCATTGTGTGGCACGGTATTCTGCCAGGGACAGAGAAACAAACTACCATTTCTGTTAAAAATCCATAGTACAGTAGCTCTTTCCCCCCCTAAAACACCCAACTTTAAATGCATTTAAAAAAACCTGCACCTTTGGTGCTATAAAATGTTGTATATGTAGTCTAGTTTATTAATTATTGAAACTGCATTTGTGTGTAAGTGAGAGCTTCCTTCATTATTGTACGGTGATGTTATCATCATCCATCTGTTTGAGATGCAGCCAGCCCACCTCTGGCTGCTCAATATCTATTACATTACAGTCATCTGATATACACAGGCAATGATCAGAGAGCCTGCGATAACATACAGGCACACAGGCACATACTAATCTGGCCAGAAAGCAAATCCAATATAGATAAGCTCTGCTAATTAAATAGGATCGAGATTAAGGATAAACAGGCAATGGTCTATACAGTTTTGCCTGCTGACCTTTTTAAAGTTTGACAGTTACAGCTTGTTTACAGACCAGGTATTGTGGTCAAAGGTGTCTCACTTCTTACTAGGTGGTAAAATTAGTTTTTTGGCCTAAGGAGCCATGAAAAAAATGTATACATTTACCACTAAAATATATCCCAGATTCCTTTTTGCAAGAAACTGCAGATGTATGTATTCTAAAATAGTACCAGGATATGAAAATTCAAAAACCAGATTCTTCCTGATTTGTTCAATTTTGCTTTTCAAACCTTTATCAGTTAAGTGCCATAGTGACAGACCAGAGACACAGCAAGAACAATGCGATTTTGGCCTCCACAAACCCCATTGATGGCAGTTGCAAGACTTTCACTCTCTTGCAATCTGCGGCAATGTAGCATTTTACTCTAATTACGTAGTTATTTTTGATGGAGTGCGAGAGCCGTTCTAATTCTGCTGCGAGATTGATTTATTCTCTGTAGTGTATTGTCTAATATGTGAGGAAGTGCGATGGTAAGTGCATTTTCTGTTTTGGGAAATGACAGATCGTGAAACGGCAAAGCTGTTGGTGGGGGCCGACTTTGAGTCTGGAGTTGTTTGTGCTTCTGACGGCTCCGTGGTGGCACTGTGCATCTGGCAGCACCCCCTCTGCGCACGACTGAGAGCAGCATCTCATCATCCGAGCTCCGCTCTCCCTGCTGCAGACTGTGCCACTGGCTGCAGTCATACAGACGCACGGAGAGCGGGCCTCATCACTCATTTTTCTCAGGTCGATCTGCATCGGCATTCAGAGTCGTCCGTCTCCGCCGACACGTCGACGGTCCCCGATAATGGTGCTGATAATCAGTCAGGATGTGTGAAAATGATGACTAATCAGCGCATCAGAGGCGCTTACTTTTGCATGTGAGCCTTCTTACGGCAAAACACTGTGAGGGCATACAAAAGCCCTTTCATCTGTAGATCACAGTGGGGCTTGTTCTGCCAACCTCTCCTCCAGACAGACGCAGTCGGAAGAGGGCGATAGGCCGGCTCCAGAAGCCCCAGGGCCCTCCTGAAGCAGGGCATGCTGTTCTTCAAGTGTTTTCTCACAGTTATGGACCCGTACTACCTGGCACAACAGAAGAGATATCCATCTGAGAACCGTAGCAGATCCAAGTCCACAGCTGGAAAATATTCCTTCACAACCAGATAGGCTTGCAGCATTCCCTGAAAGCACACGTCATTGCCCGTTTTAAAATGTTAATTCTTTACTCAAAGACAGCCATACTTTTTCAAAAAGGCTATCTCCTTTGTTTGACAATAATTTAAATTGATAAAGTTCAATTCATTTGGAAGAATATTGGATGTAGACATAAGCCAGATGCAGTGATGAAAATCTTTAGGATGGATTCGTTCCTATTCAGGAGCTGTTTAAATGATAAATTTCTGCATGCATTAATAAAGCGCTCTGATTCTATGGAACATTGCATATCTGTGGAATGCATCATCTCTCAAAGCCACATAATGTTTAAAAAAAAAAAAAAAAAAAAATTTTTTTACAATAGTTAATAAAAGCCATTTTACAAGCAAGGCTGGTTTGAACACAAATAAATCATTAAGGAACTGTAATTTGACACTTGACATTTATTCTGTGATTGCTGCCAAATCACAAAATGCTATAAATAAAAACAAACTAGCTATTTTTAGCAGAACGGATGAAGCTATATGCACATATTGTCCTCTCAAAAGAAAAATAATTTTATACAATGTAAAACTGCATTCATAGCAAGTTAACAGTTAAGCTAGGTAACAGGCAATCCAATCAGTGAACTGAAGATATTTTTAAAGCCCCTATAGCTGAGGAACTACTGCTAGCATGTGAATATGAAGAAGTGGAAACATTACACAGCATACACCAGTGCATAGGTGAAGTCCACAGCTTGCCATTTTGATGCAACTGAATTTCTCATCAGCCTCTTTGCATCATTTAACATAGGTGCCCCCTTTTCAGCTTCTCCAGAACTTGACAAAGGGTTTGATGATCAAACTGCTGGGGAGGTAAACCAGTGGCCAACAAGGTACACAACTAAAAGAGGTGAGCCACATATTTAGTTAATCCAGGATTTATCCAAAAGGCAAATGTTAAACTGTACTGAATTGCAAAAAAAAAGAAGAAAAAAAAAATATAGGAAGGACAGCTTTCCCATGAGCACCAGCAAATGAGAGAGAAATTGTAAGCTCAGTTAAAATATATTGCAGTTGCAGTGCTACATAAAATATTTATGGCCATACTGTTATGCAAACACAATATTACAGGAAACATGGGGCCATTTGGTGATAGTGCATTAATATGGAATGCTCAGGAGCCCTAAAAACACAAATCAAAATGGTAAGAAAAAAATTTGTATAGCCATGGGCATTTAGCCTGACTGACCTTTTCTGTTGATTTATTGATGTGTATAGAGTATACTCAGCATGTAGAAGTGGAATACCAGATGTTTTGCAAAGTAAATTACTCCCTTTGAAGCCAAAAGTAGTGTGTGGATTCTATTTGATTTTCTCAGGTTGGTTGAGGGATGATTTTTCTTTTTTGGTCTGGGGCAGTCCATCACAGTCCAGAAACAAATAGTGGCACACTGGTGGCACACAGTCCTCTTCCATTTATTTAATGGGAGAAACCACAGGTAACGTGATAAGGCAAGTCAAGCACTGTTTGATTCAGCCTTACTAAAACCTCTCAACAGAATGTCCTGGCCCCATGTGGAGATTCCACCTACAGTAACATATCGGTGGTTGACAAAGATGCTCTCAATACGCCATTGTAGAAAACTATGGAGGTATTTTTGTAGCAACAGTCACAAATATGTAAGTGATTTTGCAAACATGTAAATGGTTTCACAAATCTGTAAACCATTTAGATATTTGTGAAACCCCATTTACAGATTTGTGGAACCATTTACATATCTGTGAAACTGTTTACATGCTTGTGAAACCTCATTTACAGATTTGTGATACCATTTACATATTTGTGACTTTCACTACAAAAATACCTCCATAGAAAACATCCCCTTAATCTGATTATTGGTATAGTCCTGTTTTCAGTCATTTTCCTTGATTATCAATACAGTGATTAATTCATAAAATACTCAAAGACCATCAGATATTTCCATTTCTCCTCAATTAGTCCATTTAGTGAGCAATAAAAATATTTTTATTTTCATTACAAAATTATGCACATTTTTTCAACATTTATTGAATTGATGTTGACCTCTTCTTTCTCTGGGAATTGTTTTCCGCTCCACCAATTTTCAACTCACCAACCACCACTGGATATATAATTACATCAAATGAAAGACTGACTTCCTGAGATAGTGTCTTTAAACAAGCATCACCAAATTTAGGTGAAGTACTGGCAGAGGCACTGTATATGAAAAATTAAACAAGAATCTCCATGACTTCATTATCGTACTTGATGAACTTCAAGGCTCATTCTTTTTGAAAATTAGTATCAACAGGTGTCAGCTCTCCACAGTGTACTTTTTAGATGTGATTAGTTCATCAAAAAGGCTATCAAGGCCTCGTTAAAAAAATTAATGGAAGTTTATGGATGAGGAGGTCTATGGGCGACATTCTCATCCACTTTAGCTTGTTAACAAGCTAACTTCACTCACAGTCTTAAACTCATTTTTGAAAATAATTACATTCATTTTTTTTTAAATATAATTTTTTATATTTTAAAAAGAATTTAATTCAGAATTTTAGCTGGATATTCCCGGTCCACAGACTTTTTCATTCATATTTTAAATGAGGGTTTGTGGTGCCTTTAACAAATATAAAAAAAATACTCAGTGATGTACTCTGATCTGGTCTGATCAAAAGTCATTTCTGGAGTTTAAAGAAATCAATAAATAGCTTTCATATTTGTAGCCTTCAATGTTACTGAATTGCCTTCTTTATATGTCCTACAGATGGGCATTTAATTACGTGTGCCGGTGAATGCACATGATTCTGCCGTACTGTAAATCACTATACAAGAGTATCTACTAAATTAAGCTACAGTAATGCAGTGTGAGGAGAAGAAAGTCAAACATAGGCCTTGCTAACTGATTGGACTGGCTTGCTCTTGGCATGGGTGCTTGAGCTTCTGGAGACACTGATCTCATCGTGCCACATCAATCAGGCCCCTGTAGTGGATTGCTCACTGCATTTCTTTTTTTACCATGTCAGTCTGTCCCCATTCTGCAGATCATAAACACACAGAAGTGATGGCTCTTTATTAAAGCCTTTCAGAATGAGCCTGTGATAACCTGGGCCTGGCTCTTACTATTCATTTGAAGCCATCAATCCCAATCAACTGCCGAAATAGCGGAAGAGATATTTACCTATTCACTGTTTTACTACTGTCACTAAATGTTACAGACAAGCCTATATCCAGACCAGATGCTTTTTATAACCAATACATTAGAAGTCCATAAACATTTTCATGTGCATGTATTGAAGTTTATCACGGTGCTAAAGTTGATGGTGAGTGATGCTCAAAAGTGCATACCATGAGTTGTAGCATTTGCCATCAGATTTGAATGCATACCTGACTGTGTCGGTGATGACAGTAATGCAAGTAGAATTGACAGTAGAATTGGCTTAATATCCTGACAATTCTAAATGTGATGCTGAAAAATAATTTCATATAGTAAAGATGGGTATTTTATGATGTGACATGGATGCACTGCTCAGGAAGGCTGGGTGTTTGTCACGAAAGTTGCAGATGCCACGGATTCCGTAACTTTTCCCATTTTTTGCCATTTCCGCAATTCCGTTTTTAATGCTTTCTCCGATTTTCCAGCGGTTTTAGATGGTAAATTGTCTACCTTAACATAGCGTATGTTGTTATTTGTATGGGCCTATGCATTTTAACAATAACTTATTACCAAATACCGGGAAAAAAAAGAAGTGTGACACCCTTGGTGTACGTTCTTTTGATGATGGATTTAGTGAGCTATTATGTGTGGGTCTCAATGAGAGATTCACACTTCCTTTGACTCTCCTTCACCCTGTGCCAACAGATAGGTATGTTTTCTTCTAGTAGACTGTGTTTAAATGCTTGGCTTCACTGTTGATTTTACTGAGGTCATGGTTTCTCTCTCATGGTATCTCTTCCAAGGAAGCATACAATAAGCCTTTTTTTATTTTAAAAAAAAGCTTTTTTTAAGAGCTTGGCACTATACATTTGCATCTCAGTTGTGTGTTTTTTCAGAAGACAGAAAAAGGACTCGGAGCAGGGTTGAGAGGAGGAATTACATTTGCTACATTATGTGGGCACACATTATGCAACGTTTTCACAAGTGAGAAGCACCCTTGAAACAGCTGAATGAACAGTGATGTGGGAGAGAAACGCTTCCGCTGCTCACAGCAGATAGACTTGGTTGTTAGGCAACCATAACAAACAAACTCATCCACTATTGCTTCTTACCAGCTAAATAGCTGGCAAACAAACTCAAAACATCAGCCAAATAAATTTGCTAACCCCACCCAAATATGCCATGAACGCTTAAGGGATATATACTGTAAGGCATCATTCCAAAATGCTTCCGTAGTATCAATTCCACAAATTGACACAAGATAAAAATATGCAACCACGCCTGTGCCAAGTTGCTCTGCCCTCTGTCTCAATCAATTGTTAACCTGAACTGCTAACTGCAGCTATTTAGCAAAGTGGTTTTGAATACAGTCATAGAGTAACACATGAGAATAGCCTTTAATTTTTTGGAATGATCAGTTTTAACAAAATAATTGCTATCAATGGAATTTTAAAAAGTACTTGCCTGTCTTAAAAATGGGGAAATTCCCTCAATTCACCTCGGCCAATGAATGTTTTCTCTTAAAAAATGAGTTTGCTTTTAACAAGAGTGATCAAAGTTATGAGACACGGTTAGCTTTTGGGATTGGGTGCTTTAAAAAATGCACTTGAATACTGGATGCACATGTGTGTATGTGTATGTGGGTTTCCTTCAACAGTCAAAAGACATGCTGGTTTGACTGGATGGGAATTGTAGTTATGAGTGTGAGGTATCCTGTCTAGGGTGTATTTCTGACTATTCCCCAATGCATGCTGGGATAGGCTTCAGCCCCCAACTGCCAGCCCCCCGCCCCATGACCCTGACCAGGAACAAGCAGGTTAGATGATGGATGGATGGATTTAACAGTGACAGTGAATATTACTACAAATACCGGACTAATGCTCAGTTGTAGCCCCTACGCAGGCTGATGGAGGACGGAAGAGTTAAAGCTTTGAAAATCACTTTGAAATTATCTAGTGTGTAATGCTACATTCTCTCTCTCTCTCTCCCTCTCCCTCTCCCTCTCTCACACACACACACTCACACATGCACTTGTGTGTAGATGGCTAGATTTTTCTTCATTGGATAATTAACTACTTTGGAAATGGTAGATTCAATTAATGTTGGTTATCGTAATATCAAATTTTTCAAATTGATATTATTTTAACACCGGATGGGGAAAAAAAACATTCCATATTGTCTAAGCAGTACTTTTTATATAATAAAAGGCAAACCAGATTGGAAACTTAGCCAGCAGAGAAACAGCTGGCAACACTTGGTTTCCCTTGTATTGTTGGCACCATCTGCAAAATGGGTTTTTTTGGTTTGTGAAGAAATTATGGCTGTATCATTTTTTGGGTTTAATTGACTGTGATATATTACAAAATATTTGCAAGGACCCAACTTCTGTCTGCATTTCTTGCATATGGATGTGTGGTATTCCATTTCTTTCAATTTTCTTTTTTTTATTGTTGTTTTTCCACTTGGGGTGAAACTCAATAACTGCTTGAGTCAAGAACTGCTTGAGCTCAACTGGTGGACTGTGGAGTTAGTGGTAGCTATCTGCATGTGTTTAAGGAGAGTATTCTCTCCCCATGTGATAGATGCACTGGTGAGGTGGGCTTAGAGAATGAGAATACCTTTACAATCAAATTCAGATAACACAGTATATCCCTTGTGGAAATGTAAATAAAATTTAAAAAAATGTAACTGACAATTTTTTGTTTCTACCATTTGTATGGATCTTGGAGAAACACAGGCAGGCTTTACATGGCTTTCTACTTCCACAATGTCAGTAATACAATGCTCTGAGGCTGTAAACCTTCAGAACATCTGTTTTTTTTAGTGCTGACAAGTGATGTGTCTGACAAGTCTAACAAAAAAAAAAAAAAGAAGTGCCACCCAGGATCAAAGCCCCGAGGCTCTATGCTTGACTTTGCTTTATTGCTACCTGTCTTACCTTAAAGTAACCCTGTCAGTGTCAAAGCCTATGGCAACATTTAATATTACAAAAGAGTTGTTTAAATAAAATACAGTATGTATGGGGGGGGCGGGAGGGGCAGCAAGCGGCATAAAACTCTATGATTTTCCGTTTTACTTTTTAAATGTGCTCCCCTCTGGAGCGTTATTCTGAGACTGAGGCAGAGAAAGGGATGAGTTAGCTAATGACTGATATCTGCATTTCTTGCTCTCTTATTACTGTTCAGAGATGGAGGATAGCTAGCATTCTACCGTGGAAGACAGTTTTATTATAATTAACATTACATGTAAAATAGCAACAAGAAAACCGATCCCAAATATTAATTCAGCATCTGAACAGATATAACAGTTATATGAAAATGAAAGGATCGAAATGAGGGTAAGAGAAGCATTATAGCTAGTTCAAACAAGACCGGTATTGTTTGGAAATTTTGAAAAACCAGAAAATGTCAATAATAAATTTGAGATTCTTGTCAAGTATGGTAAAATATTGTTCAGTTGAATATAAAACTTGTTGCTTATACTGTACAGCATGCAGTGTAGTTTACATACTAATGTACTTATACACACTAATGTGAGAGATGATAGCCTAGTTGTTATAGCACAAGATTATGATGACAGAGGCCACCTACTACAGGTTTTTTATTTGTATTTTTTATTAATTGTTTTACTGTTAGATCAAAAAACTACTGGTCAAATTTCACTTAGAATCAAATGCTTTCATTGATGGTGGATGATATATTGCATGCCCACTGGTTATTACCCAGCCATACAGACTTTTATACTGTTTTTTGAAGAAGTGATCATGCTTTTCGAAATTCTTCTTTCCTTTACTTCCTTCATGAACGTACGTAGTAATACGGAAAACGTTTTGGTAGAGAAAATAAAATTTATATTTAATCAATAATGGAAAGCCTTTGTTCTGTGAAAAGGGGTTTAGGTGTACAGAAATAATTTCCAGTACAAAGGAGTAAAATATGTTCTTGAAAGGCTTAGAACAGGGGTTTTCAAACACAGTCCTTCTGTCTCCTTATGGAAGTTGGTTTTCTTTCCAACCCTAATTAAAACCTCTGAATTGTAAGAGTTGTTAATAGTTCTTAATTCTATACTCGATGCCTATTAAAGGAATTTCTACTTTTAAGGCCATATTATGCCAAACATAGCTAGGTATGCTATGAAAAATAAATGCACCAGGACTTATAATCAGTGTGAACAAATAGCACTTTCATTTTATATATGCTGTGTGGTTAATGTTTTGAAAGTGGTTGCATTTGTAATTTATTAAGTTAAAGTTTAAGAGCTTTGGGCTTTGTACAATGCTATACTTCAGTCACTGTTCATTTTCCTGTAGTTTTTCTAAGTAAAAACAAACCTGGTAAGGGTCTCATCTACCATGAAACATGATTGCCAAAGCCCACGGGAAGCTATTAAATCACAGCGGTTGGCTCCTGTTTCTTGGAACACCACTATTTTCAAGATGCGGTCTTCAACAATGCGTACACTGTGAACACTTGCTGTAAGAGGTGGATATCAAGAACAGGACATGTACTTGGCCATATAATTTATCTGCACAGCAGGGAACACCTCAAAAGTAAAACCTAATCAGCTCTTATGATGTGCTCTCAACAGGAGTAAAAACTGCTTCCATCTCTGCTGCCATTAAGAGTTTTCTCAGTAGTGTTAATACAATAAAAATTATCTTTCTGGGTACTGGGTGTTCATGTGTTTATGACCACTGGCAGATGACATTTAGCTATGTTTTATATTGAGAAGTTTAATGGGCAAGGTTACATTTTAAAAAATGCAATCAAAACTCAGGGTTCTTTGGATGAAGTTTTTTTCCCCCATTTAAGGTTAGGGCACAATCAGCACCAGGTTTACCAGCATGGAGTAAATAATAGGAAAACTAATAATCTGCTCATAAAAGGGAATTGAAAGAGGGATTAAATGATTCATTAATTTTCATGGTATTTCATGCTTCCTTCACTGCGAAGAAAAAAAAGGGAGGGTTGACTGACTGTTTTATTATTCTATGCCTTTCAATATATGCAACCAGCACAGTTTGGATCTACCCATTTGTAAAGTATAAAATGTGAAATTATCCAAGGTCGTTATTTGAGGAAAGCATGCAGTGTGACAGCTACAGAACAGAACAAAATTAAATTGTGGCACACTTGACGCACGGTTCCTACACATTTTAGTGGGCCATTTGCACTACCCAGCACAAGACATAGCCTACATTGTACATTTTTGTACATTTCTACTTTCTATCTTTTCATATATTCCTGGCCTCAGGGAAACATGGTACATACTGTATAGGGTTAGAATCAGAAGCTGTTTTACATTTGCATTTGTTTTGCTTCATAGTGGCATGTCCACTTTCGCATATGAAACTGAAAGCAATTTTGAAAAGATTTAAAACGCTACTTAGCTTAGCACAGCATCTATGCAGTATGCTCCATTCACGGTGAAGCGACTGAGGCTAAACCTTAAATGAACACATTTATTTTTTGCTCTCTACTGCGTGCATTTGATTTAGACCATGTTCAACAGCTTAACAGCCTTTCAACTGCTGTTTGCGTAAGGGGATAAAAAAGATGCATAGATTTTCTAATTCGATTATATATTACTCAATTTAGGAGTCTGCATATGGTACAGAATATAAATGTGATTCTTTAGTAAAGCAGTGGATAACAGCACACAAAGCACACCGACATACTGAAATGAATACATTATGAATTTGCGGTCTTATCTCCCACTCTGATGTTGAGAGATGAGTTTCCAGACTCCACACTTCAAAGGGGTCTGATAGACATCTGTATATGACCCCATGGGAGGTAATTATTGTTACCGTAGCGATTTCACCTGTACGAAATGATGATCTTGCTTTGAAAAGCTTTTGGTAGGTGTGGTAATGTCACAGTAGCCTGACTGAAGTGGCTGACTATGGTTTTGATCTAGTGTTCTTTAACTCCTTATTTCCTTTTTGTTAAAATCATTTTCCCCTTTTATCTAGCACAGCATTCCAAGCCATTTGTAGCTGTCATAAGATTACACACAGCCACCAATAGGTTAGGCCACTTTAAATTTTGCTGGCCAATGGAATTACAAAGGTAACATTGTGATGCCATTTTTGCATCTGGAAAATGCCTGACCCTTTTTAAACAATCACCCAAGGAAATGGTGTGCTCTAGGAGAAATTGTAGTGCTCTGTATGTGTTTGAGAAATATCCCTTTCTCAAATGCTAAGCTTCTCCACCTTCTTAGGATCTACTTCTTACTATTTCAAACCCCTCACCCCTTTACTGATTAAGGCTGGTCTAAGTGACGGCGTAGCCTTGTGCAGATTAAAATGTGTTTTTAAACTCTGGTAGCTTGACAATCAGGCTGAATTTGAGTGAATTATTTGGAGTAATATCAGGAGTAAAAATAAATAAATAACACTTTTTTTTTAAAACCTCAATGTACAGAGGGCCTTGCTGCATTTATTAGTCTCGTTTAGCAAGTGCACTGGATTTTTTATGATATCTCCTGCCAGGTTCAGCAGTCATCAATCATTACAAGAAGACAATCAATGGGTGTAAAGCATTGTTATCAGTATAGCACATATTTCAGTATAGGATAGCCAATATCTAGCAGCTAACAGGAGTCACTGATTTTATGTGGAAATTGAGGTAATTATTATTCAGTACTTGCATTTAGATCATTATTTTAGAAAATATTTAGTAATTCAGAATCAGAAGGCAATACTAAATAACCTGAATCAGGATTTCACTATAGCTGCAGAATTAAATTAAAGACAAAATACTCAACTACTAGGACTACTCTTAATTAAAAAGCAAAGATGTTAGTTTCTTTTATTCATTCTGACTTAAATTATCTTTCAGTAGATTCATGTAAGCAGCAATGCTACCAAGGTAAAATATATTAGAAAACAAACAGCAGCCTTACGTTTGTGAGAAGGAACAGCTCATCTTCGTGGCCTCTTACAGTTGAACTTAAAGACCTGTTACTCACTCAACTTTGTCTCTCTGTTCATAGTGTGATCTATGTTTTGTGTTCCATTTTGTATCCGCTTCCCAAAGGATTTCATAAACCTGGCTTTGAGCAATAATGAATTTCCCTTATTGGAAAGTGTCTTCAATTTTGTGCACACTTCTCAAAGGATATCATAAAGCAGGCCAATGAGAAATTGAAGACACTTTCCAATAAGGGAAATTCATTATTGCCCAAAGCCTTATTGCTCAAAGGTGGGGATCTATTAGGACTCACAACCTACAGCACTAAATGCTGCCTACTAGGATTTTACGTTGACATTGTTCGGTCTAGCCTATCTCTCTTTGAGTCTGAGGGTTGCTCTGAGCATGTGGAAATTAAATCCTTGTTTAGTTCCACTGTATTTCCCTGAAGGAAGGCAGATAATTGAATTTTTTTTTTCTCTTGACATGGAGGACTATGTTCACTCATAACAAAACTGAACAAAACATGACTCAGACTATTTCCCAGTCTTGATTTTGCACTCATAAAATTTCAATGTCTATAAAGTTATGAAGAGCAAAGTAGTTTGTAGAAAGTATTAGCCTAACTGATTGTAACTATTTTTCAGTATTGTACCCTGGAACTGAAAAATAGATAAAACATTTGTTTCAGCTGAGAATTGAAAAGATCAGATTTTTATGAAGGGGTTATAGCTTCACCATCTTGGAAAATAAGGATTATTGAGTGCTCTTGAGTGTTATGTGAAGCCATGAGCTAAAAAAAGAACATTGGAGTATGGTGACGGTAGAATGAGTTGCATACTGTCACTTGAATGACCAAGGCCATCGCAGGGAAAAAAAATGCAACCAAAAAGATAAAGCTGGCATCTGAATGTTGCATTTATTATTGGGGAGTCCAATAATAAAACTTCTATTAACTTCTAGGCAGTACCATAAAAAGCATGAAAATGTAAACACTGGCTTGTATAAATATTAAGTCCGAAGGAAAACCCTGGATGGGAATGCAGACATATATTCTGGTAGTGGATAGGGGGGATGGAATTTTGTCAGGCATATAAGAATGTGGATTCACACATGTATGTCCTCTGGTAGAGGGAGGCTACTAGTATGCCATGATATTGCTCTAAGGAAAAAAAACACTATTTCATTGAATAATTTATTTTAATTTAATTTAGATTTAATAATATAATAAACAGTAACTCAGTTAATGTTGCAGGCATTTGCCAGTTTTTGAATTCAGGTCTGAACTATGCCTTTGTTTAAAAAAAAAAAAAAAAAAAAAGTATTACAGCCTGATTAAGTGTAATTTTAAAGCGCCATTGCAGTTTATGTTTAGTGTGCAATTTCATCATTTAAAAACCTGCACTATTACTGCCTCATTTCCTTCGCCACTGAGTCCCCTACCTCATCTGTTATGGAGGTGAGCTGATCACTGGCTATGGAGATCTCAAGGCTCCAGTATCTCAGGTGCATCCAATGAAATGGGCCATAAAATGCTACGGGTCTCAGCAAAACTGGAATGAAAAATAAAACCTGCGCTTTTGTAAAGGAGCTAAGGTGATAACTGATCTATTCCAGATCTTGCCAGGTTATATAAAGTAAAATATTATGTTGCAATTAGTGCTGCAGAAACAACAAGAAATAAATGGCATGAGTGTACAGTTTATAGGAATTATAGGACTATCACAAATTGCTGAAGGCACAACAGATAAATTTCCTGTTTACTGCTGTGCAAACTCTGGTCCTGGATGCACAACTACCATAGAACCAATAGCAGTAATCAGGAATTATATCCTTTAAACCTGACAGTTATATTCTCTTCTCCCAATGGGATAGCATGATAAAACACATGCAATCAATAGTTCACAACATGAAACCTCAAAATCTTTCCTTCTCATCATGCCAATGGACTGAGCTCACCTGGAAAACTATGAATAAAGAAATTCAAAGATTAAAATGATAGAAAGGAAAGATGATAAACATGTATGTATGTCTAAAGGCTGAAGGTATTTGTTATTCTGACTTGTGAAAAGAATCAACATTGATATGTTTAACATATTAATAGAAAATTAATCTGATAAAGCCACTGTTAGTATTGTTTAGTGGAAAAGGGGAACAAATCACATCCAGGAGGACACAAAAACAAACAAGCAAATTGACAAGGAAAATTGTGTTTGCAAGAAAATAAAGGAAATGTCAGCTATTTTCACTCAAGGACATCTCTGCAGTGTTTGATTATCAACAGGGTAGATGGGTTTTCAGGCAATGGCTTTAAACTGTCTACAAAGTCAGGCTTCAAACTGATCCCTTGCTTCCCCTTCAGATGTGCTGTGTGGAATATATTCAGTAATGATCTGATGTCCTTATTCTACCCAAACAATGAAAAATGATTTTGTTTTTTTATAGATCTCTCATTTCATAGATTCCATTTAACATATTTTAGGAACACTGACTATATCAACGTATGATGCAGATAGCAATAAGAGGCCATGTATCAGCACAGCAATCTATCAGCGTGCACTTCTAAAAGACCCGTTAGCACTTTGGCCTCTGTTTTTTGGGATTTCTTAAAAGTACTGTATATCCTTTTGATTGCTACCTTTTATACACACCTTTAAGGCCATTCCTATCATCCTAATTTGGTCAAATCTGTATTGTCAAACAGTGCGATGGTCTAGGGCAGTGGTTCTCAAACTCAGTCCTGCCCCCCCCGATGTAATAATTTCTCTTAATTACTTCTAATGTTTAAAGGGATTATTTTACCTCACATTGTCAGAAACAGGTAACCATGTCATGAAGAAATAAATTAGCATGTTCATATTGTGCTTATTGTGCTACATTGCAAACAATTATATGAAACGGCAAGTTATTCTTGACTGTACAAATTAAAGACTGAGGTGAATCAATAGGCTCGTAATTGGTCAAAGTATGGTCACCTGGCCACTAAAACTAACCATCTGGAAGATAATGAATAATTTCAAGACAGAGCAAATAATGACGAGCCAAACCTGCATTGTGTTAATAAGTTTAAGAAAATTAAACACGTGTTCAGCAAAATAATTAGGAGTCTATTGATTAACCTCATTTGATCCAAAACAATGTATTAGGCCTACCTCTATTATGTGATTGTTTGCAATTACACAATAATTGCAGTATGGTCAAGGGGAACCTATGAATTTATGAATGGGTCAATGAACACAACTGAATTTCTTCTTGTTTCATATGCCAGCTCTTCACTTTCCCAATTCAACTCTCCACTGCTGATGCAACAGCAGGCCCCATTTTAACATAACACATGAGCTATTATTAGCAAACTCACATATGCTGGCCACTTAGTAAGTGCTAACAACAATCTAAGTCTGGCTGCCAGACAACTGGCTTGTTTGTTGAAAGCCAGATAGTTGATGCAGCTCGTGGTGATGGGATAGCTCCATCTGGTTCTTTTGTACAATAAATTGTGAATATCATTTTGCACAGAATTGCACAGAATCACAAAAGCAGTTCTGTACTGCACATTAATCCCTGATTTAAAGTGACAAATGCATTCAGTCATTTGCATCAACCTGTCTGTTTATTCTTTATTTACTTTGAAAGACCATGTCTAAAGTGAATGACTTCAGGCATTATAATATTTTGGAGCCAACGCAGTTAAAATAATGGCATGGATTCAACACTTGTTCTATACTTTTGACTCAATTCACATGTTCAGCTTTTTCAGTCCAAAAAAAATTGGACAGATTATGTAATTGTGGATGGCTTTTCATTTGATTTGTGATTGTAAAACAGCCATAAACAACCAAAACCTATTTTGTTTTAAACTCATGTTTAAAAGGAACTACAATACACCCACTACATATTTGAACTTGTTTCCACAGTACCCATCATTGACTTGAATTCACACTAAGTGCATATTCCTCATTTTAAACCATAGAATTCTGTGTTTTCATAAATGTGGCTATTTGACTCCTAAAGGCATTTTGCTGTCATAATTTTTTGTTGTTGTTGTGAATCTGCCTCCTCAGTGTGACTAGTGTTCAATGACATTATCTCACCAAACTGTATTTGTGAAGAAGAACATAATGGACAAATGTTGAATCCAGGCCAGTGCAAGGGAATACTGCTCATTTGTGAGCATCTCTATCTAGTTGGAAAGTCTACATCATTATGCTTTCTGCTTTTACCGTGTCATCTGTCTAAATGAGTGTCAGTATTTCTCAGTCAGTGGAGTGAAAATAAATAGCTGCTTCGGGTAATGATTTCTGTATTCTCAGCATTCCTCAGCTGAAGCCTCATGGTGATTTCTTTAAATCACAATTGCCGTGAATTTTAATGAAAATGGCATACCGAATTGTGGCATTCTGGATGATGTTTAAATGAAAGGGTATATTCATCTGAGACAACCTTAGTCACTTATCTCCAATTTCAGTTCTAGAAGTGGAATTTAATGTGGATTCTGAAAGCTAAAATGAGCGCAGAATTGGAAGGCAGAGAAGGCATGAAATTTGTGGTTATCACGGATCTGTTTCACAAATGATTGGTATTGTAATGCAATCTTGTTCAAATCCACATATTCTTTACAGAATATAATAGCCTGTAGAGCAAAGAGCATTGATGACAGAGGAGGCCATAACCATTGTTGCATCTGAGTTTGACCATGCAGAATTATATGTAGCAGTATTGACAGTAAATGATTTTTATTCACTGTTCCTAATAGCATGGCAACAGCCATTTAGCCTTAATGTTATATGACCTGTGGAGGCTTGTGAAATGAAATTGACATTGTCCTCTCTTTCTCCTTGAAATGTTTTGTTATTTGTGATTTAGCTGACATGTTTCACAGTTTCACTGAGGTAGAGAACATCTTTTTAACACTCCTTCATTCTCTCTGTCCTGGGTGTTTCCAAACAGAATCTTATTTTGTCAGCTACACCCAACATTTATCTTAAAACTGTTAAATAATGATCAAACACTAGCAGCATAGATCTTTGCTTTGCATGTCTAGTTACTGTAGATCCATTTTATTGCCCAGCATAGACCTACATGAGGACACTAGATTGGGACAATTACAAGCCTAGATGAGCTGAATAGTCTTCTAATTCTTAAACTTAACTTTTGTTTGTATGATTGATTTCGTAGCAGGGCCCTATGGGAGACACCTTTTCAGCTGTGGCGCCAACATTTGTTTTGATTTGTTGATAGAAATCCTGTGAGGAAACCAGTGCTGATAAAAACCTCATGAAACCTGCACACAGAGGAAATGTCAAAACATAAACTTAGCTCCCCAGATTGAATAATTTTATCATAACGTACATACATAAAGGAACTTTGAGCAAATTAAAATGTCTCTGAGCCCCAGGTGACTTCAGGTTTTCTGAAAGTTCACATTCCCTCTCGCATTGCGTCCCATTTCTTCAGCACGGAAATGAGCACGAGAGTATCTCTGTAGTGTGGAGAACAAATAAAATGGTGAGTCGAGAATTGGGCCACACATTATGACTGGAAATTAAAATTTTCAATTGAGAGTCTTCATGGTAAGAGAGCAAACTTAAAAGATAAGAGATAATTAAGATAAACTATGTATCACAATAGCTTTCTGATCACACAGCACCCCACAAGATAGCAGCTGAAAAAAACTACATGTCTATCTCAATGGAAATAAAGAATGGATGAGTAAGTGATATTAGGTACAATTACTTGTGTTATAACAAAGTGAAATATCCCTTTAAGGGTGTAATTCTTTCTTCATGGTTCTAGAAGGGCTCTGAATGATCCCAACTGACCACCATGTCACACTCCTTTATGCAATCTAATGCTCAAATCTACATCAGTAACCATAAGCTGTATTTATGTAGGTAACAAACGGCATAGCAATTTTAGCCTTGGCTCTTAGCCTTATCTGGGGCAACTGCGCAGTCACTGGAAGCAGTTCACAAATTTGCAAATGCTATTTTACTTTTTCCTGTTAGGATCTTTCACATATGTTTAGGGTCCCTGAAATCCAGCTCAGTTCCTTGGCATTTTATCTTCATTATACATGAGCAGCCGAAAATTAAAACACTGGTAAATAGATGGCTACTGACATAAAAAATGGACTTGTGTTCTCTGGTGTGGATTTTCTAATAATGGTGTTAGATGTAGCATATGAAATCATATTAAGGTGCTGACAAGATTAATTACTGGGCCTGTTGGAGGTGCTACACAAGCTGGAAGATATAATTTAGATGATATAAAGTATTATGAAGTATGTGAAAGGTAGCCAGTTTTCAGTTTTGCCAATCAGGGCCAGCACTAGGCATGAGGAGATTAAACAAGTGCTCAGGGCTTTGCCCTCAGCCTGGGAGTCAAATTTCTTATTAATACACAGTATGCTTTACATAATTGAGTTCTGCTTGGTTACTGCGGAGCATTAAGACTGCGCTGCCCCTTGTGTTGTCATTTAAAAAAATAAATCAATATTGTTTTCTACTCTTCATGAATTCCGACTGCCTCCCAAGTAGATAGCAATAATAACTAAATGCAGTAATGAATGTGATAAATTATCACCAAAACAACAAAAGAGCAAAATGGATTGTGATGGGAGGTAATTAATTCTCACTGAAGAGCTGATATCCAAAATTTTTTTAAAAAATTGCAGAAAAGCCTGGGTCATTTATGTCTGATTTATGTCTTAGCACTAAGCTAAGTTGTCAACAATATTTTTAAAAATGTACTGTATTTAATCCGTTGCAATAATAATATTTAATATATTACGATGTTTCAAACTGCCACCCAAAGTAATTTGAAATACCGAAATATGTCACGTATCCAAAGTACCTGTGCTCCTGGCATGCAAGATTATACTGTATCCTCATACCGAGACCGTAATAAATAGCCATTAACAAAAATGCTTCTGCTGCTCTGCAGATTACGTTTCCCTTTGTATGCCGTTTCAAGGGAAATTTGTACATATGTTAAAATGGGGGTGGGGGGAATGGTGGCAGAGGGGAATTGTGAGGAAGAGTTGACCAAATCTCTGACATGCAGTTGAAAAATATTAAAGTTAGTTCTGTTATTACCAAACAAATCACATTTGTCAAGTTTGATTGCTTTGCCTTAGTTGGGAAAAAGTATTGACCTGTTCTACTTGTATAAACATCCTGCAAGTTTGTATTCATAACATATCACTCTCTGACATTTTTTAATTGATGCTTATAAATAAATAATGTCCTGAAACCACCTGTGAATATAGCACCGGTCTGTTTTTATCTTTTATATAGAAATATATTATACGTAGATTGGAAATCTCAGATTTAGGTATCAGTCTCATTACTCATTTAAACAGACTGCAGTTTGAGGAAACATGTTCCACCTGTCATGATAGTGAACGTTATGAAAAATCCACATATCCATCCTTTTGTTGTCCATCATTGCGTGATACTTGGAAGCAGTGATCATCACTGCCAGTCCTCTGCACTCATTCGTTCACAACTCAACAAGGTGCCTAGAAAGGGAAGGGGAACTGCAGACAGGAAAGCAATCAACAGCACAATGAAATGGAACAGAGCTGTCGATGTAATGCCCCTGCTAAAAGCTATGCTCTTTTTCCCTCCCTCCGTGACATCATTACGGTAGCGACAGTGGTTATAATTCTATCACTCGTGGTGTGGATTGATTACGTTTTCCAACAAATGAAAATGAAGACATTGATCGATAAATGTGTGCTGCTGCAAAGACTAAAGGGAGCCTTCCTGAACGTGTGGGGGTGGGAGGGTGGGACATGGGGGAAATTACAGCTGTTACAAATGTTTGTGAAGCCTATTGATCTCGCTGATCTCTCCACTGTCAATGTACTCAACTTTCCACGGACTTTCTTTTCTATACATGTTTTTTTTTAGAAAAAGCTACTAAAATTTTCCAAGGCTCAGCATGAATCTTATAACAGCCTCCTTTTTGATGTGCTGCATTACACCTGTATATTCATTTGACCTCGTGTTTCATGTAAGCCATTCTTTGAATTCTCTGCTGCTTATCACATTGCTTCTAATCATTGTCCTGTTTCGAAAACACACACTTTACACTACTGTACATTGTTGTGCACACTTATCAAAGCCAACCTGTCAATTGGCTGTACACAGTGTCCATCGAAGGTGGATCCATGAGAACGTTGTCTGAATATCTTCTGAAAATAGCCAAACATTGAAATGGCTTTCAGACATTTGCATCAGGAGCAGATGCAAATGTTTGAAAATGTATGGAAGATAAAGGTATGCATATAAATGCTTTTGTCATAAAAAATAATTGGAAACAGAAGTACTGTAGAACTATTGACAGAAACCAGATGGTGATTTTTTGAAATGCATTTTGTCAAGGAAAGCAAGACTGCTGATTGTCATTTTCATCAATTATTTTTAACCAAAATCATTTTTTATTTCCTAAACCTCTGATGTTGTCACTCTAAATCACTGTTGTAGTTAGTAGTACATACACCACAGAATGGACAGTTCATAATCTTGTCCAACTATTCATGTATAAACTAAATAAGAGCGTAAGTAACAGTCATTACCATACATATGCGAGGATACTGTAATACATAATAATAAGATACCAATAATACATAAAATCCTTGTGGTCAGGGTAAAGAACATGTGCAGACAAAGAACACAGGCATTAGCTAACTCCTCTCAGTTTTAGCACATTCATCCCAGTTGTACATATGTATAAAAACATTATGCAAATCTGTCCACAAGAGGTTCATAATTGTACATTTTCACACATTAGGCCTTTGTATGTGCATGTAATGTTAAAATTATACCTCAGGATCTTACTGTGCTATTAATCATACTGTAATATTCATGTTCCTGAGACATATTATCATTCATGGGTATAAGGTCAGCAACAGTTCATATTCCACGTTTGTACTTATTTCATGTCTTCCACAGCTATATTAATTTGCATATTTCCTAATTATAATGCTTGAGAACAGAGTACGTCTCTCCACTGAACCTGAACTGAATTATACGTTTTGAGTTTTCAGCATGAATAGCACTGCTCTCTCTATTTAATTTTCATCCGGACAAAATCTTTAAATTATTTAGAATTTGTGTTTTTTGGGTTTATGGTAAACAGTCAACAATTTAGACCAGCCAGTTTCTAACTGGTAATTTTTTAAGCAAAAATATAAGAGCTAAATTACAAGTTAGGGAAGATCGATAATTTAGCAGAACTTTCTGTGATGTTTTTACATCTGTCAGGTTTGAAATTGTAAGTGCTAATTTTCAACCTGACAGATATAAAATTAAGAGTCACTTCTGAAGAGCTGTCATCAAAAAATATGAATGGGCTCATCTTTCTTGAAGTGTCGCTATTTGTTCTTTTGTATGTTTTTTAAAATATACTATTACTGATTCATCGACATTCTAAGCTGAGCTTGTAAAGGTATTGAAATTTAAACTGAAAAGGGTTAAGGTCTGGTTAAATAATTTATTACATGCTGCATCTTAGGGTGATGCCATTAAATAAATAAATAAATAAATATAAAATAAATTTTGAACAGGCCAAATGGACTATCCAGAGAAATATTATTATCATCCTTGCCAGTGTGTGTACGCACCAAAGAAGGGAGAGAAATATATATATAATTAAGATGACGGCTGATATCTGACAACAAGGATGAGCAAAGTCATTAAATAATATCACTCAATAAACCAATCCTCATCTTAATCAAATGACCAGTCAGGAGCACAGTTTAAAACTGAATAAACCACTGAACATAAGGACATAGACTAGAAGTTATGGAATGGTTTTATTTAAATTCTGTGACATCTTCCTTGCTACACAGTCTTCTACCAAGCTTCTAGTCTCCTTTTGCTGTAACTTACTGGCTGTCCACAGCTCTTACTAGCACTCTTTTTTTCCTTTGGCTAATTTACATGAGCAACCAAACTTCAGCGATATGACTGAAAAGCTGTAAACATACATAGCATCTCACACTAAATGACGGTGGTGATCAAGCTAAAACAGTGAACAATTTTCTGTGAAATTGCTAGTTTTCTGTGACAATAAAAAAAAAGTGTATGGTTGGTATAAGAAAGAGATTTGCATAAATAAACATTTTGCATGATCATATGCACTGTTTAATAGATTTTTAAAGTTGAACTTGACATGCTGACAGTGGATACAGAAAAAGAACTGGATTGGACACAAGCCCTTGGTAGCTTGGGAACTGTTTAAGTGAGTAATTGGGATGTCAAGGATAGGGTAATTTTACTTCTTGAAGACATGCCATGCACGCAATTTTCTGTGGGCTTCAATAATGTAAAGTGAACGAATACACACAATAAAATAATCATAATTTATACTAAGAGAAAAAAGACACATAAAAGCTATTTTTCACTTTCTTATTGAAAAAAAATTGGACAATGACTCAGCAAAAAGAAGGAAGCAAGTAATATCCTGTCTAAGATATTTGCTTCATGGCAGCAATAAAAGTGAGAACCATATCATCCTGACAGACAGATGAAATTTTAGCTGTGTGTTTGTGAAAAAATCCACTGCTCTTTTAACTTATACCCAGGTTCTTCTTTCCTTCAGACAGAGTAATGGAGCTCCTTCACGATTGTTTGTTTAGCTGTACAAAACAAGAAGTCATACGGATAACTAAAGGTCTTCCTGCCTGCATGCAACTTCATACTGTGCCACTAACCTGCCTAACTAAGCGCAAATGACATGATTTCACAATAAAATATAAATAAAATACCGGAAGCAATTAGTTTTGAATGCCTACTGCTGCTTCAAAGTGTCTTTTATACATGCCAGCGAATGGGTCCCCTGTCACTCATTACCTCTGTCAGAACACAGAACAGCTCGTCTAGACTTCAGATCTGGCAGCTGGGTTCACTAAGGTCTCACTGGGGCATACAAATTAATGACAGAGGCTATTCTAGTAACTTTGGTCATTTTATGTATCATTTTTTCCTGACAATGGATTGTTATCATAGACCCTCTTTCTGTGTTTTTCATAAACACGCCGTCCTCAACTTTGAAATTTCTGAAATCAAACAATGAAAAGTAAAATATTGCATACATAAAATATATTATACATAGACAACTATGAATATATAATTAGATGGAAACAAAGTTCACAGCTGTAGGAGGTGAAAAAAAAAACAAAGTGCATGGTATGTGTAGCTAGTGTTCTGGAAAAAAAAAACAGATGGCTTGATTTTGCCTTTACCCCTTTGCTGCCTGGCTTTCAGGGGCTTGGTGGTAGAGATTTCTCTAATACCAGCTGTTCTTTGCTGTGCAACGCCGTGCTGATTTAATGTTTCTCTCCTCTGCATTTCCATAACTTGCTTACCATGAGGATCAAATGTGCTGTAAACAGCGAAACTATGCAGAGCACACTCAAGCAGGCAGCTGCAGAGACAGAGGTCATCGGAGGTCATTGGAGGTCTTCAGGCCCCACCCTTTTGAGCTCTTGCTCACAAAATGCCTTCCTGGATGGTGTTTATTTCTCCTTGTATTATCTTTTTGTAAATGGCAACGGTCATCGTTGAAAACAGGGCACTGAACAAGGGCACTCACATAAAACAGGTACCCCCCACTCCTCGGTTATACAATATACAGCCCAAGGGGTTTTGCCTCACTCATCGTCATAGAGAATACAACTAGTATTGAATACAGCCACCTTTTCTGGTGGTGAGTTTGTGTCTTCTGTGCCTGCTTTGCCTTTTCCTGACCCCATGTGTGTGTCACTTAATAAAAGGGGTGAACAGAGATATGTCAGTTCATCCAGGTACTTTCCCTGAATTATCTATATTGCTATAGTGCTCCCAACAGCGTGCAATTATTACAACCCAACCCCTACTTATGCCTGACCCTAGATCCCCTGACAAATTTATAGTACTAGCTGAACCTAGTATTATAAATTCTGCATGAAAGGTGTGGACTGTGCATATATTACTATGTTTTAAGATCATTTTTTTCCCCAAAAGCCTCAACAGAAGGGAAATTACATTGATCAGCCCTAATGCTAACAAGTCTGCTGTCCGTCAAGCTGTATCAGCACTGAGCTTTCAGAACTTCTACAGCCCTATATAGGTCTTATCCGCTTCAAACAACATGTACTCATCACTGGCTTGATTGCTTAATATTCAAACATTCTCTAAATATTACGATATCTCAAACGGCAATCCTAGCAGAGATTTGCTTTCATTAGCCAGTTCAAGTGTTGGAAAAAAAGGGGCCTCATTCACAAAAATTTCCCTAAATTGTTCTTACTTTTGTTCTTAAAAATATTTCTGCGAAAAACCAATATGGGATTTATGACATGTGCAGACCTTTGTTTTTGTATGTATCCCAGGTATGAGATAATGAATGCTGACTGTTCGTAAATTTTATGCATAATCCTGTTCATACGATTAGAATAAGGAAACAGCCATGAACAAATACAGATGAGAAAAAAATGATGAACGCTGAGATGTTCTTGGAAACGTTCTTACATACAGTTTACAATCAAATGTGATCGTACCCATGTTTCATGAATGAGATCCAAGGTGTGCAGACTCTACGCTTAAATCAAGCACATAAATGCTAAGCCTAAATTCCGAAATGTCCCTTTGAAATACCTAGTATAGTATGGTAATCCTATAATGTTTATCACAAAAATATAACATGACTGATATGTGACAATACTGTATTCTTTCCTGATAGTGAAAAAATTACACATTGCTAAATTTTATAATATCTGTTCTGCTTGTCCTTTGCAGCCGTAAAAGTGCTTTATAACAACTGCTTGGGTAGAGCATTTGTGTCCATTGGCACAGTTTCAGCTTGTGCACCTATTGGCTGAGTTAGCTCTTACTGTATTCTATGATCCTTGGCATACTGCATGACAGTCTTTCTATACAGTAAGACTGGAGCAGAAGGTAGTGAACACAACATTTTATGTAACTGTCTTTGCGATAAATGTCCTTGAGGCCTTTCATTTTTGTGTTGCACCACCAGTGAAGATGTTCTGTGCCCCAAAGTCATATGTCAACAGTCAGTATCCTGATGGGATGAAACATGTGATTGCTAGTTCACATGAGTCTAAGCAATTTCCCTGACAATAGCAACCTTGCTAAATTACAACAGCTATTAGGATTATATAGGGAATATTTTCTCTAGACAGTCATTAGAATTTTGAAGCTTTAAAGCTTCATTGATTTCAAGTGATTTGGCACAGGTGAAAAAATGATTCAACCTGCTGAATGTCATGAGATAATTGAAAATTGTGGGAAAAAAACTGTTCACTGTACGTATTTAAATGAGTAGAAATACTAAACTTATTGTTTCCTGAATAACTACATTAAGGCTAACCAGAGGCCAAGTCTAAGTATGCACACTGCATGGCCAACAATATGTGGATTAGTATATTAATATGGAGTTGGTCTGCTATAACAACCTCCATTCTTCTAGGAAGGCTTTATGCTCGACGTTAGGGGATTGCTGCTGGGATTTATTTCCATTCAGCAAGAAGAGCATTAGTATGGTTGGGCACTGATTAGGCCTGGCTTGCAGTTGGGTTTCCAATTGATCCCAAAAATGTTTGATGGGTTTGAGGTCAGGGCTCTGCGCAGGCCAGTCAAGTTCCTCCACATCCTTCTCGACAAAACCATTTCTATATGGACCTCGTTGTGTGCCCTGGGGCATAATGCTGAAACAGGAAAGGGTCTTCCCCAGACAGCCCCAGATCAAAGGGTGTCCAGATACGTTTGGTCATATACTGTCTCATTGTATTAAGGCAGGAATACACAAATGCTACTGACACACATTTTTTTGAAAACTGGTCAGCTTCCTGTGTTATGCAGTGGCAACCTGCAAGCATTCAGTTCAACTAGGCCTACCTCATATATATTCTAGCAATCCAAGCAGAAACCACAGCTTATTATTTAGTCCCTGTCCAGCTAGCAATTTTAGATTCCCAGAAGAATCTCTGACATCAACATAATAGTACATGTTCTTAGCACTTAACTTTTTTTTTTCCCAGTTTCCAGGATGTCCGTAGTGCATTATGTTTTATGTCACAAGGAACATTGCAAGAGTCCTCTCAGAATGTAGTGTTTCCCTTACATAGACACATCTGTGGTGCCACCACCACAATATCAGCACGGCCGTCGTAAAATAAAATGTCAGTCAATAATGGGTTTTATTTACGAGAGGTGCGCTTATGGCCTCTTATTTACGAGAGATGCACCACACGTGTGCTTGTCTCTGCCCGACACCCGTTTGCTTGGAGACTCACAGTCATCACAGATGAACGACCCCAGAGATCCGTGGCATTGGAACAATGTACCTGTGCACATGGACATTTGTGGCCTCTGGCTTCCAGACCACGAGACTGACCCTGCACTGAGTCACGTTCACAATTAACATCTCTTGTCAAGAGATGTTAACATCTCCAAGGCATAATGAAGTGCCTGTTCCCTTCTTCTTGTGACCCTGCAATAAACTTGCTGCTCAATCGATTAGGCACCAGTTTGGGGCAGGATCTCTCCCCTTTGAGAAAAAAATGGTGAATCTGATTTTATATGATATTTATACAGAATTCTGATTGGTTGTTGAACTTAATTTGTTCTGAATAAACCTGGCCAAACCTCGCTACAGCATCAACAAGGCAAGACCTTACAGAACATCCATATCACATAGTGTTTAGGGAGAACCACTGATTCACAGAAAAGTGAACAGGATCTAAATTCTCCCATTCAGCACTGTGATTATATCATAATTCAGTATCGAAGTTTAGGTGGTGCTGTATTGTGAATCTTGTATCACAATTGCTTTCGTAATGCAGCCCTATTAGGCATTATTAGGCAAATTAAAATGATTAAACATGCTTTATGATGTGTATTTACATTTTGCATTTAGAATGACTAGAAATGCCCCAGTAAAAGTATACATATGTGCACATAACCCGTTCAGTTAGTTTTTCTCATTCTCAGCCAGTCTTTGCAATGCGTAGAGACTTGGCCCATTTAGCTAAGACAGGCAGGGCTCAGGCCTCTCTGTCGCCCTAGGTGACATAGTGGGACGGGGGTGGGTGGGAGGTGGGGGCGTGGAGTTTCCTAGAGATAGCAACTGCAGACCCGCTTGGCCCCACCCAGATGGGTGTCGCCCTAGGCAACTGCCTATGCCAAGAACTTTACATTACATTACGTTGCAGGCATTTGGCAGACGCTCTTATCCAGAGCGACGTACAACAAAGTGAACTGGTCCTGAGCTGGGAACTACAGAAGATGTATTTTGCAGACTCTCTTTTCCGCAGTATATGAGAGAATAGATACTGCACTGCAATAAACTGCAATGGAATCAATGCAGTTTAAACAGTGAAGTCCTCTTCTCGTGTCCTTGTCATTTCTATTAATAGATAGTGAATAATTTTGCTAAACCCTGCAATTTTCCTGCCATCATGGCATGAATTATTGATGTCTATAGATGCCATGAATTCCTGAGCGGTAGCCAATTAAAAAGTGCAGGTAGGAAGTGAAGTGTAATGAAAATACCCATCTTTTATAGTATAGTCTTTTTGCTGCTGCTGGTGGAAGACTTCATCCTTAGTCACTGTGTAATCTGCTATTTTCCACTGGATTCCATTATATGTCATGTCCGCCTCTTGATTGGCATGCAGCAATGTCTTTGATTATCAATATAAATTAGATCTGTGTCTCATCAGATGTCTACGGGGATCAAAGCAGGATTTAATCATTTCTAAGTGATGTTGTGAATTTTAAATGAACTCATTCTGGAGGTCTTCTGGAGGACTTGACTTTTAAAAAGATTCTTTGCAAGAAGTTTTTAAAACAGGAAATGTGTAGAATCCATTGTACATTATACAAGAGCAATACAAGGTATGCAAACTCAAAAGAATGGCAGGAGAACACCATGTTGAGAACATAAAATTACAGCTCGTTTTTGTGAACCCATAGCATGCTTTTAAATAGGCTAAGTTGTTTTGTTCTTTATCAGTTAATCACTGTGATATTTTACGTAATTCAACAAAATGATGCCTAAACATACACAGGCCTACACTATATAAAGGGATTACAGTGCTTTTGCATATTTTTAGATATGCCCTATGTTGCCTAGTAGTTGAATTTGTGCTACTGTCCTGTGATACAAAAATTCTAATTATTAAATTAATATGTCTATTTAGTGGCTGTAATGGTACTTTCTTGTACTGTTCACATTCGCACCTAGGTAAAAGCACCTGTTGTCTATTGTGTGGCGAATTTTAAGACCGTATATTTAGGAAAGTCGTGGAAGGAGAAGGATACAGCATTTACGATGTTTGAGTAATTTAAATTTTAAAATCTCCAAAGCCCCATGGTGTCACTCTGGCCTATCTAGTATCAAGGGAAACTCTCACTCGCTGTCTCTCTGCAGGTGTGTGCGTGTGTGTCTAATTGAGAAACTTGGTGCTTACTTCTGAGCGAATCGCATCAAAGAGGTGAGAAAATGAGCAAAAAACATTTGGAGAGAACGCATTATTTGAGTGTTGCCATTTATGGTATTTGTTTTTGACACCATCCCTAATAGGCACATGTATAATTTGTACTTTGCATGCAGTAAAATTGATATCAAAATTACATCAAGAATTTTCATCCACACATTTCACAGAAGAGATTCAAGTGTTATTTCAATTAAATAATTGATCACCCACCTGCATTAATGTAATTGGGGGGGAGAGAAAAGTGGTGGCTGGTGGATTTTGCTAAGATATGCCAGATGGGTAGATATCTGTATTGTAGGTGGTTGTATAGTAGGATCCAACACAAGCTGTCCTCATTATTCCAGGTGGAAAAATAGAACGGAGATCATTCAGAACCACAAACCACAGAGACACATTGAAGAACAAAGCAAGGGAATTGAAGTTTCACTTGAAATGACCAGCTACTTTTCCTCTCACCCCCGACCGGAAATCAGTCCAGAGGAGCTGGAGCTAGCAGCCAGATAATGAAAATCCGGCTAGACCAAACGAGAAAAAGAAGCCTGCAGATGGTAACTGGAGATATAGCACAGAAGACAGCGGTCAGAGTCTCCACAGCTTCCTTGCTTAATTTAACAGTTCCTAAGGTGATTATAAAAAATGCAATTCTGAGGGGTATGGAAGCAAACATTGCACCCTGAAAACTGGTGAATTTGTCTTACAAATATATATATATATATATAATTTAAATTTCATTTTATTTATATATAATATATTTATTTGAAACAGTCTAAGCAAAAATATATAAAAAGCATCCTTTTAATATATTTTGGGTATGCCCACATAGTTTAAGAGGCCATTGATGTTTAAATATCTAAAACATCGTGTTAGAACACCCATGAAACACATGGACCAGGAACCACACATTTATAGTGTGTGACCATATGTATAAGATGCATTTGCTATTCATATTCATATGCACTTCATAGATACTGTATGTACCTGATGGAGGATACGTCACGCAATATATGTGAGATGCAAAATAGGTTTTATGTTAATATTTCTGTGGGCACTGACCTTTTCAGATTGACTTTAATTTTTCACACAATCTTAAAGAAGAAAAAAAATCTAATCCTGTGTTGGTGTGGCAGACACAGACTTTATAATGTAGTCTAGTGACAGTTTTTCTGACAGAACTGGGTATAGCTTTGCAAATTCAGTAAACATTTAGATGGGACTCTATAACAATTCTCCATGTTTTAAAATTGTGTGTTACTCATCCCCAAATTATATGCAAATCTGATCTTCAATGAATAACATTTTACACTTATCCAAACGACTAAACTGACAATGCAGGCTTCCCTCCAACTGCAGGTTTGAAAATTCATTATTCATTTCACATCACTTTTTTGGGCCTTAGGTTTTAAAATCTGGGGGCTTGACAGCTTTACCGCTATGCTACTATTTTAAATATCAGTATTATTTTTAGCTCCCAAGAGAAGTGTGATGTCTTGCAGGAAGATTATGGTTGAGTAATATCAATTGTTTGCAATAATACATTTGATAACTTTGAAAATGCTTTCATTGTTTACATGACATCCTTAAAATGACTAATCACTGTAGTGTTTTATGCAGTGGATGTAGCGGCCTACATAAAGCCTTACAGCAGCTGCTCTGGATAACTATGATTAAAATAAATACATAAATAAATTGCCCTAAGACTTTGTCCTAGCTAGCAAATTCCTTTTTTTTTACGGCTAGAACTGCCATGCTGCCATTGCCACTGTAACAAACTATAATATTTTTTATATAAAAACATCAGTGTAACATGAATTACGCGACTAGATATTCACTGGGTCACAAAAACATTTTTATTTCCAATTGCTTGAAATAATTTGATATAATGAGAGAAAGATAATGACATCATATGAGGTCATTTATACAATATGTTGCTGGCTACATCATTAAGTGCACTGACAATGTTGTTCCCAGAATTACAGTTTGCACCTTTTCGAACCAAAAAATGTGGGTTAATAATGAAATCCATGCTATGCTCATAGCAGAGAGACAGCTGCCTTTAACTCCTGCGAATGGACAAGTGAACAAAATCCCGATATGAGCTCCCGAAATCAATTAAAATGCTAAAATCCTACAGAGACAATATGGAGTCACGCTAGCATGGCTCAAACATTCGAAACATGTGGAGTGAATTAAGGACAATCACAGGCTACAAAGGAAGACCCAGCTGTGTATCACAAGCATCTGCCCCTCTCACTGATGAGCTCAATTCATTCTATGCTCGTTCTGAGAAAAATAATACTGAACCAGCCATGAGAATGTCTGCAACCCAGTACGACTGCCCGCTCAAAATATCTAGAGCTGGTTTGAGATCAACCTCTCCCTGCCACGGTCTGTCATCTCTACCTGTTTCTAGGCAACCACTAGTGTACCTGTTCCCAAGACAGCCAAAAGTACGTGCGTACATGACTACCAGCCTGTCTCACTTATGTCTGTCATCAAGTGCTTTGAAAAGCTGGTTGAAACCCACATTAGCGCATCACTCCCTGATTCCCTGGCCAGGTCTGCAGATGATGCCTTGCCACTGCCCTACACACTGCCCTATCACACCTATCTATGAGGAACACAAATGTGAGAAGGCTGTTCATTGACTACAACACAGCATTCAACACTGTTACGCTGTCCATGCTCATCATCAAGTTCAGGGACCTGGGCCTAAACACCTGGTCCTAGACTTCCTGACAGGCTGACCTCAGGTGGTGAGGGTTTTTATATTTGATAATATTTATTTAAGTTTTTTCTTATTACCCTCTATTTTACATATAAGGTAGCTTGTAGGCTATGGGTGTTGTCTTTATTTGTTTATTTAACAGGCCAAACAAACTCCCTTTGATAAAAACCCCTTTGAAACGGACTGAACTCAGACCACCTCAGGAGGTGGTCTCGGCATGGGCTTTTCAAGGTCCAATTAAATTGTGCATTGTGAACGCAAAGCAGGCCCAGTCCACTTTGTGTGGTGCTGTACATTTCGATACCTCAATACTTTTCATAAATTGATTCTAATCAACTGCAGTGATTTCTGAGCATACCCTGATAAAAAGAAATATTAGAATGGCTGCTGGTTGTGTTCGGGGGATTGTGTGGTCAGAAGAAACCTGGGCTCTTCTTTCATTAGCTTACTCAAAATGTAGCACAGCCAAATGATAAACACATTTGCAGAGGCCATTTTGAAGATAATTACCCATAATCAGGGGTAGGCATTCAGTAAGTGGTACACAAGTATGCACTAATGGCTAAAAGATTAAAATGCACGGTAGTTTCATGTCATAATGGCGCAAATACCTACCTATTTTTAGGTACACAGTCCTTTAAGACCTTGACATGCATTTTTATCTTTGTGCCAATAATGTGCACTTCCGCACCACTTACGTCAGCCCCTGCCCATAATCCAACTTGCAGCAGAGTTTTAATGGTGCTGTTGTGCGAACAACAAGTGGTCTGAGAACTCATTAATTCTTAAGTGGACCACAAAGAGAGTCCTCTTTCAAGTCAGTGTGAACACAAAACGGTTAATTTGCAGTTGGTTCACTTATTGGTTAACTTTAAGGGTACTTTCACACCTATCTCATTTGGTGCAGATCATTAAAACTTTTTTCTAGGTTTGGTTTGTGCTGTAAAAGCTCCACCCGCATTTGCAACCTGGTCTCATAAGACCAGATTGGAATTTGGGTACACACCAAACAAGACAACTGTGGCTCACAAAAAACGGTCCCATTCCAGGTGAACCGAGACACAGCTTGTTGCTGGCGAGAACACAGTTTTCTACGATGGTGCAGATCGTTGTTGCACGGGAAATGTAGGCTGTGAACTGTGGATAAGGTGAATATTGTAAATGGAAGGAAAACATACAAAGCTCAATTTTATCTGTGACAAACTGGAGCAATGAGCCGTGCCCGCGGGTGCACTTGGAGCGAAGAGGCGATGAAGTGCCTTCTAGAAGTATGAGCTGATGATTACATAAGGCAGCAGTTGGAGAAAATATATTAAATGCAGTTACATTTATGATAATTTAGTCAGAAGCTGAGCGAGAAGGGGATTCAACTGAACCAGCGAACAATGCCACGTTAAAACTTAATTCAATTGAATTGATTTGCGCATATCATGACCGATAAACAGATGACATTTACCAGACTGATCATTTTTGGGATAAAGCCAGTGTCTTCATTCTGAATGAAGGCATCATTAGAGCCTGCCTTCTTGTTAGGAATATACTTAGAGCAATGCGTCGGTGATGACAGCAAAGATGTTAAAAGCCCAAAGTATGGACAGACGCTCATATTGTTGCTGTTCTGGTAGACCTAACGATGCCAGATTAAATTCCATAAAATAACGACACTGCATTTTATGCATTTGATGCTCCATCATTTTTCCGGTAACTTTTGGCAAATGCATGACTGAAAACTGGAATCCCCACCAGATTTCTGACCAGTCACCGAACACCCACGAGTAGCTGCATACCAATCACGTTATTTACGAACTGGTGTGCTTGAATTATTGTTAAGTGAAACCAACAGGACTAAATTAAAAATATGCTACGTAGCCAATTAACTAGGTGCAGAAACAGCTTAAAAGAACTGAGTTCAGTTCGTTTTAAATGAACTTTAAAACGATTAAAACACCCTAAACATTTATTTGCCTGCTGACATCAGCAAACATGCTTTGATTTTGATTTGATTTGTCTGACCCTAAAACTTGACTTAAAAAGCTTCTATATCTAGCAGCAGTTACTGCCACACCTTTTGTCATTTGGGACCTTTATGTTGCTGTAAGCAGCAGAGGGAGATGTATTACCATTTGCTAACGCAGAACCGAGACATTTTTGTCAGGAGCTGTCGTAGGAAAACAGATTTTATGCAGGTGTTTATTTGTAAGTTGTCTGGTATTGAATCTACCTTTCATGGGACCCCACCTGTACAAAGATATGACAAGCATATCTGCTTTGTGGCAACCGAGGGCAGCCAGCTGCCATTTCAAAAAACCCCAAAGGAATACAGCCTGAAAGCTGACTAGCCTCATTTATATGAATACTGTTTGACTGAATTTATTCCCAGAATTCATGTTCCGTGACCTGAGCCAGAAATGCACAGCCCGGCTCTGTTCCTGTCAGCGTCAAGCACAGCAGCCTGCTTAGTTGACTTCAAACTTACATTTGGCAAATGTTATACAATACGGTCAAAAACTTCTCTCATGGTAACATACCCTAGGCCGGGGCATATATAGACACGATAATTGCATGACTTGGGATATATAACGTAGCCATCAGTCAAACTGAATTTAATATTAAACGCCACAAAATATATGTTGCGTGGAGGCAAGAGCAAGACAGTTTTCATCCACACACTGCCTTCATATCATATCACTTCATCTGGTTATCATAAGATTTCAGTACATGGCAGGCTTTTCTGTATCTTGTTTATATGATTTTCCTTGTCTTGCTCTAGCATAGTAGGGGGGACATTCCCAGCATATGGGAGTACTAAGAATAATATAACAAGCTTTCAGCAAAAAAGTGGGGCTGTGTATTGTATGTTACTTGGCTGTGTAAAAGGGAAATGAAAACTATAACAGTGTTGCAATCACATGGAGTAAAATTTGCTTGTCAGTTTTATATTTCATATGGGAGTGAATATGTGCTGACTAAGACAGTGTGATTGGCACAGTTCATGCTTTGTTTCATGAATATTGTCATTATGGCCAACAGCATACCTTTCCCTGAAATCATAACAGAAGTGTAAAGATTGACAGCAATCTGCTTATTGTCCTGTATGCTGCCACTCATCTGGTCTATAAACAGCTGAAATAGTAGTTTGCCTCGCCTCTCCTCATATCCCCCCAGTATTTACCAATGTGTCTCAAATAAAGACAAAACTGTAGCCTTAGCCTTTGAGGCAACAAGAGGGAATCTTACGTGTAATATATTATCAAAGGTAATACTGCCCGACTGCACTGTGCCAAAACCTCTGGTCATTTTTTCATCTCTTCACAAAATGGTTCTTCATTATGGTCACATTCTGACTCCATCTCCCCAGCCGTGCAATGATGATCTACTCACAGCAGTCAGACCAGCTGAGTCACAGTTCATCTTCTACCACAGGCTGAAAGCTTAATAACGAAGTTAAACTCTTGGCTTAAAAAAACTTTGCCTCTTTGCTAAACCTAAGCTTTAAGCATTTATTCTGGGTTGAATATCCCTGGATATACTTGATATACTTATGGTACATTTAGCACTATGCCCTGAAATCCATCATACTACTTATAGCACTACTTCCTCAAACTCCTTTTCGCTGCTCTTTACCTTTTTGTATGCACTTTGTACACGTATGCACTTATGTTCTGGATAAGTCTGCTAAATGAGTACCAGAAGTGGAAAGTCCAGGAGTCAGAAAGTAAAATTCCAGTCATGTGTTTCTCCAACCTTTGAACTCAGCCAACTGATTTCACCAATTAGTTCTACCTCCTGGCTGAAGAATTGTGATAATTAACAAATTCAGGTGACTGGAACAAAATGCTGGGGAGGACCTTTCATTTCTGAACCTGGATTTTCTGCCTGTGATGAATGCCTGTTGATGGCAGAGGAGAACATGGCCCCTATATAGAAAGACCCATGAAATGGGGAGTGAGTGGTTTTATGTACTTGGTATTGGATAAATTCACTCTAGGACCTAACTCCTCAACCTGTAGAAGGGACCAAGGGCAGGAACAGAAAAAGTAGGTTAAAATCTTTTAAAAGTAGGCTTGTTTTTTCAAACTTTTGAAATTTTGGATGGGCAGTTCATCTACAGTTAAGAAATATCCAAGTTAGACACTGAAATTGAAATAATTATAGGTATTTATATTGCGTTTTACATTTATCACTTGAACTTACATGAAAAAACCCACCGCTAACATGGTTTATTATTATTATTATTATTATTATTATTAATAATAATAATAATAATAATAATAACAATAATAACAATAATAATAATAATACATTTTATGATATGCTGTCATTAAATAAAGAATATTATAATTATATAATTGGAATTGTGGGTACATCTTTAATATATGTAAAGTTTATTTTACAAATTCTATTGTATGCTCTTGACCTACCCCTCTTCTGCAGATAGTAACAATACCTAGAGTTGCTTATTTTCATTACTTTTTAAAAGAAGAGGGATTTGCAGTTTATATTAGACATTTCCTAAACACAACAAATTCAAGCCCTTTTCATGGCAAGTTTACAGCTGAAATGGAATATTGCGATCCAAGAAGGAAAATCAATAGACATTGAGTGTCAGCATGAACTCATTTTTCATTGTTGTCCTTTTCTTCTGTCTCTGGTAGCTGGAGGAAACAGTTGGTGTTCTGTGATTATAACAGAATGACTGTCCACACAGGTCTGTGAAGCTGGTTTTGCTCCACACACGGTGTTTGTTTACTACTGTTCCAGATAATGGCAGCATGCATCATAGTCAATACCTATCAGATATTTTCTGTACAGTACTTCTGCTAATGGGAGCCAAATTCATTTAATGTGACAACCACTGGTTGCCAGCTTACAAAGTCTCCCCGAAGCACTTTGTAACCTGAGTAATAGAGAACGGTGTTTGTGGAATTTTGAGCAGGTAAAATAGATAATGCTCCGGAAGGGTTTCATCTGTTTTGTCCTGCATGCCCATTTACTTGCATCTTTGTTTGTTTTAGGCCCACGGACAATATTCGGGATTAGATATACTGCGGAGGAATGTGTGTATCTTATCAGGGCTTTACACATGCCAAAAATAAATCGCATTCTCTTTTCACGCTTCATTTGAAACTCGCCCCTTTCCACTTCTGTTTCTCAGAGAAATCCTCTAATGAATAATGCATGCAATGTGGGCACGCCATATTCGGTTTCTATTGTTTTTTTTTTGCAATTGAGACCTCCAAACATTAAAATGAGATACACATTGGGTGCTGAAATGTATATATGACTGTGGGGGAGGGGGGGGGGGGGGATGGCCTCCCTCTGAGTAGCTACACAGAAGATGTCACAGAAAAAGTACACAAAGGACAAGGTTATGGGTGACTGAGCATGGACTACTGTGTTCTTTCTACCAGCATGGAATCATAACACAGGCTGGTGGAGAGAATTAAAATACTACTCTATACTATGGGTTATTTAGTGCTATTCTAGCCTGTTTTCTTCCATGTGCAAACAGCACTCACACCCCCCCCCCCCCCCCCCCCGCGCCCCAACAAAAGAGATTCATTTTGAATACAAAATAATAGAAAAAAAATGTGTTTTTTCATGAACAGCTAAGAGAAAAAAAACAGAAGAGAAGTCTGACCCCAGCCTAGCGCAGCAGGAAACTACATGCTCACATCTAATAACATTAATTAGGCTCCCTGTGCTGCTCCTACCATACCACAACTCGTGATGCCTTATCACTTCCACATTCTCTGAACATTATGCCACAGACCGTCTCCCTGCTCCTTTCTGGCCATTGTAGAAGGTCATTCCAAAGTCAGACAAATTTCTTAGTGTTTTCTAAATAGAAATGATACAGGTCTCAGCCATTCATGCATCATTGCAACCTCTATGCAATGACAAACTAGTGTGCTTTTTGTCATGTGGCCACCGTGCTTACCGGAGCTTACATGTGTTTAGTGAGTAAACAGATACATTTTATTGGTTTCGTCCTGGGATTTTATTATTATTTTCATCGACTGACCAAAGCTTTGATTCAAATATTTGAATTCTTGAACATTTCAGGTGTGCCTCAATGTTTTCCATAACGTTGTACAAAGAAAATATGAATAAACTGATATTCTTAGCGCTCACAAGATACTCATCTTGTAGATCAAGATGTTGACAGAGACAGCTACAGATATGTATGCCAGCATGATTTGTTTGAGTGAACAAGAGAAACTCAAAGCGAAACAAAAAAACAATTACGATGCAGTTAGATGCTTTTACGGCACATGATAGACTTGAGCAATGGGTCTGTGCATTCTCAGTGCAAAGCAGCAGTAAAAGCGGAATACTGGGTGGATTATGGAGAGCTGCACAGACAGGCTAATGGAGGGGAGATGGATTACCTTTCAGATGTATCGTGGTGCAGGATGAGCTTTAAAACATGTGAGCAGGGCAGGATTAAGATGAAAATGGCATCCAGATAGCATGGTATAAATCACTGGACAAAATTCCATTATAATGCAGGATAGGAGCGGCAGAGGAGCAGGGCTGCCATTTTTTAAAAACTGACACACACTAGGGGAAGATCAGCTGCGATGAGACGAGCGCTCGAGTCTCATTGGCTCCATCAGAATAAAACGCACTGGCGAAAACGTGATAAGGCTGAGGGTTTTAATGCGCCAAAAGATAGGATTCCAAACAAAGCTCTTATTTGTAAGCGCTTAACATTTCCGAATACTCTATGGTCCTCAAAGCAAAGAGCCTTTTAGGCATGTTTAGTTCGCCCACAAGAGTATCAGTCTAATTTCAATCTCCTGTAACAACACCGCTATACAAAAAAAATTGCTTAGCTATATATTCACAGCCCATTTATGCAGATTGGGTTGCCAAGATCTGTTCAGGTCTATAGTTGTCTGAATTATTTGGAGATGGGGGATATGCTGGCTAATATTACATGAATCCAATACAGTTTTGTAAATGGAAATACATTAGATATATTCTTGGCTAATATTTTGATGTGTCTGTAGCTACTATTAATGCTTCACTTAAAGGTTGAGCTATGATGACCAGAGGTCACCACGTGTGTCCACATACATATTATGTGGGCAGGATATGTCTGCGTACAGAATGTCCAAATTAAATATCATTTAATCTCTTTATCCTCTCATAAGTAAAATTACCTTTTGTCTCTGTTTACAGCTTTATTCCAACACCATTGCCCTCTCTATTATATCTTTAAAATGGTACAATATCACCAGTGTATACCAGAACATCATTTACTTTGTATATCTGGCTTTGTGTCAGGTATACTGACTGTCTGAAAAAAATGAGTTGTTTATTCATGAGCTATCACTTCCTCTTCATATGTCACATCAAGTGTTGAAGGCCAAAGCAGTTATTTTCAGCCAGGCATAACCTGAATATTTATTCCCCTTAGGGAGTTCCATATGAGGTACACGCAGCAGTGAAAAGGCTTTTGTGGAGGTCAAGGTATGAGGAATGGCTCACTGTGTTTCTTGTAAGTCACACTACTTGGTGGGCATCAAAATCAATCAGAGAGACTAGAAGGTGGTCAGTGGGGTTTTGCTTCTTGATGAATGGATCATGTAGCCTTTCGTCCCCCTGCTGATTCTCAGAGTTGTTGAAGCCCAGTGGAGGTGATGAACTCCCAGTTGTTGGCGATACATTGTGTCATGCCATTTGAGCCCAGGGTGTTGGATTAATGAGCTGCTCTGTGCAATAAGTCATTGTGTGTCCGTGTGTGTCCTCACTCTCTCTATCAACAGATGCACAGACAGAGATGCACGGCTCAGTTAAAGAGAAGTGTCTACAAGAAAAAAGTGACATTTACACCAGGGCACAATGCAACAGTGGAAAAACTGACAGAACATGGACAGGCTTGTGTTTCAGGTCAATAATCCTGCCATTTCTTTCAAACATGGTTACATTCATCTTCAGAGTCCAGGGAATGATAGGGAAGCGGCTCAATTGTTGTTGTTTTAACTTATAAAACTAAATTGTTACTGTGGAGCGCATATAGCGTCTTCTTGATTGTGAAGAATAAGCACTCATTTTGTATGTACTAATGGTTTGTATTTTGTCAAACTATAATCTTCTGGAATTAACAAATGATAATTCTGCGATGGCTAAACATTGAGGTTTATAGTACCACCATTTAATGAAGGGCAATTTGTGTTATGGGTTACTGACATGCTACTCTATATTACATGGTTGGTTAGTTTAATCAGTCTTTAATCAGGGGGCTGGTGAGAGGAATAGACCCAGATGGACTTGTGATAGGAGAAGGCCACAGGGTGTCAGAAGGTAAAACTGTATTCACAGTTCCTTGTATAGCCTACCCCACTGAATGCATGCTCAACGCATAGAGCAATTGTTTAAATTTAGAACCGTGTTTTTATACTAACTGCTAGCTGATGACTTCAGTAGGAGTCTTGCAGCCTTTCAATAAACCAAATATAATTTCATATTGCATTTGAAAACAAATGAAGTGATTAGTGGAAATGAGTGAAACATATTTTAAGTCCCATCTCCTTTCTAGAGTATTATGCATCAGAGGATGCATTCATTCACCCCATGCTCCCACAAGGGAAACTGATTTGGCTGCGGAGGATGTGTGTACAGCCCCACACCCTTTTCTGGCATCATGCGTATAAGCCAGGGATCAGCATCTCACGGTCCTGGAGGGCCGTGAACTGTTGGCTTTCCACCCTCCCTTTGCCTGGGAGTCAGGTGTGAAGACAGTCTGGCCAATCAGTAGCACTAATTACCTGGGAGAAAAGAAAACCAGGGCTGGATTTGGATTTGAGGGCCAGAGTTGATGATCCCTGCTATAAACTATAGGCTATATCAGTGCAAATAACTTTCAGGAGTTCAAAAAATTATCACTCAGATGGGAGTCACAATTAATGCATGTGTTCCTAAATTAGACAGAATACTAATAGCTATTTTGACCCATTGTGACTGCATAGTAAATGGGGGAAATTGTTATCCATTTTCTTAGTATTGCAATGGGTTGTGAGGTGAGGCCGCTTTGTTTTGATTTCGTTCAGGGGTGCAGCATTGATGAGTCTTTATTTGAGTCTAAAATCAAGAAAGTCAATAAGGAAAGATGTATTATATGACACTATAGGAATTATAGCAAATACAAGCCGATAAAGGAGCAAAAGAAGCTACAAAAGATCAGGTAGACAGTAAAATCTAATTAAGTAAAGCTGAGACCAAAAGCATGATAAAAAGGTCAAAATAAAATAATATGGGAAAGAGAGTGGGATCGAGTGAGCTATTTATGCAGCCTTCACCATTTATACAGTCTTCAAAAGAAGGCGGGAGAAACAAAAAGTTTAGGTGGGAGTAGGAAAGCGGAATCTTTAATTACAAGAATGAGAACTGGGCATACAGGGTTGAACAGCACATTATTTATTATCAAGAATAGTCCTAATGGAAGATGTGATTAATATAAAGAACATAGGAGGATATTAAAAGAATCTTTGAGTGGGATAAAGGTTAATATGAGTTTTTTCTGATGTATTTAAATTATCTTCCGGAAATACTTTTTTCAGATATTCATTTCAGTTTTTAAATGCCACAGGACTATTAAAAAGGGTCTCAGTGATTTAAAAAAAATAGATTTGTATTCTTGTTCACTTGGTGATGGTAATACACCACTATGCTGTTTTTCAACCGCCCCTCTTGGAGGGAGAGGGAAATGGGGGGGGGATCAAGATTCTGAATTCCAATTCTTCAATTGAAGTATGAAAAGTTAAGCTTTGTAAATTCTGGGAGCTGGGAGTATAACATATAAAACATAACATAACACATAACATAACAAAGACGAGAACAGGCAATTCAGCCCAACACTGCCCATATATTCCTACCACTAAACTGTACTTAATGCTAAGTTTACCTAAAAGCTAGATAGTAATCAGATAGCTAGACTATTCTAGATGAGATTTTTATTTGCCATGGATAAACATTTATTTTCCACTAAGGAAAGGACCCTTGTGCTACTAGTGCAAGTTGTGTGAGACTTCAACTATTTTTGATAAATATTCTTTAAGTAATTATTTACTGGACATTTTGATTGTTGGCTAGTTTCTGTTTGTGGAAATTAGTTGGTCTGATCGATGAAGGGAAAGGGCCACTTGGATCGATACAATTGGTTAATTTTTATTGTTATCAGTTTCTGTAGTTGAATCCGTTTTTCTTTGTGTGTTTCCTTAGCTTCATGTTTGTTAGTCCTTCATTTCATCTTTTCCTTGATACTCGGTTGCCTTAGATTTATCCAGTACATGTGTATTTTGGGTTTACGGCTTTGTCTACTTATTGTAAATCCTATACCAGGACTATATACACACATGCATCACCTAACAATTGATTTTCTTGCTCATTCTGAGCAGGTTTCATTGTTATAAATGTCTAAGCACAAATGTCATGGTAGCATGAATTATTAAGCTAGTGCTGTGAGGATAATTGTTGAAGAAAATCTTGAGGCCTAATTTGTCCAATGTGCTGGATCATACAGCTGCATTCTGAAGTCTTTTCACTGTTTGCTGATGCTGAAGGAACTCTTTCCTTTGTCTTTTATTATGAATTTAAATGTCTGGTAATTCCTGATGGTGACACTCATTTGAGATATGGCACCAGTACCTCCAGTCAGCGCCCCAGTCTGCCAAACTTATGCCTAATTAGGTGATAAGGATGTGATTTTTTTAAGGCTCCTTAATGGTGGAAATTTGACACTGCAGATGTTCAAATATGTACCTCAACAATGATACTAAAAATATAAATTGCAACCACTTTGTAAAAAAAAAAAAAAAAAAATCTAATGCATCCAAGCATTAGTAGTTATGGACATTCATGGTCATCACCTATTTCACACAAGGCGCCTTACACCTTATATATGTTATTGCCACAGCTCAATAAATAATGCTTCCCCTTCTGACAAGTGAAGGGATTATAAAGCATGCAATTACAGGGTACAGCAGTTTTTGTTTGTGCATTGTGCTTTTAAATGGCTTACATTGGCTTCAAGTCCTACTGGTAAAATCCTCTAAATATATTCATATGCCAGAATATTTTCCGTTCAGCAACATTGCGTGCGAACAACATTGCTGCAGAATTAAATTTAAAGAAATGGCCATCTTGTTAACACCTTGATTTCTTTCCTCTGATACTGCCGTGTAACAAGAACACTTTCATCGCTTCCAGTATCATAATCACAGTTCATTTTCCCCCTCCAATTTTAGTATACAGCCTGCTGTTTCTATTGTGTGGTGTATATGCAGGTCATGCTGTCTTTTTGATTGCATCTGGAAATTAAAATCAGGCGTTTTGTTTCTTTAATGATGGATAATCTATGCTTTTTTTTACCTCATCTATATTGCTGAGATGACCAGCATTGTAACGAATATTAAGCCATTTAAACTGTTATACATTTCCAGGCGACACTTAATTGTTTATGGAACTGATATTTGCCAAGTATAGCATGTTTTCCCAGTTAAAGACTGATACAGGCCACCCACTGCTGTATACAAGAAACAAGGTTTTTTCCTCTTTGTGCATTGTATGTTGTTTGCCGATGAATTCTGAGAGATGGAGAGACCACACACATGCATAAACACACACATGCACACACACACACACAGACATAGACTCGCACACAGTCAGTTGATGCGCTGTTGTATTAAGTCTGGACCCCCATAAACCCATTTTATGCTCTTATTTGTTCTGCTGCCATTTGTTGTTATGCCTGATTTACAAAACATACTGAGCCGAATTCTGTTCTTCTTTACACTTTAGATATTGGAATCTCTGAACAGACAATCTATCTTCAGGGTGAACATCACATGAAGTATAGCTCAGCAATGATGGCTAAAGTAGCAAACAAGGTTATGTTCTTGCAGTGATACTCTCAAGAATACTTTGTTTGAATGGGCAAACATATTCTATTTTTTAAAATGACTAAAACAAATTAGGAACAATGTACTAGAACTAGAAAAAAAGGCTTCAGTCTTCCACATGGGCAGAGGGTGTTTGGAATAGCCCAGGATTCTTAACAAATCACCAATGAGAACTGGGGCATTTATACAGGTATTAGCCACTTTGTTAGTAAAAGTCAGGCTCAAACATTTTAGGGGAACATCAGAGGGCAGATGAGGATAGTAACAAAGTTTATGAAGCAAGCTTATTCAGCACAAAACAGTCCTTTGTTATTTTAAAGTTGGACATACAGAATATTTTTTCTGTACTCTGCAAAGAAATCTATTTTTCCTCCTCTGCATTTGACCACTGTAGCCGTAAATCTTATGCTAACAATCCCCAAGTAACAATTACAAAGGCCCCGAGATGCCTTATTAATCTGAAGTGTTCCAGCAAAATCCAAACTACAGTGTTTTTTTGTGACATTTATTGCAGTCATCAGTTTTGCCATCAAGCCTATATTTGGCATAAAGTGTCCCACTATACATTTCTTTTTCATTTTCAGATGTTACTCAGTTTCTGAGGTTGCTCAATGAGTCAGCAATGTAGAAAATAAACTCACAGTTGGCCTCTGGCTCCCAGAGAACTACCAATTTGCTAACATTGTGGTCTAAATTGAAAACACACATTAATAAATAAACAAATAGGAATTCCCCTTATTATTTCATTGTTCAGTGCATGGACATTACTTTTTTTTAATCAACAACATCCTTCAGCTTTAAGTCGTAGATGTTCAAATATTACTCAAAATAGGTAGGCTAATATCTGAATGCGGTCATTTGAATCTCTGCAACGAGTGCTGTCATATTCCATAACTATTCCCCCTCATTCACAACAGCTTCTCCTTTGTTTTAAATGCGCCACATTGCTTGCAAAGCAAAAATGTGTGGGTTCAAGCGGTCATGGTCACAGTGAAGTTAATGGCTGAATTAATAAGACTGTTATGAAAAGTAACTAATGATGCTGTCACACCCTGTTGCCACAGATGGTGGCATGCAAATCACATAAGACAATGGACAGCATGTTGGCTACTTCAAGCTATGAGAACACGTACAACAAACAAATGTTTCCTGTGGGTAATTACAAAACCACATTACAATTGTGAAATATGAAAGGCCTTCATAAAAATTGGGATGGCTGGTATGTAACAAACATTATTGGCTAACTTAACATGCTCTATTCCAATGCAATGCTACCCAATCCTTCCTAAATTATTTCATATAACTTGGCTCTGTGTTTTTCATCTCATCATCTGAAGAGAATGTGGTCATTCAAACTTTATGAGTTTATTTACTTTACAAAGTAAACATCTAAAGAATTGGAGTCAGAAGCACATCAGTGGGGTTGCTGGATGGCTCATTCCAATAAGGCTCCCCGCTGTGTTGCATGGATGAGCCCCAGGGCCTCCGATCAACCATGCAGTGGTGCATAGATGATCCTCATGGCCTCAGATGGAACCAGAAGGACTGTGCCAGCGCCCACTGTGGCCGGGAGCTCCATAGGGCGAAACACAATTGCCAATCGGCATTGCCCAGGGAATTGGAGGGTTCAAGCTGTTAGAGATCTACGTTCATCACTATGGTAAATGGTAAATGGACTGCATTTACAATCTGCTTTTATCCAAAGCGCTTTACAATTGATGCCTCTCATTTGCCAGAGCAGTTAGGGGTTAGGTGTCTTGCTCAAGGACACTTTGACACGCCCAGGGCGGGGTTTGAACCGGCAACCCTCTGACTGCCAGACAATCGGTCTTACCTCCTTGGTCTTACCTCCTGAGCTATGTCGCCCCACTATCTAGGGACCCCCACTGGTCGGTCATCTGCCTGTGGACTGCATGCAAAAGCCGCACATGAAACGTCTTCCTCCGAATCTGCTCTCTAGGAGCTTAGCTGTAGTCTGTGGTGTGTAAAGAAGCATCTGGTCACACCATGTGTTTCAGAGGAGAACCATGGATGTCTAAACTCTACTGAATCGGCAATAGTCACGCATGAACATGGAACACAGAACACAACACCTTGAGATATGTTTGGGCGGGGCACGTCAGCAATTGATAGCTAATAAATAAGTCACTGTGCAAGACAATGGGTTTTACATGCAACTGCAGTGTAGTGATTACAAGGCAATAACTCAGTCTTATGGGAAAAACTATCCATTTGGCCCATACTGTGTATGCTGTAATGTACAGATGTCCTTAAACACTTAAACACTGAAAAGCTACAGGGGGCAATGCCTGGTCATTATCCCCCAATCCACGACACCAACATGACAAAAAATGCATAATGCTTAATGAAAAGATCTCAAACTCAAAAGATTTAAAGCTCAAAAACACTAGCTGGACCAAACAAATTCTTACAACTCAGTTCAGAGTATAATTGATCCCTTTCTCACTGATGTTTGCATTTTATCTTTCCACTCAGCTTCAGAATCAAGGTGCTTTATGACACAGGGCATTGTTAATTAAAACTCATTGAAGCCTGCCTGTCCCGGCCCACGGCTTTGATCTTGATAAAGTCTTTACTTGAACAATAGAGCAGGCGGAGCAAAGTGCCATGAAATTAACTATCAATTAAGTGTTTCGTCAAATTGACAGGGGCCTGGTCTGATCTCCCGATTAGAAAGTGTGTTAAATTTGTTAGCAGCCTACTGTGCTGGGACTCCCCAAGAGTGCTCTTTTCCCCCTAAAATATTCCTGACGGACTGAAACAGATCACTGATGTGATTCCTTTACTGTAATTTGTCATTGGGATTTTTGCATAAAATCTATCAATACCTTTTTTCTCCTGTACAACATGCAACCTGCTGTATACATATCGTCATTCCATTTACAGTAAATATGAAAAAGAAAATATGATTTGATGTCTATTAAAGCTATCCCAGAGATTTTCAGCCGTGGCAAATACTTTGCAAATGAGTTATTTGTGAGCGTATTGCAAATTGTGCTGTATAGTTTACAAACTTAGAGAATAGGCAAAACATAAATGTATATTTTGTAATAAATGAATCATTAATATTTTAAAGATCACTTAATATTTTGTATTAATCAATTAATTTCATAATATATTTGCAGTAATTTATTACAAAATAACAGTATTAAAGCAGTGACAGCACAAATCTGAGATACAACAGAAATACTTTTATCACCACTATAAAAGGAATGGAGTGTATTTGGGAAATAAAAGAGATTCAAATATTGACAGGCAATTTGAGTGCAATTCTAGAGTAGATGTGTATCAGCAAGGGGGTGGGTCATGGCAGAATGTCCCATGAATCAGTCCTATGGTTCAATGAGAGTGAAAAGGGGGGTTCTATGTGCTTCTGCACTACACTGCAAAAACCGATAAAAAAATTCTTACAGTAAGTCTTACGTCTTATATTTAGACTTAAAATCTTATTTCTATTACTTTTTTTTGCTAAATAAGACTAAATATTGCCAATGAGGTGAGACAGTTTTAATCGTTTCAAGATTTGCCAATTTCACTTGTGAAACAAAAAGTAACTTAAAACAAGCTAATATTTTCTACTAGAGAGAATAAAATGAGATGTTAAATCTCATTACAAGACTAGAACACTTGTTAAGACAGACATTTTGCAGTGAAAGTTAACTATGAGATTTTCTAAAGAGGCTTTGTTGAGCATAATGTTTAGACAGAGGCTTATAGAATCTGGTTCTGTCCTTACAGTTGATGGGGTTATTTTTTTGCGCATTGAGATTAATAACTTTCTGGCATGTGTTGTATTTTTTTTTGGAGCTGATAAATCCTCGGGTAGGCAGAAGGAGAACAACAGAGAGATGCTTCAGACCAAAATGTCCCAGATTTTCAAATATCATTTTCCAGAACAAGAAGGCAAAGTCAAATGTCATGGAAGATGATGTCTGCGATGGCACTAGTGCACTGCCAGCAAATATCTGAATCTTAAATCACACACATTCTGAAAAGTTTGTGTTGTGAACAAGCGAGTCATCATTTATCAGTGATGCTTGTATGTTTATTTGTCAGAAAGTGTTGTACTTTTGACCAAAAAGTTCTGGTTTTAAAATATGTTTTCCTAATGCTTCTGTAAGATTATCTCACTGTGCATGGGGAAATGGCAGTTTGACGGCAGGAAACAACAGAGGTTGTGTATTCCCCCCCGATTACGATGCACACTACCTTGTGCTAGACCCTCCCAATTCTGTTGCTACGGTGTGTTTTGGCTAGCTCTGTGATCACAATGCTTTTAGGCAGGCTCGAGAGCATGTGGAGGTGTGTGCCAAAAAGTTATGACAGCTGTCTTACCCATGCAGCTCAGCTTCTGCATGGAGGTCAGGGACAGGTACTTGGCACAAGGCTAAGAGAGCTGTTTCAAGTCTTATTTAATAAGATGGCTGCACGTTAAGCCGTTTAGCCTTTGACATTGTCCAATTTTTTCAGCAAGCTAGACAGAGACTGCAGCAGGGGCAGTACAAGCTTGTCTCGAATGAATTTATTAAATACTCCTTATTCTTATCTGCAAAAGCCTCACTATGTATTGCAAATCATTTTATAAGGTTTTATAAGGAATAAAATGTTAATTTCATTGGTATTTTAGCTTCATTGAAAAAAGAATGATGCTTCATATTTTTATGTGGCTGTCAGCAATGGAACAACAGAAATATGGTACGCATAAATTTGAACCATATATTTGAAAGCTGCCAAGCCTACTAAAGCTTATTATTTTAGTTGCATATTGAGAAGAAAGCTACAATGCTATATCTGTTAAAAGCTAACTGAAACACACACACACAAGTATTAAAACCACCTGAAATATTATATAAGATAGTATAAAGATGTCTTGACTTATTTAGAAAACATTATTTTTTACTGGCAAACAAAATATGCCTCATTACTTACTTACTGTAGGCCATGCATCTTCGGCAAAATAGTTTTATTTCTGGTAATTATAGAGAGTCTACTCCATGTTACAAATACAAAGATTTAATTTCAAAATTGTCCACTGTGATTTGCAAAGGCACAGTAGTTGGTTCTATGCTGTCAAACTCATTCTCCTCCGCCATCTTCCCAACAACAGTGAAAAATGCTGCCCCAGCACTGTGTTTGCCAGCCGAGGCTAGTCTCAGTGAGTCTGTGGCTAAACCCTTCATCTTTTCCTCCACAGCTCCATCTTGATACAACAAATCAGAACATTTGGGAGACATGTGGTGTGATATTGTAAACAGCACTTCTGGTATGTGTGTCTCACATTGTAGTCGTCAATGCTCTGCTTCGAAGGTGCGAGCTGTCAGTCGATTTCTGCTGAAAGGCACTCCTTTTTTTACATCTTTGTCTTTTGACCTCTTCACTTTTGTTTTTAATGTCAGCGTGACTCCGAGGTTAGTGCTGATAATTCAATATAAATATGTGATAAATGGCAGGTTGTATTTCAGAACCAAATGTGTCTTCTTCCCTCCCAACCCCCATTCACCTTGGCAGGTCCTCATATAGGCTACATATACATATATATTTTTATCACTTCTGAAATGCTTCCAGGGCCATTGCATGTAATATACTCTCCTCCTTATAAGCAGACAGTGGCCTTGTAGTGCAGACTCAGGCTGTTATTTTCCTAGTAGATAAAATCCAAATTAACTTTGCTGCTTAGGTTCAGACAATTCTCATCAGTGACTTATGTTTCCTGTCTGCTTCCTCCACATTAAAAATGTCCACTGCACACTAAAATACAGTAATATTCATAAAAAGGTGAAGTAAATAATTAATTTGTGAAGATTTACTGTTGAGCAAGGCAGTATATAAAAAAATCTGAAGAGTCTGATGACTCAAATAAGCTATCAAGGTTGCAGGCAAATATACCGTCCTTTCTCTCTCCTACGTCTGTGCTGTCCCATAGTCAACTGCATTATCACACCTTGGAGTAATGTTTTCAGAAACATATGACCTTGATGTGATTTGACCTTTTGTATGTTTACAGGTTCATCAGGTTCATGTCACTGTGGGAAAACTGTACAAAATTCAGTTACCAAACCAAAAATTCAGTAAATGCTTGTGTAGATAATAGATGCTACTCATACATTCCAGCACTGTTCCGCATGAAAAAGGAATCCATATTCTTTCAAGGACATCAGACTACTACTCTCTTTGTAATTTCCTGAAATGACCAAATGTATAACTATGAAATGTCTTTTGTAATTTTAAGATGGCCATAAAATGACTCTATTGCAGTTAAAATGAAAAGCTTTTTCATTACTGTGAGTATTTCATTTTGCACCAGGTGAACAAAACTGAACACTACTAAAACCCTGCTACAATGCTCACCCAAGTATGGAGCTGTTACTGAGAAATAAGTTTACAGTTATGACATGTTGAACTTATGAAAAAGGCATTAATTAATATCATTTTTGGATTCCATGCTTGAACACTTCTGTTTTAGCTATCATGTAATTTTATTCCAAAAGAAGCCTGATGAAAAAAGAAAACTGTCGCAGTTTGCTGTGCCAGTAAAATATTGTTGATGATGATATTAATTATAAACATATTGTAAAAGTTGTTTTATTGAAACAGCCCTCAGACAAAGCTGACTACTTCAAATGCACATGCGCGCACACAGACACACACTCCCGCACTGCATATTTACTTTGATGTGCTGTATAACCTGGTGTCACAACCATTTTATGTCTATTCAACAAATTTCCAGGACTGTAAAATTCATTCTTATCCTATGAATGAATGACTGCTCACATCACATGACTTGACAAGCTTCTCAGAATCAATATGAACAAACAAAAAAAAAATCAGCCATTTTTCTTTCTCTGGTGAAACGAGATACTTTGATAAAATTAAATATGTACTGTGTGTGTGTGTGCGTGTGTGTGTGTGTCCATGTGCATATGGGTGGTGGAAATTTGTTGATTAGATACAAATGGGTTGTGAGACCAGGTTGAAAAATAACTACATGCTAAAGTATCTCCCAAATATAAGATTACCCATGCAGTCAGATGGTGAAATGGTGCCTTTCTGAGATTACCATTTCTGTACCTGATTTTCCTGAATTCTGAGGCTAGTGATAGAGACATAAGGTTTTCAGACAGAAAACAAACAAACAGTGCTGTCTGATGTGAGGGGAGATGGGAGAATCCAGAATGAAAAATCCAGAAAAGGCTCCAAACTTGGTCCAGGGAAAAAAATTTTTACAAAGGAAAATATAAAGGCACCCAGCTTACAGTTAGGGAAACATTTATTGTTAAACAAGCATTATGTTCCATTCCAGTGCCTTTGGGCCATTTGAAATGGTTATCTGCAGCGGCATTCCCACATGGTCAATTAAATCCTCCAAACAAGTGTCAATAACATCTCAGAGCTAATTGATAAGCAGGAGTTTGCTATGGTTCTAGACTGAAAAATATGAGAAACCTCATTATTGAACTTCAGGGGAAAATTCTATATAAGTTATAGTAAAGGTTATGTGAATATAAACCCATTGCATGTACGTAGCAATTACTGCATGGCACCGTTCATACTGTATGTCCTATACTATTCATTCCTCGCTTAAGACCACAGTGCCCCTCTACATATACACATCCTGCATTTAGTCATGTTTTGGGATTCTAATTTCTAATTTCTTAAATTAAATTATTTTTATTCAAATAGTTTGGAAAAATGTTTCTGGAAGATGAAAAATGCAGATAATTTGGAAATGCATTTTGTCTGATTCTCCTAATTTTATCAAAGTAAACTAAATAAACAAATTAGTTGAGAACAGGGGCATAGGAAGTTAGAGGGGCGGGGGTCAATATTGAAAACAGTTAATCTTGTCCCCCCTATAATTGTTAAATGTAGATCTGTCCCACCGCTGCAATGACCTCTTTCAGTTCAGGAGGGGCACGCTAGTTCACCGGCAGCCAGGCAATGATTACTCTTCCCGTGGAATCACATCTTTACATCTGCTGAGCTCTGCAGTTATTGTGTCCGTGCGCTGCTTGGCTTCAGGAGCTGGCACGGACTTACTGCAGGTGCCCAGCTGAATGGAGAGGTGAGATGAGGGACTGCCCGGCTGGCTGTAACACTCAACTGCAGTGGGCTCTTGCACACAGAGGATTTGATCCTGGTGTGGATCGCTAGGGCTAGTGGATGGATTTTCACATGGGAGCCTGCATACAAAAAAAAATTTGAAAAAATAAGTGAAACACTGTCCATTTTTCACACAGCTGAGCATCATTCCACACACCGTTGTAATCCCCTATTGTATTTTTCTCTTTGTTTTTATCTTTATACATAGATCTCCCCACAGTTGCTGGTTATCAACATCTCCCCTTTAATTTCACAACTGTGTGAATGGGTGGCCTTTAAGTTAATTAATTAATTAGTGCATGCTGCTCTGATGGTGGTAAATTTCACTCTGATTTCATCTGCTTTTTTTGGCTGAGCCATTCAGTTAATGGAAGCTATTTGCTCCTTCTTCCCCCAATGGGTGGAACAAAGCTTCAAACTTAGGTGAGCTCTACTTCACTGAGATATATCTTGGAGAAACAAAGAAGCTCCCTTAAGCTTTCAACCAAACACATTCTCTGGACATGGTTTTTTGACACAGTGAGTTGTTGTTTCTTTTGTACCAATGATTGGTTGTGTTGTTAGTGTGCTAAAAGGTGGTGCCCGAGCCAAATGGTCTTAGTAAATAAGGCCCTGTGTGTGGTAGGTCCACATATTTAAATGGCTGGCACTGTGCTCACTGTCTAAGTACTATGTGACGACAACAAAGGCTTGAGCTCTTTATTCCTCTGCTTGCTTAACAGTCGGAGATCAGTTGTCTAATTAAATTTAAAGTAGACGGACTTTAAACAAGAGATAGAGATATTTCATAATTAAATGTGCAATACCCATAAAAGTTTATTGTGAAAAGTACAATAACAAAATTAATTATTTAGATGCCAGCATGTAATTTGATTTACTCTTTTTCTTAAAAAGTAAATATGTTAATTTTGTAGACAAAGCAATTAAAATGTTGGGAGGAGGTAAATACAATAAATACTGTTTCCTAGATCTGAAATTCCTTTCTTTGGCATTTGTCAGTGTCTAATTACATTTCATTTTTATATTCTTGATGAACAATCTCAAAGTGTTTGACTTTTTGTAACATGGCTTCTTTTAGAAAAATCTCCCACTGTGTCCAAGCCTGGAGTGGTACTAAAGACAAAAATTCTCCCGGAGTTTGCCCAAGATGCTACAGACTAACCAGCATTATTTGGATTATGAGATCCACTATAAGAATTAATCAGCTCCAAAGTCCTATAGAATTTGTGCTCACAATTCCAGTGGCAGAAATATATATATTTTTATTATTTCATTATTCATCAGGGCACTGTTAATAAGATTATTCATTCTGTGGTCTCGGTCTCTTTTTACGTAAATCAATCCGGTATCAAATTTTCAAGCTCCTCTAATGTGATCTTTTCAAATGAAAGTGGGCTAATACTATTAGGTTGTGCAATGCATCTCCTAACAAAAAAGATGCCCCCTCCCCCCCACACCATAACTGGATAGATAAAAATAAATAAATCCTTAATAATACAAAGGTTCAATAAATAATTGTATTTGGATGTCTTGGCTGGTTGTATCATGGATTTTACCATTATGAATGCTTGAGCCTAGGTTTTAATTATACTGCCTTTAGCCTTATGAATATGGGCTGTTGATAGTTCCATAGCAATGATATTTAATAGTGTAGACATGCATTGGTTTTGGGGCAGTAAATGGGGTGGATTCCAATGGTTTACAAGTAGCATTTTGGCAGCAGTCGTATCTGCAAGAAATAATTGTTTATTTTGGAAAGACATGTTGAGAGAGGAGTAATCATTTAACAGGAACAATGAAGCTGTGCATGGAAATATTTTTTTTCTGTATAATTGAAGAGAGATCAACAGAAATTTGGGTGCCGTAGCTTAAAACGTCAGGACAGTCTTGAAAGATATGCATGAAGGTGCCCATTGCCCCCTGCTGACATAGCGCACAACGGAGAGTGTGTTAAGCGCAAATGAAAATGTTTTAAAGGGATCAAATAAATTCTGTGAATGAATTTCCAATTTCTCATCTGGTAATTGTGGTTTTTAGAGGATAGGGAAATTATGTCCCAGACCTCTTTCTCTACAAATTCTTCAGCATCTGTCTAGCATAAGTACTAATTCCAAACTGAGACTGTCCCTAATGGTTTATGAGTAGACCATAACAACAAGTTGTGGAATAATGGGTAGTGATGATGCCAAGGATTAACCAACTCCAAAATCAAAACAACAACAACAAAAAAGAACTAGAATGCCTAGAAAAGAAAGTGACTATCCTAAAAATTAAAGGAAAAAAAAAAGACAACTCAATCCAACTACACTCAACAGGAGAAAATACAGTAAGTTAACAGAAAGGATGGTTCACTCCTACACTTGTCATGTCAGTGAAGACAAAAACAGGGAACACACAGCAAATTAACGCGGCTATGTTTATGACAGACCTGTTGTGATTACGAATATGTTTTAAAATTTGGGCAAATTCAGTTGTGCCATCTAGTTGCTAAAACACAATTAGCTGTATAGCTGGCCCCATCAATTCTGCATCACTGAAATCATGTGCATGTTAGAGCTTGAAGAACAAGTGTGTCAAAGGTGCCACTGTACCCAGTCAGCTGAATCAGACATTATGTCGCTTGGCCCCCTCGTTGCAGCTATTATTATTATCATTATTATTATTGTTGTTATTGTTGTTATTATTATTATTATTATTATTACTTGTAGTGGTAGTAGTAGTATAGTATTAGACCTATACTTGACATGACATTATCTTTGTGCCTGCATTATTTGCATGATAAATTCTCTCAAAATATGTTGTAATGAAATAATCCAGACTCCTCACAGTCTGTTGATTGGTAATTTGTCATTAGTTCCTCACGTGTTTATTCATGACAGATTATTAGGGCTTTGAAAGTACTGTATGTCATTGAAATACTAAAATCCTTGATGAATTTATTCAGTTTTGAATGTGTTGAACATAAATTTTGGAAACTGTCACTATGCTGAGGTAATTAAAACAGTACTGTTTCCTGCAAAGGCATTCTGTCTGGATTTCTGTCTGTCATCATAAAGTGTGGGGAGAAAAATAGCTCTTTTTAAACTTCTGGGTTATTTTTCTGCTGATCCAGCCATGAATCCTCTGGCACCCTCCATGTTGGATTAAAAATGACAGATGCCTCCTTTTCAGTCCATGACCAGTAATGTTGTACTTCATTGACAACTATCCAGATCTTTCAGTTTAAAAATGTAATTTAAAGTTTGAGAGCCAATGTTGCATTTATTTTTAAATGAATTTGACAAATATTTATTTGATATGGAATTAAACTAGCTGAAAGTGCTGTTGCTGTTGATAAAGTTTTAATAAGAATGAAATAATATTCAAAAGCACTAACCTTATTAGTCACATCATAAGGATATGCATATGATTTAAATGTTGAGGACATTCTGTTCATCTACTGCTGTTATGAACACTTACATTATGATTTCTGATGGTTCTAATTCTAATTCTAATTCTAAAAAAAAAAAATCAATTTAAAATTAAAGCCGCAAACGGCGTTGGGAGGGGTCCAAGCATTGGCACCATCGCGCCCCCTATGGAGCGATTTAAAAATGGCTTTGTCCTCATGATCATATGCCTTCACCCAACATATCTACTGAATATCATGATGATTGTATAAAATATTGATGACTTGCGGCCAATTTTGAGCTAAGAGACGCTGTCGGATGACTTAGTTACGTCGCCATAGATGTGTCCGGGCCGCTTCCCGTCAAGGCCCTTACTATGTCGTAACACTTAGACGGCATGTCGTAACACTTTGATGGTCCGGCGTGTATGCACAGCTGCAGCGTTTCTGCGCCGCAACTAAAAAAGGTGTCACACTAGTGTTGTCACGATACCAAAATTTTGACTTTGATAGTGATACCAGGTTTAGTATTACGATACTCAATACTGAAATGATATTTGAAACTGAAACGATGCTAATTAGATACTCGGTACCTAACGATACTGAAATTACCTTAATAGATCAGAAACATAATGTCCACAAGGGTTGACCTCATTTTCGAATTCATGGTTTATGAACAACCTGGTTCATTAACAACCTTTAAGTTGAAGCCTCTTCAACATATTAATATGCATAGGCCTATAGTGTTACAACACTGAACAATAGAAAAATGTTAAAAATATTTCAAAAATTAAACAGTTGTAAAGTAAATAATTTTTAAAACAGGTCTTTCACCTTTAAATAGATTGAAAAACAGCATATTTTAATAACAATACAGCATCTATCTATAATAAAATATTTCCAAATTGGAACACCTATTGCTACTGAAGTGAACTGAGTCAAAGCTTGCGCTGTATCAGGGAAGTGAATGCACAAGCGCAGGTCACCTCACTTGGCAACCTTAGTTGCTACTGCCATCTAGCGAAGATTCTGACAAACTACACTTTTCATCCTCTAAATCAGTAATGCGGGAGACACATTTCCCTGGCTTTTACATTTGACACAGAACTACCGAACATCGGGAAATTCAAACACGAAACCGTGTTTTTTTTCTGTTTTTTTTTTTTTTTTTTAAGTACCCAGAAAGTGCTGAAGTTTTGGCATACCGTGCAACACTACGTCAGACACATATTCCAATCCATTGCTCAGTTTAGCAGAGAATGCACATTTCAGAGCGCCACAGAGACAGATAGAATAATGACACTAAATGCACATTTCAAATGATAAAGACAACATTGAGAAAAAACTAAAAAAAGGACTTAATATCAACTCGCGACCCGCGTGCTGACCGCAGAGCAGCCTACCGGTTTATTTATGTAGACATTGGCAGATCAGAAAATTTTCGGTTAAGCTGACCTATAAAACGCTATTCCAAAAGCCAAATCAGGCATATTATACATCGTTAGAAAGCTTACACTCTCACCTACTGAATAAATGAATTGTCAATCAAGCCAAATTGGTCTAAGAAGAACGACAACGCCGTAAGCAAAAGGTGTGGTATTACGCACAGCTATTTTTGAAAATATCCGACATTTCACAAACGGATTATCCAAGACAATATATAACCACTCATTCGCAAAAGGGACATCTCTACGCGTAAAACCGATGGTAAGATTGTATATTTATTAAATGTTTAGTCCCAGATATTGACTGTAGAATGACATGGTATAATTTTTGTTTTGAATTGTCTCGTTTATTTCGTTATTCAGTGAGCAGCCTTTTCACTGCTGTATTGGCATATTTTAGGGCTAATGTCGGGTTTATCTTGTTGCTACGGAATATTGCATTACATTACATTACATTACATTACAGGCATTTGGCAGACGCTCTTATCCAGAGCGACGTACAACAAAATGTATAACCATAACCAGGAATTAGTGTGCCGAAAACCCTAGAGAGAAATACCGTTCCAAGTGCAGGAAACATCCGCATAGTTCAACTTGGACCCAGTTGGTTAAACTGATTAACGCTAACACAAACAAGAACAGCAACAACGCAGTCTATGAGAACATTCAAGCAATAGTTAAGACGAGTTAAGACTAAGTCACCTACGGAACAACTACCTAGTTACAACCCTAAGCTTACAGTCAATTTAGAAATTAAATTGAGAATAAAATTTCTCAGCACAATGACGGATTTAAAGACTAAACGAACTCACCCGATGTTGTCTTCAAATGGACCGTATTATTTTAGACATTGGCAGACTACAGCGTAAAATGCGTCTTTTGTTTATATTCAATATTAGTAATTGCAGCGAGAAACTGCAGCTGTAGGTCGTTATGTTATGGTAGCAACGAAACGAAGCGGGCCATATATGTATTAGGCTACCGTCATTGTTTCATTATACCAGCGTGTTTTCGCGCGTGTGCACAGAAACTCAGAACCTATCAATACAATGGTTTAGCTATTTCTCACCATAATGACAGATTTAAAGACTGAACGAACTCATCCGATATTGTCTTCAAATGGATCCATGCCAAAGAAAAGTATAAATTGCGTCTTTTGTGAATATTCAATGTTTGAAATTGCAGCGAGAACTGCAGCTGTAGACATAAGATAGTCTGTTATGTTATGGTAGCAACGGAACGAAGCGGACTATATATGTATTACCGTCATTGTTTTATTATACCAGCGTGTTTTCGCGCGTGTGCACAGAAACTCAGAACCTATCAATAAAATGGTTTAACTATTTCTCAGCATAATGACAGATTCAAAGACTAAACAAACTCACCCGATACTGTCTTCAAATGGATCCATGCCAAAGAAAAGTAATTATTCATCCTCTCAGAAAGCTTTTACTGAAAAACTTTTGGTCGCCTATCCTAGCATGCACGCTAGGTGGCAGTGTCAGACCGTGCTTTCACTGATAAAAACTAGCGTCGCCATGGTTGTCGCTTGCCGTAAAGAAGTTTACTCGATGTCGTAATCGTTTGGATTTGGAGCTCCAGCTTTTCCGCACCCCACCTAATGAAAAAGTCCAAATGGTGTGCAAACCATATGGCGGACATAGGTGCTCCCAATAGGAAAGTTGTAGAGCACACTCAGATGCATCAGTCGATGAAGTTCTGTGTTGATCTGACTTACGGTGTGGGAGTTATGACCTTTTAAAGTATGATCCTTTGTTATAGCGCCACCATCTGGCCGACATAGGTGATTTTTAGTGCCTGAGTAGTGGGGGGCCACAGGAACGCACCTACCAAATTTGGTTGGTCTACAACTTATGGTTGCTGAGCCTCAGACATTTTAGCGGAGAAAACTGCCACGCCCCAACTAAAAAGTCAAAATGGCGGGCAAACAATATGGCGGACACAGGTGGTCCCAATGGCAAAGGTATAGAGCACGTTCACATGCATATGTTGATGAAGTTTTGTGTTGATCGGACTTATGGTGTGGGAGTTATGGCCTTTTACGCAAAACCCTTTGTTATAGCGCCACCATCTGGCCGACGTACGTGATTTTTAGTGCCTGAGTAGTGGGGGCACATAGAAACCCACCTGCCAAATTTGGTCGCTCCAGGACTTATGGTTGCTGAGCCTCAGACACTTTTACCGGAGAAAAATAATAAGAATAATAATAATAATCCTAACAAATACAATAGGGTTCCACCAGCTTCGCTGCTTGGACCCCTAAATATAAGAATATTTAAATGAAAACATGCCACAGTATACTTACTTATATTGTAAGTCATGGAAGTCACGGTATAATTCATGTTATCAGCATTGTCCAGGATATGAAACACAATGCCAGACATCCAATATCAGGCAATATCTGGCAGACCTAACTCTGTAGTGCCCTCTTTTTAACACAAGCCTGAAAATGACATAATCAAAATACACAACGGTTACTATTCTTGAACCTTTTTGACTACAGGCAAAATTGTCTCTTTTGAAAGGTATCCCTGGAGGGTTTGTTTTCCAAGTGTTAGAATTGCTCTAAATATTACTAAAACAAAGACACAGAAGCTCAAACACAGTGGAATTGAAGCGGGAAGTGGATTATTTTGTTTGTTTGTTTGTTTTTGAGTAGATACAGATACTTGTGGCAGTGCCTGGTGGGCAGTGCCACAGCTGCAAAGCTAGACAAATCCTAGCTCAAATTTGACTACAATACCACCATAAAAGAATATTCTGCATTGTTTTTTGTCTAAGCTAAATATAGGCAGGTTTCTAAAAAGGCCATTTGGAGACTCCAAAAGGACACTTGGTAAGCACATGATGTGAGTCTTTAGAAGAGTAAAATACTATATATTGTGCTCTATATACTCCTGGTAGTGGTGTGCTGATATTAGTTCACTTTCCCCTTGCCCATCACCCTCCCCCTCCCTCATTGTCTTCCCCTCCCTCTCTACCTCCTCTCTACTTAACATTGTGTGTTTGTGCAGGAGAAACACTCTGTGTCCTTTTGTGCAAGACTGCCAACCTATACACCATTAGAAACATCTTTTCATTGGCTAAAATGCTTCTCAGTCATCACTGTAATAGTTTGCCACTGGCTGGCTGTGTCCTGGGAAGAATTTATGCTGTTCATGTTGAGAGGGACTGATTGGCTCGTACTGGTCAGAGAATCTTGTATAGGCAGGCTCATCTTCTTTCAGAGAGTATATATAAAGTGGAGATAATAACATTTCATATATACACAGTGCTGTTGCTGTGTATGCAATGGCCAAATGGAGAGCAATGATAATTCCTCCAGTGAATTGCTAAGTAAACAATGGTCATTCTATCGGTGTTTTTGCACATTTTTGCTACTAAAAACTAGAATGGATTTTGTACGCTGGACCCTTGCCATGATAAGGGTACTGACTTTGCATGTTTTGTGTCGTCTGTTGATTTCTACAACACAGAAGGTCAGGACCCCCCAAGCCTGTTTTAGCTCCCCACATTTTACAAAATAAGTATTTGTTGTTGCAAAAATATTGGCATCCTAATATAAATTATAGAGATTATATAGAAATTATATAGAAAAACCATGACTTTTAACAATTTCAAGAGGTATATTGTGTGTCCACATTGATTGAAAATTTCACAGTTAAAAAAAAAAAGTAGTGAATGCAAATAAACCCACACCAGCCTGAACACTGGCTGGTGCGACTTGAGGGGTCTGACCTGTTACCCATGTAATAAGTGAAGTAAAACTTACAAGTTTTGCAGCATAGAAAGCTTGCCCATGGCATTGTTTGACTTTTCATATGGCTGGTTCCTTCACACCTGTGTTAAATAGAGAGATACACAGTGTGTGATTGGGCCTTCAGGACAGAAGTCTGTCTTTGAATTCTTATCTTTAGTACTCAGCAGAGCTTAAAATATTCTCGAGTTCCCCCCATCCATCGTATCAGTGAATTACGCACGCTGTTTTAAAACTGGAAGCATACTTGCAAGCCATGCTGAATGCTAATCCAAAAGCTTTGTTCTCATAAGAAGCACTCGTACTTGCAGCATCACTGCCACTCAATTTAAAAGAAAAAAGACAATTTCTGCCTGCTGTTAATTCTCAGCGATTCCAGCATGCAGGCCAGAGCAGTATGAGCCACATGAATCATCACAATTTTGCAATACTTTCATTTTTACAACCCTGGCAAATGTCGGGACACTGAATATTGACTTTGTTCTTCATGGTATAATTGCTTGTTTTAGAGTAAACTAGTGAAATATTAGTTTTATTGCTTAATAGCAAGTGAAAGGTCGTATTTGAAAAAAAGATGCAAGAAAATAAGCAATGTTTGAATGTGAAAAAAGCCTAATTTTGGTTTTAGATGTTGCTTATGTCAAATTTAAAATTATCATATTGCATAAACATATCATTATTACATACACTGTTTCGAATTCTGTTTCGGTGGGCAAAGTCTGTTTTCATTATTAACCTTCCCCCCCCCTTATTGCAAAGTCATGTTTTCATTTGCCTGAGCTGCGGGTCTTCCCTTGTCGGACTCTGACAGTCAAATGCCCCGCTCTGACACTAACAGACGTGGAGCTCTATCCCTGAAGCTGCATTTTATAAGCCAATCATCAGGCTCCGTTATCTGACTGTAGCAGCTAGGGATTTGTAGGGGAGCTGAATCAGATGTGGTCCATCACTTCTCTGTTAAAGTACAGTTTTCAGCATGCAATTACTTCATTCCAACAAGCTTATTTGCCTAATAAATTGGTCAAAAATGCACCTCGTCTGCATTTATGTACAATACATAATATAAAACATCTTTATGACAATTACTTTCCATCTGTTACAAATATTGCTGCTACAGTGAAACTGGGAAGAATAAATACTTAGACATTTAAGGTACAAAAAGTCCCTTGGCAAACATCGCACATCTAAAATCCTTTATCATTTATGAGCTTGCTCACATAAGGGATTGGTGATTTCCGGTATCTCTCCAGACCATTTTGAGTGCCTTTTATTGCAACCTGTTTGCTCCTCCCATAGGGAGGGGAGCCAGTCTCTGAAGTCTGACTTTATCAGCTTTCGGGCAAAGTCAAGGCACAGTTTAGTGCATCTGTCAGATGGGGTGCACAAATTGAGGGAGCAAATTGCCTCTGGTGTCCTCTGCATCTCTGACCAAGGATAATGTTACAGGCTCATTTCTATGAATCTTCCAGCCTTTTGGCCTGGTCTGTTGTCAGAGAGCTGTGCCAGACGAGGGGGGGGGGGGGGGCTGCATATTCTAAGGCAGGGCACACGTAGCCTGTGTAAATGGTGGTCGTTTCTGAGTCAGAGCCACCAAATTCTTCAACCTCCACAGAGCAAAGTACTTCCTTTTGGCAGAAGTCAACATGTAGTTCCCTTGACTAACCCTACATAAGTTACCCTGGATAGTAACCCCCGTGCTTTAAGTGTATGACATACCTCCAGGATGCTCTGAGTCATGGAGACGGTTGACAAAGTGGGCATGTGCCTCACATGAGTGACATGTAGAACTTATGTTTTTTTGGGTTGAGTTTCATTTTGTGCTCCTCTACCCAGATGTTGTGACTATTCAAGGTATGTTGGAGGGTGTAGGGTAGTTGGAATGTTTGTTTTCTCCAGGAGGTCAGTGCCAGAAAAAACGAATGGCACAAATATGTGTTTATGGGTATCAGCCGGCTCTATATAATTTGCAAGAACTAAATTAGTGGCAAATAATTAATATCTACTCTACAGACATTTTATGGTATCTCTTTCAGACCATATACCAAAATCTTCAACGGATTGAGTTTATCCAAAGAGCTCAGGCTCATTCAAAAGTTAATGGCTGTGATCTCGATTATCCAAAAGTCCATATTTGTGGGCCTGATCTAAATATTACAGATTCATCCACCCAAAATAATCCAGAATTCTTTCATTTATTTTTTTTCTTCTATTACAGCTGGATGCTAGGGAAATAATTGACCAAAGATTGGAAAAGGCGCTAGCCTAATTCCAATGAGTGTAGCTTTGTGAAACAAATGTGTTCATTTGTCAATTCTTTCTCCCAGTTAAGTGCTTGTGAAAAATAGAGGTTGCCACTTGTCCCAGTTATTGGACAGTGGAATTAGAATAGCAAGTGCTCAGAGACTCTAAACTGCCAACCTCTACTTAATTTGCGATGTTTAATAGTGCATCCCTTCAGTGGAACATAAACCATGGACCGATCCTCAAAGAATTCATGTATTTTTTTCTTCTGTATCCTTGTTGGGATTTTTTTCATCAGAGGACAAGGTCAAAATTAACCAAATGCAAGCAAGCTACTACATGCTTCCTCAATGAGATCAATAGCCTTGTCAGTACTATTACTGGTTTCTTTCATTATAATTGAGACCAAAGCTTGGTTTCAGTCTAACAGCATTCTGGTTTATTCTTAACCTGCGATAAAGAAGTACATTTTGGTAAAGTAAGTGACCTTTGTCATTGCATGAGCCAAGTTATAAGCTGGAATTACATTCTTTGTTGAAATGAATTCTTATTGGACTTTGTTCCCTACAGGACTGAGTGTAATAGTGACTGAGTCCATGCCTGTGACTAATATGAATTAAACTAGTGTTGTTTATCAATATATTCTTCATGATATGATATAGGCCTACATCATATCACAAGAGGTCACAGTCGAGTAGATATAGCCTAATGGTATGACAAATATCAAGATGTGAGTGATTATAGTCAACACAATATAAAAAAAAAAAAACTTGAGCCCACGCAAGCTTGGATTTTCACTACTCGTGTACTGTAAGCATTTTTTTAAAATGTGGCATGTTAATCTAATGCTTCTCTATACTTCCATGACAGAAATTTAGATACTATATACAGTATAGTATTGCGAGCTGGTATTACAATCGGTCTATCCTAGAACAAGTGATGTCACATGGGACTATAATTTCAGAACACAGAGGGTACAGGCAATGAACATGCCCCAGAAAAGAAAAGAAAAAAATCGCACCTTGCCAGCTTGGGGAGCATACACATTTAAATGTAAAAGTACTGGGATAGTGACACAATTTTATTTGTCTTGACTCTGTTCTTCAGCACTTTGAATTTATAATAACAATACATTTTATGTTGAAGTCCAGACTGTCACCTAATGGGGAATGTTTGCAAGGTGAAATGCTAATGGGTTTTTCAAGATACACATTTATATTAAAATATTAGTATTGTACTGCTGCTTTTGTCTGTGATTTAGCAAATATCTGAAATTACATAAATGGCAAAAAAAAAAAGAAAAGATCTTATGACATTGATAAATGGAAAGCCTGTAATTTTATTTGCCAGGAATAGACATGGTCATGTACAGTTTATTGACTTAATTCATGCACCTGCCTTTCAAACTGAATATGAGGAAACTGCAATGCTAAAGAAAGACATTGCCGATTAAATCACACCCAAAATTAAAACTAGCCACCCACAAAGAGCCCTGTCCAAATGTACCAATTTGTAATGAAACCTTTTGCATGTATTGGCCTTTTTGTTTGTGTTGAACATAGCTCTGTCCACATCAGCCCCAGCATTTGTGCACTGTTCCATGACAAAAACTGAGCCTTATGGTTTTGTCACAGTTTAGCCTGAGACAGTAGTAACATTATACATCACAGATTGCCTCTCAGTTCCTCAGCTCAGAGAATGATGGATTTTTCACTCAAGGCAATCTGTGAATATATCCTGTGCAATCTGCCTGGCAATGTCATTTGGAGAAAATGTTCCCCTCAAAGGCACCATGGTCTTGATCCTATATAGTTGACAGAGATGAAGAATTTTACATTGAGGCAATGAACAAGGAGGCAATTTGTTATAATGGATTTTCTTTCTGTATCTTTCTATTAGACCAGGCGACTGATATGTCATCAATCACACCTGTTCACCTCGCGATCATTGATGACTCAAGGCAGTGGTCATATTGAGAACTGGTACTCCTCACTGCTGGTGCTGCCAATGAACACTGGCATGTCTAGGCAAAGAGAATGAGGAGGCAGTCTCGTAGCTTGTGTGACTGTCAGTGCAAACTCTCTTTGACCAGTACATTTTATTCAAAAATAATGTGACCCCATTCTTTGCATCTGTCAAGATGCAATATGTAACTCCTAAGAATTATGAATGCATGAAAAGATACCAAGGTGTCTCACTATTTAAGGTATAATTTTCTTTTGTCCAGATTGACATATTTTATTTCACAAACCAACAAACCATGAGGTTTTTTTTTTAATTGCAGTAATGCAGTGATTATGGTAAGTAGATATGAAAAGGAAATTGTTCGTCTGTATTTCCTTGGGGCTCCAAAATCCCTGCTGCGAAAGAGTTAATTGTCTTGCTTCCTTTTCAACATGAAATGCTAAAGTATTCTGTCGCAGGAATGCTGAATTTTATTCTGTTAGTACTGATGACCTCCTTGTAAATTAAACTTTACTTATCTAACTAACAATGTAGCCTATTCACTGCAAAGTTTATTATGAATATGCTTAATAGCCCATGAAGCATCAATACCCCTTACGCCTTGTATTAGGGGCATTCAATTCAATCAAGAAAGTTTCTTTTTCACAGATTGAATAAAAATATAAATAACTCATGGGACAACTTATCTTCAAATTCTTTAATTCACAAATTTTTAAAGATAAATTCAGGCAGAGAACATTGCTCATTACTTGCTCATTGTTTATGAAATCTGTGAAGGTTCAAAAGTATATAGAAATCATAATGTGCATCATTTTTTAGTTCGCAATGTATAATATTTTTGCTTGCAATACATGCAACAAGAAAAACGTTTAACATCACTATAGATCACATGAAAGAACTGCTTATGAAAGCTAACAGACTATTGATATTTGTATGAAGAATTTAATCGACTTGCATCAGAAAGTGCAAATAAACAATTCTGATATTTATGTGAACCCTTCAGGGGACTTCAGGGCATCTAAGAAGATTGACATTAAAACTTCACCCACTTTATAAATTAAACCATCTGGAGAGGGGTCCTCAAGCAAAAGCAGGAGTTATTTAGATTTTATTCTGGTCTGTGTTTTGAGGTGACTTCTCCTGTTTCCACCTGAAAGGCAGCTTTGAACTGTTTGTGTTTACCTCATTCAGGATTGCGTTTTTAAACTAAACTGCAAAGAGATGTTAAAGCAACAAAACATTACAAAACCAATGTATTTATAATTTCTTTGTTAGATAAAAGACAACCAAATGAAGGGCAAAAGGATGTTTTAGGAATAGCCTACATACTATTGTTTTTTTTTTTACTAGCTGTGATTTCAGAGCATTTTAATCACCTCATGCCAGTGAGTTAGCAGTAGACTGATGCTTGATGTTAGATACCCTAAAGGAAATGTTGCATTTGTCAGTATTATGTTCAGCTGGCTGTCCTCAATATATTATGTTTCCTTACATCCCATTGTCCTTGACAGTACCAATGGCTGTGCAGTTGGCTTACAAGCTAAAATGTCACAAGCTAGATGTTAAAAATCAAACAATTTTTTGAATGCAAATATAAAATTGTGAAGTACAGAGCTTAGATTAAAAAAACAACATTACTGTATCTAAAGTGCTTTTCCAAAAAATTGGAAAAATATTACTTTCACATCTTTAAATTATAACTATGGATTCCAAATACAGAATATGGAATTTGACAATATTCCTATTCAGGTGGTGAACTTGCAGGTTGTCTGTGTGTTAAACTAAAATGTTGAATTTGATATTTGCTGTGTGGGGCATATCATATTATCTATAAAAAATAATAACTAGGCATTCGACCACCTTCACACATGAAACGTGTACGCAGGGACTCACACAAACATGTAATCCAAAACCAGACAATAATACAATCATTGAAATGGCAGCAGTTTGGTCTACTTTGACTGAACTCAAGTGACCTTTTCAGCACATCTCCTGTTTCTATCTGTGCGTTGGCAAGCATCAAATGAGGCTTGAAGAGACAATCGAGTCTCCGCCATTTCTCCCTCCTCCGCCCTGAATTCCGGTGGAAAATTAACTGTGAATCGCTGAGGGGTAGGCATCGTCCCGCGCAGCGGGAAAGCCTGACAGAGCCATTTCCACGCTGTGGCGATGCAAGCTATCAAGCGCACATGTCAGGAAGAAAGCACAGCAGTGTATTTTTGCTTTGCCTTAAACTTAATGACCCATGGAGGAATTAACAACCTAAAAGAGAGGAATACACCTCGTGGACCTGGCAATTCTTTTATTAATATCACCGACGTAATTATAGTATATCCCCATGCACCAATGCTGGGAAATGTTATACGTAATGCTTAAAAAATATGCTCATTTTGCAGAACGAGGAGGATGATGTAATTGGCACGATAAGACCTGAATTATGAGACTTTCATTACAATGGGAAAACAATTGTGTGTGCTATTTCAATATTTATAATTTGAAAATAACAGGCCTGTGCAATATACTGCAATTTAATATATTGAATAGAAAACATCACTCACGAAACAGGCAATGCTTGTGGATATAATTACATATGTAAAATACTAATAAGCATAATTCTTGGGTAGATTTTCTCATCACGTGCCCTTTGTGCTCACCTTTTCTGACCAGTGGTTCTGTGCCCTCAAAGATGAACCAGGTGGATCTGTCGCCATCTTATCTATAACATTTAAATTGTTCTTAAGATTAATGAAGCTATTTCCAACCTGTAAATTGTTCTTAGGATTGATGAGGCATCTAAAAAATACTTTAAACAGTTCTTGGGATTGAGGGTGTGTATCGGGACATAACTTTAACTGGGTAGTGAACTGTGCTTTGAACGCAGGTTGAATAAAGGGGAAGGGAGCTGCCTGACTTGTGATTAAACCATATTTTGTGTCATCTAGTCAATTCAATAGGGAGTACTTGCCTGATGTATATGTACTGATGTGTGGATTATGTTGTGGATGGGTGGGATGAGATAAAGTTAACTGCCATACCCCCCCACTCGCACACACACGTGCATGCACGCACACACACACACACACACTCACAAGAGAGTATGTGTGGTGCAATGCAGTGGACAAAATAACATATTTTTCAAAATAGTAGATCATATCATTGCTTTGATACAGAACTCAAATGCAAAAAAATGAATGCAAACCTCTACACACACACTTCAGTTAAGTAATTCTCAACTATAACCGTAGCAAAGGTCATCAGTGAAGTCATGTTGATGAGAAATGGAGAGAGCTAAACGGAATAGCACGAAATGTACCTGAAGTCCCAAGATCATGGGGGAAGGGGAAAGTGCAACTCAAAAATTTTAAATGAAATATGGGCACCAGATATTTTCCGTGTGACAAATCATGGCTTGACAATTTGAAAAGCTGGGTCAAGGGTGAAAACAGCCCTCAGCACATTGCGGCATCAATCCTACCTTCATGCATAAAAATAGTCCAGTATATCCGTAAGGACAGTTTTCACATCATTGACCTTTTTCTGCAGTTATTCATAGAATTTGAGACAACTCCTTCAAGGTGCCAGGAAAAGCCTTCATTGTTACAGTCAACAATGGCATATTTTTGAAGAAAATGCAGCGTGTCATACAACGAAACAATGTCAAGTCACAAAATTTAAATACTGTCAATATTACCACCATCAAATTGGCTTTGAACCAGCAGAAAACATAGATGTGCAGGATAGCTTTTGAAAGAAATTCAGGCGAATCGGTATGTGCAGGAGAGACTTCTTCACACCAACATGTTATGTTATAGTACTTCACAGTAAATTGAATATTTGGGAATGATGTGAATACGCTAAGAAACATTTGGAGTATTGTAACATATGTACTTGTTTGGAAAAGGTAAGAAAGAAAGAAAGAAAGAAAGAGAAAGCAAGAAAAATCTATGGGCTTGCATGTTGTAGCATCACTTGTTTTATAGTGCTTTCTCCTGCAGATTCATCAGTTTAGGAGAAATTGTATGATTCATTTGTGGAAGCTCTCTCCACAAGAGAATGAGGAATGAGTACAAAAAAAAAGAAACCTTCACTGCCTGCAGCAGTAAGCCGGGCATGCAGATTTTTCCTGTATAACATCCGGAGAATCCACCCCTTTCTTACCAGCTACTCAACCCAGCTCCTGGTCCAAGCAATGGTTCTATCCCGCCTGGACTACTGCAACTCTCTTCTGGCTGGACTACCGGCATCTGCCATCAGACCCCTGCAACTCATTTAGAATGCTGCAGCTCGTCTGGTCTTCAACCTCCCCAGACACTCCCACGTCACTCCCCTGCTCACTACCCTCCACTGGCTGCCTGTTATAGCTTGCATCAAATTTAAAACATTGGTCCTAGCATACCAGGCAGTCAAGGGATCAGCCCCAGCATACCTCAAGATATTCAAACCCTACATGCCAGCCAGATCCCTCTGTTCTGCTACCTCAGGACGTCTGGCACCTCCCCCTCTTCGCACCTGCGCTTCCAGAACACGTCTCCTGTCTGTTCTGGCCCCACGATGGTGGAATGACCTCCCCGTGGAGGTCAGAACAGCTGAGACACTGACCCATTTCAACCGATGACTGAAGACTCACCTCTTCAGGCTGCACCTCTCCGCATCCCTCCCTACCTCCCTGTAATCTCTTAAATGCCCATAAGCTTAGGGTTGTAACTAGGTAGCTGTTTCGTAGGTGACTTAGTTAATGCACCTGTCTTAACTACTGCTTGTATTTTTCCATAGACTGCGTTGTTGCTGTTCTCGTTTGTGTTAGCGTTAATCAGTTTAACCTTCGGGGTCCAAGTTGAACTATGCGGTTGTTCCCTGCACTTGGACCGGTACTTCTCTCTAGGGTTTTCGTCATACTTGTTCCTGGTTATGGTTATACACTTTGTTGTACGTCGCTCTGGATAAGAGCGTCTGCCAAATGCCTGTAATGTATTGTAATGTCTGTGAAACTGACCTCTACTATAGGTAAAGTCTTCAGATGCTGAAGATTGATAGTTCTACTTCACAGCCCAGATGGACTCTATCAGTCTGTGGGTAGGAAATTAATCATTACTTTACAGTGATATGTACAAGACCTTAAAATGAAAAAGTAATGCAATGTGTAATCAAATAGTGATTCAGGAAGTGGTCGTGATATTTAATCTGCTTTCATCACCATGGTAACATGCAAAGTGAGTCAATTGCATTAATAATACAGGTAGTCCCAGTCAGACCCCAGCCCCACTAACCTGGGCAGTTCTTTAAAAGCAGGGCCTATCACTGCAGGGATGACGTCAATCTGACTAAGCCCTGGGGCCTGATTGATCGTTTGCCTAGAAATTGCCTAGAATTCTCTCCAAGCAGAGGTTACCTGAGGGGATCGTTGTGTATATGTGTCACTTGGGTTGTGCCTGACATGTGGGTGTTTGAGCCTATCCAATGGGGGACATCATCAGCAGAGCCATTATCGGTAGAGATCCTGAAAAGGCCATCTACGCAGCGGCAAACCAGACATGTTTAAACTGGGCGCAGCTGCAAGCGAGGCATGTGTAAAATTCAATGAAATGCACAGGATTAACCTGGCCTAACAAGAACAGGGACATAGGGATTCTGCTGCTTCTCAATTGATATTTAAGGCCCTTGCCCTTTTACACTGTGAATGCTGTGCAACTGTGCTGATTATGAATGTGTGTCAGGTGAGCTTTGGGATTACCAAACAGAGCAGGAAGCAGTCAAGGTTCCTGGTCCAGAGTGTGCTATCTCTGAGGACTGGCTTCCCTGAACCCTATGCTTGTTATCCATGGCTCTGTGTCAAAGGTATGTGGGCTACCTTCAACAAGATGTCAAATCATCCCTTCCTTTTAGGTTGCACCTAGCTCTGCCAGTATGACATTTGCTTTGTGGTTTATTAGTGAAATTATGGGCTTAACCCTCCTATTATTTTTGGGGTCAATTTGACCACATTCAATGTTTAACGTCTCTAAATAAATGATTGACATCATTTTTTTGCTTCATATTTAATTACTTTTTCCAAATTTAATGGGGACAACTGGGTAAACATAAAATTAACATGATGATATGTTTTCAATGTCCTGTACACATTTTGTACGCATCGGTGTTGTTTGGGGTCAATTTACGAACGGCTGCTAGCTGTATCTGGAACTCCAGCACACAGACCAACGAACTTTGAGCCACTGCGCTGTAAAACGTTTAATAAAGAAGTTCTGTGCGTCAGCCATTATGTTTCTTCAAATCGATTCATATCATTGTGGATATTATCATTGTGGCCACAAGATAAAAAATGCCAACATAGGACTTTGATTTCATTAACTAGTCGTTTCATTTACTACACATTATTGAAAAGTGATCGCTATATTCTGTAGTCGCCCCCACCGAGGCAGCGCACAGCAGGCAGCCGGCTGAGAGCTGTCCATTCCCGGCTATCACTCAGGGAAACTCTCGCATCGAGGAGGAGGAGACATCAGGTCCGGGAGCTAGCGAGACAAAAGCCTGGTGTGGCAGCTGGATTTCTTTCAAACCCCCGCAACCTATACATCATAATGAAGCTTAGAACCTGTAGTTTTAGCTGTATGTGTTAATTTCCTCCATTTAAAAAAATCCAGTCTAAATATTTTGCGAAAGGTTTTACCTTGTACTTCAATCAATATTCATCCGTTTAAGATGTAACATGCTGTATGTATCAGCCATAGGTCTTGGCGATCAAATGAACACAAAATCCAGTCCAGAATTTTCATGGTAGGCTAACAGTTGCCACCAAGGGAAAATATGACGACATCAGATGGTTTGCGGTCTATCCAAACTTAGTTCAGTAGGGGGAAAAAATAAAAAAATAAAACAGGCAAAAAAGTTCATGTATTACTGTTATGTAATTACTAAAGTAGTAACTCACGTTTCCCTAGCGAACTGCAGTAACGTTAACACATCAAGAAACGCGAACGCAGCATCATTGGAATTTCATATTATTCCCTTCAACTGAAGGACATTTTTCTATATATCTTTATTGTAAAGAGTTTCTATTTCCAATGCAAAACAGAATCTTTTGATTTATATATATATATATATATATATATATATATATATATATATATGTTTTTTTCAGTTTCTGATTGTTCAATGTCCCCCCAGTTAAAGGGGAGGAGGGACATTGAACAATCAAACTGAAAAAAATAAAATAATTATTTATATGCCAATATTAGAAAATACAACGTTTGCCCGATTTAACGTGACTTATGGTATAAACCACACCCATTTCCTGTCTTCTATCCGAATACAGATACAGATAATTTTGTTGGTTGGACAGATACAGATAATGACGTCTCTGCACACCCCTAAAGCATATATAAAGCAATACAGTATGAATACACATGCATTCATACTGTATTTTCCAAATTTGTAAATGTGTTTACTAGTGTTCTCAAATATGAATTATCATATGTTGTACTAATTACTTGCTCTCAGATAGCATTTTTTGCATAAGTGAGATAAATCTACGATACTGTATTTATTGAGAACACTGACAGGAATCCTGTGACATTTGAGTGCCACTATAATACATCAATACAGGTACAACTGGCCTTAGAGGTGCAAATCTGTACAGTTCGGAAAGCTTGTTTTTGACCATCCTGTTTTAGTAGCGGTAATGAAACTGCTTGCATAATTATATGAAGAAAAGCAATACATTTTTAAAGAGGAAAAATAGGACAAATGACCAGATGTATTGTTTGCTTTATTTAAGATAGTAGGGCATTTTCTTGGATTAGTGTCAATCCTACTTCCAGTGCAATATACAGTAAGTCATATACATTGTTCAGAGTAAAAGCTATGTCAGCTGTTAACAGTAGAATCAACCATTCAAATTTTATTGGGTTAGTGATGGGGTTAAAGTATTCAGTACAACAGATATGCACATGGTTAAAATGTTAATAAAAAGTTAGCCGTAGTACCTCTACTTCCTAAAGATGACAGTAGTTAAGATGCACACCAGACCACAAGTTTCTGCAATTTGACTACTTTTTTTTATTATTCTGGTGCCAGGAGTATTCTTTCATGCATTGCACCCCACATACTAATGAACCTTTTGCTGAATACAAGTTGCTCACCTCATTTCAGAATAGCATTAAAACAAAAAAAATAGGATTAACCAATGACTTAATATTGTAATATGATTTAATGTTAGTTTATATGTAATACTGCAAGGATTGGATAGGATAATATGATAGGATAGGACATCCTAAGCTCAGTGACCAATATGGTATCTTTGCATACCTGCATAATATTATGCATCTCCAAATTAACAACCTCGCCTGCATGGATCCTGGTAAAAATATGTCTTTAACAAAATAGCTTGCTGATAGAAAATTAATCAGTTCATGAAACTGAACAAACAATTGATTCAAAATACGAAACATTGTGTCTCAAAGCTGTGAGATTATAAGGCTATATTTTTAACGAAAATCAAGTTGACCTTGTCCTGATGATTTCCTTTTTTTGTAATCAAATGAAATGAATCAAACATAATTATTATTTTTCACTTTCTATTAGATTGCCAGGATGTCCATCTTCCTGTGCTTTTGAGAAGACTATGCAATCATTTGATGAAATGTATTTTGTACGCTATTTGATGTGTTTCTTTTGGCAGGAACCTTTTACTTCTGGACACTGCATCTCTATAAGGCAAGCGAAGTAGATTTTATTTAGATATGGTGACAGGTGAATCCCGGTGGTTTGATTGAATTGTATATAAACAGTTTAAGTGCATTTGGCTGAATCCAGCTCATAGTCAAAGTCCAAATATGCCCTTTTAATTTCCTTAGTCCATGAAGCAGGCATTTCCCAAAATTTTATATTCATCATCTGACAGATAAATTGGCTATGGGCCAGGTGAAGTTCAGGCTCCTCTGGTACATTCCAGCCGTACTGAATCATCGTCATGGTCTCTGTGGATTGGAAGGAAATGTGGGTGAAACAATGTGGGAAGGAGGATACTCTTCGACCATTCAGCAAGGCGGACAAGGGCAAAGTGGGATCATCCAAATTTACGACCCCCTAACCTTTCTCCTGAGCACCAGTGAAGGGCGTTGTTCCCTTGATTACTGAGCAATCTTTCAGAGTCAGAGGTACAGAAGAATGTAATTGATTCCTGCTGTAGTAAAGTGTCGTATTTATGACTCCACATGCGGAGGATGTGGGATATGGACTCTGTTGAATCAATTTTGCAGTAAATCTTTCAGGGGATCCCTCCTCATTTTTAATATATTCCCAAACGGGGAGATGAATGAACTGAGATCTGCTTTGTTCCCAAACCCCATGGTCTCTGAGTTAGTTGGCAACGTCAGCAGTGCCTCTTGACCTTTTTGTTTACAATGCACTTGTGGGTTTTGTAGAAGTGACTAGAATGGAAAGAGAATTGGGAATATGTTGTGAACACAAGACCGTTGTAAGAGATGCTAGGGATATCTCTGGGTTGGAAGCAGACTAACAGGGAATGTAGTGGAAGGGAGTGTAGTATAATGGAAATATGCACAATAATGAATAAGTGAAGAAACACCAGTAATCTATAACATTTATCAAAGCAAATCAAAAAGATCCATGGAATTGAAATGTTGCTACAATTTACAATCACATTTATTGGTTCCCACTATAGCATATGCAGTGGAGGCACTTGTGCCAAATCTAAATCTATCTCAGATGAATCCCAGTGCAAAATATGGCAGGTCCTATGAATGTATAATTTGCCACAGAATTGCCCAGGCAGGGAGGTTTTGTAAGCTTTGTATATTCAACCCCAGCTACTGAAAATAGAAGCCAGCCTGGGATCACATTTTGGTCTAATATTTATTGGGGAGTTTGCTAATGTGTTCTTTATATGAAATAAGTCCTAGACAAATGGAACAAGTCTTTTTTTTTTTTTATAACCAGGAGAGCATTTAATACAATTTCGTTCCAAGATTTCTAATATCAGAGATGAATTTTCAGGGTTGTATGAACATTTGCTAACGACTTTCATATTCACCAGTGATGACTTCCAAATGGTAGCAGCTGAGACAGAAACTATTTATCTTTCTTTGTCTTGCGGGACAGAAGTATATCTAAATTTTGCTGAGGCCTGCTGTGATAAGAGCACAACTGAAGTCAGGGGGAAAAGATAAAAGAGCAAATGGGATTAGAAAGAAAGGGAGCCTCCCTTCTGGCACACTGAAAAATGACAGTGCTAAAAAGACAAACATATATTAATAAATAAATAAGCTTGTGCCATAAACAGGTCGCCAATTAAATCCTGTTTTTGCACTTGTTTCTACAGTTGCTGAGAGAGGACTTTGCAGTGGCAGGACCCTTGTGGAACAGACAGACTGTGGAATGGATTACCTACGCACCGCAGCAGGTGAGCTTTCCTCTTATTTCATGGAGCTGTGCTTATTTTAAACAATCTTACCGCTATAAGGCAGGGAGATAAATTCCAACTGTAAAATGAATGGATTCTGTTGCTATCCATCCAATCTCCTAACAAATAAGCCCGATGAACTTTCAGTGGGTAAAACTGACCCATGGGAAATAAAGAGCCCCCAAGGGAGACAAACAGACCAACTGTGTAATGCAATCTGAATTTGACAGGCATAATCTCTTTTTCGAGGAGTAGAATATTTTCAAAAAGCCTTCCATGGCAGAAGTTGTCTTTTTTTCCCCCATTTCACAGGGATCCAGGGTGTGTGCTCCTTATACCCGGTTATGTGTCTTTGTACATTAGCCTTGGAGTCAAGCGTACTGCTAATCGGCCTTCAGCTTATAATGACTAACGTGCATCGCTGCCTTTATTAATTGTTATTTAGTAACTTTGCAGTTAAAGTCCTTTTCATTTGGTCTTCCTTTATTTTGCCCCAGCCCTGTATATACACAGAGCTGGAAATGCGAGGAGAAAGCTCCCTACAATGCATGTACAAAGACTGGCGTCTTCACTGGAAAAAATAATGCACTGAAGTTTACTGAAAACCTTGGGAATTCAGCACAATAAGTCTGTTATTTTCCCACTCCTCATTAAATATTTAATGGTGGCCCAGCCATTGTTTATTAACAGGCAAACCTCCACTGAAGCTTATCTTTTGCAGAGCTATGTTAATATGAACTCACACCTGACACCATGCATAGAAATGAAAAGCACATGAGAAAAAAAAAACTTCCTTTTGTGTCTTGGTATTTTTTGCATAAAGCATTTTAACATGCATCTTATGGCATGTACTCTTGATTTGATTAAAATTTAGGATTCCTGTATCATTACAATGCTCCACTAACTCCACTACTTCCATAAATTATCTGAATTGAACGCACATTACAGTATCATGTTGCTTTTTTACATGAAATAGTGTTCTCAAGCATTTACCCAGAAGAGAAATTAATTTGCGTGTCTGAGTTCACCAAAAAACATAACAAAAATGACAGTGGCCTTTGAATTACTGGTCCGATAGAATGGTTTATGACAGATTATAAACCTGTCAGGCTGCATCCCTGTATCATGTTCCCGGCAGGTGTTTAAGTGGAATTCCATATATCTAATATGATTTGAGATTTGCTTTTAAGTAGCATAAATACCCACACATTGTCTCATGCTAAATCAGAAATTTTATAGCTTTGAAATTGCAATAAAATATGAAATTTGGCAGGAGGTGGTGTGTGGGAGTGTTTCTTCATACAAGTTATGCCATGTATTCTCAGTAGCACCTGTGCTACAATCTACAATAAAGTTTGTTTTTTAAAACGAGAAAAATAAAAAGTGCACAAATATTCCGTGCGTGCGTGCGTGTGCAGAAGTGATTTTTCTGTGATAAAATAGATTTTATATTTGAAGGACACACACAAAAAAAGATGAGTCGTCCGTATGGTATTGTAATCCATGCAGCATATAGCGCAAAGGCAGATTTTTATTTTTATATTTCTAACTTTCACAATAAAATGATGAATGGTCCTTAACAGTGCTTATGATTTAGCAGTAGGTGGAACATTGCAGGAAACCAGACAAATTCATGTGTTTGGGAACATTTACCCTAATCTTCCGGAAATTTTCTGTGCCCAGTGATTGCTAGCTGGGTCATGACTCATGTACTTACTGTAGGACAACACTGACACAAATGAAATATGAATCTCTGAGGAATATGAAGTGCTTTGCTGATCCTAACAATAAAATATTAAAATATGTCCAACAAACAACTGACCCTCCACCTACCAAGTGCAAGCAATAAAAAGCCAGGGAGTTTGACCCTTCTGCAGTAAATGCCTTGATGCAAACATCATTTAATGCATTCACACTGCATAAAATACCAAAAGACCAGCTGTGTTTGCACAAGCGCCGACCTTTGTTTGTGTTGTATTTTGATTTGGATTATGGGCACAGCTTGATTATTGCTTTTGCAGTCTGTGTCAGGACACATTTAGTTTTATTTTTTTATTTCATTCCATTATTTTTAGTTCTGTCAGCTTTGTGACTTATCTGTGGATAATCTCTCGTTATTTACTGCACAATAGAAAGGTTTCTTCTTGAATGAGAAGCACTGAATAATCAGCTTGACATAATCAACTTGTTTTTGTCCTTAAAATCTGTGTTCATTCTACGCTGTCTCATTTCTGTCAGATTACTTCTGTCAGTTAGTTGTGACTGATATTCAGTTTTACCCTTCAACATATTTTCTCATTGCACAAATCATATTAATGTTTTACTGAAGTATACCATGAGCAGTGACCCATTGTGCATTTGGTGATTAAGTAACACAACTGCACCAGCATTTTCTAAATTAGCAAGGGGTGGACTACCAAATAATGCATGTTCTTCACACCCAAGGAATGTTATGACATTTAGAAAGCATGTTGATAAAGAGCCTCCAAATACCATCAACAGAAAACTTGTTCAGCAAGTTTAACAATGTGATTCAAGACAAAAATTGTCTTTTGAATTATGCATATTCTGTAATTATTCAGGGTAGACTTATGTGAGCGCCTCACAAATTTAGAATTTCAGAAGATTTATGTGATACAAGAAAAACTTCACTTCCTGGAATGGGATATGTGTGTATTGGTGACAACTTATGGTAAGTATAGTAGAAGCGGACTTAATGTGGCCAAACCATTTTATGCAATTATAATATGGTGAACAACACCTGAAAGTGAATATAATCTGCTGTTAGCAATGGCACATACCGGTGCCTTGCTTTTCCCTGCTTCCTGCCTCCATTGCAGTTACGTACTCTGTGTTTATCCCTTGGACTCTGTTTGGGTCCAGAAAAAAAGGGGCTTTCAATGCCTCACAGGTGCAGAGGGCAATTTGCCATTCATTTACAGTGTGCTGAATAGCGAATAAACACAGAGGCATTGTTCAGAATTGCATTAGGGAATAACAGCTCGCTCTGATCCTGTTCTGTTTATTGCATTTTGTTCAGTAATTAATTTTGGAATGTTAATAAATTTGGAATGGAGTGTTCTTCACTGGCCAAGTCAATCTCCCGACCTGAATCCAGCTGAATGCGTTTCCCTTGCTGAAGACTAGACTGAAGGCAAAAATCCCCTGAAACAAGCAGGAACTGAAGATGGCCGCAGCATATGCCTGGCATAGCATCGCCAGGGAAGATACCAAGAGTCTGGTGATGTCTGTGAGTTGCAGACTTCAGGCAGCCATTGAATGCAAAGGATTTGCAGCCAGGCAATACATATAATGACTTTATTTAAGATTATTAATTTGTCCAGTTAATTTTTGGTTCCCTAAAATGGGCTATGTATGAAAGGGCTGCAATTCCTGCATGGATTTAATTTAAATAGCCTTAAATTAAAGCTCACGGTCTGCATTTCAACCTCATATTCATTCTTTCATTTCTAAGCCAATGTGGTGGTGTACAGAGCGAAAATAACTAAAATTGTGTCACTGTCCAAATACTGTTCTTATACAGTGCACTGTATAGCGTATTAGGCATATGGTTTTAGTATCCTACTCACTAGCACCCATACGTTATCATATATTCTGCCTAGTTCTTGATAAATAATAATACACATACAGCACAATACAATGCAGACGTGCTCTTTTCAGGGTGAAACGCATTGACACACCTGCAGGCAGCTCATACAAGTCCTAGTATAAACAAAACAAAAGTGATGCTTGGATACTTGGATAAACTTAAGACCCTGTAGCTTTTTCCCAGCAAGGATGGGTGTGAGGATTAGCAGGTAATAATAAGAATTAGAATAATGCGGGTCATGTCCGTTTGAGAAAACTTGAGCGAGGCCATGTAAACAGCTCTATGAAAATGTAATCACATGTGGGAAGCAGAGATAAGGGATTTATGGCAATATGAATTTGGTAATCCTTTTAATTTGCAGCTCCCATCCATACCTGAATGATAAATGGGAGGAAAGGTCAAGCAGTTCAGAATTAGCATCAGCTGGCTCAAGGCTAGGGTGAGCCTGGGGAAATCACTTTTCGAGCCGGGGTCTTTTCACAGGATCGCACCAGGTTTTTGCTGCTAGCAAACTGTTGCGGCAGCTTGGTGTGAAGGAGAGGAAGGGCTAATCGGCTCGCGTGGATGTCATGCACTTGTCACCAGGGCTTGACATTAACACCTGCCACCCGCCAAATGCAGGTAGAATTTGGCAGTGGTGTGAAACTTTGTCACTCTTTGCCCTTTGGTAGCATTTTCTATGAAAAAAAGATATATATTATAGTAGTTTACAAAAGGCATCTGAAATAAGTCAACTTGAGGTGGTACTACATGATACTACAACTCCCATGAGTACTGGGTGCACACTGTGCGCTCATCCCATTGGCCTATCTACTTTGCTCTGTTGTTTCTTGCCTTCTCAGTTGAGCTGGGAGTATGGATATGAAAGAGAAACTCGCCTGAAATCGAACTACTACCAAACATGGCACCGCATACAAACTGTAAATACTATACTCATTGTGGCTATAAACTTTTTGCTTACTGACACTCCATGCTAGTAGAGAGCGCAGAATCAGATTCAGCGGTTGTGATCGGGAAACATAGAATTGACAATGATTGCCACACCAAACATTTTAAAATGCTGTGGCTGATGACTTCGGAAAACCACTACTCACAGTGGCTTGTGAGCCAAAGAGTTTGTGTCAAGCCCTGCTTGTCACCCTTGGTAGGACCAGCTTTCTGATATTCACAGATCTGAGGGTTTACCCTTTCTCAAGGTAAAGGACTGTGGCACCATGAGGAGTAGAGAGAGGAATAGCAAGGAGCTGTGTCCTGTGACCTCTCCCAGCCTGATTCATCTACAGATCCTTGGACAGCAGCTGCCTCACTTGCAGGCATGCTCATTTTTTTCCCTCCTATTGGCTTCTTGCCAGCGTAACCACTTTCTTTTGGCTCGCTGCCCGGAGAATACAATAGTCGAACCTTGTTTCGTGCTCAAGTGCAGGTGTAAGCCATTTTGTGTTCTGTGTCTTAAGTTTTCAGTTCTAGATGTCAGTGCACTAAAGCTATCTAAAGTCCTATAAACGTTCACCTTTGCAAGAAAAAGGTTGCACTCCCTTATTGTTAGATGCAACTAAAGTTCCCATTTTCATTGTTCATGGTAAATTGGCTATTATTTTTTACTCTACTAAGTAGGCCCAGCACTTTGCCAGCTTCTGTGCCCTCATCTCCATAAACACATTTCCCATACAACCCTGTTAAATTGATTTAATTTGAATCAAACTTTTTGTCCTTTTTTTTTTAATTTTTAGAACTGAACAGGCTGCGAACGGACTATAAGAACAGAATGCTTCTAAACTGTCCCTCTATCTGGACAGTACATTGGCTTGCTTTTACCTGTACACTATCAACTAAGGCACCTGAGGGTTAGCATCAGTTTGCCATCATTCCAAGCATTTCAAAGTCCACTTCAGGCTGTTTGGACTGCATTTATATAGCGCTTTTATCCAAAGTGCTTTACAATTGATGCTCATACTCATTCACCCATTCACACACACACAGGTTCAGTGATCATTATACTGACCATTATTGTTGATGCTGACACGCATTTCCATAGAACTTCATGAGGCTAGTTTGTGTTAAAAGCTGAGTACAAGATAATAAATACATAATTAAATAAATGATACGACAATAAAAAAATAAAAAGATTACCAAATATTTCTTGCCACCAGGAAGATGGCTAGACGTTTTATAAAACATGCATCCTAATAACTTTACTCAGATGAACAATGGCTTTATACATTAAAAACAGAGCAAGTGGATGCGGCTATGTTTTCAATCGTAAAATCCAATAAAAACACAACTGATAGCATCATATTGTAGCATCCTGTAGTCCTCATCAACCATGTGTAGCATTAGAGAGATCTGTTGAGAATAAACACTTTGTGACACTTTGAGCCATCTTTTGTGCAAATTTGAATGTTTAAATCTCTGTCTGCCAAGAATGTTTGGGGCGACTGCATTGAATACATTTTTTGTCATTCGCAGAAGTAAGGGGATTTATTGTGAGCCACCAATCAAACGTGAAATCCAATTGCTTCCTGACTGCTGAATGATCCATTTGACCCCAAATGTGCAACAACAGCTTTGGCATCTGCAATAATGAGGAGTGTGTTTGATGTTTTAAGAGGTGGGTTTTGATCAATATTATTCGGTTGATCAATTATTTATTATTTCTGCATTACAATACTAGACCACTTATGAAAGGAAACAATATATATATTTGATACCAGTAAAAATATTTCTTAAGATATATTCAAATGTACTTGCTAAACTGTTATTGGTTTTACTAGGGTTTCTTCAATGGGACTCCAAGCAATCTGATAAATTGTATCCAATTATATTCTTCAAGACTTCAATTTGAAGGCCTGTTTAACGTTCTGAAAAGCTTGAATGAAGTGCAGCTGCAAAATCAATTACAGATTATTGTTCCATTTACATTTTACAAAAATTCATTGATTCAACTCAAAGAATGAATGTGTAAGAAAAATCAGAGAGGATAGATAATGAAAGGATGAAGCAGAATTTCTTTATTACAGTAATTACATATATTGCAGTAATTCTGCCATTTAAGCTTCTAATAAGATGATGTAGATAACTTGTGATAAGCAAGACTTTAGCTTGACCATTGTAATCACAATTAGGGCATATTTTTAAATCAAATATTTCAAACCTGAAGGTTCCATTGGAGCTATATCAAGCGCAGCCTTCAAGCGCTGCCATGCTAGATGGCATAGTTCCCATTTCAATAAAGAAAAATATTTCTGTTGTATCTATCATTACTATCAAACATGATTGTGAATGCATCTATCAATACAACTAAATTGGAGTCATCTCTCACTGGGACACTCATGAGTTCCTGCAGAGTGAATTTAATACCGTCCAAAAACAAAGGCTAAAATAGACATAGACATGCACAACTCCACTATAACAGCTTACCCCCTGATAACGCATGGATTTAGATAACTCTCCTTACTCCAAAATTACTGTGACACTACAGCATTGAACAATGGGCATGACCTAACTGCGTGATGCACTGTGAAAATCATCCGCCGCTGTAGTTGACAACTGTTAGACAAGAAAATCTGTTTTGTAGCCTCATAAACATTACAAACTTTAAATTTAAATGTAAAAAATAAAGCATGTGTGTATTGTTTTTTGATTTCAGAAAAGAAGTGCAAACAATGGACTAAAAATATAATCTGCAAGGGTACATGGGCACACGCTTCTTTGGAAAAAAGGAAATTAAAACACCTTCTAAAACACCAAAAATCTAACCCCTTAACTCTCTTTGAGGGCACATTATGAGCAAAACAAGAATACACAGCATAACAAATTAAATTATATAAACAGTCCAGTCCGCGGACACTGGAAAACATTGTTTACCCGGAGGAAGCAGTTTTCATAACACCATACAAAACAATGCAAAACAAATGTAAAAACATGCATAACTCGCCAGCTGAGTGAAAACAGATGGCGTTAACAAAACACTCGACAACAACCTGAAAAGATATCCCCTGGAGAAATGAGAGCTCAGCATTCAACTCAAACTGTATGCTATGTTTTCATTCATTAAAGGTGATCTTTGGACTTGTAGCTCAGTTTATGGGAAGAAAAAAAGGAATACATTTGATTTGCTTAGGAGCCTAGTTCTAAGGTGAAACGTTGCTTAAATCCAAGGGTCTTCAGCTCCCTGTGGCAGAGGCGTTGATCACGTGTTTGTGTGTAAAACAGTTTTGCACTGACTAAGCCACAGTAATGTCTTACTTGTGATGATGCAGGGGTCTTGAGCTCCTTTTCTATACCAGCGCCTCTGTGGAAACAGCAGGCCTTGGGAGCTGACTGCTCTATTCATCACACCGGCAGCGTGCGAGCACAGTGACTTGATTTAAAGCTAAGCCACCTCAGCCAACTTATATTTCCAAACACCCAGCAAATATTGTTATACATCTCATTTAAATGTGATCTAAATGTGTCTATCCCTAGTTGATTTAATTAGATTTTGAAAAATAGTTCCAACATTATAATGATATCATTTGATTTATTATGTGAATTGCAAGTTTAGTAGCTTGTTTAAAATTTGATTTATCTGGACATATTCCAGCCTATAATTAATGTAATATAGCTGCCATTTTTTAAACCACTGCTTATATAAATATATGCAGAACATTATAGGGGTAATATGAGTCCTATTGCAGAATCCATCCTGATGTATTTAGCATCTGCGGGAGGTTTAATCTTATTCTAAACTCAGTAGGGCACAGTAATGCCTGAGCCATTTCATCAAAGACAAATGTTGGTACTGCATTCACAATGGTTGCTCTTTTTCATTACAGGCAATGGTTCGCCATATTCGTCGGCCCCGCATTACAAGTAATATAATGTATAATGACACATTCCGAAGGCAAGAACACCATGATTACTTGGAAATGATAAGTTACTGTATAATGTAATCAGTATCGTTATCATCCGATGACCTTTAATGGTCGCAATATTGTAGTTAATAAAATTCTAGATTTTATGCTCACTTAAACAGAACTTTTACAATCCAAAGAATACCATCAAGATATACACAATAATGCACATTAGTGATTCCTCAAGCAGATTCGGCTTGTGGGAAATTGACCTGTGCATTCTTCCCCAGGAAGTGCATGGCTTAGCTGGTGGATTGTAATATGATGCAGATGGTGCATGTGGATTACCTTGAGGACTGTTAAACTATGAGGTGGGGGAACACTGCTGACTGCAACCCTCCCTTGCCAAGGGAGGCAATGGCTAATTATGCAATGCTTAACAGGAAGTTTGGCTTTAACTGTCATAGTCTGCATTTTGTGCATTGAGTCCTTCTCTGGGATAAACCTCCTGAGAAGCCCTTTTGTGTTTTTAAATTAGGTCTGATGACATAACTTGGGTGGTACACTACACAGCAAGATAACTTAAGGTTTAACCCTGGGTTTTCAGGATCATGATGCTAACTGAATTTTAATTGAAGTATATTTCCATGGTAACTTATGCAGTATGGCTAACTTGGTCCAGGGCGGGTTGTGTTCTGGCTAACAGAGTGAAACATTTAAATGCACTGCTCGACTTTGATCAATCAACTCCTTGAGAAATGGTGTCTCCATTTCTGGAGCATTCCATTGGCAAATATTTTTGTAGGATGCCAAAATAAAATTATTAATGAATAATTTATGGCAGCCTTTCCCTATCCTATCTTGAGTGATAATAGAAACACGCTAACCGATCTTATAAAACAGTGTAGCAAGTCTTTGCCGCACCTTTATTGAGGATTTCTTGTGAGAAAACTTCACTCAAAAACACAAACACGAAAACATATAGGCTAAAAGACCTGACAAAGTTCAATTCTCAGTTCTTAATTCCTCCTCACCTCGCTCAGCACGCTTGCATGAATTATTCATGAATCTTACAAAGAAATCTGTTCAGCTTCCTTCATAGTAGTGTTAGAAAGTCCTTCGACTTTGTTATGAAATGTAGGTGATTATTATAAATCCCTAAAAAGCCCTGCTGGAACTCTTGTCGCTATATAGTTAGGGGGTTTCCTCCACCAGCTCGTGTCTCACACAATGGTATAAATCTCATTTACATAAAAGCAAAATTAATTTGCTGAAAGAACACTATAGTTTCAGTACCTGTTCTTTGTGGCTTTCTTGCGACTGTAGTAAAGTGGTCTGTGTGAAGAATAACAGTCATTTTCAGTGAATATCTATCATGTTATTGATATTAACCCAATAGCCTATACAGCATTTTAGTATCATCCATGCTGGTTGTGTTTATTTAATGTTTAAATACTTTGCGAGAAGCACAAGCAACACAACATTGCCTTTTTAACCTCCTATTTTGTTAACATCAGCAGGGTTGAAAGAATACTGTATGAATTCAGTGGATGATCTGTGGGGAAGAGACCGGAGTTGTGCAGTTTCAGCAAATAAAGGCTACATGGAAAACCAAAGAAAATGCTGTATATAGAACTAAGAAATATATCTCACCATGCATACTTAAGTAGTGAGCTAGGTTTTCTATTCCTTCTAGCATTGCTCAAATCCCAAATTAGAACATATGTAGTTTGTATTCGTGTGTATGTTATCTTTTCTAGTGGTATTGGATAAGGGCTCTGGATAAGAGCGTCTGCTAAATGCCTATAATGTAATATTGGAGAAAACTCCCGGGTTTCTAATGCTAGTTATGTCTGTGGCAATTGACTTGCACTGCCAATGGAGATGGCTTTATTTGATTGTTGTTATTGTTATGAATAGCTACATAAATACTAAGGCTGTGCTGAAAGTTTGAACTGGTGAGTGGTTGCAACTGATGGACATATAGACTGTATGTGTATGCATGTGTCTCTGTTTAAGTCTAGGAAATACGAGTCTTATTAAAAGAAGCAAAGCAATCAGAATGAAAAGCCATGGATGGTGGAACAAAGAAAATAATTCATGACTTACTGTGTGCTACAGTTGTAAAAGACATGAGTTTAAGAATCTGTGAATTTAAGTCATCCATCTTTTGTGATTAAAATCTAAACTCAAGAATCTCCTCAAATGGGTCTAAATCAGTTAAGAAGTTGGTCAGAGCGCACCTAAGTCAGAATCCAACCAGGGAGACCTGGAGAAAGAATATGACGTCTTAACTTACTCCATGTATGGCAAGCATTCAATAGTCATTCAGGAATGCCATGCTGCCTGATGTTAGCCCTTACCTGATGATGAAAGGGCTAATGTATATTTGTATGTTTTATCTTGTGAACTGGGGGTGGGGCGTGGGGATGGGGGGTTGTGTGCTGACCTGGCTAGTCATAGTCATGTTGAATCCATTACAAAATACATTGACTGTGTTGCTGCAACTGTCATGCTTCATTTACCCTAAAAACATAATGACCAGATAAAACTGAATTACAAATTACTGGCTGGTTTTCAGGTTTCTTCCCAGTCCAGTAGAAGAAGTCCAAAGTGAATTCTGTGAAGCCCCCCCCCTCCCACATCCCCCCACATCCCAGGAAATTCAATCGTTCAGATCAACTTGGGCTTTCATTTATAGGGCTGTATGTACTACAGGGAAAATGTTTCCAATTGGAAGAGGTTCCATTTTTAATTGATTGAATTACAAAATGACAGATGAAATCAGCTGGGTGCCATGTGCTCAGTGTGAAAACCTGAAACCGTCTGTATAAAATAAATTGCTTTTACTGAAATAAAATGGCAACAAGCCAAAAGTGCATTGTGCTAAACTAAGTTTAACCGCACAATTATAGTAAGCATATTTTGAACAACCTTAATTGATCAAGAGATTGGCATGGACTAAAATCAGCATATACTGTGAGTCCCCAGGAGAAACTGTGGACTTGAGGACTCTTGCACAGGAAAAATACAATCAGGGAAATTAAAAAATAGCTTGATTAATTTTTAAATGATTATTTGTCAGAGGCTCTTATGGATCATTACAAATGCACAAGGTCATCCTAGGGCGATATCAAGATCTAAGTAGCCTAGTTCCTGATTAACAATGCACAACCAAAGAAGACATACTGCTCTCTGAAAGCTGAATGGCGTCAAAACATAACCTTCACTGCCAGTTCTTCAGTGTCAGTTAAGTTGTTTTTGTATGTTAATAGGCATGTATTCAAGTATACTGTACAGCTTTTGGATTTTCTTAAAAGAATAAATAATTTCTTGAACACTCATGTACTCACAGCCTATAGGAGCAGAGAAGGAATTTTTGTTTCGATGGCAAGAAATTTAAAAACCTGATACCTGCTCCACTTCCTGCTGAATAATCCCAGGGGGAAGGGAGAGCAGGTGGGGAGTGGTTTCTGCATGGCCGGTCTCGGGCACATCTCTTCGGTTTTTATTATCTTCTGTTTAAGAGAGCAATCAACAAACCAAGTGGCCAATGCATCTAAAACACGTAACTGACATAATCGGCTCGGGGCAGTTCATCAGTTAGACATCACAGTAAAACCTAGTCAGCTGAATGTGCTTTCAAAGTTAGGCCAGCACATACTGCAGTTCAGCTGGTATAAATCGAGAAAAGGTCAGGGGACGGAGCACAGCCTCGAGTGACGCCGACTCTTAAAACCAATTCACTTGATACGGAGCCATTAAAATGCTGAGGTTGTCACCGAGAAACCCTATGACAAATGACATTGCTATGTATCCAACTATAGATATTTGTCCACTGTATGATTTCATTTGAGATGTGGGTTTCAGACAGTAAAAAAAAAAAATACAGGCCCATTAATATGATAATAGTACAAATAAGTTGCATGTAATACAGAATGTTACAATTGCACACTTCCTAATAAAATATGTATAATTAAAACTGCGACCACAATACAAAAACCCAGAACCACACACTTGTGCACAGAAAAAATAACTACCTTAATAAAAATAAATACACAAATTAATGTGCATAATTGCTGTTATGTCACATCATCTTATGAAGTACTTCTAGCTATATCCTTCATACTTCGATTAGAGGTTATATCTTGTGTAGTTATATGGATTCATCTGGAGGAATACAATTCGCATACAGTACATACTTAACTTCAGGTATGGCAGGAACACGTTCACACTGGAGTGGAATGCCTCCAGTTCTCCCAATCAAAATTATTGCTGTTCAGTGTTTTCCCCAATCATTTTTGTTTTACAAAATTGATTTAAAAAGGGAATAATTGAACCCGCATTGATATATAATGTGTTGCTATGTTTATGATTAACTTAATATCGTGAAGTCTCTAAAAAAACAGAATCTTTGGTATGAACAGAATCACAAAGTCCCCTCTAATCACCAGTGAATCACCTGACCACAGCTGACATTTCTGGATGAAGCAACAGTGCATATTTCTTTGGAACACTGAACACAGAGACAGATTGCAACAGACCAGAACCCGCATTCAACTGTGAGCTCTAATGAGCCAGAATTCAGTGGAGCCAGAGTTCACAACGGAAAGCAGAACACAAGTTTTCTAATGAAAGTTAATCACAGCAGCTGTCAGACAGGGTGGCATTTCTGGGGCTGGGCCTCCCTCGGCTCTCCGGGGAATTATAATCTCAGAGTGATTGGGGCGAAGTGAGCTGCAGAATGGAGTTGTACCTACAGTACCTACCTGACACAGCCTATGAAACAGGCGTCTGGAATAAGCTATTTTAAAATGTTCTACAGAATCTTCTGCATTGCAGAACCTTCTAATTATTTTCTAAGGGGGAATTTGCTCTGAACAGCTTAATTATTAATTTAATGTTATGCTCATTTGTGTCACAATTAAAAGACCAAAGTTTCGATATATGCAGGAAGTAGATGGAAAATACAAATAGCAAATTATTTGGCAAATTATTCTATCATGAACTGATTATCTAAACTACAACACATAATTATTTCAAATACTATCCATCCAGAGGTGGATATTCTCTTAAATGTATGGTGCTCAAGTATACTGTTCAAGGGTACAGTGGCGGTAGGCCACCTGAGAATTAAACGGCAACCTTTTGGTTATAAGCCCAGTTCCTTTGCCAGTATGCCAAATGGTTGCCGTCAGTGGCATCCTGACACAGCAAAATGCATGCAGTAATTTATTTAGCATCATACTGACACAGCAAAATGCATCAAGTTTGTTAAGCCATCTTTACTTTCACAAAGACAAAAAGAAACAAGCTGCACTATAGTACATTGCAGCTGAGCAGAGACTGAAATAAGTCTGGGGAAGACTCTATGCACACTGCATATTCACAATGGCTTACATTGCTTTATCTTTGATATAAAGTATATAAGAAAGTATGGATTGATTGTAATTGTGGAATCCATGTCCCATCTTTATGAAGACAGGTTCTGTTCACTCCACAGTGTTCTGAGTCCTATTCCCTCATTGCAAATAACAGGATTTCAATGACAACATTTTAGGCAACTAATAATAGCCACACTGATTGGACTAGACTAATTAGTGTTCCAAGGTCTGTTTAAAAACCCTTTCATTTTTGTTTGTTAAAGACCATTTGTCTTCTTACCAATAAAATGTTGGCAAGAATTACAAATTGGGACAGTAGCCAATGCATATTGAGTGTAACTGAGGCCATGTCACAAATGAATTAAATACAATAGAGCTCAGTTACTGATATATAATATTTATATAAATTATTGCAGTGGATATGTATTGTCCTTCTGCAGTTATTCAGGGGATTTATTCTTTCATCTCATTCTACAGCTATATTTTATATTATAACTTTTAAATGAGTCCGTGTCAGCGTTTAATCCCTCTGTAATCACATTTAATGCATAGTAATTGCACTGCAAATGACTTTTCTGAATGAGTTATGGACACATTTCCTGTGCAGGGTGACCTTCCGCGCCACAGATATAGTCACACACGCTGCTTATCAACCTTGCATTCCCATTCATACCATTTTTTATCGCGGGCCACGCATACACACGGCCACGATACTTATGAAACCCTTTAAGATATAGCTTGCCATTTTGCATTAATTGCCTTTTAAATTAGAAACTAATGAATGCTCATTCTGTTTTGCTGTGGTGAATGGGAATATACAGTATGTCCTGTATGGGAATATTATATTTACGTATGGTATGGCTAAAGGAGTTAGGATGTGAGTCAGTGAGTGTGAGTGTGTGTATTTATTGATACACACATGCTAAGTTTGGGAGATGTATTTATTTATTTATTTATTTAAAAAAAATGTTTTAATAGATTTTATTAGGTGTTACTTATGATGGTGTCTGGGTATTCACCATTCATTGTATTTATAAACCACTGTGTCAGCCTGCTCTACAGAAACTTATCTGCTTTTCTTAAGTTTCCTGTCAGTGAAGCCACCTATTCCTACTGGTGGACTATCTCTTTGCCCAGCTAGCTCCTTTTGTGGCTCAGTTGGCCCCATAGTATCTATGCAGTGCTGGAGTAAAACAAAAATCTGCACCCACACCTGCCCTTTTCCAATAGGATTTGACACCCCTGCTGTAGGCCTAGCAGAAGTGCTGGGAAAAAAGAAATTATCCTTGCCAGTTGAATGTTTTACCGTGATGTATACCTTATTAAAGTCTTGCATGACATATTTTAAAAATCTAGAATGGGAATGTTTTTTTAAACATGAGTCAACATTCTGCATGTAACTTGTTTAATCTGACTAGCATGCATGCAATCATGAAAAAATGCCAGATACAGTCAGTTTTTCATGTGTTATGCTGCAACTCGCCCCAGTGTCTCCACTGACTCTGATAATAGCTTAACACTAATCTCTATGGCAACATCGAAGAAGCCTGTATGGAACAGAAAGCATTAATAATGGCTGACTTGGCGTTCCTGCCATTAGCTGGGATAATGTGTCTGTGAAATGGAAAACATGAACATGATCTGTTTTTATGCAATTTGTTGGATTTCATTGGGGTACATTTCAGTATGGGCTTGGGTAATTGTACTAATTTCAAGAACTTTCCGAGTGGTATCAAGTGACCACAGCATTATCTCATTTGAGGTTTTTTCACAAGTGGAAACCATCTCCTCTACACGCGGTTTTAAACTAGATGGAGATGGTGTAGACTGGGAACAGCTTTTAGACAGTAGGACTGCACATGCTAAATTATGTGGATTCAAAATGCATATGTTCCCAAGCTAAAGAGAAAATAAGCTTAAGAAACAGTGCCCACATAGGATGGATACATTTATGTTGGAGTTTAAAAAGGAAAAAGTAATTTTATAAAGGATACAGAAGAATAGCTCTGAGATCAGCAAGATAATCTAACACATACTCCAGGGTTAAAAACAAATGTGTTCAATGGGCCAAAATGCATTTTGGTCCTTATTGATATTATTCAGTACAATATTTCTCCTTTCCCAAAATTCAGAAACAGCCCCTTATGGTTCCTTCAGGATTTCCAACAACGAAAAGAGCAATGTTGAGGTCTGGAGGTCAGATATATTAAAAATAGGAAGGAGACTCTGTTATAATAACAAATACATAACTGACATGCTTAACAATTTGTTGGAAGCTTCAGCAGGCAGTTGGCAGTTTGCATGTAGGCATAAATATTTATTGGTGGGGGTGCAGCATAATTATGCTTCTGAAGCCGACTTCACAGTGCGCCTACAAGTCTCCAAGCAGTCTCCTAAACTGCAGGTTAAGGAGAAAAGCAGTGTTACCAGATGCTTTTGCTAGCAACCCTTGAACCCACCCAATGACAGCTATTGTCTATTTATAGTGTGCTGGCATAGGCTACTTACACTACTTGCATGACAAAGTTTGCTTTACTACAAACATTGCTGCCTCCATTGGTTCTAACGGAGTCAGAGCCACTTCTAGGTTGAAATGGCAAAAACACTAATTGCGTCAATGCAACAAGAACACGTTCTTTCAAAACGCAGCCATTGAGGGACATAGCGCGAATTGAACTATAGCTACTTCTGTAACGCGCTGACCGGCAAAAATAAACTAAAATAAATGTAATTGAGAGCACCATGAAACTGATGACCAGTCAGTCGTATTCAACACACACTCTGTTTCAAAATGGTGCTGCACTGCACGCAACTACCTTTTGGACACAAAATGTCAGTGGGCTGGGTTTTTGTCATTGTCTAGTGAATGGGAGCTCAATTAAAGCAAATAAAATTCAGTAAATAGCTGTTTCACAAAAAATGTTCTTGCTAGTAACAGCACACACCCCCATGCCAGGGTTTGCTGTTTTCTTTCAGGTAAAACTTTAAGACATAAAAAGATAAAAATCTAAAATACTTGTGCTGAAGTGTCTTTTTTCATAAATTTTCAACATTTAATTGAGGGATCTTAACTTGAGAATACTGATGTGCAATATGTACTTTCAGAATGTTTGACTGAAAAAAAACAAACGCACCTTTAATGGATAAACCACCTGTGACTTACTGAGCGCCAATAATATCACAAATTGTAAAGAAGTGCTCTTGAAAATAGCTTGCAACAGCTGGCATGGGTTTATGAACATGATTGTGTACTCCCGTGAGGTTCTATATTATCATTTTCTCTCTCTGACAAGTCATAACGTTTTAAAATGATTTTTCACTTGATCGCTCAAGGTGTTATATCATGTTTATGGTTTGAACAAGAACAAATACTAGTTTTAGATATTGCATTCCGATAAACTTATATCACTGCCATGCCTTTTGTGTTGTCCTCATTTGCTTCACATCTGAACTGTTGTATGTATTTTAGCCAAGATTCTGCTTAAATAAAGATGCTACAGTGGTTTAAATGTTGATGTGTTCAGTACCCCTGAGGCCACATTTATACTACAGTTCAAATGTGTTCTTGGTCCTGCTGTTTCCCAAGCTTTTGGTGGAAAGTACATTCTAATGCTACATTTAGCTTTATGCTATCACCGAATGTAGCATCAAAATGCTTCAATTGGCAATATGCTATACGTTGACTGCACATATGAGTACATGTCAGAAAAAATAAAAAAAACTAAGGAGCTTGTAACAGTTTGCTTTTCATTTTGCTGCTGTTCAGTTGTAAGCATGTCAGTTAGCTGAACCAATCCTACAGTAATGTTTTTTGTCTCACACTGACCATTCTCTTTCAGTGAAATACGCAACAATATGTCATGGAGTGTAGGCTAAAGAGTTTCGGTTACCTAATGTTCAAGGCTTTTTGTTTGATTATTGTATGCTTTTATTATTTTGCATTTTTCCTTCTGAAATTAAATGCAATTAAACTTATTCATTTTTATAGAAAAAGAGAAGAGCTTCTCTTTTAATCCATTTGGACTTTGAGGCTGTGTGTGTGTGTGTGTGTGTGTGTGTGTGTGCGTGCGTGCCTGCATACATGCATGCTTGTGGAGAAGAACTTTCTGGGACAGCTCAGTGAAAAACATATTGAACTGGAACAAGATGTCTGTTCCCTGCAGAATCAATTTCATACTGGATCAATAGATGGCACTGTTCATTTGCTCAAGTGTGATCAGAATATTGAAAATTTACCATAAGGAGTGGACTGTGAAGAATGAACATTAATGCATATATATAAAAAAAATATGTTTACCTATTTTTTTTTCTAATAACAGCAAAATGTGTCTCTACCTGGAAGAATATATAGCAGGACATTTAAACTGTGAAGACAGACATTCTACATATAGTATTAATGCCAATATTGTTTTGAAAACACTTTACTTCCTCTGTACAGTGTCCCCACCAGGAAGAATTTAGTGTGTGTGTGTGTGCGTGCATGTGTATGGGTTTATTTGTGCCTGCATGCTTGCACATGTATGTTTCTCAGTGTTTTTTTCATTGTATACTTTTTTTGTATGGAGTATAGACTCCATTGATTTTGTAAACTCTTGATACTAATAATGGGCTCATATTATGGCGTGTAATTCAGCTGTCCTCTTTATTGTTCAGCAAGTTGGCAAGATTACCTAGACTAGCCAGCCAATTAGATGCTATTTATCTTGCTATGCTAATAGCAAGACTATTCTACTGGTCACAAACGAATCTGTGCACACCGTGTTCTTATCTATTGCTCCTAGAATAGTCTAGGAGCAATTGATAAATCAAGTCTCTGGCAAGGAGCCCATAGTCCCCTTTAGTAAATTCTCTCCTTGTGCTGATCAAAACTCACTTGTTCCCTTATCCTGGTAGCACCATCCACAGCCAGATTTAAGTAAATCAGTTCTAGATGGGTGGATGCCCTTGAAACAATTGCCATGGCAAGATTTGTACTTGCATTACAGCAGCACTGTAAACAAACTGAATATTGCCACATAGAGGGAAAGTGTTCTCACAGTACATTTAACAACAGCTGCAAATATTTGCTAGCTAGCTAGCTGTTCACTATCTGTAGCAAACAACAAGCAAATAATCTTTTACTGACTACTACTGAATGCTTAACACGATGATGCAAATATTGATATAGCTAGTTTTTTGCTGTCCCACAGCTTTGGGTAGATGTTGCATTACACAACTGGACAGCTTTGCAGGTCGAAGGTGAGTGTGTGGTTGATTGAGACCATCATTAGCATATATTAATGGCTCATTGACCGCAACACCGCGGAGACAATGTTCTGCCTGCTCAAATTGCCTCAGACTTTGCACTAAATACTTTCTGACACATACACGTGTCAATGCAGAACCACAATTCGTACGTATCCCACCAACTTCCCCAACAGGAAAAATAAGAAAAAACATACTGTATTGGAGAGGCCACAATATTCACCTGACATCATCTAAATAGTGCATCTCTGAGATGCCACTGGGATGCACACGTGCTTCATCAGGTACCGCGACCCAACAAGGTGTGAATATATGTGGTTAATGTAGCACTTATTGCTGAGCAGAACAGGAATTTCCCAAGATATAAACACTCATGTCATCCCGATGCCAGAACAGCTGTGATCAATGATAGGGGAAACTTAATAACCCACAAATCACCGAAATTGCTTAGAATGGAACACAAGCAAATATGTTCAAACATAATGCTTTTGTTTGTTCATTAGCAATATATACCATAAGATTGTGTGCTTATGTTTTTCTATATACCATAGAAATGAAGCTATATTGCCTTGATAGTATGCCTTGATACTGCCGATCGAATTTCGGTTGTTTGTGCACTATTATAGCTTTTTTTAATATATTCTAGTGAAAGAAGGCTTTAATTGAGATATTGGTGTGCACATCAACATTAAAATGGGTGACAGAGGGAATGAATCAGGACCATCAGCTGTTTGCTCCTGGGGACTCCTCAAAAAGAATTAGTCACTAATCTGTGGTCCTTCAAAAATATCGCCATTATTTTATTTTCAACCATCCTATACCCTATCATGTGCAATTTTTAGAAGGGATTTAAAAAAAATATATATATATATATATATGTATATACAGTATATAGGCTAATAGAATCTTCTATTTGCAAACATCCTGTTTCATTATTGGAAGATCATCACAGAGAACAATATGTACATAATCACCTGGGAGAGTGGTGTGTGTGTGTGTGTGTGTGTAAGGGAGGGGGGTGGGGGGGGGGTCGACTTTCAGTTATTTGCGATCAAATTGTAGGTGGTACCTGTCAATGTTGTAGTTACCATCATGGGAGCTGTGGCCTTGATCTCAGTGTTAAACAGGGACACACACGCATGTCAAAATTTTTTAATATATATATTTTAATACAATATGCTCCTTAGGGAAGTAGGAGAGTGATTGTATTTCTATTACAGACATTTGTTCTCAGGATGTGAATTCAAGGAATACGAACAGTTTGGACTGCATTAAATAAAAACAATTGTAGTACAAGCTCTTTATGTAGCTTGCCTTGGGCTGTTGTAGACTATAGCTTTAATATTCACTCAAGTAAATACAAAGAAAGCAATGGCTATAAGAAGAAGATATTTGAAATATCAATTTTACTGAATGTGATTCAATGCTCAATTCAACTCAAGCAAATTTTCAGGGTTGAACTGTGGTCATATGGTTGAAAATGGCCAAAATATACTGTAACACGCCGGTCTTTTATTTTCTCCAAAAAAATAATAAATAAATAAATAAATGTCCATGTCTGTTTGTTTAATTATGTTTAATTTGCCGAGTGCATTCAACAGTAAGCATTTGCAGCCAGATGCAGACATATGCTAGCCTCATCCATTCTCACCTGCAAGAACTGGCTTTGTTATTGCTTTATTGTCCTGTACGTATGTGAGATATCTGCTAATGACTAATAGGCTAACAATGGGCAACCTCAAGAGGTAACCTCAATGAAAGTATTGTTTAATTAACTTAATTGAACCTTTTTAAACCATCTGATATTGAAATGTGTGTATTGAATACACCACAAATGTTTATTAACCTAACTATAAATCATTGTAAAGGCTGATAAGGCCAATAAACAACATACACACCACATTTATTTAGACATAATAATCTTATAATGTGCAATGAATGTGCCAACTAAACAAGGATGAAGAACACCACCTACCCTCCACCCTCTAGACATATAAACCCTTTATTGACACACGTAGAATCAGTCGAATCAATCAAAACCTATTTCTTCACATTATCCGAGAATTTGACATAGAGAAAGAACGATAGATAGTTTTTCCTCAAGATCTGATATTTTATAAAATTGCGTACAGGTGTTCTGATCTTGTCAATCATGTGTGCCATGGTATGTATTTTAAGCTGCTGCACATTGGAAGAGCCTATGTTGCATTAGTGAATTCAATGTTTAAGCCCCATCCTTATTATTCAATACATTATCATGTGATTAAACCCTCTCTTTGTCAAAGGCTGTATTATCCCTCTGTCACGATTTGTATTTATTAATAAATATATTAATAAATATATTTATTATTAATTGCATATATGTTTTTATAAATTAAAAACAAATATGCAAATGCCAGATTACCAAAGTGAACATGTATCTCGGCAATTAATATAAAAACTTAAAACTTTTGTTACTTGAAGCTATACTCAAGCTATAGTCGTGACAAAAAGGGAGACAACACAACAAGGTATACTTTTAAACAAAGAAATGATTTATTAAGAAGACAGTGATGCATGTATGTGTGAAATGTAGGGTATTTATATTAAATGAGTGTGGATGTGCATGTGCAACAATGGGATGTGAATGTACAACGCAAAACCTGTGAAGAAAGGAGGGTAAAGGAAAAAACCCAGCAGGCCATCCAACCGGATTCAGGATTAAGGATTACCTAGAATTGAGTGAGAAAGAAAGAGAGAATGGCCCAGAAGGCACTGGGGCTTCCTTATTATAGGGTTTCCCCCCAGGTTCTCTCAATTAGAAAGTGGGCACCCCACACACTGGCCGACTCCTGTAACTACAATAAAAATAAAAACAATATTAGAGACAAAGTCGTCACACTTTCAATAATGTGTTGTTATTGTGTTTACACCAAGATTATGCCTCCTCCCCATTAAGCAATGCCAAGTGCCTTAGAAGCATTATCATCCGAAGTTTAATGCTGATAATGAAATGAATAGATTCAGATAAAAGCTTTGGTAAGATTTAGCAAACACCGCAAATGCTCTGCAGTCAAGTGTTTTCGATGAATAAATTTCAGTTTAATTCTGTAAATCAAAAAAGTCATATTCATAAAATGCATTTTTTCAAAACGATGTAAAAAGCATAAATGTCGAAGAGTTTTATTTCATTAGTGATGTAAGCAATGATGTGTATAACCACCATCAGAACATTATTAATAATACATTTATACATGGTGGATTACATACAGCTCCTTTGTAAAATGCTGTATAAACCACTCTGTGCCACCCCATGTGTGTTAGCTTTTTCCCGGCAATGACAATGCAAGTTATTATTTACTAGCCATCTAGAAAGTAAACTCAAATTCCTCTGGTGTTCAGAGATTTTCCTCAACAGTTAATAACAATCTGAATTGCTAGGGGGGGCTTCTGGATCAATGCGCAAATATTAAACACCCACAATGCAAGCCATTCTATAGACTATAGACTGCAGACAAACTGATCAACAGTAGGCAAACCTTTCTAAGGTTTGAGAATCAGTAGAAGCCATGTCTATATTCTTGCATATTTCATTCAGAAATTGCATTTCCATTCCAAAGTCCAATTTTGCTCTTCTAAAATGGGGGACCATGTATAAAAACGACTGTATTTCTTACACGGATCATCAAAAATGGACCCTAGATACTTTCTAAATTAAAGCTGACTGTGTGCACTTTAACCTTGTATTCATTGTTTCATTTCAAATCCAATGTGCTGAAGTAGAGAGCCAAAACAAAATAGTGTCACTGTCTCAAAATTTTGCATTTAACTATATTTTCCAGAGTGCACACAGCTGTATGGGAATGTACAAAGGTGTGGTCAAAGATCAAGCAATTCCATTTTTAATTGTACAAAAAGGCTATTAATGTAAACCAATTTTCAGTGTAGCAGCAAGGTTTTCCCGCTTTATTGGAGACATATATTCATAATTCATAAAATATATGCGCGATCTGTGCCATCCTGCACTGAATTTTCAGCTTTTTTCAATTTTTCTTTGCAAACACATTTTCTCTTCCCTTATTCAGCTTTTTCAAATGTTCACATTGTGAGCAGAAAATTCAATAAACTGATTTCAAAGTTTTTGCATTATTTTCACTCAGAAGGGCACTGCTGCAATCCGCTGCAGTAACTGCTGTGGTCTACAGTAACTGAGGTGCAAGGCTTTGTAAACCCACAGACGATAAAAAGTCCTCTTGTGACCTGATTAAAGTTATTGACAAGAAAACTGATTAAGATGAACATATCTGTACTCTTCAATTCCTAATGACTGCGATTAATTACAGCGATATAATTGAGTAGACGTAATCTAATTAGGCTTCACCATGGACTTGTACATATTTAAAGATTTCACTTTCAGGGCCAGTGTCTTTCAAGGGTATGAGTCAAAGCTGAATGCTAATACCTAATCAGGCATTTTGTTGATTAAAATATCACAACATTCATTCCATAATCAAAAAAAGTCAATCTAATCACACCCTGTTCATTGACTCCATCAGCTACATCTGTTTGATTACGTGTTAAGTATTATCTTTGACCTTATAAGACATTCCTGTGCTGTGTATTACCTGCAGGTACCGGGAAGTTGGTAAACACAAACAAGGAATAAATGTTCAAGGATTTCGATTTAATCAATTTTATTATTTATGTATTTATTTATTTATGCATTATTATTATTATTATTATTAATAATAATAATAATAATAATAATAATAATAATAATATTGGGGGTTGGGCTCACCAAATTGTAAGGATTTAGATTTTATCACATTGCGGTCTCCAAACTGTAAGGATTTAGACATGGTCACAGGGAGGAAGTTTATTTATATTTGGTTGCAGCGAGGAAAACAAGTTTCTGACTCCATTAACTTCAAAACCTATAATGTGGATCCTTGTGAGAGCACAAGTTCACCTATACATGCATTGACTGGGGTCTGCTGCAGTAATGGGCAGTAAGACTTTGTATCCTGGAGAGCAAGACTATCTACTGCTGCCAGGAATTCATCTAATTGTTCTCTGACATTAAGACCTTCTATCTGAGCAGGTAAAGGTGCTACTCATCTGAGAATCATTAAACAATGTTTCTGCTCCTTGAAGAAGCGATTTTAACCAGAAAATATGGCACCAACTGCCTGTATTTTTTGGAATTTTAAAAACATAGTTATTTTAAACCCAAATATTTAGGAAAAGTCATGGAGGGAGGAGGAAATTGCATTTACAGTGTTGGGGTAATTTTAATTTTAAAGTCTAAACACCTGCTGGCGTTATCTCTGGCCTTTATAGTATTAAATCATATTTTCTGCAACACTACAATAAATATGTACATTGCATATAGCACCTTAGTGTGAGAAATCTCCCACCCACTGTGCCTATAAGACATCAAAAATGTGCATTTACAACAGTGAACATGTAAGTTAAAAACATGCATTTAGCTAGCTAGAATAGCTGTTATATTGCTAAGCTAATGTTAGCTACTTAAACTGTTGCTACACTCTTACTCATCAAAATGAATGAAATGCATTGGTATTAGTTAGCTAGTTGCCTATAACATAGAGCATATCATAGGCTGTGTTCGAATCCGCATACTATCCGTGCATATTATACCTAACTGTGATGTAAAATGAGAATTCATTTTGTTCACACATGCATAGTATGTTAGTTCTCGTATGTTTTAAACTTTATACTACCTGTATTTAGCATACAAACTGCCAAGTAAAATAAGTATATACAGGTAGTGTGTTTCCAGGTCTTTTGGATCCAGGTCTTGATTTATTTTCACTAAATACTTGGATGTCATTTACTAAATACTCACTCGCCCTAGATGCACAGTTGAACACAATTTTCTGTTTGTTGATACAATGGATTTGCCATTGTCTCTGCATCAAAAAGTCATTGATTAAATTCTCAGGGAGGTACTGAATTGATGTTTTCAAATGTGTTTTCAAGTATTGTATAAATCCATGAAACATTTAATATAATTATAGAAAAATATGTCTGTAGCATATTTGTGGACACATTTTCTGCTCACTGTGATTTTACATGTGCTTGGCCTCACTGTTTGCAACTATATATTTTTTGAATTGTTGTTATGTGGTATTGGTATAACTTGAATGAAACAACCTTCACAGTAAGTTAGGTTCCAAAATTGAACTGTAATTCATTGCTTAATAGGACAGAGTGCCTGGTGTAGACTTCAACAGCTATCTAGTATTACACTAACCAGCCAGGCAGCTGAATCAATTGCAAAGGCATTACTGTCAGAGCAGTGCTTTAAGAACTTGCAGGCATGCTTGAATGTGCTATATCATACCATTTGCCTAAAAGTATAAGGAGATTAGAGTTTAGCGATTTGTTGGTTAAATAAATATACCGGCTGCACATCAGTGCATCAATGAGTTTTCTGAGGACCCTATTTAGAGTTTCTTATGAGCCTATTAGTTGTTATCATGTCTTAGATTTCTAGCGTGAATGAAGTGTGGCATTCCATAATAGCCATGGCTGCTGTTTTAATCTTCCCCTGCTGACACATATTTTGTATAATTGCATGCTGAATTTTACCATTCATATATCAATCACAGAAGATTTGATGCAGATAATAGATAATCAAAACCTGAAACCTCTTAAAGATTGACCTAGATCAGGTTCAGAAAGGCTCCTGAAAAATGAGTATCTGGTGTCTTGATCTAAATGTCATACAACTTGTAACATCTTGTAGAACTTGAGAAAATACTGTGCATAGTAAGACAGAGATCCTGGGGTGCTGGGGAGGCAACTGCTTTTTCAAATTCCCTAAGTATAGCAGCATGAAATATGTGCTCTAAGATGTGCAATGAATCAGTATTCTGGAGTAGGACTATCCTAAGACCATGATGATACACTGTGGTACAGTAAGCATCTGTTTTTTGACTGAATTGTATTTTGTTAGGGACTTAGAACAGAGTCAGAATGGAAGTCAACATATCTTACATATCTGAAGAGCCATTTTTTCTTGTAAATTAACATAAAAAATAGATATGATCCTATAACATCTGACTTTGGTAATAATGGTAGGTTGTTATTATATCATTCAATAAGAGAGAGAGAAAAAAGTGGCCAGGATAGAGTTGGCAGGGTACATTGATATTTATTTTTATTTGTTATGATGCAATATTATGTTCCACTTTTATGAGTGTGGCTTGTTTTGAATGGCTCATTCTATGCACTTTTTATTGTGCAATTTATTTCAATACATAAAAATGCCCTACATTCAATGCACACATGTAATAACATTTTTCTGTTTTTACATTTATTTTATAACAAACATAGTGTGTCATATATTGTGTTTTGCTATAGTAAATAGTGCTACTTTGGTAATTAGAAGGTAGAGTACATTGAACAGTTTAAATTATATATGCGTGCAAACACCAATCATAGGTAAAGCTGTTGTGAACTTCAGCTTATTTTGAAAAACTGGGAATGCCCTAACCCTAACTCTACGGAACAAAGAGCTGACTGGGAGCCGGTGAAGGGTTTTGGTTACCAAGCCAAGTTGTCCAAACCGCTGAAAGGTGTCTGAATGCCAGTCACTGGATGGGAGGTGTGGGATCTGCTTGTCTGCCACTCGTTTCCTGTGGCTGTGAACAGCTACGGTGTAGAACTTCCTGATGGGCATGGCCGGCTGTTACAGTTCTTAAAGTAAGTCAGGCTGTGGACAACGCAATATTTGCGTTTGTCCACATTCACGTTTGCTTTCAGGCTGGAAATTTCAACCTTTCTTGTGTACTATATTACAGTACACAAAAGCTATGATAATGATTTTATGATAGGTAATTAGTGAATATGTTTTTGAGACATCAACACACAGGTACTAGGACAGTAACTACAACAGTAAGAGGGTCCATTCATTAATGTTTGCATTGTAGTGCAAAATGGCATGTAAGACATGTTTGCCAATTATTCAGGGTAGGTCTATAAGTCATTCAATCTGGACAAATCAAAGTTCCCAACAGCTTTTCAGAGGGAGACTTATCTGAATGGGTGCTTGCAAGGAGACAACCTCTCTTCCTGTGTTGTGTTGTGGCTATACATGACAGTATAGCCACAACGTGAAGCCAGACTTTTGGATATCATTGTGTTAAAAGCAAACATGTAAACATTAAAAAATATTCAATGACACTAAGTTTCAGCCCTCAGAAATTCCAGCAGCATGTGTCTGTTCGTTTTAAGATTTTTTTTCCCCTGAATTCAAAAGTGCACCCAGGACAGATGCAATGCTGTAGGTAGTTTTCATAAACACCCTGCTGTTAACATACCCCTACTTTGCCAATGCTAACAGTAATTTCAGAGTTGGAAACTGCCAACTTCAAAGGCAGAGTGAAAATTAATCAGTACTTCAGTACATCAGTAGACAAAATTACCAATAAGCTTGCATTGCTTTGTGTTGATCTGAAAATAGGGTCCATAGTGTCAGGGAAAGGACGCAGCAAACCACTGTACCTTCCTGTAAAATCAATCCTGCACAACTGCTCTCAGGATTCTATACCAGGGTCAAATGGATATTGAAGAGATGTGTCAGCTGATACATAAACTACAGGACGTATGGATCTATCTGATCTTAAATTTGTTTGATACAGCTGGTGCAATGTACCTTAATACTAAGAGAATGTTACTTTTTTTATTACATCTATTTTAACCTTCACATTACTACAATGCTACCCAATGTTTCCTAAATTATTTCATGTATTTTGACCATGTGGTTGTTTTAAATCTTTTTTTATTCAGAACAACAGAGTTCAACAACCGGTCAGATTTATGTACTTCTGTATAGCCCATCTCAGTGAAATAACACACATACGACAGTGGTTTGGAAATGGAGATATATTTACTGGTTATGATAGTGAATATGTGAATAAGCTAATTGAAAACAATAATTTGCATAATATATGAGTAATAATATATGATTCTTAAGCAAAGGAAAATCATACTGTAGTCATTTTTAATTTTTTTTGCTATTTTTAAGTACAACAGGCTCAGCTGCAGATTATTTTCTACAAAATATTTGCATTTCACACTTGCATGTGACACAAACTTTGAATTACCACATTCTCTTCAGATGGTAAGATTAATAAACACTGTTTAATTTGTGTGAGCTCATTTGATGTCAGTACTTTTAATGTCAGGTCTGGATTTAGCTAGTTTAAATGACTTATAAACAGTGCTTTTCATGCGTAACTTGCCATTTTTGTACATGCCTTTGTTTAGATATATACATACACAGTGCAGTTCACAAGTAGTTGAACAGATATACATATAGTGCAGTCAGTGCCATTAGCACAGCTGCCAGCGACCTAGAATTTCTCACAACTTATTGGCAGAGAGGCAAATTGAGTTACTCGTGCATATAGACAAAAATGTAAATGAAATTCAGCCTGAAATCCCCACAATACTAAAATGTTTTTCTGCTTAAATGAACTGGGACCCTTTATTTTTGCTAGATTCTTTGTGTGTGTGATAAATGGTGTTTCCTTCTCTGGTCGACACATAATTTCCTGTGGTATTTGCTATCCCCTCCAAAAACTTTATTCACAAGAAATTCCTTGACAGCAGTTTCTTTTTTTCCTTCTTGAAATCGGCCTTTTTCAGACTTCTCTGTGATTTCTACCAGTGATAGATGCTGAAGATAAGAGCTGAGCGAAACATGGCTGGGTTTGTGTGATTTAATAAAAAATAAAAAATAAATAATAATCCAAAACTATCTGGGGGTTTATTTTTCTGCTTTTTGAAGTTCAAAAGTATACAGGTTACTAACAAATAATCACCTGCAAGAAGAAAAAATTTCACTAAATTTCAAAAATCTAATCTACTGCTAATGCTGTTGTTAGTAGTACCAACACAGTGAAGTTGCTGTACAAGCTGCTTTGGAGTTATTTTCTTGCTTTTGACCACAAACTGAATTCCCATATACCATCTTTTGCTCAGCCAGAAGGTAATCAGAAACTTCTCATAGTTCCTAAAGTGTCCTTGTACATAAGAACTAAGCCACTACATTACCATCGAGAAGTAGCAACAATCTTTCTTTCATTTCAGGATATCTTTTCCATTGTGTTGAAAAGAAATGAACACTGCAACACACTCACTCAGCACTTCTACACTTGACAGCACAAAATGAAATGGTTTTAACTCAAACAATGTGTTCAGGTTCTGTGAGATTTGTTTGTATGTCGTTATTTATAAATGTAGCCACAACCCATGGTACCAGTCACTGAACTCAGTTGGCTTTAAAATCAGATGTATCATGTCTCTGTACTACCAAAAAATATCTTTATTGTGATATGGTGCTGGATTAATATGGATGAGTGGGCTCCCATATTCAAGAAATATTGAGAATATAAATATCCATGAATATGATGAATATGCGATTAGGGAATTTAATACATAAAACCCGCTGAAGGTTTAAATTTTTTATTTTTTTTTACCTTTTAATGTATGTCACACTCAAAGCTAGTCCAGTGTAAGTTACAGTTAATGAGAGGTTTTCCTATTTTTAGTATCATTTTTCTGTGTCATGATTAAATCAATTGAACCCATTTGAATTCCACTGTATAATTAGCATGTACTGATGTGACAAAGGAAAAAGCTATAACTATCAACCAATTAAGAGAAAACTTTGAGATTACTTGCTCATTAAATATTCAGTTTTTTGATATCCATGTCTATCAAACAACCTCACCTTGTAGCTATAAAGTAAAGCTTTGCACATGAGTTTTACTGTCCTTTACAGTCACAGGAATAGTTTCAACAACTAGTGATTTTTGCCTGAAATATTTATCAATGCTAAAAACCACGAACATGATTCCATTTCAGATTAACATAACGTGTAACATAAAGTATACCATCTCCCATCAAACTCCATCAGTGTGTGACCCCCAGTTAAGTTTCACGGCTGAAACCTGTATAAATTTCTCTCTTTGAAAAATACCCTGGGAGTATGAGACTGACCTGCACTTATCCCATGTACCGTTAAAGCAGAGCCTGGCTCCCCTGGAATTCAAATGAGAACAGTGAGCCATTTCATAGAAGGTATGTTTGTCAGTTATAGTATTAGACAGGGATAATGAGGATGCTGTCAATGTTCTTTCATTGCCAAATAGTTTGCCAACTTTGTTTTCAGGATTTCAGTGTAAGCATGGTATTCAAAATTTTCTCATCTATCTTGTCTCTGTCTCGATGATATTCCAGCATTGCATCCCTTAACTGAAAATATTGGGCAGGCCTGTATTGATGCACGAGATTACACAGGGAGGTTATTGATCAATGGTTGAGTATAATTGAAACAAACTGCTTGTCTGAGCTGCAAGGTTTCAGTGCTTGGCTGTGGGGTTTCAGTTTGGAAAAGTGACATGCCAGTGTGTCATTGTTTGCACAACGAGATGGAATGCAGATGCCGTTTCCCCCTGTCCACCCCTGAGCAAGATGGAGAAATGAAATGCCATCAGTCAGGCAGTCTGCATGGGAAACCGAGTGCTTGTCTGCTCAGAGCGCCTCCGGCTCAGGTTGGATTAATGCCGAAACGACTACAAAATCAAGCCTGCAGGGAGCGAGACTGGCTCACTCCATTTCACTCTGTCTCCCCCCTAGTGAGATGTATTGGGTTTTTAATCAGCTGAACACGATTTACTCCAAACAGACCCGATGCTTCGCTCAACCATTTTCCTCTCCCCTTCACATCACCTGCACTGCCAGTTACTCGTGAACGACCATAGTTTCTGTGTGGAGTGGACACTTCATTGTCGTTACATTTTCACCCTATCCTGTCTCTCAAATCCTGCTGCTTTTGTTCCACCTGAATCTACAAAACCTGAGGAAATAAAATTGCTCCAAATGAAAATTTCCATTTTAATTGCCACTTCAGTTCCTCACATTAATTACCAGCATGGGCTTTAACCAACCATGTTAGCTGACAAGCGGTGCAGAGGATTAAGCCTTTATCTGTTGATCATATTCTTCAATGAATTTAATATGTGTCGTTTGGCATTGACAAAGTGGCCAATATTGTGGATAAATGCTCTAAACACTGGAAAAGGATAGGATATTGGATTAAGGAAGCAATATGAAGTGCTTAAGGAATGAAATTATGGAAACCGTTTTCATTTCACTCTGCTGTCAGTTTTCCCAAGGCAGCGTTTCTGTTTTGTATATTTAAATTTTCCGTCCCTCACTCACAAATGACAGATGATTTACCTTAATAAATTAGTTTTTTTTTTTTTGTTTTGTTTTTTGCTGGTCAGAGTGCTATATGTTCACACAAAACTTAAGGGGCAATTGAGTTTGCAATGTTTTGAGTGTATGGTGTGATGAAGAAGTGAAAATAATTTTGTGTTGAAAATTAAAATTCACTTTTAGGAAGGGCCCATGCGAGACCCAATATTTACTTTTATTTAATCCTCACTGTCAATTATTAAACCTATTAAATATGTCTGGTAGTGAAAATTATGACTGAGCCATTATGTTTCAGTGACAACTGTCTTTTCTATTAAACATACTGACACCAACACATAAATAGCATATCCCAAAGGCAGCTCACTGAAATATAGGGCTATGGGGGGTGTCTGGCACTTTACTGAATATGTATGGCACCAATACAGATTGCCCAGAGCACTTCCATTTTGTTTAAAATTATTGACTTATTGAATTACCACATCTGAATTTGTGCTTGGAGGAGACTTTAATGCCGTTTTAGATCCACTGCAAGACTGTTTCATGCCTCATTCCACAGTAATAGCAGACCTGCCATGGAACATATTCAAGTCTGTATTAAAGACATGGCTAACATCTGTTTTACATTTAACCAGCGTGAATGTGGCTGAACCTACAAAAAAGACATACAGCTGATAAAGTGATCTCTTACCCACTTTTTCACCCCATCATTTTTTTCTGATAATGCATCTATCAGTGTGACAGTGTGACTAAATGTAAATGGTAAATGGGCTGCATTTATATAGCGGTTTTATCCAAAGCGCTTTACAAGTGATGCCTCTCATTCACCAGAGCAACTAGGGGTTAGGTGTCTTTCTCAGGGACACTTTGACACGCCCAGGGCAGGGATCGAACCGGCAACCCTCTGACTGCCAGACAACCGCTCTTACCTCCTGAGCTATGTTGCCCCCGTAATGTAATATTCAAACATTCAAAAATGGACTCAATTAACTTACATCCTTTGAAATAAAACAATATGATGTGAGAATTCATGGACTGGCGATTTTCCCTCCAAAAACCAAAGAGAAAGAAAAATTGCCCTTCTCTGGATAAACTAAGCAACAGCAATGCAAATCAGAAGTAAACTGTAGGACTGTAACCTACTTACTAATGTTGAATGGAAAATGCAGTGTGATGACACATATGCTGTACAAAACTGAAGCAATTTGAAGGTGGGCACCATAAACCTCTATTAAGAAGCTGTCATTTCTACCAGTAAGGGAATTTTGTACATTAAATCACACCACATCATCAGCTATTGATGACTATACCAGTAGACATCAACAGGCCTGTCAACACTAATATAATTTCAACTATCCACATCAGCAAACATGTAAAGAGTGGGCTAAGAATACACCACCAAAGATTAAATTCATCATTTTGAAGATGGCTGGACTGCTTTGAAACCTGAAGAAAAGTAAATGTTAGAGAAGCATTTTCAACACCTCTTTAAGTTAATTAGTAAAAAGCAAAGGTGTTAAGTGTAATGAAGAATGTGGGTTTTTACATATTAGTTGTATTTTCCAGACATTTGATGGCTTTGGATTTTCAAAGAATTTGGAACAACGGTCATTCAATTTAAATAGATGAGAGGTTGGTGGGAATAGCTAAGATTTATGATTGATTTTTTTCCAGCATTGGCACACCATGCATGTCTAAGCTGGATTGAAAAACAGATTTCAAAACACCACTTAAATCTGATTTGATTGTATTTCAGATCTCCTTAAACTGCCTAAATGCAATTGTTCTAATACGGGGCTAATTTATAATCCCTGTTTATCGATTACTTGGATCTTTTGGCACAAGTTAAAAAATGTGCATACCTAGAGTGGTGGCACCTGGACAAATCATGAATTATTCTCAATGTAATACAATAGATGGGGTTTCTTCAGCATTTGTTTTCTGCATGTACACAAAAACTTGGTGAAGTCAGCAATCACCTAATTCATTCTAATTGAGAAGGAATAGAGAAACATTTAATTAATGTGTAAATAAAAGTTAAGGGTGAGCACCGATTGAATCCACACCAATTTTTTATATTTCTTCTATGAATATGCACTAACAACACATCAACACTAAGATAAAACATGTGGCTGTAACAACTCCAGGAAGTATTCAATAAATAGTGTCAGTCCTCCCTTGGCAAAACCATGTCGTGCCCTAAAACAAATCTCTGTTCATTTGATTTGGCAAACAGGAGTTCTCGGAAAATGCAACGTAGAGTTCCATTTATTATTCAGTATGTGCTATTATAAAAATTGCGCCAATCTTTGTTGTAAATAATTCACAAATAGTTGTATGAGTTACAGTCAGCAGATTGTTACCACTGAACATGAAAAAAGAAAGCCTAGATGCTTCCATGGGGCTTAATTTTCAGAGTATTAAATGTAAATAACTTTTTTTTCTTGTTGTAATTGAATTTAAGGATTAAATGGTGTTCAAGTGGCACTTTTTGTATTTTACAGTATGTCAATACATTACTCTAATACAATGGGGACATTTTAAGAATATGTAGGAACTCAGAACAAACATTAGTTTTTACCCTGCTAAATCACTAAAGTAAATCCCTGGAATTTACAATATCACATTATTACACTTCTGAATGCCATTTGGAAACAAGAGCAATCGGGGACAATGCTGAATGATTACGATAAGAAAGCAATATAAAGGTCTTCATCTGAATAACTTGACATTCAAACACATTTTGCCAAGGCTTTCTTGTACATTTGGTGAATACTGCATGATGAATTTAAAGCTAGGGACGCTTTCACTCTAATTTGATGTACTTCCTCTGCTTTGTAAACTCTTATCATAAGGCATTTAAGGTTATAGTGTGCCTGTGCGTGTGCTTGTGTGAGAGTGCAAGTCCGTTCACCTCCAAATTGTATTGCGGTGTTGTAATTAGACTGCACAGCTCATTCTTTTGGGAGAGTGCTTTCAGCTGCCCGCGGAAAGCTGTCAGATTATGCCTTAGTACAGCATAGCTGCTCTGAGAGGAATGAAGACTGATCATGTCTGGGGATAACATTTCACTGCCCAGGAAAATGTGCAGACTCAACCAGATGTACTGTTACTAGAAGCTTTCTGTACTCCAGCATGGCAGCCTGACTCTCAGGATCATTCGCTTTACTTTTGTCTCTTTTGTCTCTTTCACCATCTGGTCTTCACAATTAATTAAATTATATGATAATTATTTAGCACCATGCTCTCTAAACGGATCTCCGTTTAATGTGGTTGGAAATAGGTAACGCTTTGAAAGACAATATTTTCCACTCCAACTCCATATAGATATCCTGATTATCATATATGAGGATGTATTATTCTCAGTTTAACACAATTGTCTTAGTGTCTTAGAAGTCACTATTATGTGCGATTACATTTTTTTATATTGATACACACAAAAAGTTTGTGAGACCAGGAATCAACTAAATTAACTCACTAAGCCAACTATCTGATTAAACTGACAGTAAATCATTCTTATTTTTTGTATTGATTTCGGTACTGCTTCAAAATATTAAAAAGAATGGTACCCCCATTGGGGATGATCAGTTACCCCAGTTATACAGTCATACCGTATTCTGACTGTGTTAGAGAAATCAAACCTTCCACATTTCACAATTCTTTTTTTCCCCCAATAAGGTCTGGACAGGAATAAGCCTGCCCCACCACCATGAGACCCCTCATACTCCTCCAGGAAGAGAGAAACTGCATAGTATGCTCCCCCATAATCATCTGATTGTAATAATACGCTTCATACAATGGAATATGATCTCATGATTGTACTAATCATTTCTCTAGATACAGTACCTTTCTATGGAGGTAGTAGGTGGTGGCCCGCCTGAGATCCAGACACTTTATGTTGACATACATATTGGGGACCCCTCCACCTGATATTGTCCATAGCCTGGTATTCCAAGAGGGTAATCTGTTTGAATGATTGCTTCACCCCCTAATAAACGGGGTTGCAAACCAGTCTCATGCAGTCCTGCTGCTTTGCTTTTCCAGCTGCAGTTTATGGCCTGTAGTACGTGTGGCACCACCAGTCTACAGCGGTGGAATTATGAATGTCCAGAGTGAAGAGACAAAGGAGATGGTTGGAACACCTTACAAGCCTCACAGTCTTGAATCTAATTCGGACTGTGCCAGTGCCAACTGTGGCTGGTACAGTAGCTTCACAGGCCAAAGCACAATAGGCGTTTACATGGCCTACGAAATGGGAGGGTTCAGTTGGATAGGGCTTTGCATAAATCTGAATCTAGGAACCTCTGCAGGCCAATAGGGGACCCGTACCTTGCAGTCAGTGCTGCATATGAAATGTCTTACTCCCAGTGACAGCTGGTTTAAATGGGCTAAGGGGCTCCTTATATCTCCTGGAGAAAAAGATGGGAAAACATTTTTTTTAAATTACCCTTGGAGAGCGCCTCTGTTATCTGGTTTGTGTGTCAATACATGCATGGAAATGGATTATTTTGACTATTGGTGAAATCAAAAGAAATAGCACCCCCTAATGGTTCTAAATAAATGATGGCATTTAACCTAAATGGTGACCCCCTCGGATATTTTTGGATTAACATTAAACCAGCATCAAGCGTGTGGTGTGTTATACGTAATGACACACCCGCTTGATGTATATTCCATTGAGGCTAATTCTATTCAGCCCATAGCGCCTGAAGACAAAACTAACAAGAATAGATCAAACAATAGATCGAGCAGATTGAATTGAGTTTGGATTGGAGTGTGACCATGGCAGGCAAAATGGCAATTGAAATTAATGAGGTGGCCTGTTTACTTGCTCATCCATTTCCGACGTTGTCTTTAAAGGAAAAACTGGAAATTAAGAGGTTGGGGCATACCATTCAAATGATGTGCAGATTACACAGACAGACATGACAAAATCGGAAGCTTTGTGTTTCTTGGTTTGAATAAGAGGACCGGTGAACAGTAAACCATGCTTAGTGTTAAATTTTCTGTTTTCCATGTTTGCTTTTTGGGGGAGATTTGGCATGGACCTAGGAAGGCATGACAGATGTAAAACATCTGTCAGACAAAATTAAGAGGCATAAATGCAGTACAAATCATATTGGAAATGGCATCAAGCTGTCAATGTTGAGGAAAGCTAATATAGCCTGTCAGCTTGATGAAGGTTACCGCATCTCCATACACAGACATTACAAACTGGTGAGGGCAAACTGGCATTCACTTTCAAGATTGTTGTGGATTGCATTAATTTTTGTGGAGGGCATGAGATAGCATTGCGGGAGTCCAATGAATCTTCTACACCAGGGGTCCTCAATCTTATCCAGAAAGGGCCGGTGTGGGTGCAGGCTTTCATTCCAACCAAGCAGTTACACACCTGATTCTACTAATCAAGGTCCTTAGCAAAGACTCTAGTGTTTGATTAGTGCAATCAGGTATGTAACTGCTTGGTTGGAATGAAAGCTTGCACCCACACTGGTCCTTTCTGGATAAGATTGAGGACCCCCTGTTCTACACCATTAAACCGGGGTGTGTTTCTGGACTTGGTTGACCAGTCATCCTTTTTAGACCAGTCAGCTAATCACCGGTCTAACTCATGGGTCGCCAAACAGATGTGAAAGACCAGTCAAAACAAACGTCGTGATTGCATGTTCACAGTTTATGGACAGAAACTCGCTGAAGAAATATCGAATGCAACATTCGTGGCTGTGCAAGCTGATGAGACAACAGACATGGCATGTGTCAGTCAATGTGTCATTGTGCTTAGGTACATTGCTGGAGGTTCAGCTGCGGAGAGATTTTTCAAGATAGCTGACAGGACTGCGGACGGACTGGTGAAACTCCTGAAAGTGAAGCTCGAGCCATATAAGTTAAAGAACAAATTGATCTCCCAAACGTACGATGGGGCAGCTGTTCTGAGTGGGACACTATCAGAAATGCAGGCTAGGTTAAGAGAAACGTTCCCTCGAGCTCAGCGTCAGGGCAATCAAGATGAGACCCACTTGTCACTCTCCCGATATCAGCAGTGGGGTTTGCGAACACAGCTGCAGTTGCAGATGATTGGCCATACCAAATTTTGGTGGGAACTACATATGGCAGCCAAATTTATAGGAATAAAGAAGTAAAATGCATACAGCACAATAGATAGCACAAATTAAAGGATTCGCTAGGGCTGAAAAACCCAACATGATCCCTACTTTAAATGTAATCAGTCTATTAACCTCCAAGTACAGACCATTGATACTGATTACATATGCCCATAGCATTTAAATGATATTAGGGTCTTTGGTGAGACAAAAAATTTGATTGAAAACAGCATTTTTTATTTTATATTACATGTAATGAAGGATTCAAGAGATTGACTAATATACTGCTTCACACAACAGTACACAAGAACATCTAATTCATTATAGTTTATCAGAACAGAGGTTTGTCTATTGGAACAATTTTTTTCTATCTCAATATGTATGAAAATAGCAAAAATGGAGTGAATTTGTCTTAATATTGAACAGTGCATAATTATTTTATGATACTATCATCTGAAATTCTGCGAATTAAATAAGAAATGACTTATAAATTTACTTGACAACAGACTATTAAATCCTAAATTTTTGAAGGATGTATAAGCCAAGACACATGAAATTGAATGTTAAGTGTAAGGGTTTTCTTCAGACTATCAAAAAAAAAAAAAAAATGCTATGTGTGTATATTAATATTTATTTATTTGTTTGTTTATTTATATATTTCATTTTTGTTGTCAAGTATTGAGATTTCATCTATTTGGTTACTTATAATTTGATTAAATAGGTGCACAACAGCCGGAGGCTTCAACAGGGTAAAACTAATTTTCTCATCAACAGGCTTTCGACAGTTGAAGAATTGATCTGCCATTCAAAATTAAGGTATCCCCCATTTTTACAGCTAGAAGAAGGTGGAAAGGCATTGATGTCCACAGAAAGAACAGCATGTTCCCTCTGAGTTAATGTAGATACTGTATACATACTAGCTCGCCTGTTTCCCTTTAAACACATCTATGCAATCCCCTTGAATGGTCATGCCATTATAAAATATATGGCATATATTTTACTTGTTGTGAGAGGTTTATGTTTTCCATTTGTGTTGCAAAGATTTGCATTTTTATTAAGTATTTGACAAATGTACTACAACATAGATCTTGTTAACTTTTGCAAGCAATACCTGGGGCAATGTGTAGTTCGAGTGTTTTTTATTTCATGATTTTGGAGAGTCCAGGATAAGCTAGCTTAGTTGATGTGTTCCTTTGGAATGAATAATAAGGAAATGTAACTGCGGACATTGAGGTTAGTAGCCTGGCAGGAAGTGGAGTTATTGGCAAGCCATTACACTCCACTGCCAACATTGTATTCCACTGCAAACAACAAATTATTTCCTGTCATGTGATTTTACAAATGCAGTGCTAGTTTCTTAGCTGACTGCATTCATTTTGAATGCAATACTATTTGCTTTCTGTCTCGGTTCATTGAAGTTACCAGTAGTGTCATGTTAAAAGTTAATTCATGAAACTGTCAATATATAGAATTATATCCAGGAGGCACAGTTGGTGAGTGGATCGTGATGTACAAGGGTTTGAGAGAATTACTCATAAAAGTCATGTGAACGTCATTCATTTTATGTGCCTCCCACTGATTCTCATAGTGAATCAGACACTTTATTTAGTCCAAACCCCGCTGTCTAAAAGCATTATAAAGATGAATCATTTTTATCCTATTTGCTGTACACTTCAACACTTCCCACATGTAGCAATAGGATTATTAGCAACAGCAATGACCTGCACCGTTTTGTGTGTACTGGAGGCTTTAAGTAGAAAGAAGTGTGAAGTTTCATGTGTGTTTGTTTGGACCTGGGAATATGGTGGTCAGTTTCATGATCCAGTGTTTTTCTACCCTATGTCTGTCCTCTGGTGTCCAGTTAGTGTTTTTTTGAAGGCCCAATAGTTCTAGTGCCTCAGGCCCATGGTGAAGGAGATGGGCCACTAGGTGTGTGTCTGTCCCAAATTTATAAATGTTCCATAAATGCATTTATTTGAATATATTTACACTTAACATAAGTTTTAAACAAAGTTTAACCAACACATTTCACTTGTCCCTAAGTAGATTCTACAAATACAAATGTCTCATGACTCAGCAATAATAATACATTTCTTTCAGAACTTATCACTACACCATATAGTTTTATATTCCATAGTTTTAGTCACATTATAATATGTATTCACATCTCTATTACATATACATTTCCCCATGAACCATTAGCTACAGCAAATTTGTATTTGTAAAAAAAGATGTTGTGTTTTTGTAATGTGCATCAATTCCCTACAAACTGCTAATTTAAACTAGACTCATTTAACCTGTGAAAATAAATTAGTGAAAATCAGATTTTATTTAACAATTACATTCATACATTTTTCATGAGGCCACCCCTGCTTGGTTCTTTGATTTGATCTACTCCATCAAGCATTTTATCTTCCAGAAAGTTTGTTGTTTTACTTTGGTTCTTCCCATGCAAACTCTTTTGAAACTTTTAAACTTTCAAAATGTTTTTTTTTATTTTTTGTTATTAAAGTAATGCATTTAATAATGCTCTTTTTGATATAGCAAGAACTGAGAAACTGTGGAATATGTTTCAGTTCAGGATGATTTCTAATTGAAGTTTATTAGATTGTTAAGAGAAAGTCATAAATCATCATGAACCACAGCACAATATATTTAGATTAAACACAGTCAAGCGTGGGAAAGCACTGGCTTCACAGTAAATCTTAACAAAACACATAAGTTCAATGAGCACTCAAATACCAATGTTCCAAAATATTTTTTCCTCACAGTGAATTATAATGGCACTCTATTCCCAGCACACCCACAACTACAGTAAGTACCATGCTATGTTACAACACCTGCCCCAATGATGGGGCTTTTAAATGTTGGCTTGATATGATATCCTTTTGTGAACATTTCACTTATGTTGATGGGACTTGTTAGAGCTTCATGAAGAGTAGAACAGTTGTGTTGCAAGGTACAGTTTTCTTGCTTGCTTGTCTCATCTCCCTACACGCTCCCTACATGGCTCTCTCAGCTCTTGCTGAATTTTTAGATTTTGTAGAAGACTCTTTTTAACAGCTTTTTCCAGAGTATCATTGTTAAAGGTCATTATCACAACTGAAGACATGAGCTGGTACTTCATGGAAAAAGCTAAGTGCTATGAATGATTCATTTATCTAGCACCCCATATGCAATGGCTTACTTCTGAAAGAAAATTTGACTGAAAATAATAAGAATATCACACTTTTTTTCACGATTATGATAATATACTTTTTGTTGGACAAAGGACGAAAAATTCATATCTCAATGTTTTCCACAAAAAACATACAATGAAACAAAAGACGAAATAATCTTTCATTTGTTGTCATGAACACTGTATGAATGCAAATATGAAATTTATTGAATAATTCAAGATATCTTGTCACAATAAGTGGCAAGCGGGTCTCATCTGAATATATGCTTGTAATCCGTTACATGTATGCATGTGATTAAATTTCATAGCAAACAGCCATCTCCAGTTTCACAGGATAGACTTTCCAATATCATTGTATGCATGACAACCCAACTTGAATAAATAAAATCATGAATGAAATGATTCAAAATTAAATCTAGCGTATACTTAATTACCTAAATTGAGTCATACATTATTGATGAATGTAATTAGGACATTTATAATAGTTTTTCCTTTCTTTTTTTATTGTATGACAGCATTAGGCAATTTTGCTTAAATTGTAAATTTTCATTATGGTTTATAGATATGCATATAATTATTTTGATTAGTAAAGGACATCCCCACCGTAGCAGTCAATCACATTTTGAGATTTTATGTTTCAGTAAGTCATTCATTTATTTGTGTAACATTTAGCATATTTATGAGGCAGAGACTTCCCTGCTCATAAATGGTTTGCCAGAATTTTGGTTCCTTGCCATGCCCAATATGGCTGCAATGTACTTTTTTTCTTTAATCTTTAACATGTTAACACTCTCATTAATTTCACTGGCACACTTATCAGGTATAGGCAATTAATTTTAAATTATGTAATTATGGAGATTACTGGGTGGTAAAGCAAGGGTGTAGTGCAGACCTCACGGTCTGGTATCGAATGTAAACCCTGCCTACTGAGGCCAGCAGCCCTGCAGGGCGATGTGCAATTGGCTTCTAACATTGGCCATGGATGGAAGGGTCCAGACCTGGGTCAAATTCACAGGTCCTGACCATTTCTATGCTTTACTGATCTTGTCTGGTGTATTGGAACCAATGAAATACTCTCAAAAAGTGCAAACCCTGCCTTCTGGTCATATTGGCAGGCCCAATTACACCTGGCAAGATAAATAGAGCACAGAAAAATATTTGAATTCGAAACAAATACGTATTTGACCCAGGTATGGAATAGTCTTAGTTGGCTGGGATTACAGTGTTTTAACAGGCACCAGTGACTCCCATTGATCAAGTGAGCACCTGTAATTCTTCTTTGGCAGGGCCACCACTGGCGGGGTGGGGGCAACCAGGAGAACAGGGGGAACTGTGGCCTGTGAACCTGGGGTAAAAATCATTGTCCCGGGCCCAGGAATAATATAATTTTTTCCCGAGCCTGAGAATTTCATCCAGCAGACCTGTCTGCTGGGCAACACTTTAAGTGTCTTCCTCGAGTGTGTGCGAGCCCAGCTTGTTAACTGCAGTGTGATGTGAAATGGCAGCTGGCATCACATGCTTTGGAGTACAGCTTGTCCGTGCTCTAGCGAACTGACAATGGAGGCTGTGATGAATGGTTGCACTTGACAATCTTTAAATCTAGGTTCAAATTCATCCCAAGTAATTCATTTGAAAACCAATTGAATTTTTTTTTACCTGTTCAATATGTGAACCATATGGAGTTGCATTCTGTCAATGTCCAGATGGTTTACAATGTTATGCACAGCATAATTATCCCATACATCCCAGACTTATTCTGGCTCTGTCTATGATTCCTTCCTCGTAGGCATTCTGACTTCTCAATAGCCTTACCTGACAGGGTGGCAACTATAGGACAATAGCCACCCATTACAGTTACAGTGGGTGATGCCATACATTGTGCTTTTGACTCCAAGACACCATGATTTTAACTGTCAGCTGCCAGTGGCCTGCTGGATCATTGGGGCTAACATATTAAATGCTTAGAATGGGTTTTCTTGGACATTTTGTGTAGTCTACTAAATATATATCTGTCAGAACACTTTGTAACTTGTAATATTCACCTTGACAATGGATGCTGCTTTGATCTTACGGAGAACACTGAATCAAAGCAATGTGATAAAAATGAAATTTGTGCTCAGGTTAAGTCATTTTCATAATTTGTCAAAAGGCCAGAGTATTAAACTTTGAGCGAAGGTGCTCTCACTGAAGTCTGAAAATATTCTCATGCCGTCTTCATGATTGACTATAATGATGCACCATGACAGCGGAACAATAGCTTGTTTAAAGGTAATGTGACTGATGTGATTGACCAGTATGCAACCACATCTTTTTCAGCTCATTAAAAACATATTACTAGACAATTTTCTATGAGTGTGTTTATTAGTGCCGGGTGATATGCCTCATGAAAGTACTCGGATCACATTGGTAACATCTCTTTTGACAGCATCTGCTCCTATTTTAACAGTAATATGACAACATTTTGCTATGCGTGCAGTTTTTTTTATTGCATTCACAGTAAATTCAGATTGTAGGAATGTGCTTTGTATGATACCTACTGTATCTCTACCACTGGCTACTACAGTTTTACAGCCAGAATCAACATTCATTAGTGATTCATATGAATTTTTCCTATCTGAAAATGAAATAATGGAAGTTCAAAGTATCTAAAAAAATGTGTATGGAACCTAAAGAATAAGTGAATTTGGAAAACTCACAAATGCAGACTACTCATATCTGACAAATTTCAGTTGAAGGAATTGACACTGTCTTTCATTTTTCATTGACTTGTCATAATTTTTTTTTTCTTTTCCTTAGCTTTAAGAGTTTTCAGACTTTATTAAGAGTTGTGATATGGTCAAAGGTCAATCATACTTTGATTGGTATTGTAGCACACATTATTATGTACTATCACAATGATATTCTGAAAGGTGATTGATAAGACAATAAAATGTGGTAAAAAATAAATTTTAAAAATACAAAATATAAACTAAATACTAAATAAATACATTAAAAAGTGTAAGGGCCTTTTAGCTGGCAAAAAAACAAAACAACAACAAAAAAAACACATGAATGGCTTTTTGTGAAATGAGTCATTGCTTTACAATTTTGTTTTTGCCAGGAAATACGCATCAGTCTTTTACAAGTTGGATGTGGGTCTGGCTGACAGTGCCAGTGCATAAGCAAAAGGCTTAGGGGAGGGGGTAAAAGGACAAGGTATTTGGGAGGCCTCCATCATCAGCCTTTATCTGTCCTCCTCCTTGTCAGGTTCTCTTCTTAATAGTAATATAAATCCTGTTATACACTTATATAAGAGCTCAACAGATTAATCCTCTCTAGGATATACAAGATTAAAAAGAAAAATGGGCCCATTTATAATATCTTAGGAACAGTCTAACAACATTGTTCTGATATTTATCAGAAAATAAAGCAAGGCCTGTCGCGCTTGGCATCTGCTGGTAATACATCATGTCAGGCCGCAGCAGGAGGGGAGAGAAATCTCTCCAATAAGCCCGTTTTCTCACACGATTACGCTGCCGCTGCTATCCCGTTAGTCTGCAGATGCACTTTGCCGTGAAGGATCAGTGTCAATATCGAAGTCTGCGGCCACGACAGGGTTTCACCCTTAAACTGAAATGCTCACGGTTGGTTTTTTTTTTTTTTTCCACACGGTAGAAAGCGAGTTATTTCGAGATCCAGGTGAGTGTGAACTGAGCTTTTGTGTGGTAGTGAGCTGTTCCAATGGATTTATATGTGAAGCAAATGATAAAATTTCTTTTTTTTCCCCTTCTTTATTTGAATTTCATTTCCACTTACGTTTAAGTTTGAAAGATCTTTCATATGTGCATACGTTTTGTAAGTGAATGCATACCCTATTAGGTTAGGTTGATGTCCAGCACTTTCAGAACACGTTGGGTTTTTTTTTTTCAGGTTACCCAACGTTGCACTACAGACCAGTGATTTACTCACCGCACTGTGATTTTCTGTGCTCTCTACATTATTGATGCACATGCTGTACTCTGCTATGATAAGGATTTGACCTAAAGAAACAACTTAATATTTCCCTTCAGCGCTCTGAGATAAAAAAAAGTGGCTTATCGAGGGCCCCCCACTCAGGCCCCGGTGCACTCCAATCATTACTCTATCTCTGGAGCCTGGCAAACCCTGCAGGACGGGAACAAACTGGCCTCGGTCCTGTTCTGCAGAATCGGTTGCCATCTCCAGTCCACAGCTGGACAGCCCACCTCTTCACAGCCTGTGCTTAAATTGAGTTGTGAGAAAGTGAGTACGCAGCGTCTGAACATTTGAATGGCATGTGGAATGCTTTATGTCTCAAGCTACTTCAGAATTTCTGGGGCCAGCTAAAATGTGTAATGGCTTGTTCTCTTCTAAAGATGAGGTCAGAGCAAGTGTGGTATATGTTGTAAGACTTCTGAAAATTCAATAAATATTGATTAGTTTAAAGATTTATATTTTGATAAGCTATTGAGCCCTGTTGTCTAGATAAATATAGTTTTGTGTGTTATATGATACATTGTTGTGTTTTGTATCATGGTCTGAACAATTGGCTCTTTTTGGCTACGATGAAACTATTTTTCCTTTCTGCAGTTGCTTGTTCTTCACAATTGTTTGTCATGATGAGTACTTGAAATTCAGTACTTAACTGAAGTACCTTATAGAGACATAAGTGTTTCATTACCTTTTGTTGACTCTTATCAGACACAGTCATACTGCATTAAACTCATTGTGCATTTTTGATCAAAAATGTGCCTGTAATTAATTACATTTGTTATAACAAATGGGCTGAACACTAAGTTAATTATTTATTTAATATTCTTGTATATGCAATATTGTGGATCGATAAATCACATTTCATCTTATTTCTAAAATATGCAACTTTTCGAAAAGAAAATACAATTTCAATATGCCTAATTACTAAATTTGAGTCACAATAGTCAGATTACCTACAATGACATGCTTCTTAATGGCTCCTAATAATAAAAATGTCTTAACACATGCAGTCATCTGCAAGAACCCATCTCCTGCATTTCCTTTCAACAAACACCTACAGTACCTCTGTATGTTACCCAAATATCAAAGTAATAGGTCCCGTTGTCCATTTCTGGTACATTGATGCCAATTCATGGGAAATTCTATGGCAATCGAGACGTCACCTTTTCAGATGTCTGTCACACAGGATTGGACAAACGAAAGGACGGACAGACAGACAAACAAACAAATGGATGGGTATCATTACATAGCCTCCTTGGCAGAGGTAATGACAAAAAATATATATATTTTGTTTTAGTTCAGAAAAATTCTAAAATTCAATTGACAAGGCACACACTTGATTAAGAGCTCTATGCAGTTGTGTTATGATGGATTACTTTTGGCTCTCAAATACAATACGCTCGAAGAGACAATACTTGACAACACAAGTTGGTCTTTTACTGCCAGATTGTTTCATTACTGTGAACAGAAATTGCAATAACATATAGCTATCTTAACAAGTTTTAAAAATCTTGTTTAAAAAATCTTATGAGCATATCAGCTTGTGGTTTGTCTAGTCACAGTCATTTTCATTTTAAATTAAGTGAAATGTGAAACACAAGGCTGTAATCATTTAGAAGCCTAAGATCCATGGCAATCTTAACAGAATTTATAAATGAATAAAATGTTGTAGTAAAAAATGTTTTTTCCCCTCTTGGTAATGTGCTGAAATATCTGACAGCAAGTGATTTGAATGAGTAATATTCCAGTGAAATGTGATGACATAGAGAACAGCTGTCCTACCTCTAAGCTGCTATGGGCATTTCAGATGTGGTTTGTTTGCTTAATGTACAGCAGTGTAATTAATGTTATGGTCTGAGAGAGTTCTAATTATAGTGATTTATCCCAGTACTGAAGCTGCTGATAACTCAGCAGTACTGTCACAGTTGTCATTAAAAGAATTTCTGGGATAAAAAGAAAGTGCAGTTGGGCACTTTTTGAACAGGCAAAAGTATTGATATATCATGCTTATAATACATATATTTGTTTTGCTGAATATTTGTTCAAGTTCGACCAAAAAAAAAAAGTATAGCTTTCCCAATTTTAGTGTATGTTATCAATTGGCTTAGAAGATTTTTGTGCACAATGCAGGCTATTTTGGATATTTGCAGAAATATCTCATGACCTGCCAGCCAGGACTGCACCACCAGTTTACAATTAAAGTTCCAACAAAGCTTTACCATGCAGATGGAATTTGGATGAATATTGCTATGGATAAGGAGGATCCATTACTTGGAAATGTCTTGCAGCTACTTCTGTTTCAGATTTGTTGAGTGCACATGTTTTTAAAACTTCCAAACATCTCAAAATGCCTCTCTCCTTTGCTTTTCAAATGTACCAAGAACCTCAAGAGTACATTACACTACTATAGTTTGCTGGTTAAAAGCAAAGCAAAGAAAACCATTTCCATTTGCCAACTAGCCAAAATTTACTGTCAAAACAGCTCAAGAATAGTAACCATTTTATTTTGGGTTTGTCGTTTCCAGGTGTTAAAGAAGGAGGTACTACAGACGGAGTGAGATAACAAGTGTGAGGTGCAGTGATAACTGGTTGATTTATTAACCAGACTGTCCAATTATCATAGCAATATCTGACAAGGTGGCTAATGGCTGAATCTGTGCAGCTCCTATGTGAATTGCAAGCTGGATACATTCCCATCATCATTTGTTATTGTTATGTGATGATTTGGGATGATATGTTTAAGAGCTATTCTGTAGAAGACTTCAAATCTGACTTCTTAAGGACTGAATTTTCTAATCAAATTTTATTTATATAAATGGATTTATATATTTATGTTTATTTGTCACAATACGCTCCACAGTTTACCCTGACCTAAATCCCCACAGGCAACACTGGCAAGAAAAAAAACTCCCTGGAATTACAGGCTAATTGGATAGCAGAGTACATAGCCTTGACTATAATAGTTGTGTGTGTTCCCATTTGACCACATTTTAGATTGCATTGCATGAGACCATTTCTTTTAAGTAGAGAGTAGCACCTGTAATGTCACACCAATGTCATGTTTTAATGGCTTACTGTGGTTTCAACATAGCATCAGCATAATGGATTAGAATAGTTTATAAATCCATTTTATTTTTGCCATTAGTTTCATGTTTTCCGCTTTAAAACTGCAAAGATGCACACAGCAATTGGTAATATTTGCACATCTGCAAAATCATGTTAATACATGGAAAATTTCCCATGAGAATTTAGGATCAAATTTGGTGTGTGTGTGTGTGTGTGTGTTTTTAATGAGATACATTGTGTGCAAATGGAGAGCAGCTAGAACTTTTTGTTTGAGAAAAAGCTCTAGCCCTTCAGTCCTATTTTTTACAATAGGACTGAAGGGAAGTCTGATACAATATATTAATAATCCTATACACTCATCTTTCCTGGAGGAGGTCTGCTGTGCAATTTCTTTTGTTTATCCTCTCTCCTCTCACCGAGCAGACTTGTCTCCAGTTCTGCATTCTCATTGTTTTTGAATTTGTGCCTGCTATAGCAGAAAGATGCATGCATGTATGCGCCCTGTGTAATGCTTCCCTGATCAGATGAAGCTTTGAGCACCTATTTATTTGCTAATGAGGAATAACGCTATGTCCATTGAGTCTCCACAGCCCGAAATCAATACAAGCCCTGTCTATACCAGCAGTTCACTAGCCATTATACGCCATTAATCTTGTGCGGAAAATGCAGCAATCTCAGGCTAAATTTAGCCTCTTGGCTGAGCACAATTGTGCAGAGTTGCTGAATGTGATAACCACTGGGGGGATTATTTCTCTGAAAGCCACACTCTGATCCTTCTGAAAACCCACCTATAAAATAATCCACTACACTGAGTGATAGAAATTGGGGCAGGTGATTCTTTGCAGCTATACAGTACTTTCAGAGATGGTTTTCTGTTGTAGATTCAAGGCTTAATTCTGCAACAAGCTGACAGAGCTATGTCTTAAAATACCTTAAAAATGCCTAAGGCAAAATGTTACATGCAGTAATTGGAGTTCAGTACCAGAAAAAAAATCATTATATCATTAAGTATTTAAATGATATTTTAATGATTTAACCAAAGTTCTCTCTATCCTCTAGCCCAGGGTCAATTGAAAGTTTATCAAGGTGCTTTTTCAGAACGGAGAATATAGTGCTTGATTTGTCATTACATCAACTTCTCTATTGTTAGACTTGCAGTCAGGTATAGCTTGCTTTGAGGTAGGTTCACGGTCCTGGATGTGTTGCTATGGCAATGATTCTCACTGGATTTAGCCTGGTTTCATGAACTCCAAAAACCAGGAATTCCTAGAATATTTGCAAATACAAACCTTTCACTTTTGACATCAGAATTCTTCCCTTCTGATGTATATCCTGAAAAGCAGCTGTGAGAAATCAGCTTGGTTTCGCGTTGGTTTAAATCTGTTTGGTGCCTTTGAGATATTTCATGTGGTTTCATCTATATTGAAGACTGCATTTCAACAGCAATACATCAGCGCTGTGTAAAGCAGAACCATGGAAGCAGATTTTACAGTCACCTACTCCTGATGTATTAACTGGAGACTATCAATTCTGTGTCAGCACATACCATGGAGGAGTATGGACGACAGTATTTCCTGGCCAGAATGGATTTGCTTTTCAATCCAAATGTATTATTATTAGCTCTAGTATTAAAATTATTATAATAATAATAATACATGTATTAATTATTTTTTTAAGGAGAGCAAGCAGTAATGTATTTTTACACTTCGTTCTGCAGGGGAAAAACAGAGTGTTGGAGGTGGGAACAAAGTGCCATGGCAGGGAATCGAACCCCTGACCACATGGGGGCACATGTACTGTATATGGGTTGGGAGTGAGTTGCCCAGCATCACAATTCTGACCAAAAATTAACAGGGACACGTGAGCACTGCAAGCACTGTCTGTCTTGAGAAAGTACAGCACAAACAATATAATATGAATTGTGTTTGATTGGTCATTGATCTTGATGATCACAATGTATTTTCTGAATTTTTAAAACATTTTTGGCCATGTTAAAATCCTGGGCTGTCGGGTGAAATTCCCAGGTACAGGACAAATAATAATAATTATATTATATTCCCAGGCTTGGAACAATAATGTTTATCTGAAGTTCCCAGACCATTGCCCACCATCCTCACCTCCTTCAGGGCCCAGGAAAACATACACTACATTTCCAAAACTATGTGGATACCTGTACATCACACCCATAGGTACATGTTGAACATCTGATTCCAAATGCAGGGGGGGCATTGTCATACTGAAACAAGAAAGGGCCTTCCCCAAACTGTTGCCACAAAGTTGGAAGTGCAGAATTCTCTAGAATGTGATTGTAAGCTTCAGCATTAAGATTTCCTTTACTGAAACTACGGGACCTAGCCCAAACCATGAAAAATGGCCCCAGACCAGTAGTCCTCCTCCACAAAACTTTACAGTTGGCACTATTCTGGCCAATACTGTTGGCACTATGCATTCTGCCAAACCCAGATTTGTCTGTCAGACTGCCAGATAGTGAAGTGTGATTCATCACTCCTGAGAATGCATTTCCACTGCTCCAGAGTTTAATGGAGGTGTGCTTTACATCACTACTGCCGGTGCTTGGCATTGCACATGGTAATCTTAGGCTTGTGTATGCCTGCTTTGCCATGGAAACCCATTTCATGAAGCTTTTGACAAACAGTTCTTGTGCTGACGTTGTTTCCAGAGATAGTTTGGAACTGTAGTGAGTGTTGCAACCGAGGACAGATGATTTTTATGTGCTACATGTTTCAGCAGTCAGCGGTCCCATTTTATGAGCTTGTGTGGCCTACCGCTTCGTGGCTGAGCTGTTGTTGCTCCTATACATTTCCACTTCACAGTAACAGCATTTAAAGTTGACTGGGGCAGCTCTAGCAGGGCAGAAATTTTACAAACTGACTTGTTGGAAAGGTGACATACTATAGCAGTGCCATGTTGAAAGACACTGAGCTCTTCAGTACGTCCTATTCTACTGCCAATGTTTGTCAATGGAGATTGCATGGCTGAATGCTTGTTTTTATGCACCTGTTAGCAATGGGTATGGCTGACATAGCCAAAAACACTATTTAGAATGGGTGTCCACATACTCGCCCCCCATGTCTAAATGTAGCTATGTGCCTTTCCACTGACTTTTTTCAATGGGATTCCTTCCGCCAGTACAGCCATTGATATTTTCTGTGCTCTGTGGTCAGGTGGCACTGCGAAGGCAGTGATGTCCTGTGTCTAGTTTGCCTATCCAAATGCATGTCTTTGTAAATAAAGGTGCATTAGAATTTTTATTTGTATGAGAAAATGCCCTTGCTGCCCTTGGAATCAAGGTTTGGCACTGATGGTATGCAAGCACTTCGTCAGTATAAGCAGCCCATGCTAATCATTTTCTGATGCCAAAGCTTAGATGTGCCTTCTGGAATTCTGTCACAAAGCATATTTACAGATTCACTGTTATTACATTCAAGGAACGAATTTGGATGATAGAGGAAACAGAGGTTCTAGGGATGCATAAGAGAGGAACTGTTTTTATTTTATATTTATTGACAGATGATATATTGAATTTTGACCAGAATGTGGATTTTGTATACTGTTCTCTGGTATTATAATACATTAATCAATGTTTTTTAATTTGTTTTTATTTTGTCATGATTTCCTTCTGCAATTTCATTTCTAAATATATTTGTACATAAAAATAAGATGTTTACATCAGTTGGCAATTAGAACTGTGTTCATCTAGGTATAAGTCTTTTGTTTCCAGAGCCTCAGTGATTAAGTAAAGTACAACCATGGCTATACTCCAAACAAGATGGTTATCAGGACCTGATCTACCTCTGTGTAATAGAGGATTTGGAAGCAAACAGATTACAAGAGCCTTTCCCTAAAATTCTACATGCAGTAACCTGAAGGCTAATCAGTTATTCTCGAATCAACCCACATCATATATCTTACGTTGGGTTTGTTGTAAACAGTGAGCTCTCTTTTCACTTTGTGCCACAGTGCAACTCATAGCACAAAGACAAAAACAGACCATATTACACTGAATAATATGCAAATACTTTACTTGAATCCCAGTTTTGTGTGATATTTATGTTAGGATAATCTTCATTTTATTGACAGTTGGAATGTAATCATTCCCAGTGAACTTTACTTTGTGGTGAAAAGCCAGCAAAATGCTGTCTTGGATTTCTGGTGAAAACCCAACTACATTTTGTTGAAAAATGAAAGTTTTCAAGCTGACTAGGATGTAGATGTGCTATATCTGGAGCAATATTGGTGTTAACCTTGTTCGTTTATGCCTAAACATCTCCCAACCTAGATTTCCACCCCTCTAGATGTCTAGATTCCAGATTTTGCTCATTAGATTGCAGTCCCATTACAGTCACATGCTACATCTTTGAAACTAATGCTGCATAGTTTTGAAACATACAGTGTCACAATTATTCAAGGCAATGCAATTTATTTTGACCATTGCACCACAAGATAGAACCACCAAATGTATAAGTCTCTGTTGTATTCTGTGGTAAATATACATGCAGTTGGTGTGAATACATCAATGTTTTTAGTTTTTTTTTCTTTCTATTTCCAAATGACTTTTGTTAAAGATACCACCAGTCACTGTTATAATGACAGTATATTACTGAAAGTAGGAGTTAGCCAACAACATGGTCTTGGTTTTCCAATGCCTACTGCTGACACAGTATATGTATGGACAATAGAAGCACTGACCCCAGCATCTGTTCACTCTGTCTAAAGCCCCAGGCAGAATGCCTTTAAATACAGCTATATAAATGATGGCTTACCATCTCTGTCATTATCATCCAGGAAGCAGTCACTTCAGTGGCACAGAAAAGGGCTATTTCTAATAGCTGTCAGTATCAGCAGACTGTAGTGACTTCACAATGCAAGGTGAAGGAACTGCGCATTGACAAAGCAGAAAAAAATAGGTCACCCAGGGAATTCAGCTGCCCCCCATTGTCACGGATGCTGCACACTGTCCAATTGCTTTCCCGCAGAGATAGATCACATCTGTCTTGATCAGATATGGAGGACTGTGATACTCATTTGATTAATCTCCTCTCCGATATCCTATCCATTTAGTTAGTGGATCTGGTCAACATGACAAAAGAAGCTTTTTCTCTGTTTGAATAATTATATATTATGTTCCGGTCCATAGGTTATTGGTGACACTTTTTTTCTCTCTGCCATATATTTTAACTGATTTTTGTGTAGTTGAAAACCTGATCAGTCTGGTATGTGCTATTTCGATTTGGCTGAATGTAGTGATGAGACCGTGTTTTATTATAAAGAGCTGGTGGGTTATAATAATCTATGCAAGTAGAGCTTTGAAACATAATAATCAAATAACATAGCATTAAAAAAAAGATTTAATTTTGCCTGCAAGTTGTGTGCATCTGGCGAGAATTGAACATGTGTGCTTTAGAATGAAGCCATCTGGAAGGACTGTGAGGCACTGCTAGATGCGACGGCTTTGTGTTTCAGTCAGCCTCTCCACTGCAATGCAGCATTACAGGAGAGGAATTACTTTATTGACTGTCTGAAATGCTAGTCGGTTGTAGCCCATGTTGAAGGAGATATGATAGACGCCATTGATTTATTTTTGCTCTTCCTGCTTTTTTATTGAGTGTCTGTGTAGTATGGTATGAAACTGTCAGAGGGAACTAGACTTCATCTGGCTCTGGTAACATGACACATTCAAAGCAAAACATGAACGCATGGAATCTGATACTGCTTCTTTAACCCAGTGAAATTCAAACAAAGATCTTTTAAAATTGAATCATTGCTGAACCAGGAACCCCTGAACATACGTATAAAAGTGCACTGCTCAGTATAAATACAAAAGAATTGCTACAGCCTTCCTATTAAAACAAGGTAAAGTATTTGACTAAATAATGAAGCAATGTGTTAACTGATTCCCTTTTAATAAAGTAACATTGTCAGATAAAATAATAGCAGGACAAGGAGCAATTTTTGCCACGCAAACAACTGTAGATGGGTAATGGAATATATTTATCAGGCACAGACAATGAATTATTGGGTTGGGGGAACATTAAAAAAAATAGGAAGAAACACTAGAGCTAATTGTCTATTGCCATAGGGATCGTCCATGCCGCAGAACAATGCGTTAAGAGGATGAGCCATCAAGCAACTTTCTGCCTTTAACTTTTCAGAGCCAGATACATTACATTATAAAGAGCACACCCGAATCATCAATATACAGCAACATATTCCATAGAATTAAAAAATAGCGTTATCAGCAAATGCTATATGTTTGTAGACTATATATATATATATGTGTGTGTGTGTGTGTGTGTGTGTAATGATGAAACAATGAATTGGGTTGAGGTTAAGGGGTTATGTAACTACAGTGCAGAGTATGTATTAAGAGGGGTTGTAATTCCTACATGGATAATCCAACATGGATGTAAATACCCTCAAATAAAAGCTGACGGTCGGCATTTTAACCTCATATTCATAGTTTTATTTCAAATCCAATGTGCTTGAGCACAGAGGCAAAACGACGAAAATCGTGTCACTGCCCACACAGTTGCTGTGCTGCACTGTTAATTTGCCTTGTTTTCCTTCTGTTTAATGGCTAATGTAAAAGTGTATTTGTGTAAGAGCGGTGCTGTGTGTTTTGCGCCAGGGGTGAGGTGAACAGGCCACCACAGTGTGCACTATTGCTGTAGTACCACTGGATAGTTAAATTTATCACGGCGATGACAAATTGCGGATAATTTACGTTGACAGGGCTAGCAGGCAAGCAGCAGAGAAAATGTCAATTATACTGCACATTGAGGACGATGTTACAGAAATTATAATCTTTTATTTTAAGTGACATAACCTAAACTTCACCCTGCTGAAGAAGCAAAAACAGCTTCACATAGGCCCCTCCTCTAATGGAGAAATTAGAATGGACCAATGGTGTTTTTTACTTGGAAGTCAAAATGACTTTTTGAAAAGATAGCGGTCCACATCACAAGCACTGGGGAACAGTTTTCCAGTCATATTTATATATTAAATAGCAATTTGAGAAATAACTATTGAAAGAAGAACAGGAAAAGAGGGAGGGCCTGAGAGCTGAGTGGAGTTATCGTCACTGCTTTTGTGCTTTGTTGGGTTTGTAAAATATCTCATGTCACAAGTAGAACAAGAATACCACCATTAGTGACTGAATGTGTCGGGAAAATTATTTTTATAGTGCCCACTCTAAATTAAATTATTTTATGAAACATGGAGTCATTACTTGGCTTTGAGATTATATTTGTCTTTTTTAATTGAATCTAAAATCAAACGTGTGCAGCTCCTAGTCAATGAAATTCAGCTGTAATAAAGGTAAAACTACAAAGCACTGCAGAATTAGCTGTCTTGCAGCTCTTGCCTATTTTATTATTCTGCAGATATGCCGCATATATAGTGACTTTTACAGTTTGCTTTCACTGTAAATTACGACTGTTCTTGTGATTATACTGCCTCTACAACCCACACTTCAGTAGAATTATAAACATTGGTGGAGGGGACTCATTACAAGTGCATTCAGTCTCATTTCACTATCATTATGTTACCATATGAACCTCACAGCATATAATATATTCCAAAGGCCTTCCTTTCCCCCCACTGATTTAATACAGCTATCTGCACTAGGGTTTAATTAATAATGTTCTTAATCCTTCTGTTTTAATGTTTCTATCCATTCTGAACTATTAATATGAAACTGTTTGATAATATCATATTTATTTAATTTTAGCACTTCCTGTAATTTCTCCATTCTCTTCACATAGGTTACCAATTATTTCACTACATAATATATTTATGAAGTTTTAAAGAACCTGAAAAAATGTATCCTAATTTACCTTCATGGTGAATGCATCGCTTGAAGGAATTCGCCGTTACATTATTTAACAATAGTCTCAGAAGAAGGGTCACTATTGTCAATATTTTCCTTAAGGTTCAAAACTCATATCGAAAAGGGTAAGTCTCGAGAACTGTAATTATTGTTACGAGCGCCTGCACTGAATCCCATTTATATTAAGTGCATTAATACATGTACTGGTTGTTGAATATTCTCTGTCTGGCTGCCCAGAGTTCATGTTTATTTTAAATTACCCTTCGGGTTAGACTGGCATAAATTTCTACTTAGTGCAGTATAGAATGTCACCTGTCAGCATACTGCCACTGATATGCATATGTCAGATAAAGTGAGGATAAAAGGAGAGTGAAGCTTAAATTATTTAATTACTTACACTCAAAGCTAAGGACTTATCTCCACTAGTGCTATAGCATACATAAATAAGTAATGTACACGTGACTGAATTAATAACTGTTCTGTAAATGAGACTCTGCCTTACAGGAGGATAATACCACTGCCCACTCATGCCACATTATATGAGCTTGTGTGTGTGTGTGTGTGTGTGTGTGTGTGTGTGTGTGTCAGTGTCAGTGGTTATCCATTTTCTCTCTCCTCATCCTAAGGTTACCAATGGACAATCCAGACACAAACTCAAATGCCTTCTGGGAAACACTGAAATGGGAAGAAAGCACACTAATTCTAGTGGAAGTTTTGTTTGCACACAGGATGTTTGTTTGCTTTCAGACAAACACAGATCATCTCTATTTCATTTACACTCCAGTGGCAGTGCAGTAGTGTGCACTGCTTGTACTGAGTGGCTGGAAATGGAGGCTCACAGCATGGAAGAAAATGGAGAAGAAAAGCATTGAGCATTAAATGAGAAGACAAATCACACCACCTCTTTTTACATGATATATGTAAAGCAAACATCATTCTCTCCCCTTTAAAATATTTTGTGCAAGAAACAGAAAACCAGGTTTTTAAATAGTTATATCCTTATTCCATATGTTCTTTTTTTCCTTTAAAATAGTCTCAAAGATCTCAACAATGGGCAAAAGCTGAACCACATAGTAATTTGTTTATGATGCAGGCCTGTGTTTTCATTCTTAACCTATTGATAATTATCAATAGACATTTTGGTATGCGTATGTTTAAAAATCTTTTTTAAAAGAATTTTCTTTAAAAAGTATCAATTAAATCCACATGACCCATGGCAAGGCTGTTCATACATGCATTAAAAACCAACTTTGTGCACACCTTTCAAGTGCGTTATCTTGCTCAGTGTTTGTAAAGCTGTGGAAATATTTTTTGTAGATTGTAAAATTGGTCGGATTATATCGGAATGATATGCAAATCAGTTCTATTTGCTTTAGAGATGGAGTTAAATTAGCAAATGGCAAAGGCAACGGAGAAAAATCATATTTTGATTTAATAGGATACTCAAATAATGTACTTTTGAGGCCAATTTATTAAATGTTTCTTCTATCTCAATGTGTATTCCTTTGCTTCTGATTGAATTGATTGAAGAATTTATGTTTTATTCATTATCTTTTTCTTTCAGGCATTTGTCTAGATAGGGATTATCTGTGTGTGTTCATCAATGAGATAAGAAAACTCACGCGTTGTTCCTCAGGGTGGTTTTGGATGTCATTTTAACAAGTATCCTGCTTACTTTTGTTTCACAATACCTCATTTTGATTGAAGTGGTGGTTTAGGCATTTGTTTCTTCTTTCATATCCTGCAGATTTAAAACATTACTGTTTTTTAAAAAATTATTTCTGTTTTAAGACAACCCCTGGAGAATTATACAAGTCTGATGAGATGCTCTCAGTGGAGAAGACAGAATGTCAACACTACCTTTGAAGTTACATACCAGGCTGGGTTGATTTTCAAACCGTGGAGAATTTCTGTGCCTTGCTTTATTCGGATGCCCATTAATTATGTAATTCATGAATATGGTCATTTTTAGCAGCACCAATTTTGTTTTTAACTAGTATGTTCACTGGAAGAACAAATGGCTTGTGTGAATTTTGAGCATGGCCATTTTCCAGTTTAATTAACGTACAGTATTCATTCGGTGAAAATTGACAATTTGGGGTTAAGGGACCCCACCACAATTAGAATTGATAGAAAAAAAATCTCCATCGCTGTAATAGAAGGGTCTCTTTCAGCCTATTAAAGGAATGTAATAAAATTACTCCTTTGGAATTCATGAGCACAACTGAATGTTCAGGGGACCCTCCTTGATAAAGCTATTGGTGCTTCTAAAATGTTTTCAAACACACTATTGCATATACAGATTTAGCCCTCGTATTACGTTGAAAGATCACATCTATTATGGACCCACACAGTGTATGTCTATTCAACACAGCCACATAACCCAAAAATGGTGAATTTTTATTTCCATTTGGCCATTTACAAAGACCATAATTTTTTCAGATTTTTTTAACAAAACTATTCAACCAACTTGATCAGAAATCAGATGTTTTATTTTTCATTTCATAAAGGCGACTATAACGCTATTGACCCACAAAACCATCTTTACAAGCAAGGTGCGGACTCACAAACTAGTCACTCCAAAGAAGTAAAAGCCATAAAATTTTACAAAGAAAAAGATATGTGATCCAGTATTTCTGGTACAATAAAAACGAGAATAACTCAAATTAAAATAGGAGGGTTAAGGTTCTGTGATGCTTTTACTGAGACCCACAATTCTCTCTATGACATTTACCCAAATGTTTGTTTTGATTACAATAAAATGTAAAAGGGGTGAAGATTTACTGAAGATTGAGCACGGATTTTCTTTTTTAAAGAAAAGTGAACATAATTTTTAAAAAAGAAAAAAAAATTCTAGATTAATGTGGTGCTGTATGACAATAAAGCAACTTTCTTAAGCCATGGATTTACAGAGTAAAAAGTTAATAACTGATTTGCAACTGAATGATTGACATCGTGGATGTTCTCATGCTGTTGTAAAAAATAAAATAAAAAGCCCTTTTATATTAATAGTTTTTTGTGTTCAAACTTCATCGACTGGCAAAATAAACAGTGTGGTTATAAGCAGAGCATGTATTCTCAATTTGCACATTTTACAGAGCAGCAAGAAGATATCACACTGATATAAAATAAAAGATTTTGACAAGTTCAAAACTTCAAAAATGAACTTTACATGGGGAGCATTTCACAAAAGATTAGTGAGTTTTCTGGCTATACTCTGCAGGCTTTCTGGTTTCATTAAAGCAGGCTTACATCCTGTCATACACATTCTTAAAAACTGATTTCAATTTGAAAGAAATGCTAAATGAAGAGATACGGTATTTGAGTCCTACTTTGTATTCAAAATAGCTGCCTCATCAGAGGTTTGTGCATGTGGGAACTCCCACCTAACAATATAATCCAGGGAGAACCAAAATGCCCCTCCTTGAGATGTATAACACACATAGTGTAATACATCATATAGTAATCTCAACAAGTCCCTTGGGCTTTGAAGCATCACAATTTGGTATACTGGAATACAATAATGATAGTCCTCTAAAATACCAGCTTTTCCACCTCTTCATTAGTAATTTTAAATATGTAAAGATAATCAATTCAGTGTACACCAAAGTCTGTTCATCCTTTTCCTGTAGCCGATTTGTCCTGTTTGTACCATATTCAACTAAATCTGCCAGTGCCCCTGCACACACACAGTGTGTTGGCTTTACTCATACAGAGATACTCATCTTAGTCAGTATATACAAAATTATACAAAGCTGAGGCATATCTGTATCTTGCCACCTTATAATGATGGGGGAAAATATTATTTAAATTCATAAAATGGCCTTGTTGGGTAAATTGATAGGGTTTAAATTAACTGTCTGATTCTTAATTTCCCCCCTTTTGGAATAATAAATTAGACTGGAGTACTGGGTTTTGTTCAGCTACTGAACAAAAATGATCTGGGAGCATATTAGCTTTCCCCACAACAAATGCTTTCCCCTGGTTCTTTCATCACTGACAGTGCCATGTTTAATGAGAGAGCAGAATTTTCCATTTCTGTGACAGGGATGCGTGATTTAATTTTAGATATCAGTACTTGAAGACAACTGCAATGAATGACAGATATAATTCCTCCCTCCACCCCCACCCCCCACCCTGAAGTTTGTGTTCAGAAGTTTCACAACTTTGATTGATGTCACAGTTTTATTTATTTGTAAATCATGTGACCATCTCATTATTTTGTACTCATCGTTTGGGAATGAGGTTAATACATCCATGACCTTGTGTCTGTCATGACTTGAAAATAAATTATTCACATAAAGTCTAGCTTAAAGTAGCAGGTAGTTTACAATAAAACAACTGTCATGTCCCCTTTGTCACACTGCTATGCTAGAATTATTATAATGACAATATCAGAAATATTAAATAATTCAATGGCTGTGCCCCCGAGCCAAAATATTAAACGGCATAAGAAATGGCAAGAAGATGTGTAAATGTGCCTTCATGTTAGGTGTGGCTGTGGTACCATGCAGTCTCAGCAGGGTTGTTAACGTGGGCCAGGCTTGGTTGGCAGCTTTCCAGCACCTGCTAATTTCAATTCCCCTCCTGAGGGGAACTCCAAAGGCTACACGCAGAATGCAGGAATGCTGTAATTCAGAGGATGCGCTCTGTAAAGACACATCTATTATTAATAAGTTCAAATCCCACCCATGTGTGCCGCTGGGCATTTGTTGGGCAAACTCATTTATGGATCCCTTTGGGTTATAAACTCCTTTAATTTGCATCGAACATGAAAAATGTGGCCATTTTAGTCGCACCCTGGGAATCCTGGGACATGGTCACGCTAATCCATATATTCATGAATTGGCCTAATTAATGACTTAAAAAGAGTCATCATAAAAATAAAAAAATGTTGTACAAATTGTTAGTGCTAAAACTTGATGTAAACAAGTGTAACTTACAAACAAATAAAGCATTGTAAATACTTAACGATCCAAACATTCAATGGGATTTTTAGTAGTGGATTTGTAAAGCTGCCGTTAAAACAGATAGCTACCTAGAAACCCACCCTATGGAGACAGTGGCAGGGATGACTCATGGGGATTGACTTGTCTTGCTCCATACAGTATGTGTATCATTCTGACACTACCACTGGTTCTGTATCTGTTTTTCAGTTTCTATTCCACAGATACATAATAGTTTGGGTTCAGTTTGCAAAGAATTTTATCACAATGTTGATTTTATATTGTTTTTTTTTTGCCTTAATGCGGCTTTGTTTTCAAATTATTTTTGAAATTTGCATCAAAATACATATTCACATATTCATATAGTATATATTCACAGATTATCTATGTGTTTCTCCCCCCACATCATTACTGGAAAATCACCTAACCAAACCATAAACACTTATCACAGACTCATGGCTATTTGAACACATTTTTTAACACACTACTGAACACCCCCCCCACACACACACACACATACAGTTTTTAGGTAGTTTCTGGAACAGATGGAACCCCAGAGGTTTTTTTTTTAAGTTTACAGAAGGGAAATTACCTAAATAGAGTGACAATAAGAGCTCGCTGGGGACATGATGGGTATTTTAATTGCTGGAGTTACAGGAAAATGCTAATCATATTCTGGCACTGGATTCAAGAGACCGATATGGATAACGGTGGACCAAATAAATCTGAATGCATTTTACGCTTTTCTCCAGAGGATCAGTTGTAACAAATTCATATAAAATATGGCTCAAGAGCAAAATAGATGTGTTTTGTGATTAAAGTAAGTGCGTTTTTTTTTTCTGTTTCAAGTCATAGAACTGTTGCCAAAGCACATGGCTATTGGGAATTGTTTGTGCAAATTCAGAATTTCATATTTGTATTTGATGCATCTTCTGAGCCACCAAGATCAGCTTTATGCATAAACCAGTATTAGTTCAATACAAAATCAAACTGGGACTTGGGTCACATCTGGCTCAATGTGGTTGGATGTTATGAATGATCTGAAAACATAGGAGGAACTACGGAACAAGGCATCAGTCCACTGGCTAACACGGGATTTATTTAATAATGCTGTCAGCTTTACCAAATGTCAGTTGGACAGCATCACACATCTCATCATTTTTTTAACACTGAGCATTCCTGGTAACCAGCTGGCCAGATTGAGCTTCAGGTGTCAGCTGTTCATCCAGACTGTGATGTCACAATGTAGGCTGAGATATGTGAGTGGACCTGTGTGTCAGATGAAGGTAAGGAGAGAAACTCATCAAGTCACATGTGCCTCATGAATTTTAGGGCACTGGAAACTAGTTGAAAAGATGGAATGTGAAGATCACACTTTTCCTCTTCTTTTGGACCAATAAAGCCACCATTTCCAAAGTAATGATTGGAAATTCCTCCTTTAAGGCCTGTTCGTTCAACATCTCACCACAGAAGAGTCATGTTAGTCCCTTTTCCAAAACACAGGCTCTTATAATATGTAGTGCATACCTTTCCAAGTGTGCATTGAAGAGATGCAGTAATCCAGGGAGAACTCACTGAGACCTCATTAAGAATTCATTAAGACGCATTTCCATAAACTAGCCTTGCCATAAAAGGAAATATACATTTGAGGCTTTGGGGACCGCCAGGCAAAGTACAGTAAAAAAATAAAATTCATAATAATAATGTTACATTCAAAGTAGGAAACATTCAGGAAATTTCACATTGCTCAGGGAAGTATCAGTCAGCCACGTTGATGCAAATGGGTTTTTACTGCAGACTGCAAAACAGCTAAACCTGGGACAGGAAAATAATATTCCATTTTTTTCAAGACGAACAGTGGTCTTTAGGTTTTTCAAGAAACTGCATTGGTGGCACATTCCTTTTACCCTTCAGTCCACTGTAGACACTCAGCCAGTCGAATAGGTTTTATGGGTACCTCTAAGGATATCTGGCTCATGAGGAATTTTTCCTCCCAACTCAGCCCATTTCAACCAAATTACATGGTGGCTATGTAGACAACTATAATCATCCACATTTTCAGGATATGACTGTTATTATTGCATTGTCATCTTGTTCAGATTTATCCTCGGAATTAATTTAAAGACAACTGGAACATCCATTTTAAGCATCTTTCCCAAAATACTTACGCTGGAGCTCCTCGCTGTATGCTGAACTCAGTACTCAGTTGCATTTTTGCTCTTATGTCATGAAGTCATTTAGGATCATTTGCAGTTCATGTCCAGTCAGTCCCACGCTTACGTTGTGTTTTGTCCCAACTGCAACCAACCGATGCTGTCCAAGCAAGCTCTGCACTTTGGCTTGGGAGAGTGTATCAAAAGAAGACAATCATGTCAAGAAAGTGTTTTAAAATACTTAAGTATTGTTAAATATGTAAAATATGACCATAGATTATAACAATGCGTAAAAGTGCTTAAGAATACAACGGTTGTTGTTCATTGTGTCAAAGTAAAACTGTAAAAATATGTAACAAGAGAAAGTATTCCAGAATGACATATTGTTGTTTAATGTGCAGGAACCTAGACTAGGCAATGAAAACATCATTAAAATAAGTGTTTGTGATGGAAAATGAAGTAAGAAAACATGCTGAGAAACAGCTGTATGTGTGGGCATGTATAGATATGGATATAGATAGAGATGTGGCGATATATAGTCATGTGTTTTTTTACCTGTATGAGCAGGTGCTATACTGTTTTATCAGAAGAAATTTGGAGTCAAGATTATTAGAGGGCAGCCTGGGCGAGTGCATGAAGATGAACTTAACAGACTTTGAAGTGAAGTCAAACAGTGAAAAGCTAGGCACACCTGGCATTCTCCACCTGGACATAAGACACAGTAAATCTGGTCCTCATGGAGGATTTTCAAAGAAAATAATCACAGAGGACACATTTCCTATATTGCGGTTGCAGATACCGACACATTACAAACCTGATTTAAGACTGGTTCTATTTACTCAGTTAAATACATTCAATGCTCTCATTCACAATTTTGCGGTAGGAAACAATGGATATTGCGGTGGATATGAAGCAAGTAGCAAGGGAACCACAAGAAAAAGAAAACTTGAATTCAGATCAGGAAGTACAGGTAATGGTCAACAAGGAGACAGCATCACAATACCATAGTATAGCATAGGAATACAACACCAACAAGTCTGGAATGACATCTATTAATTGGGTTTAATGAAATGAATAGTTGGGAATGTAAAGAAAAGATGCATGGTGTTGGGTGGCGTACAAAAAAAACTTTACAAGGGTAAACGACACAGATTGTGGTCCAACTAAGGAAAGAATAATAACACCAATAGAACAACAGGTGGAAAATCCCTGCAAAATGAACAAGTCGTGGGGGTGGAAGGAAAAGACACGGGTTCATTTATGATGGGAGAAGGCCACAAAGTGTTATTATACTTGGGTGCTGGACTCGTAATACACATGTAAGGTAGCAGTTGCTGCTGGTATTGTTTTGATTTCAGGAAAGGACAATAGACTCTGTGTCACTTTTATTGGGAATTGCGATGTATTTTTGTTTCTATCATCGAAAGAAGAAATGCCTGCTTGAGGGAGGCTTACCTATGTTCACAGCATTGCTGCTCATCACTTTGTGGCTACTGCATTCTCAGTTGACTCTGCTCTTGTATCAGTTGAAACCAGACACTCTTGTTCACGCCAGTTCCATCACCATTGTGGTATCTTACACGTGTACTGTCTTCTAACTTAATTGACAACCTCTCCATTGTTTTTGTCACGGTACTGCAAGGTCTTAGGCTGTTGAATTTTATGGAACATCAATCTACACTGCCTGGCCAAAAAAAAAAGTCTCCCGCATTCATCGTGGCATTGTTTCAACAACCTTATGCAACGTCAGAATTGCTGTTGTGTGACGACGTCACATTTATATCCGTCCAGAATTGCATTGATTTTTGGCCGAGATCTTGTATGACGAAGGGAGAGTCAAACCGCTCCTTAAAGTCTTCTCCAGCACATCCCAAAGACCTTCAATGGGGTTAAGGTCAGGACTCTGTGGTGGCCAATTTGTGTGAAAATGATTCCTCATGTTCCCAGAACCACTCTTTCACAATTTGAGCCCGATGAATTTTGGCATTGTCGTCCTGGAATATGCCTGTGCTGTCAGGGAAAAAAAATCAATTGATGGGATAACCTGGTCCTACTCAACTGACTTCATTTTATTGCCGCATAAATTAATAAAATTAATGCAATTCTGGATGGAAATAAATGTTGTGACGTTGCATGAGGTTGTCGAAACAATGCCACGACGAATGCGCGCCATAATGTGTTGATGTGCATTTTGATAGTACCTGATTTTACTTTGGAGGATACAAAAATTATAATCCTATAAGCCTTTTGCAAAAGCAGATTCACTAAATTTGGAATGAGTGGAGTTTGATAGGGAAAGGGGGTAAGCATGGCTGGGTGGAAGAACGGGTGGGGAAGAAAGAGTTGCCCTGGAGGAGAATATTTTGACAAATTTGTTTTTTGAAATCTGATTAGAGATGGTAATCTTTACTACATATTTTCACATTTGTTTGTCTGCAAGCTTGAAATGAAAATGTGTAAATATTTAATATCTTCACAAAAGAAAAAATGTATTATAGTCAAAAGCTTCACTTTTGATTCAGGCAGAAACATAAGTCATATTTGATTATCAAAAATATGAGCAGTCACATTGGGAAATGATGTTTTATGTGCACAAAATTATGGGCGATAAATGTATCTCATTAAATTATGCTACAATTAATCTAAGACATCCTTGCTTCTTTTCTGTATATTTAATATACTCCACCCATACACTTTCTTGTGACACCCATTGGAAGGGCCATACAAGATCACTGTAAATGTGCAGAGGAATCTAAGGTGCCTTGCATTGTATTTTGAGCTGTTTTACTAAGACCTTTTGCTTGTGCAAACCCTTTTAGCACATGCATGACTGATAACATGACCAATGATTGGCCATGATATTTGTTTTGTACCAATCACTGATGCCGTTATTAGTTTTGTGTGGCAAAATCGCTCATTATCCCAGTCACTACCTGTGGAAGTAGGCTCCAAGCAGAATGCAAAGCGATGTTTTCTTATCCTCAAGGGAAAGTTCTAAGTCGCTTTACCGCCAGCTTTAACAAGATAAAGCCCTTTTTGGACACGAAGGCCACTGTGCATCCTGAACTTCTGAACGGTGACAGTGTGCTTAGGTTTTATTACTTTGTTCAATGGCCCTCGTAGTTGCACCCATGGGCATTTTTGTGTCTATTTGCACTGCCCACCCAATGCGTACCAGTCTTCCCTTGTTCCTAAGAAGCATTTGAGAGTGAATTTTATTTATAAGACAAGTGGTATATGACAGCAGCGCACGTTACTGGTGCAGGTGATAATCATTGCTCATTTGTCACTGTAATCATGTCATAATGATAAATTCTAGAACTTGTTGTATGTGCGTGCATGCATGTATATTTATTTTTGGAAAGAGGGAATGCAGATGAATGAGAATCCAATATTGTTTCCTCTTGACTGCAGGGAGGGGGCTTACGGGGATTTAAAATGGCTCACTGTTCCCATCTGTTGATTCTGGCACCAGGTGGCCAATCGAGTGTCACTGATCCATTGACTGTGGATTACTGTGCCTGCATTTACGGCAAACACATTATATCATGTAGTGTTTTTAAATCCACCCCTTTTTTGGATCAATCTGGTATGAAACCATGAAAAGTGCAGAAAGGGCTTCATTAAATTATGCATGGCAAAGGTCATTTGATTTGCAGGTTAAAATTTTGTATTGTATTTGTATTGGAACATGGCACATCAGCTGTGTATCAGTAATCCCCATTACAAGAGCCTGATTATAGTGGATTATTGTACGGTGGTGACATATCGACATACACTGAGGTCATTCTGAAGTAGAGGTAAGGTATGAAGGAATGCTGAGTATGTATTTGCATACATGGCAGCTACAGTGATTTTTTAAAATTAGCCGTCAAAGTCATAGCCTAACAGACAGTCACAGCCCCATAAAAAATTAACCTGGAAACAAAATGATCCTGTTTACCAGAATGACTGAGTTGAGATGTTTTACTGTGGTGGAAGAATGAAAGGAAAAGCTCTTTTTGTCTGCCTGCTGACTTGTTCATCATGATTCAGAACAACATCCATGTTTTGTTTGAGTTTTATAAAGGGAGTATAAACAGCTTATTCAGATCAAAGTGGTTCCTGCCATACCCTGATGTTACTGACATCCACAGCTCCTTCAGGATGGTGCAGTCTTCCAACTCCTCAGTTAATCCACCCCCCAGACAACCCTCCTTCTCTTCTCACTGATTTCCCCTACTTTCTATGTCTGCATTCCGTCCTCTTACAGATATATCTAAACTTCTGCTTTCCCATTTTCTAACTACCTGCTTCCTGGATCCCTTCCTCGCCACTATCCTTGTCCATTCCTCGCCCATCTCTCCTGACACACTCTGTACATCTCCTTTATGCTGAAGTCATGCCTGTTGAGTAGATGTGTCCCTGAAGTCTTCAAATAAGTTCCTGTGACCCTCTGCTCAAGAAACCCACCCCTCTGTTATTCACAACTACAGTCCTGTCTCTCTTCTACCATACCAAGTGTATGTGTTCTAAATGTTTCAAATATTCATCATGTATCATTTGATAATGGTAGTGATAATTTGATGGTGGTGGTGTAGTGAGTAGTGCTGTCATCTCACAGCAAGAAGTACTTGAATCCCAGCTGTGGGGCATTCTGTGTAGAGTTTGTTGTGTCTGCATTCTCGAGGGCTTCCTCCAGGTCCTCCGGTTTCCTCCCGCAGTCCAAAGACATGCAGGTTAGATAATTGGAGAGTCTATTAATTGTCTTTGTGACTATGAATGTGTGAGTGAGGGCCCTGTGATGGATTGGTGACCTGTCCAGGGTGTATTCCTGCCTTTCAACCAATGTTTGCTGGGATAGGCTACACCCCCCCCCCCCCAACCCTGACCAGGAGTAGGAAGTTTAGAAAATGGATGGATGGATGACACATGGCACATAGCCACTGTGAATTATGTACAGTTTATTTAATCATGCTGGCCATTATCTGGAGTCCTCAGTAGCATCACGCCAGGGGTAGCAAGGATTAATTTGGCTTGGGTTCATTACTCTAGTAGCTGTGTCTGACCTGCATTGTTCAAAATGGTCACTAGCTTGCAGGCTAGTACACTTTAGAAATGTGTGTTTGCCTAATATGCTTCGGTGTGTGTGGTTGGGGAGGGGGGGGGGGGGTGATATGACAGTGACTCAGCAAGTAATTCCAAGTTTAAGATAAAAGTACAAAATATTAAACTTTTAAATAAAAATTGTAAGCTTTACTGTACGCTATTTTTTCACAGGTCTGTTAACTGACTAACTTTTGATTGACTAACATGTTGGGAACCCTTTAACACTTTGAAACAATGGTACAGTAAGTACTAATTTGTTCCTAATTTGAATATAGATATTATGTCATATTTGGTGCTGATAATCTACTCATACATTTTCAAATATGAGAACTATAATGCGAAAAGCAATTTCAAAGCTGAGATTGTAATCATGTTAGTTCCATGCATTATGGTCTTTGAGCAGGATTCAAACACAGCTGTCACAGGGGATTCAAAGACTACTCAGCAGATCAACAAACATGACTGAACGCCATGCTATTCAGAGAGGCTGACCTTAAATACCAGAAAATCCCGGGCAGCTGCTGACCCAGGACTGATGTCTATATAACCACACTCAGAGCACTTAATTAGCTGTATTTTATCTTGAAAGCTTTAAACATCAATATCACACAGAGGTAAAATATTTTATTCTAAACCGGTATAAACATTGTATTAACTGTTGATTATAAAATTGTATGCACTCAAAAATCATGGAGCACTACCAAAAAGCATCCTGATGATGCTGTAATGTGAATGGGTGCAGGACTTGCTTAACATGAAGTGTATTTCCTTAAGAGCAGCTCATTTGCAATGGCAGAGCTACACCCATACAATATTCATGGGAGAGTGTCACATGTTCAGATCTGTGTCAGTTGTGGCTGATCTGCACAAAGCCTCTTACAATCAACAGTATTTAGGACTTACTGTAAGAACGTTAAAGGTAGGTCATGAGAGCTTTTATGAGGTATTATCATCACTAGTGCTTTGGGTGGCATGTTTAACCACTTCTGTACTGCAAAGGGGAGGGGATAAGAGGTTAAAAAACTGGCTAATGTACTAAGAACGTATACTGAAAATAGAAATAAAATATAAATTGATACCGATTATTATCACTCTTCTAACATTGAATTGGTCATGTTGTGCTTAGATGGCAGTAATCTTAATCAATTACAGCCTTGACCCGTCATTAGGTGTAGTACACAGGGTTGTGAATCAGGATTTTGACATCACATTTACATTGCTTAGCCTCTCTCGGATTATGTCCCACAACTCTTAAACCCACTAAATCAGTGATTTTAACTGAATATTAGATGCAAGATGTATTACCACCACTTTTAGTCAGTCTTTCCTTTAAGTTCAGTTTCTCGTAAAAGCACTGTACTCGCACACAGGAAAGAAACAAACATGAACCTTGTTAATTATAATGCTATAATGTGCATTGAATGTGCAAATTACAATGGCAAACATTTTGATCACAAAACACTGTGACCAAAACATTATCATTGTGATTATCCATACTCTTTCACACTTATAGGTGTACATCATAAAATAATATCAGAATCAGAATGAACAAGGATCATGTTTCTTTCAGTGTGTGAGTCCACTTCTATTAATATCTGATCTCATCTATTTCAGACTGTAACACCTAGCGTGTCTATTTCACATTGAGTTAAGACACATTGCGTTTGAGGATGCAGCATATGCAATCAATATCTGCCTCAATTCTTTAGATTTGTCACCACCATGACAACATTTTGGTATACTTATTTCTTTTTTAATTTTACACAACATAACAACACAGCAGATGTTGTTTTTCTGTACAGAGATTTTTTTTGTGCCTTAAAACAAAGGCAATAATACTGTCACTGAAAAGAAAGCTCTGGTTTTTTTTTCTTTAAAAAATAACAATTTAATAAGAGGTCCAATAAGAAGTCTTTCTTCTTTTTTCATCTCAGGAATATGCGGGAAATGTTATTTCCTCTGTAAAAAGGCTTTTTGTGAAATCGTTTCCATTCCTCCCCATTCCACATCCCAGATGGGAAGTGGTTTCTCGTTGGTGCTTCCAACTGCTTGTCAGAAGAGGCCAATTTTTTTATGCAAAGGAAGGCACCAATGCTTTTTTCTCACGATAATAATCATATTTAACTTATGTATAGGTGTGATTTTCCTTTGTTTTTTAAAAAGTTTTTTTGTTGTTTTTTTTTGTTTTGTTTTTTTGTATGGAGGTTAGCGCTGTCACACAGGGGACAGTGCTGTCGGTTCAAAGCCCTGCTGGAAAGGCCATCTTTTCGGGGGACAAAGATGGTGTTCCAGGTTCCAACAAGATAAGCCTCCACTTGCATTTTGACCATCTGAAACAAAAACTCACCTAAAACTGTTCAGGGAAAGAAAAGAATAACGGTGCAAAAACCACAGTCACACAGTGCTTTCCAGTATCCACTCAGAACTCGAACATTTGGCTTTCCCACCATCTGTGTCTGAGCCCTCCAGTTGGAGCAGCATCCCATTCATAGAAAGACTCCTCTTGGACCATAGACTACCCAGCCTTTGAGAACCAATGTAGCAGTGATACTTGGACAAGTCTTCATTTAGAGAGTACCTGCGCTTGGCCTTAACCCCTTCTATAGGCAGGGTCAGGTACTTGGGGGTTGACCTTGTGTGTGCTCTTCTGAAGATTGGTGCCTCCTTGACACGGGCAGGGGGTGCGGGAGCAGGCTGCTGCAGAGCCGTGGAGTTATTCCGGTTCGTGTTCTGGGTCTCCGCAATGGGCAGGGCCTCGATCCTGGATTCGACGGAGGGCTTTGGCGCGGCCTTGCGTTTTGGCTTCAGGGAACCAGAGGAGCCGGGGGTCCAGCTCTGGCTCGCCATAGAGGTAGCGGTGGAGCAATCCGGGAGGGAGGTTTCAGAACAGTGAGTCACCGTGTCATGACCCGCCACCGCCTTGTGACAGGCATCGCCCTCGTGCGCCACGGCTTGCTTCGACATCGACGGGGTGACGGAGCACCCCTGCGACTGCGCCCCGTTCGTCTGAGAATGGACATCTGTGACCATCGTGCCCTTGTTGGGGTCACTGCTGTTGCACACTTTGTAGCGGATCATCAGGATAATGATGAACACCAGGACGGAGGACACAATGATACCTCCGATGATGATGATCATGGTGCCCCCGAGGAACTGCGACTGCATAAAGTGACAGCGAAGGTACTCTGACTCGGTGGTGAACTGGATGCAGCCCACAACCCTGGTGGCTGTCAGAGAGGTGATGCCATCATCATAAATGGCCAAAACACACAGGTCGTAGAGCGTTCCTGCTGCCAGGTTGTTTACCAGGAAGTTTTTGCTTGTAGGTGGAATCATTCTGTCAGGAGAGAAAAGAGAATACACAATTAAGACACACACAAAAATGCATTCATATTCAACCATATGATTTTGAAATGATTGACTATTTTCTCAGTGTACAAGGAGATCACACTGCACACACTGGAAAATTTAACAAGCTTGTGAGCCAGTGTTCCAAAATCAATTCAAAAGTCACTGAAAGTACATTCTGTAAAATAAATAAATAAATAAAATCAGTAAACATCTGTACACTGTTTTTCCCCCATAGCAGTTCTGTTCTTCAGAACTATAAATCTTAGCGATTACAATTTTTTGTCATATTCATCTGCATAACATGCATCCTGTAATAGCATAGTCCATTCCAGTGATGGCTTATCATTCATACAGATTATTAAGTAAACACACATTGGACAATATTCAAGGGCAGATACAGGAGGCAAAAAGTTGGTCATAGATAAGGTGGCACAGACCTCGAAGTCAGCCTAATACACCATCTTAAAAAGATGAACCAATGAAAGATGAACCAATATGTTGTGTGTAGCAGCACACTATACATCAGAAAATGTTATTAGACAAAATTGTCTAGCTAGAGACTTCATGTATAGGTTGTCCTCGGGATGCTTTTTTTTATTTAACTCTTATTAATTTAAATGAACCACATATTTTGCACATAAGTGCAACTTCATTTGATACCAGTGATATATTATTAGAGCATGTATTTGCTGGTTGCGTGTTGAGGATTGTCATACATATAGTGGTTATATTACGTCATTTCATTAATTTAGTTATTCTATTGACTGTTTATTATTTGATTAAATTATTTAATATTAAGACCTGATATATTATTTGTTTTGACTCGGTTGATTGGTTGATTCCACCATGTTACTGTAGACTGACCTATCAAGGAATTCAGTAATTTAATTGATAATTGCCATTTTCAATAATAACTATAAAATGTAGGTTAACTGAGGGGTTCTAGCATGCAATTTCCACCTGGGTTCAGTATTCAGACCACTGAACGTTTTTTTTAACAAGGGAGCTTACTGTCGGAAATGCAGGATTCAGACAATAAACATATTTTTACTAAATCCTTGCTTCCCTGACAGGATTTGAAGTTATTCTATGTTTATTTAATTTGTTTAGAAACACTTAAAAGCACTTTATATGGTTAGCCATTACATAACTGCAAAACAATAGAAGCACAATGTGGTCAGGTCAGAAAACACATCAGTATTAGTGAACCACTTATTCTGTGAGGTCATTATGTCAGGAAACCCTTGAATAACTACATTACAGGTACTGATAATGGGTATTACTACACACTGCCATGATTCAGTGAAACTGTTGTATATTACATTACATTACAGGCATTTAGCAGACGCTCTTATCCAGAGCGACTTACACAACTTTTACTTAGCACTTTACATTGTATCCATTTATACAGCTGGATATATACTGAAGCAATGCAGGTTAAGTACCTTGCTCAAGGGTACAACGGCAGTGTCCTTACCCGGGATTCGAACCTACGACCTTTCGGTTACAAGCGCAGTTCCTTACCCACTGTGCCACACTCCGTATATACTTCAATGTGCATGTATTAAAGGAGAAAATAGAGATGTGGAAAGTTCTGGTAAGAAAAACAATCTGCTGGGGGGGGGAAAAACCTTTGAACGAATGCACTTCCCCAATAAGCTACCAGCTATGGTTATAACAATTTGTCGATTCATATCGATGCAAATTAAAAGGTTCTACTGAATCAGATTGCGAAATTTACTGTTTACTATTTGCTGTTGCTATTAATTCATGCACATGCCCTGGGACTACAGTCTAACTCAAGTCGAGAGTCCATTATTAATCCTGACACCCATTCTGTCAGCATCCCTGGTCCTGCCTGCTTATATATGCACAGTGAGAGAAGAATCGGAAAGTGAGAAAATCATGGCTAGCCCACCATCTCCCTAGCAGAGACTAGCGGAAACTAAGCGATGTCCCTCACACAACAAAATCATTAATGCTGGAACATTTTGATTTCAGAAAGGGGGGAGGGGTCACATTTTCGACAAAGCACTTAAGAATACATGAAATATGTAGGGAATAAAATAAGTACACAAACAACACAACAAATATGGCTACACACAAGCCACAATTCTGCACAGCAGCAAACTTATGTCACTGCCTAGCAGTAATGTTGCATAATTTTCTTAATTTTATCAGCAAAATTTACCGAACAATTGCACATGGGCTCAAGAACTGGCAGCTACTGATTTGACTGGACAACATAATAGAGAATAATAAATCTCACACACTTTCTCTATTTCTCACCCAATTGGGCTTCTTTTTTCCCTTTGTGATTTGAGGTACATTCAAACAAAAAGGTGAGCGTGCGTCAAATTTCATCATTTGTCCAATCGTATATACTTACATGTTTCTTGAGCAGATTTGGCTAGTTTTTGGGTGGTGCTTTCTCAACTTTGAGAAACCAGTGTCTATAAAGTGAAGAGGAGGCGTACAATGCCCAGCAGACAGCCCTTAAGATCTGCATTCCCACGCTGTCCAACAATTTTATTGAGCAGCAAGTTGCTTTGCGCACATGCTCGACTTGACTGGTCCCAAACTGGAGGACATCATGTTCAACCAAAGTCTCATGTGATCATACCATGCCATCACATTGTTCAAGACCAGAACATAATGAGATCTGTCTTACAAATGTGCATATATATAATCAAAAAATAGTCTATGAAGTCACTTTCATATTGCATGCAAATGTAATTATTAATAGCAACATGGAACTTCTTGAATAAACTGACATGTTAACTCACCATAAAGCTGGGGTGCCATAAAACTGAAAGCATTATCCGTACTCTATATATATACATATATATATATATATACATACATACACACACAGTAGTGGATTCAAAATTCACATCACCCATTATGCTTACCACAACATTTGTAATAAACTGTCATAATAGATGTGTTTCAAAACCGAAAATAAATCAGCTGACACTATTTACTATGAATGTCAGTAAAGTGTAAAAACAGAATGACTGTTATGGACCAGTGAATGTTCACTGCATATTAACAAAACCACTACAAGTTGGAAACCAAATATATAAATATAAAAACTAAACATATACAAATAATTCAGTACGCTACAGGCAATGAATTCAAAGAAAAAAGGTTTGCCAGCTTAATTAAATCTGACAGACCGATTGCTGGGTTTACCACTAATGAACATGAATCACAAAGTGACAATCATCAGTGAGAATGCGCTACAGGACATGCATGCAAGTGAGCAAAGAGAATAAGCATTACATAAACATCCACAATCCAGAGCCCTTTTTACCTGTATTTAGAGTTACTTATTCAATGTCAACCATCATGCTGATATGTCAGCTTTAATGGCAATACACACATTCATATTTCTATTACTTGCAAACTGGACAGAATTCAAAATAGCATTATTAAATGATAAATATTGGCAACACTTTAACTATATGCCCAAAAGCTTATATTATGCTGCCGTTATCATAACGTAACATCTGCCACTGCCGACCATGACAGCATATTACACATCACGTGTCATGTCAGTGTCATACGTATGCATGAAATTTGACAAAGCAGATTTCAAAATAACTACAAAGTAATCAGGGTGTACATTATGTTAGTGTAATGACAACTATCGGCAGCTGTAATACACTGCCATGACCAGTTATAAGTTATGCACTGATGTCATTGTAATGTCAGCTTTATTGCGTGTAGTTCAAGTGCTGCTAAAATATCCTTTCATAAACAGAGAAGGAACTGAAGCCAGGAATATTATTAGATTATGATTATACTATTAGAAATCATACATTTGGCAACATGACATCTATTCCTATGCATAAGTACTTAAAAATATTATTTGAATAATTCTTCTGAATTAATATGTACCCTTGTTTTGCTTGAAATCATTGTTAATGCATAAATTCAAGTGCCATAACTAGAAAACCGATTTGAATGACCTACAGAACATCTTTTTGCTGTGAAATATCTGAATGATCAGAATCTTCTTGTAAGTTGTGCCAAATGTAGACAGCCTTGCATAAATTAATGTGAGACTAAAGGCATAATGAATGTAAACAAAGGGGTTACTTTGAAGTGTATTTTCTTTATTTATGTCCAGTTTCTATTTTCAATCTAGTTGAGGCTTTGGAATAATAATGGGTGGAGATATTAAATGCTGTCAGTCACTGGATTTAATCATCTAATCAACACTTTTCTCTATTATTGTTATAGGCACGACACGATTAAAATATAAATATCTTCATTTTGTATTATCACTGTTATAATTTGTGTTATTTGTCAATACTGCATACATACGGTATACAGTAATATTTATAACCAGAAGGAATTTGTATGCTTGTAGCCCTTTACCCTAATTCTGAAACATTTATTGTAACATTTGTATTTTTTCTAACAGTTCCAAAAATATGGTGCTACTTACAGAAGCTTACTTGAAACAACACCAAAAAATGTATTTTGCTCTTTTCTCATTTATTAACTGTGTTTCTTTGTGTAACAGCATGGTTATGGTTGTTTCTACCATTAAGCTGAGGGACAAGGAAAATAACACTAAAGTTATCTGTAAATTTAAAAAACATCACAGTTTAATAAAGATTTTGCACACATTTCTCACTTAAAATAATGTTGAATTTATGTTTAGGAGAAAATTCTCACTCTTATGTTGTAAACATGCCCATCTCAACATAACCTATTTTCATTGTGGGCTACATTTTTTTTTACTGGCTAGAGCTAATTGGTCAAGTCTTGTCAGGTTTTCATAAAAATCTAGACAAGAACATCACAAAAGTATGATCCACATCACTCTACCAGCTTGTCTTTATATGATATAATGTTTAAAGTAAAATTTTGAAACAGAGTTATTGATATTCTTGTTTTGCATCCAAATTGTAGCATGGTGTGCCACTGTACAACCCACACATATGAAATACATGACTAACATACAACATACATCAGTATCAGATTATGCGTGTTCTGTATGTAGGCCTAAATATTCAACATGAATAAAAACTGCTTAAATTCTCTGGGGATGAGAAGGTCTACTGTGCTGCGGCGGTGATTATGCACTGTAATTGCTGCGTGGGTGTTTCTGGCCATTGTGCTTCCTTCCTAGTCTCAGCCACTCCTACCATCCGCTCCTACTGTGTGATAAGGTCTTCAGTACGGAAGTACTGGGACCCTACTGAGACCACTGCAGTATCTCTCTGTGGGAGGAGTCGCTCTCTGCCAAATTGATCACTTTTTTGTTCACATTTTCATACATGATTAAAAAAATAATAATTTTCTCTAGCCATTAAATTCTTTTATTTTCTTTCAGAAACATTCTGAGCATTGCATTTGCTGGTACGGAACAACATAATAATGTGTTTTAAACAAAAACTGGAACAGGCTGGCATCTTACCCAAAATGAATGACTACGGGGGTAGTGCTGATGTAACAGTATTTCCCCCCTTCCTGCTTTACTCTATTATTTCATATTTGCCACTATGAACTGTTTCAGATCTTTAGACAAAATGTAATATTCGACAAATGGAAAGTGAGTAAACAGAAAACATTTGTAAACTATTATTTCATTTATTTAATGAAAAAAGTTATCAAACGCCCATATCACCCATGTGAAAATGTAATTGGCCCCTTAGCTGCTCAATCAACCAATTGACCCAATTGAATTGACAGATTCAGCTGATTGAACACAGCCAGGGTTGACTGCAGTCAGCCCCGTTGAATCTAAACCTCACTCATATTGAACCTTACCATCAGAGTGAAGTAGTCACCGCATATTTTCTACAAGCACACAATGCCACAATCAAAGGAAATACCAAATGTGACAAAGTTGTTGAAATACATCAGTCTGGAAAAGGTTACAAAGCCATTTTTTTAAGGCACTTGGACTCCACCAAACCACAGGGAGAGCCATTATCTGCAAATGGAGAACACGTGGAACAGCAAGACAATAATCCAAAACACAAAAGCAAGTCCACATCAGAATGGTTAAATGGAAACAAAATTTAAGTTCTGGAGTGGCCTAGTCAAAGTTCTGAATTGAACCCACTAGAGATGCTGTGGCAGGACCTGAAATGAACAGTTCAAGCTCGAAAACCTACCAATTTGTCTGAATTAAGGCAGGTCAGTGCAAAGAAGAGTGGGTTAAAATTCCTTCACAGCCATGTGAATGACTCATATCAAATTATAGGAAGTTTAGTTGCAGTTGTTGTTGCTAAAGGTGGTGCAACCAATTATTACGTTTAAGGAGGTAATTGCATTTTCACATGAATGTTATGTATTAAAAAATGTGTTTTAAAAAATGACTTTTGTGTCTACCTACATTACCTTTGTCTAATATTACATTTTGCCTAAGACCTAAAACCATTCAGTGTGAGAAATATGCAATAACAGAGGAAATAAGGCAGGGGCCAAATACTTTTTCACGGCACTGCAGGTATGTGTATGTCACTGCATTGGTTTTAAGCATCTTTAGAAAACAGACATTCTAACCTGAGAGGAGCACTTGTGCAACTATCTAAATGGGGCGGTTATGGTTGTCTAAGCACATATTCTCTAATGGCTGAGAAGTTGGCCTTAACTAATGTGGCATTTGAATTCACACACTGTCTTCCATTACAGTTCCATTACAGAATATGACAGCGCTAATGCACTTTCGCCTTTATAAAATATCTGTACATATAGAAATAGAGGCAGGTTGATCTCTTTTTAAAATGTTCATGAACACACAGTAGTTTAACAACGGTGTTGGCTGAAGCTATATAATTTTGAAAATGTGTGGCCTGCTGTTTGAGCCATCCATGAGAAAGTGTTGCAAGATCAAGTGAGTGCAATAGCTCTGTAAAGAAAAATTGGAACAGAAATTTGCCTAATATTTCCCATTAATTTTAATGTGCAGCATGTGCAGTACAGGCTTAAATCCAGGACTTTGCAAGCTTAGGTTAGCTTAAAGCGTGCTTGCCTGTCTATGAACAACTCTGTTCATTCGTAGTATTTTCTACACTAAAGTGCTTGGCTTTGTTGGGATGACATCATGGGAATGAGTCCCATAGCGAAAAAAACATTCTGAATATTCTTTTGGTAATACAATCCCACTTCAAGTGTCTATCTCTGATATTGGTGTTTCAGCACTGAAAGCACATTATGCATATTAGAATATCTCTTCTCAAAAGTGCTTAAGTCAAGGAAATGTGTATGCAACTGCAGTAAGAATATCACCCGAAGGGAATTGTGGATAGATTGAAATAAATGCTGCGCTCCCCTGGATATACAGTAATAAAGTAAATGCTTTTATGTTATTTCAGTTCCAATAATAAAAATACTTTCAAAAAGCAAATGTAGTATGTGTCAGGTGTGTTTTCATAAATAAATAAATAAATAAATAACTTAGCATGCAGAGCTGACTGCTAGCATAAACAGTATGCAGTTGTTTAGAGGCACAACCATCTGTGGGTCACACAATTCAGGTTTTAAATGGCTTTTTTTTCCTTTTTAATTGTGTTGTATTCCCAGGGTGTGAATAGCTTTCTTGATGCTATTGTTCTTGTGGCGGTTCTTTAGTCTGCAAATGCAGGCAAAAAAAACCCACCCCACCCCCTTCCTTCTGCCCCAAGCCAAACAGCATACATAAGACCTAGAGAGGGTAGGAGGGGCCAGGTGGTGAAGCCCAGGAAGTAACGGGAAACATCCTCTACTGCGCATGCTTGAGGGCAAAAGAGCTTGCTGCCCATTGAATTCAATGTAGAAATCCAAAGTGACAACCAATGAAAACCTCATTGGTCCATTTTTTGTGATAAAATTCATTATGTGCAGCAGTTTCTGAAACAAAGGTTGTGAAAGGTTATTAAAATGTGCATATTCTTACACAATGCCCCCTTGATTTGATGTTTTGTTGTTTTGCTGTTTTTGATGATGTTGTTGTTGTTTTGTTATTGTTGTTATACTGTTGCCCATTCACTATGTATTATCTTTTACCATCTTTTATGTTTTTAAATGTACAGTGAGTTGAGACATCTGTGAAGCGCACTTTAAATAAATGATGACAATGCATACTTGTCATATAAAACGTAACAATCGTCAATCGAGTCTCCATCAAGGATGTTTTATTTTGCCTGCAAAAGTCTCATTCCCCATTCACTTGGGAAGCTGGGAGCTCCAATGTGCAGTACAGGCCTACTTCCGGGACTTCACAAACTTAGGTTAGCTGAAGGCATGCTTGCCCGTCTAGTTAAACATGCATGTCTATGGCCCCAACCCCAAGTTCGCGACAACCTCCAGCCAAACCCAAACCCCCATCCCCCAGTCTGCATTTGGTTCCCCCTGGGTTCACTCCACCAACATCCTAGAGCTGGCGCTGTAAGCATGCACTCTGAATCTATTGTGCATAGATTCATACCATGACCATCGACAGTAATTGGATGATTACTGGTGTTAACCAATTAATCAACATCTTCCTTGGATTAAAATATCAAACCTGCTTATTTTTTTATATAATACAGTTTACAATTTAGACATTTGTTACGCAGTTTCAGTGATTACTTTACTAAAGCCACATACAAGCAAACACCACTAGAAACAGAAATTAACACATTTATGTTATTAATTTGACTGTAGTTATACACTACTGTGTGTTTTTTAGGCTGCCACTGCTCTTCTTTGTTGTTGGAAATCTGAAGCTGCTGATGTAACCAGCCTGCACTGATTTAGAAACGCAGCCTCAAATGCACTCAGCAGAGTGTTCAGTCCATTAGCTCTTTCTGTACGTTACATTTACCGTATTCACATTGACATCATCTTTGAAAGACAGTTGATTTCAGTTGGAACGGAATACACTAGTGAATTTTTATCAGAGTCATGATCCATATAACTACAGATTTTAAAAAAGTGCTAGAGCTCTTTATGGAATGTTAAGTATAAAATTTCATTTTAAAACCAGATTCTTACTCAGATAGGCAATACGATTATACTCTTTTCTACTACATTTAAGGCTGTGCACACTCACACACACACACACACACACACAAATTAAGGACACCCCACAGTACAGTATATGCATTGCCACTACACAAAGAGGGGAAAAGGGCTTACCTGTAAACAAGTGAGTCATCGTAGGTGCCATTATATTGGATCTGGAACATGCGGATACCAGGAATATTCCTCTGGAAATTGAACTTGATGAGGGCAGTGGAGGACGTTGCCTCTGCTATCACCACTCTTTTGTCTGAACTGGTCTTTGCGTCACCCGTGTTGTTGCTGCCATTGGTGCCAGACTTGGTGGAGGTTGAAATGTCAGAGGAGCCAGGGTCGGGCTCCTGGATGTTGTTAGTGCTGTTGGTGATGTGCGGCAGCTTGATGATAACAAGCTCCACTGTCTGGTGTGCCTCTCCGGCTGGGTTGGAGGAGATGCAGGAGAACGAGCCTGTGTCCTTCACCGTGCTGATTAGAATGTCCAGGGTGCCGTTGTTGTAGACCAGAGTCCGGGATGAGTTGGACACCAGCTTGCCTTCTGGGGAGATCCAGTGGATTGCTGGCTCAGGGTCTCCCCTGGCCTTACACCTCAGGGTCACCCGCTGACCTTCTAGCACCCGCATCTCATGGGAGTAGCGTGTGATGAGGGGTGGCTCGCACAGGAACTCCTCCTCAGGGATAGACCAGAAGTAGCGACCAGAGAGGTGGGCGGGTGTAGCACAGGTCTCCAGATCGTCCTCGCGGCTAAGGCGTCTTAGCCATAGGAGCTCACAGTTGCAGTGCAATGGGTTCCCCCCGAAACTCAAAGCAAAGGATGATGGGTGCATGATGCCTGAAGTGGCCAGGACCTGGGCCCTCTGGAAGAGGGGGTCTGGTGGGAGCTTTTGGAGTTTGTTGGAGGTTACATCCAGGCGGTTAAGCTTCTGCAGGAGGGAGAAGGTACCTTCAGGGATGTAGTCAATCATGTTATGGTCCAAACTGAGGGTGTGCAAGCTGATCATTCTCTGAATGGCCTCCCAGGGGATGGTTTCCAGGTTATTGTAAGATAAATCCAACTCCTCTAAAGCCAGAAGGTCATTGAAAGCTCCTAGGTGGATAAGCATGAGCTGGTTGTTGTTCAGAATCAGGTGATGCAGCTTGGACATTCCACTGAATGTGTCATTGGATATCCGTGTTAGTCGGTTGCTGTTCAAGTGCAAGGCACGCAAGTTCTCTAGGTCCGCAAAAGCATGGGGTGTTATGTAGCTTATTGTATTCCTGGACAAAGTAAGGTCCACCAGTCTGGTCATGTTGGCGAAGTCTTTACGTTTTACAGTTGTGACAAAGTTATCGGCCAGCCGCAGCTCAACGGTATGCCGGTCGATGTTTGGGGGGACAAAGAGCAACCCTTTTTTGGCACAGAGAGTCGCAAGGTTGGGAGACAATATTTGACACACGCAACGTTTTGGACAGATCTGGGCTTTAACTGCCATGCCAATAACCAACAAACAGACAAGCAGTTTTTCCATTGTAAGTCAGGTTCAATCACCTGCAAGAGAGAGAGATAAAAAGTGAATTTATTACACCTGAAACATTACACTCTATTTTTGCATCAAAAAAATACAACATTTTACTTTATGATAATGTGTATTTTGTATGACATTTAAAATAGTTACAATCACCCACCTTTACACTATTTTTAATTGTAGCTTAATGGATAGTACTCCGTAATACTCAGATACTATTACATATTTGGTAATGTTATTATGTAGACGAGCAGCCTGCAGTAGATTAAGGCAGAGAATTAATAAATGATTAATTATACAATAATGAAAACATGCACGTCTTGTACATTCCAAGGGACAGATTCCTGCATACAGTATGTTTGTGAGTTGTCCATTCCTAACATCCACTAAGTCCATAATTTATTAATGAGGAAAAAATAACTCATAAGGAAAATAATTGGTATGCTTAGGACGAGTACCAAGATTGACCAAGATCTACAGGGATTCTGACTTCTTTTAATCCCTGTGAGAACACTCACATAAAAAATTTTAATTAACTGTAGCCACAGACCTACGGAAATGACTAATACGAATGCTAATACAATTTCCTGTTGTTAAAAACATTACTAGACTGCACTTCCAAGTGGAATTTCAGGGATGTGCATGTAAACCAAGTGTCATTTGAAACCAAACTAAAGGCTATAACTTCTAATCATGTTCCATAGAGGAGTTCACTTTTCATACTCTGTATGAATCACACTAGCCACCTGCTGGCAAACATATTGCACTCACTTTGCATTTACAACATGCTGTGTGGGGTGCTGGAAAATAGAAGAGACGGGACAGCTGTTAATTGTCATTTGGCATGAACGGCAGATGCTTTTGCAGTCGACCATAATGAAGGTAAGTTATCTCTTTATTGTCCATTTGCAAAAAGTATGCAATCGTGCAAAATGTTCTCATTCAGTAAATAACCCTATTTTAAGAGACGGACACTTTTAACTGAAAACATGGTTTGCAATTTTCATTCAGTTGGAGCACTTGCTGACAAGGGTTTTATCGCATCAGATCATATACAGTGTATTGGACAGGTCCATTTACATTAGGATTATGCCAATTTCCAATAGAATTAGTTCAGCCTTTTTACTACAGGGGTTTTGCCGGATTTTCATTTTTGCAATGAAATGGAATGGCTTTCAGTGCACCAGGGAATCCAAGACCTACATGACAGGGTATCCAATTTCAAATCAAACTGAGTCTGTATTGCCTCCTAAGATCATGTGAAGGTCAGAGAAAGAGATAATGAAACCAATACCACAGCTGCTTGCCATGCAGGTAAAAATATCATGTTCATTACCAGACAGTGATTCAATCCCATTGATTTTATTTTTCCTGACTGTGCTGTCATTGAAAGCAGTGGTATAATGGTGTGAAATATCAGGTTTTATTCAAGTATTATTTACATTGCAATGTAAATGATCTGGATTGGAAAATTAATTATGATCATAGGGATTACTAAATCATGTGCCCAGTCGTGTGCCATTGCAGTGTGCCAACACTATCGTCCCAGCTAAAATGTACCCTTTTTAAAATGGTACTGTGAACACTGCTTCTGGCTTCATTCATTCCAGCTAATGTGTTTTGCCACTATTTATCATTACAACATGCCAGATTTCATGTAGACTAATGAATATCAATTTATTTATTTATTTTTCACAATGTGCAGACACAAATCTTTATCAGATAGAGTCTACACTTGTGAATGTGTCGTCTTCCCTCAGTTCCCCTCAAAGGTATACTATGCACGTTTCTTGCAGCCCTTATAGACTCTGTGTTTGTCTCCTCCTCCATCCTCACCCACACCTCTGTTGAGGACGCACCCTTGAGTGCCACAAGCAAATATCAAGTGAAGAGGAGAGGTGGTCATGGATATTGAAAATCACATTTTTAGCAACATGAATGATTCCATATAGATGGTAACAGTAATTAGGCAGTGTTATAACAATCTTTTACACTGAGTGCACCTCTTAACGTGTGGAAATGTTAAAGTACTCCGTATTGGAAATAAATGCAGGTGAACTACTGATGCCTAGGCAATTACGCTGCATTTTATCATCAGTAAATCCTGATGAAGGCCTTTTTTTAGCTTTGTTAGTGAAGTTTGCTACACATAGCTAGATAGCAGGCAATTCAGTTCCAGATTGAAATAAATGCTGGTGAATTACCAAGCTAGCTACAGTAAGTTGCAACTATAAATGATAACACCAGTTCCTGCCTGGCTTGTCAATTTCCGTATGTGAAAGCATACGTTCGACCACATTTATCATCAGCTGCAGCCTCGTCTCCACCGTCAGCACACTCATGTCACACTGTCATATCACACTGTCGAGTCTGTCTGACCATACGGCCAGCAAACACCTCGCTTAGACTGCACTCCACACCTTACCACCACCGTCCTCCATCACGATCAATTTCGTTTTGCCCGGGAGTGCGTAAATTCATGACATTTTTCCGGTGAAAGTGTTTCGAGATGCCTGATTATGTCCAGACTACAAGTAATTCCGATCACAATGTGTGCTAGACCACCTCGCCAAGTGGTTTGTCAGATCCGAACCCAATGCAAGCGATATCCGATTTGTGCGCGTCCACACTTGTCACTTAATGCAGCCTCGCCTGATCGGATATTAAAAAACACATAGAAATCGGATTTAAAAGAGTAGTGTAATCGTAGCCTCCGACACAAGTGAGAAAAAAAGAACAACGTGCCTGCACAAGCTACAACTGAAGTGTCCTCATCTGACTCACCGTCTGTGCAAACTTATTTTGCTGTTAACAAAGTATAAAGTAATGATACACAATGTTTCAGAGGGAGGGTGCTGACAGCCACACAATTTCACACAGGAAGCTGCACATTAACTTATTAACTTAAAAAAACTATGGTAACCCATGTTTTTCAAATGAACAATGTGCTTGTCACATAATGTCAACCTTTATCATTGTGCAAAACTGTCGTTTAAAACTGCAGACGTACTACTCAAAGGCAGGAGTCAGTGAGGTCAGCTGGGTGGGTGAACAGTTCTGCCTGAAACAGTGACGAGTTCACTGACCTTTCTAACACATAGCCTAAGTGTTTCTGTTTTCTGTGTGAACCAGGTTCAGTAAATGTTAGAAATAATTCCAAAACGACATTATGTGAGGCTAAATTAGGAATTCAATAAAGTTAATTTATCACATAGCTGCGGGGATATGGCTTTGACTGTGGTAACTGTAATTACCACAAGACATTAGCAACAAATCTATGAAAGCAAATAAAACAAACAATAGATATGCTATTTCAAACAAATGTTTTCTGGGCAAAAAAAAAATGTCACATCCTTCACTGTTTCTGTGTATTTACATCACATGACCTTCCTGCTTCTTCTGCACTTGTTGTTCTACTGCTGGCAGTTGCCTCTCCTAAGATGGAGCCCTGCCTGTTCCGGGATGCTTGCACTTCACTGCGCAAGCTTTATTTTTGCCTCTTCTGTGACCTGATTTATGAACAGTGTGTATGCACAACTTATTTTGCTTGGTTTTAAACAGTTTACTTGGCAGCAGCATGGGAACCTTTCACTACCTTTGCCACTATGGGCTGGTAGGGCATACCTCATGCCTACAGCACAAAGAGTTCGACCGTTTTCAGGACTTCCTTCATGTGGAACCAAATTTTTATTTATTTATTTATTGCTTGCCTTTCATTGCCTGGATATCTCCCCCTTTCTCACACAGTATGCATCTTGGCTTCTTTATATGGCATGTTAAATGCACAGATTACTTCGCTTTAGAATTTCCTTAGCCCATATTTTTAAATTGGCATAAGTAATCAGGAGCATCTTAAAAATATAAAAGACTATTCCAGCGAAGTTGTCAATTTTTTATGGTTCCAGTGCAGTCACAATTAGAATGAAGTTAACTGATTTGCTAAGACGTGTTATGGGAAGACTGTAATTATGCAAGAGCCCTAATTATTAAATGCCCTATTATAACAGCTATGGTGACACTCACATTCCAGAAAACAATGGACAGCACAAATACCATTTCACTGTTTCATAAATTCACAGAATGCACTAAATACTAATGTATCATTTGTGAACAAGATCACAAGCAATATCATTATTGACATTTGCACTTCAACCATGATTTTTTCTTAGAAGGTATAAACAAAAGTGCATAAATAGTATTGCCAAAACTATACATACAAAATGAACCCATTTGATCTGCTCATAATACCCTCGACAAGTTTAAGTCTTCAATGTCTTTCACATGCTATGCCACACACATTGTCATCTATGCAGCCACCTTTCATCAATATCTAGAGGGACACAATTGTAATCACTGTAATCAATAAAAAATTGTAATTGGCCCCACAGTGGCTTGCACTTCATTTCTTCATTTTAATATATTGGTGTTTTGATGATGTCTAAAGCCACAAACTTAGAATAGCCATCCTTCTTTACAGATCCTCCTTAAAAGATTCATGAACAAGATTACAATGCCGTGTGAGCAGTAAACTCCATCTAAGCACAAACATGAGGTTAAATAATTAATCTACCAAAACATGAATTTGTATAAATAATTAAAACGGGTCATTTCTACACACAATGCACATGCAAGTATGTTTGTACTGTAAAAGTAGATATGTCCATTTCACAGCAATTGCAAATTCAGAATGGATCATTCTGGACCTCAATTATTTAATTTAAGTAATATAGTAACCAGTCACTGAATACTAATACAATACAGGGTCTCCAAATTGAGACATACCTATTTGCACATTTCAGTTAAATACAATATTTAAAGTATAAAATTTCTAGACTGGAGAACAAAACGAGAGGAGAGAAGGTTTACTGAAATGATTCAGTCATTAGTTCTAAATATGAAAGAATATTCATTGTCAAATCTCCTCCCAGTTTTAGCATATCCTTCTAAGTTAGGGAATTATGTTTAGAACAAGTACCATCCTTTTGCCAAACACTGGTAAAATAATTTCCTTGGTATTAAACTATCCAAAATATAAGAGCAGTGCTTTATTGACTTTTCTTATTTTCTGCGTTCCAATGGCTTCTCATCATTTCACAGTCTAGGTCAAGTGAGAATTCAATTTTCAGTAGCAGGGATGACCTGAAGAACCAAACTGGGTAGGAGCTAAAATGCAAGGGACTGTGTAGCCAGTTAGGTGTAAGTGGATTCGGTGGCCTGTTTTGTGGGAATTTTACCAGAACATTCATCTGAAGGACAACCCTTTCTATGCCACTGTGGTCTGGCACTGGATTTTCTTTTACTCTTAAGTTCAGAAGTGTGCCACCTACTAACAGTCTATCTGCTTAATGCCTAAAATTTCAGTTGTTTGTGCATATCATGCAAATAAATGTTGTATCATTTATTTCTTAAAATTGGAATGGCATACAAGAGATGTACCTAGCAGATACACTATACTTAGCCATGCTGTTCACTGTATCAGTTTAAAAAATTGAACCAGGAGAAAGGAGGACAGAAGAAAGCACAATAAAACATTTAAACTTATAAAACTGAACCAAATTGAATAATAGATATTGTGGATGAAACATCATGGTACTTATATTCTACAAAACATGGTAACATTGCACTAGCTACAGCAGTAGATCCTGGGGTATTGTAAAGGCTCCTCTTATATGAGCATAAGATTTGTGGTAAAAGTTCTCTTTTGAAAAGCTCTTAACCTATTTCTGGTCTGTCATCATAATCCTACAACTTACATTTCAAATAGTCTATGGGAGTTGAGTGGGCAGACATTACTTGCTGCTTCACGTCCTTCTCTGACATCAGTTTCAGTCACAAATACCCTCAGTGACCACGATGAGAGACTTGTCAACTAGCATTTATTCTCCCTGATCGAGGGAAGGCCTTAAAAAGATTAAGGTAACAAGAAGCTTTGGGAATGAACTATAGCCTATCCCCATATTGATTTCTTTAGTCTCCCTGCAGTGGATATTGGGCTGGGCACGGCGTACTGTTTGTTAGTCTGGAGATAAAGAGTGAGAACGCTAGGATGAGTACTGCGAAAATTTACATTTCACAAGTAAAAGGAGTGCCAGTATTAAAAAGGATCTAGCTAGTGTGGATCAAACCAGTGTGAGAGTGATTTCTTCAGCTGCTATGGCATGAAGTGAGATGATGCTTTTCAAACTGGACAACAAACAATCTTTAGTTCATCTACATTCATAGCAGAATGACAGCTTGGTTATTAATGGTTACCATGGTTATGTCATGGTTAGTGGAGGTAAAAAAAAATATATATATATATATGTATATATATACTGTTGTAGCAAAATATCCTTGTGCGATAATATTCCCCTTTTTATGTTGTCTATTTACTGAGAGATTTAAATGAAATAAAAGAGAAAATAAAACCACTGTAAAATAAAATAATGAAGCCATGCTGGATGGCTGGGCAGAGGTTCGATTCACTATTCCTCAGAATTATAATGTAATCAAAGTTTCTTTTTTATTTGAAGGGGGGTTTTGTTTTGATTTCTTAGTGTATTTGCTAGCTGAATATAAAATCCCCTCCTCCCAAACACCTCTGCATAACACTTGTACAACTGCATGGTTCTTACTGAAATCTGTAGCAATCCATTTTGTAAGCCTCATATTAACCTTGAGCCTAACTGCACAGGATAATTTTTTATTTAAAGATTCCATTTTTTTAATGCACTAAATGGTGGCAGAAGCCTATTTTTAAAATGAATCACCATCTAGCTTTTCCCCAAGAAAACAAGCAGAGCTGCTCAGTACAGTGGGAAGCCTGTTTGTCTCTTCCTGAATGCAAAGCCTCTGGATGCTGCTCAGCCCAGCTCTCTGGGAGGGTCTCACAAGATGGAGACACAATGGTGTGTTCTGTAAAGCTGCTCAGGGCCGGAAGCGTCTCCCTCTCCGAAATCAGACAATGCCCGTATGGAATTCTTTCACACCAGAGTTAGCAGCCATTATAGCAAATATGTTTTCTTAAGAGCACTGTCATTGTTAAGGATGAGTAAGCTAGACCAAGCAGTGAATACGTACACCCTGGAAATTTAATTGAATGTGAAAATTAATTCACAGCCGCATATCATTGGGAGGAAAATTAATTGGCTGGATGAGGCTCATAGCACTGTGCAGTTCTTATCTTGGCTTTTATTCCCATGTCCCCTGTTGATTAACAGGGCCAGAGAACGCTGTGGTGCAGCTGACACCCAGGACAATAGGATATTTTACATTTCCCCTCTATAAAGTAAAGCATGTTTCCTGGTCTATACGCTAATACTTGCAACACAATACTATCAGCACTACCAGTCAGTCTGGTATTCACAGGGTTTGTAATGGACTGAGCCAAGATGAAATGCTTGACTTAAAATCCTGGCACACCATTTCTTTGGTCCCGAGTTGGACTGGTCGGGATGGAGTGGGGTTTGTGCTCCAGATGTTCCGCTTGATGTGATCCAATGGTTTTTGCTGCAGATGATGGAGGGAGATTAGACTGCCAGAAGCAATGAAATCCAACCAAGGTTTACACTAGAAAAGACCACTGAGGCAACATGCTGAGGACCCAGTACCCTGGGTAGACTGAACGGAGCAGATTGCCTTGTGTTCCATATGCACATAGTTAACACAGTCCCTAATTGCAAAGGCCTGCACTGTGCCCCTCCAGACCCCTCTAGTCGGTGGTCCTCCCACAGCCAAGCATTTTTCTGGTGGCAGACACACTCCACTGTTGTTCATGCTGTGCACCCAAAAACTTATTGGCCCAAGTGTAAGGAATCAACAGACTGCACAAATCTGCCAAGAACACTGTCTAGCCAAGAGTGAGGCACAGCACATACGGCACCTCCATTCATTATTTTTGAGGAGGCTTGAGGGAAATTGAAGCCAGAGAAGTTTAATCTGGAATATAAACCTAATGAGGAAGATGAAAGCAGTGGGCCGTTATTAGAGAACATGCGAGCACTGATACAGGAACTCTGTCATGACCAATGCTTTGAATAGTATGGGGAAAGGACTACCATGTAGTAGCTTGTGATCTGATGCTTGCTGTAATGTTCTAACAGCAGTGTAGGGCAGAACCAAGTGACTGCAGTGCTATGGTTAATACCAGCTAACACTAAGCTGTATCAAGTACAGTGTAACGCTCCATTCACCAAAAGCTGGTACTGACTATAAAGTCAAAGTTGAAACTTTGGGTTTAAGGTTTTTTGAGGTTTTGCGTCTTCAGCTTCAGAATCTTGAACAAAACATAGTGATGGGAATTAGCCCTCATATAATATATAATATAATTCTGAGCAGGATAAGCCCATGTTTAGGAAAATATCATACAGTATGTTGCACTGCTTTTTCAATGGATTAATGAACCGCAGACTCAATGGCTCAAAGAGGGTTCAATAGCTAGGTTTTCTCCAAATAGTGTTTTGTGCTGAAGGCCCCCTCATTAATCATGCTAGATAAACTGCTCCCAACCAACTATAATTACTTTGGGCCCAATTTAACACGTCTTGCCTGCTCTATATGTAGGGGAATAGATGCGGGTGTTATTTGTGGGTCCACCCTAGCACAGACCTCAATCTCTGATGCCTTTTATCAGTTATCATGAGATCCACGCATGTTTGAAATCAGGATTTAAACAGATTTTGTTTGGAAACTCGGTAGTCTCGCTTACGCCTCTCCATTTCCTTTCCAGACACTGGTGGTGTGTGTCCAGGGCATGATGTGAGACCCCATTGTCTCAGTCCTTTTCTATTCCCCATCCTGCCCTTGAAAGCAGCCTTTCACTGGCTCTTCCTTCTTAATGCAATAGGTCTCGATATCCACAGTCTTCGCAATTTTTCTCATTGCTTCTCTAAATGACCCCATCCGACAGTAAATCTGCTTCTTTCATTTCTGGCTCAAACCTTTTCTGCAAACGGTCACTTTTAAAAGGCCAAGGTTTAAACTCAAGCCCTAGGATCGCCATTTCGTCTAGTTAGTCCTCATTCCTAATGGTGCAAACAAAGGAGGGAGATTGAACGGTTCCATGTCACTGTTGACATTGGCCACTGTGACTGGCTAAAAATCTGCCACAGTGAGCTATGCAAAATAAATAAGACTGTAAACTAGTCTCAGTGAGCAGTGGGAATGCATGCATGTAATCAAATTATATTGAATCAAAATAGATGGATTAATTTCTCCGCTTCACAAATCTACAGGGCCAAGGTTCAATCTGTTTAATCAAAACCCAGGAATGCTGCCAGCAGGATTGAAGTGTGCTAACTAGTATGCTAACTCATCGTAACTTGGACAGCACGGGGAAAATGCTTTGCTGCTTCACCATGCACAATGCTGATGCTGTCATTTCCTTCAGTGAAACACTACATGTTAATGTAGCAGCTTTGCTTTTCACTCAATATTCAGCCTTCCACTTGCTGAATAGCCCTTCTAATTTTTGTAGTCTCATTTCTGCTGCTGTCTTTGATGAGCTTATCAAAAAATGAGTGCATGTCTGTCTGAAGCCCATCAGTACCGGAGTACGCATTGCCATCACTGAATCAACAGACACTAAAGCACTGGAGTCTAAATCATAGAAACATATTACATATTCTGTTTGTGCCATGGTATATTGGCTAATAAACAATCTGCCAAGAAACAAAATATTTGGGTTCTGTTGAATGTTGTCCACAGAACATATATCCCAGCAGAGTCATTTCAAGTTGGAATATTACCAGATGAAATTAGAGTTGCCAACTGAAGTCTTGTGCACAGTATCACACTTTCAACGATACTGTAAGGCTCCTAAGTATTTAAAATGTAAATGACTGTTGTAAATGGGTTGAAGAATATCTTTAAAATCGAAACCAAAAAGCATAATCATACCCTTTGTAATCAGTGAGCACTAATATATTAGTCCTTGTAATTTTGTAGACTTTTACGTTCACACTTAAATGCATATCATACATAAGCAAATACCATGCTTCATAAAGAGTGACATAACACTATCTTATGCAACATGTTATAGCAAATGTGAAATAACCAACAATGTCACTTGGGTAAAAGCATGACATTTGCTGATGCATGATTTATGATTATGTCACATTTATGAAGGCATTGTATATGTTATTATACATGCGGAACATTCTCGCCCCCTTTCATATTGTCTGTTATGTAGCCTTTAATGATTTTAGTTTAGATATTTGTTGTTTGTTTAATTATTATTATTATTTTTTAAACCTTGTCATTGCTATGATTATTATTCGGATAAATACTTGAGTCTACCACCTCAAAGAACTTACGCATGTTGTTTAATCATTGGTTATTATTTTAATATTTAGTATTGAAATTCATAATCATGATTTAATAATTCATTTTATGAGACTGATTATACTTTTGCACCATTTGATCACTGCATGAGATAGTATATTTATAACTCCTGCATTCCTTGGTGCCTACTTGTGAGGATTATTAAAACGGACACGTTTGAATTATTTATCCTCACTATTCTACAATTCATAGAGGTGTTTTCCCCTACACCATATAAGCCTTTATGAGAAACACTTTTGCAACCACTTTTGCTTGTTTAATTGACTTTAAATTCAATGCATTTATAATTATTGTGCATCATTGTTGTTGCTTTTTTTAGGCCTTTTTCATTGGCCAGTCGTGTAAATAATCATTATTGATTTATTTTTCCATCCTCTGCATTAATATTGCAAGTTCTTTCCAGTGACAATCTCCAAGGTGAGACTCCCAGGAAAAAGTGAGCAGGTTTCCCTTGCGAATTTAGCAATCAAATTTAAAACTACATATGTCAGTTCAAGCCTTGTTGTTAAACATATATTTCTCAGAGTATCTAGTTAGTGAAATCCATAACCCCCCCCCCCCCCCCATTTCCTAAATACAACGGTCGGGGATTCCATGCAGACTACAGTGCATTACATACATACATACATACAGCAGCGAAGACTGACACTACACATTATCATGCACAAATGTCCAAATACAATGCAGAGGATCAGCCTTAAGTCAGTGAAGTCTGTTCTTGACCTGATAAAACTGAAGAGACTTCAGACATTTTGCCCTGAATTATTTATACTGTGAAATAAACCAAGATTGTATACCGGGAGAAGCAATTACACATTAATAAATAATTTCAGATACAAATACGCCGTTGGAAATGCACATCAGATGCCCATCTTGAAGCAATTAAGAGTTTCTCCATTAACTCTGGATTGCTACTGGTATTGATGCTGATTAGCAGACAATGTATATTACATCACATGTACAGCATATTACAATATGCAGAGCACTTTGAAAGCATTGCTTTTGAATAGAGCCTGATGGAAGCAATCCATCCTGGAACCACCTTAATCCTCAGCCAGTTAATAGGTATGCCTCCACATTATATAAAGATTGGTTGGTTTGAATCTGTCCTATAATCCTCTCATCTTTGGCATTCACATTTTCTATGTAAAGCCTGTGGCCACATGTAGTATATTGAGGCAGGAGGTTGAGAATAACTCTGGAGATTAACCATAAATGTCCCTGTTCATGTCAGCTCAGACCATCTGGCTGTTTGTATTCATTGTTTGAACTTTCCACAGATGAATAGGTGGTGACATAGTGTGCTCAAATTCAGAGAAATGGGGTGGAAGAATGGTTTGAATTTAGAGAGAAAGCAACACAACAACAAAAATATAGGAAATGTTCTTCCTAATTATGTATTAATATCTTTAATGCAGTCAAAATACATGGTAAAATGTCGCCAACAAAGAAATAATGCTCTAGAAAAAAACAGTAATTTAAACAAGTCAAAAAAGCCATGTGTTACCTCAATAGTAAGTAATGTAAATGGCTCCCATTGTGAGATTCTGAGGAGCTACTTTGTTTTGAAAAACCAGAGAGCCACTTGAACCCAGAGTCTGTGTAATTTTCTGTGTGTGGCTATTTGCTTTTTCACTGTTCGCTCATCGTTTGGTGCCAGACAGTGGTTCGTGTTAATTGTGTACCTTTGAACGTCTCTCCGTCATTTCAGTACTTTGAAGAGAAAATTAGAAAGTCGATATCCACAGAAGTCAATGAGAAAAAGGGCTGGAGGGGTGATGGTGGTATAGATATCCTAGGTTTCCTAACAGTTTCATTTGTTATTGTCACCAATAAACAAGGCCACCTGATTCTGAGCTATTCTCCTGGTTCCAGAATTAACAATCAGGAGCAGGATGAATCCAGATTTGCAATATGTAGCTGGCAATCCAAGCCTCTTTCTAGTGCTCGGCAAACCACAGTTTTTTTATTTATACTTTTCAATTACATATCTGTATCTACTCTGTTTATGTAATTATTTAGCTTTTAAAGCATTACCAAACTGCAACAAAGCATGACCATCTTGTGATGCCTTCATTGAGTTTCCACTGAAAGATTCATGCAAAGATTCTAATTGACTATTTGTACAAATAGTACCTTTACCAACTCTGCACTTGATACCAATTAGGCCTAGAAAATAATTGCTCCTATAATTAGTCGTCGTTTCAGATATTTAGATTATTGACGTACCGCATTTGTAACATGGCCTATTTGTGGTTTATTTTCTTCTTCAGTGCATCACATATTTGTTGAACAAATGCTTACATGGTTTCCACAAAATAGTCTCCACATTTGCAATGCAGTGCATATTCAAGCTACCTCATAAATAGGCATAATGGTCACACATATGTAAAGGATAGCCAAAATATTCTGGTACTTATGAACTTTTCACATATTTGTGAGCCCAATAAGAATGTACCAGTCTGCTGCAGTTATTTATTTGAAGGGAAGCACCACTTAAACACCTGAAGATGGTATTCCTGATTGCTGCAGAGACACAGTACATGCCCCTCATCTGAGTGTTTGATCCAGCCGCTTGCCGGCTTGAATTTTAAACATGAAGCCAGCGGCTATGTCTGACATCTCCAGCTCAATACTCCAGTTTCCCCCCTTTCAGTTCCCCATCAATAAAGTTAGCTGAGAGGTTGAGGTCAAGTTCCAAAGAGTCTTCTCTGATGAACCACCTTCAGATTGGATTCTCACACTTTGATGCCAACTATGCACTCGTTTTTTATCTGTAATTTTTTTCTCAAAATGCAGACTACTGGCTTTAGCATTCAGAAGGTCATAACACCTCCGTTTTGAACCGTGCCCTGATCCTAAACATAATTAAGTTATGTTTTATCATCCAAAAGTAGACTTTTTTTCATTTCAGATTAAATATTACGCATGTGAATGCAGTCCAGTTCTGTGACATAAGTCACTTTAGAATTTAATAAAGTGAATACAGCTTTGGAAGTTCTGTATTTGGACACAAGTTTGATACGCTTGTTTAACTGATGCTCTCCAAATGACTCATGTTGGTTCTCTGGCATGAAAGGCATTAGTATGTGCACTGGCCACAGATTGCTTTTCATTCAAATGAAACTATACAAAAGAGGTCAATTAATATTTGCCCCAATAGCTCTGTAGCTTAAACATGATGTGGGAAGCGTCATCTGTTGACTTATTTACATTTCACGCTTGTTGTCTGAACACAGATCCGAAGGTTCTTTTGAAGTGTCGAATTTAAACTCTAAAAATTCAGACTATATGACCCTTTGATGGACCGTAGAAGGGAGGGGATCTGTGACTGATTATGTGTATGAAAGATAACTGCACCCGGGCACTAATTACAGAATTCAGCCCACCGTATTAATCAATGCTGCATTTACGCCACTCATAATCACAAAAACTTAGTGTTGCTACTTGCTAGAATTTTTTAATTCACAAAATTACCGGCAGATATGCTTCAGTCATGCCTGGGACTAGTCTGCCAATCACCTGCTACGGTATACAATAAAAATACATGAAATTTCTAAGGGACATCGATCTTTAAAAATTCTGAATATTTTATTTACAGGAGTAATTTTTGACTATAAATGCAAGCTTGGTTTCAGGCAAACCTTCAGATTAGTCTTAGGACAAATTATGTCAGTATATTTTTCATATGTATCTCGACTATTTGCTTTAAGAACTCTACTCACGTCACCTGGCACTTTTGTGCTGTGCGCTTACGTACGTCCCCTGGCTTTCCAAGTTTGAAGATTTCTTATGCACTGTCATGGTGATCCTGTAATTACTGTCATGGCTATGGAATGTTTGGCTAAAGAAAAAGGTGCAAGCTAATTATGTTGTGGAGCGTATCACTTCCAAGCCAATGCAGATGTAAATGTGCTGAAGGATTCTCGGCCATTAATGATGCAGTTGGAATATGAACATCCCTTACACATACACAAGCAGTATTTGTATGCAGACTTCACATGCAACAAAGCTGCTTATTCCTACACATCAAATTAAATTCAAAGCCTGAATCTGAGGGGAAAAGATTATATATGGAGGGAGGGATAAAAAATATATCCATTATTAATACTGCTCCATTGCAATAATAATCTTCCTGATAGTGTCACGCAAATGGACAGCCAGTGAGAGGCACTGAAGGTAGCACAATGCAACACAGAACCAAATGGGGGTGAATATTCAATATGGAAAGAGAGAGACTCCCAGCTGGTCATTAAGACTGACAGCAAGCCGTCCTCTTTGTGAGACAGAGATGCCACGAGTCAGCTTGGAACTGGGCATGTGTTTTTTTAGCCCGTATTATTTACAGTTTAATGTAAAAACCTCCACTGGCTCCCGGCTTTATTTCTGCATGGATTTTATTTTGCACACTGGGAGGTAATTAAGGTCTGGATGAATAACATCATTTTCTAGATAATACAGTGAATGCTGATGATGAAAGTGCCCATTTGTATCACCAAACAATGCATGGAATGTGCAGCCCACTGCGTCAGTAATCAGTAATATTAAAGCAATTCCAATGCTGTCAAACAAAGTTGGGTATTATATAATGGTGGACATTGCGCCTTTGCATTGTTTATTTGTCACATATTTCTGGAGCTTATTTTCTCCAAAACATTAATTCCATTCTAATGGTTTCATTCATTGAAAATTTTTGTTGCAGAATGTTGAAAGATAAGTGAAAAGTGTAAATATGCAACTCTGGAGCTGTCTCAGAACTGTAAACTGACACGCCCAGCAGCTTCATATTTGGAAACACTTTTGTAAGATACATTTTATAGCATTTTTTGAAGTTGTGTCATTCCAAGCCAGAACGTGAACCATACTTGCTGAATACAATCCTATGGGGAAAGGAAGGCTTCTCTTGGGAGTGATATCTCACTGTGTGAGGAGTAGTCCCCTCCCTCTTTCCTCAGTCCTTTCCCCCTTATTACTCTCCCTACACTACTACCATAGAGTCACTCGCTATTGTCCATTTCCAGGTGGAATCAGACCCCTAGAATGGGAGCATAGCATCTGTTTTCTTCACCAGGAGCACAGAAAGGTGAGAAAATCACCAGGCGTCTGCTTTTCCCCCTGTACTGTCCCCTTGAAAATACATCTATTTACCATCATGGGAAGGAGCAGCAGATTCTGGTCAGCAATGACAAGTCCCAGTCTTTGGTAAACAGACCTTTGGGAAAGGAAAGATAATCATGATAATTTCCTATGTCTCTTTCTCCATCCATGTAAAGCGGTTGTCTGTGTTGTCTGTTTTGGGGGAGGGGGGGGGGGGCATAGGTCCTAGGCACTTACAAATAGCAGCCACTTGGGATCTGTCCCAGAATGTCTCCCTTCTGCAAAAAAGGATTTTTGTTAATTCAGGGTAATGGGAAGTGAGATGAAGACTGGATAAGCTCCTCTAGAGCATCACCTCAGTAGACAGCTTGATCTAATTCAGGTTGTGCAAAGGAATGTCGGAATGTCATGAAGATGTTTTTACACTGTACAGCCTTCTTGCTAAAGTGTATTGGCTGACCGGTTAATGGGTATTCATTTTCATGAGGTTTCATTATCCTGATGACATCTGGAAGCTGAAAAATGTTTCGCTCTTGCTTGAAACATTTTACCTGAGTAGCATCAGCATTCCCCAAACATTTTTGCAATCTGACATATTTATTTTAATATTCAGGAATCGCTGACATTTTGTCTTTCCCTTTTTTGAGAGAATATACAGTACTGTATTACTTGTGAATATCTAATACATAATAGCTATTCTATTTATGTATTCTATACGTAAGTATACATTTATGTATACTGTTCCATCAGACCACACTGGGTCACAGATATATTTTACAGCCATTACTGCATTTAAATTACAGTGTATTACATTACTGAAAATGGGAAAATGCATATCTATATTCAAAAGCTGTCCTACAGGCCTATATGAGGTGTAGGCTATTTTTCAAATACTATTAAATTCTGCCTGCTGAACACCATATTGAATGCATATGTCCTCCCAGTAGCTCTATTTCCCTTCATTATTGAATATATAGCATATATTGAGGAGTTGCAGTCCACAGTAGTCAATTTGCACAAATATACCTTCCAGCTTGCCACCCATATCCAGCCCATGTTATAATTTAGTATACTGCATTGTGGAATATCATTTGGATAAGATTATATCTTTACTGAAAACACAAATACTCATCTCTGTCAAAAGAAGTAGGCCAGTTTGTTCAGTGACAGGATTATGATAAGTTGTTTATTTGCATATGCAATACTAAATAATAAAAAAGTCTCCAGGCAAGTGTGCAAAAGAACTGTCCCAGATTCAAAAATATCTTAGTTGGTCAAATGAAACAGTGCCTTGTTTTTTTTTTTTTTTTTTAGACCAGAAACAAAAATGCAGGAGCCATATAACCCCCCACCCCAACATACACAAAAAACACATTTACTGATGATGCTCTAAGGTGATGTACTGAGGTCCCATTGAAAATGATTTGTATATAACCTATAATTTCATATGTCATAAAATAGCATCTATTTTCTTTAGTCCCAGCAGGATACGTTTAAGAAAATGTCACTGCGGAAGGTTTTTATTATAACAAACCAAAAAAGAAAACACCTGGATTTGCAGACGTGAATTCCCTGTGGTGTTCCTTAATCCCTAAATGCTAACATTGGCCAATGCAAAAAATAAATAAAATACCCTGGAACTAGTCCTAGCGTCAGCAATTCTTTTTTTCTTCTTTTTTGATAGGGCTTAATATGCTTACATAAGCTTTAATAAGCTTGCCAACACATATATACACATTTATCTTAGTTGGCCAGTTAGTTGGTTTTACATATGTTGATAATACAACTATCAAGGCAAAGTACCTCTGCTAATTTCCCTTTCTGAGTTTTTCAAATATACAAAAAGTAGAGAAAACTGCAGACGATTAGAATAACTAACACAGTTTTGTTTGTGGTATGAAAGAGTATTTTATTCAAAATCTACTTCCCTGGGCCCTTTCATTTGTAATTTGTTTGGTTAAACTACAGTACATGTGACAAGTGTAGTGTTACATTTGACTCGCGTGAATGACAGTGGAATGTGTATCATGTACAGTATTGTTTTTCCAACATATTTATTTCATGACCACCTCAGTTGTTCTTATGACCCAACAAGCCCACAGTTTGAAAGCCACTGGTTCAGATGACGAGTATATGATCTATTTATGTAGAGCTTTGTATTCATTAGCATCACAGGCTAAGGATACATTAAAAGCATCCTGTATTTACCTGGAATTGCCATTATAGTTAAGCAAAGATTTTTGAAGTTGAAATAAACACTAAATATAGTTTTCACAGTTCTGATTCCGATTTGTATCTCATTTATGGAATTGAGTTATGTAAGTTTTAGCAGCAAGCTGAACTTACATTTATGGCTACTGCAGCTCAATTATGCTAATGGTGCTAGCCTTGAATGGAAGTAAAATGTTGCTTGTTTACAGGCAGATTGCAATTACTGGCAGTGCTTTGCAATCATATTCCAGTGAGGAATGTTTAGTTTGTTGGTATTTTGGTTTGTTGTTGTTTATGCGTTTATTTTATTTTTGTACCCACATCCTCAAACACGCTCAGGCAACAAAAATGACATCCCCTGATACAGAAGACCGTACACGTTATGATGCAGAAGAAGGCAAGCAGCCCAACTGAAAAGTACACCGTTGGGACGACCATCACAGCTGATACTACCCAGCTACTCGCCTACACGACCAGACCATTCGTTCCTGCTGAAGCACTAACTTTAACACTCTTTCTTATCAGCATACTCCTGAGCGGTGCATCAGAGTTGACCTCTTGAAAGCAAAGCTTTCACTGGGCAACAGCATGCCATATTTCATACTGATCTTCAGGTCAATCCATGCAGTAAGTGCAGAAGCAACCGCAGCCCTTCACTTTTTCATGTACGCAGCCTCTCACTGTCTACCTTTAGACAACAATGTACAATTGACTGCAAGTCATGAGTACTGTGTACTATGGCCTGTTGTAGCAATAGGACGGTTTTTCATGGAGTTGCTTTTAATTCCAGCTACAGACCAAGACAGGACTAATGGAATAATTTCATGCCAGAAGTCCAGCAATTGCCACTCATCAACTTAGCTTCTTAAAATGTGTAAACTTAACATGAGGCAGAACATTTTCAAAGTGCAGCAAAACCCTGTAATTTATGGTATTCATGTGCAAGTTATATCATTTCTAAGAAAGCAACATATGATACAAAGTCTCTGTTTAACAACCACAACTGTGTGTGCTATTACTCTGTATAAGCTGTTTAAATTTATTAAGAGGACAGTTTGAGGCATGCACTAACAAAGATGTAAGAAATAGAAGTTATCATAGAAATAACTGTAATAATAAAAGATATCTAAGAACCTGGCTATCGATGAAAATAGATCATACTAGTCCCAAACTGGAAGCGCCATCTCAGTTTATATTTGTAGAAACTGTGTCAAATGACATTCAGAGTTAAAGAAGTGGACAGTACATTGGATACTTGGCTGCCACTTCTATTACTAGGAGATTAACAAATCCCTTAAAAGAGTTACAAAAATGTGTAATACATGAATTGTTTGTGTGTCATATTCCTGTGCTCTGTGTCAGCCTTATCATTCAGATGAAACTAACAGGTTAAAAGAGATTATTTTCTTAGAAATGCACAAATATATTTTGTATGTCCTCCCTATGTCTGTGTGGGTTTCCTCCCACAGTCCAAAGACATACAGGTAGACTAATTGGAGACTCTAAATTGCCCATAGGTATGAATGTGTGACAGAATGGTTAGTGAATGGTGTGTGTAGTATTCCTGCCTCTCGCCCAATGCACACTGGGATAGGCTCCAGCACCCACCGTGATATTGGCAAGATTTTACTAACTTCAAATTTTAGAAAATTACTTGGCCTCGAGACGTTGTTTAAATGCACAGCTTGTCTCTTATAACCTCTTAACAATCAATGGATAATAAAATAACCTACTATACACTATACCAGTGGTATAATTATCATGATGCATAACTGACAATTAAATGAATACGTCTTATAAAACAGAATGGAAACCATGCTGCAAGATTGTCATCTTCTCTTTTATTTGAATCTCATGTTTAGAGTGAATGTAGCCCACAGGATATCTATGGCGTCATGAATAATTGGAAAACAGCCATTGTGGGAGTGGCAGCCAAAAGCTATGCATTATATTATGCTACAGTGCATGTCAAGCATTAAACACACACAGTAAACTAATATACAGCAAATTATAACATACCGATGTTTCATCAAAGAAAATACAAGAAAACTAAAATGCACACAGCATGGGTTATCTGATCCTTAAGTGTGTGTGCAAAACGTCAGACCCAATCAGTGTTTGCCAACTGGAGCTGTCAACTGTCACCTCAGCAGACACATCATTGGTGCCATGGCAACTAATATTGCACTATGGGACAGATGGCATAATGAGAGTCTGGAGGTGATTTTTGCCTCAAGAAAAGAAAATTGCATTTGATTTGAAAGCAGGTGCGTTTTCCTCCCTTTCTGTTATGATTTCTTAAAGCACTCTGGGTACACTGAAACCTTAATGAGAATACAGTGAATGTATGTAGATACGAACATACTTACGCACAGACATAAACAGTAATACTTTTATATACTGTAGCTGAAGTTTTCGTCGGGGTAGATAGGCTGGGTAATAAATATCAAGCAGTCTGAAATGAGAATGCATACGCACATCTCACTACATAGCACACCGAGGCGCTTTATAATGAAAGAGGTTCCGAGCGGCGAGAGGGGCGCAGCAAGCTCTTCGCTTTCCCTAAGGACCCGAGCAGGGGTGTGGTAATTCTGAACACGCCGGTTTTTTTTTCTTTTCTTACCTGATTCAATCAATACTTTAGAATACTACTCCATACTTTCGAGATATGTTTTAATCGAGTCAACGGTAGGAAACTGCGAGCGATACATTTGATTCGACGGAACTGACTCACAATATAATGGAGGCAATGTTTGCAAGAGCAATTAAACAACTCCCTACAGTGCGACGGCACCGCTATAGCCATGCCCAGTCGGCAAGATCTCATGTACCTGCGATGCGCGACCGATTTAGCCACTGAATCCTGTTTTAACACTGATGTATGGGTGGCATTAGACCTAGAGAGGACTCTTCAGTCTCCATTAATCAGATCGAATACGCACGAAATGATCGGTGCGCCCCCTCGCTGCATTCTTGTCCATTCTATCCTAATAGTGTTGTCTCCCGTGGTGTGGCTGCGGAACCAAGCGTCCATCCGCAAAGACAGTCGAAGCCCTACCCCGCTACTGAAGCTGCAGGACGGAGCATAAATTGAATTATAGCACCACCAGCCAGTCAATGCTGCGCAGCAGTTTGGCTAGCTGATGCTTCGGCCCGTGGATTAGTCTAGAAATATTTTCAACTTCTGATACTAGAGTGAAAAAAGAAAGACTGCTTTAATACCATTTCCCTAAAACCCAGTGTAAATGAGTGTTTTACCTAAATTGGTAAAACTTGGACATTTCTTTGGTCTTTGGTTTAAGTATCATATATAGGATGCGAATGGCGGTGTTTGTAAATCGATTTTTTCCCCACTTCCTCTCCTGACACAGAAAACAATTCAACCAAATATTAAATATTTCATATGTTACTACACGCTACTGCAAGATTGATGTTGGTCTGGAAGGACTTTATCCAGTAACCGTATGCTACTCTGCGTTCACAACGAGCGTTTTATTTTCTATGTAATATTAGCCAGTCGACCTTGAATGCATAGAGCGCAACGTGTGTAGCCTACTTGTTCATGTTGTCCTTTACATATGCCATACATGGCTTAGCCAGCATCTTAATAACCCACTTCCATGTTAGTATATTCCATTCCATAAAAACATTACATATTAATGGATCACGTAGCTGTGTTTATTAGATAACCATTACCTTGTACATCAATTTAATGATGACAAAGTTGGAAAAAAAATGTCTGAAGAGATGTGTTACATACATATACAACAGAGTACAGTCACATGCATTTAGTGCTTGCATAATTCATACAACACCATATAAATATTTGTGTGGTTCATATTTTTATTGATGTCTACTACCATTATAAAGCAATACGACGGTCAAATTGTTTGTATCAATAACCCATTATTACAAACATGCACAATTTATAAAGATGGAAATACGCTGTTGAAGGATAAAACGTATCTGCCAGCTATATAAGGTGCAATAATGATGTAGCCTACTGATTTATTTCTGTCTATTACCGAGCTGGATTTGACAATTAGGAGATAACTCTTGAATCTTCTATCGTAATTTGGACCAATGCCAGATTTGAGTTAGGTGAATGGACAACATTTTGTAAAACGCCAACGCTTTTATCGAGTTGCACATGAGGATTGAGATGCCTGTACTTTGAGCTGCCTCGGCATGCAAGCCTGTTCGCGTGTAAACCTGGTTTATCTTGTTTGAAGCTGGTCCTAGTTCTGACGGGCAGGGGCGGTTTAGAGGTGCCATGTCTACGTTCACACCCCCCCCCCCCCCCCCCCATCCAAATCAAATGGATACAGCCTATGGAATATTCAGAGTAGCCTATGCGCTTCAGCCTCGATAGATTGAAACCCAATGCCATCACAACGATCAATCACCTCTTCTCAAAATCATGGTGTCCCCATAAAAGCGCTAGATTGTTAAAAATTGTGATTTTTTTTTCTTTCTGAGAAAATGAAACCCTGTTTGCAACCCAAGCCTTCTCTCCCACATGCAGATCTCGAAGGCACATTTTGACCTTGTAAAGTACAGTGCCTGAATTCAGGCTATATCCCTAAAACCGTCAGAAAAACCTTCAAAACATCCCTCCCCCTTTCCGACAACCACTTCGTAAAACAACGGGTAGCTAAAATAGCACCTATTCTAACCCACCATTTCCATTTTGAATAGTTCTCTCATAACTGACGTTTCTCCCAAAGAGAACAAATCCCATTAGTGTAGAAATCAAAAGAAGGTTAAAGAAACAAATAAAAGTTTACCTTGAGGAAGGAACATTAGCCCTGCTCACAACATGGAGGGTCAGGTGAATCGAATCTTCTTACTTCTCATATTTTCCCATATTTTGATTTTGCTCCATAGGATTTTGATTAAATTCTGTCAATAGAAGGTGTGCTGGTTTTCTTAGCGCGCAACTCCGCACAGCCCATCTCTCCCCTGTGCTGGAACGAAATCATAGGTGTGTATTCGTTAAAACCTTTCGAATCCACTAGGTCCCTTTGTAGAAAATCCAAAACAACCAATGTACGACAACAGTCAAATTCCAACGCAGATTTCCAGAAACCCTGCACGGGAAAGGGGTGCTTGTTTTCTCCGTTTAAACGCCGCAGACCGAGCCATTCTTCCGTCGCTCGCAGGCAAGCCTCGCAACTGTGGAAGCCTTCCTCCGCATTAAACCAGCTTGCTCTATTTAGCTGAGCAAACGTCTCTGCAGTGAGTGCGATCAAGTGGCTGAGATGGGGAACTCAGATCAAATCTCAGCAGGCAGACCTTTGCACCGTTGCACCTACCAGCACTTCCCCCAGTCCAGCCTGCACGCCGAGTTAATCCACAGGGCAACTGAAAGCTACATACGTTCGCTCTCCATCCAAATCTCCAAAACGGCTAGTCCCCGTCCTCTGGGGCAGTTTATTTCCGTATTTAGTTCCGTTTTTGGCATACTAACTAATTATGTTGATTGTATTAATAACCAATTACATTAACGCCACGTGTAAAAAAGCGAATTCGATTATTGCGGGGGTGTGATAAATCTAACCGAATTCTACCCCTCCTAAAAAAATGATTAATTAATTTATATATTTTTTAAATTATATTCCGACGCATTGGCTATAGCAAGTAGCTAGTGTCCAGTGGGGTTCATTTCAATATCTTGCACTTAGTCAACCTTGGAAAGTCAACCGTAGTCAGAGACGAATACTCTAAAACATGTAGCCTATATCACTGATATCCGCGATTGGAGCTATAGTTTCTTCTTTCCGCAGTTGGAAAATATGGGAGAAGTCATCACGGATTGGTTCAAACTGACGCCCGCTCCCTCATTCTATGTTTGTCACTCCTTGGGACATGCTAAGAAGTCATGTCTGCGCAGCTTTCACAGGAAAAGCGGATCATACTGCTGTATCGAACAAAAAGGGATCCGCCTCGCTCAGTGGGACAGTCCAGCTATTCATGGCTACGCAGAAAGAATTCTCCAGAATTTCACCATCTGAAGAATCCAAATATAACATTTTTGGCGCTAGCTTCCTCTGTCTGCTCCTGAAAACACAATGAAAGTCGGCTATATAGGCTGTAGCCAATCACTTCCCGGAAAGCAAGTGAAGAGAACCCAATTCGAACTTTAATAATCACGAACGTGTTTTGAAATGACTTGAATATTTATTTTCTCGCGATACATTGACATAGTTAATTCTTAAATTTACCTAACATTTTTGCGCAGATATAGGCCTATTGCCAGGCAGAGACAAGGCTGTCTATATATTCGCAAATAGCACCAGTCACTGGCTGGACATTATGTTCTAGTTCCAACTGTTTTCTACTCAATGCATACTGTACAAGATTAAATGCCACTGTGGAGCAGTGTTGCCCTCGATGGTTCTACTAACTTCGTTTTTTCACATATTGTATCTCATCAGTTATCTTTTTTTTTTTCTTTTTCTTTTTGCTTCTAGTGCAGATTGTACAGTATATTGTGTCGGTTATAACAAATACAAAGAAGTTGACTCATAAAAATAAAAAATAATAAAATCAATAGGCTGGATGAATAGCCTATTCATCTGAATGAATTTTTTTAAGGATGAGCTTTGTAGGAAAATCAACCCAAAGGATATTCTTCATTTTAACGATAAGACATACAAAAGTTGCCAAAGGTCCCACACGTTAAGATCTCGTGGTCTGTGATTTTTAATGCATCGTTTCAGGATTTATAGAATATAACTGTATAAACACAGACAAAGAAAATAAAAAATAATGCTAAAAATACATTAATCAAAGAAATTGGTGTGATTCATAATGTCTTGTTCAGAAGGAAGGCTGGGAACTCAGATTAAGGGGGGATGATATTACAAAAGGATGCAAAAAAAAAGAGCGTGCAGATAATCAAATATTCTGGGACGACCCCAACGTATCTCTCTCTCTCTCTATCTTTCTCTCTCTCTCTCTCGCTCGCTCTCTCTCTCTCTCTCTCTCTCCATCTCTCTCGATAAACTTTATTGGAGAGCATTGAGGAGGCCTCCATACCTTCATCTTATCGTATTGGGGGTAAAAGGTGTTTTTAGATCTTTTTATAGTGAAAACGTCATCCCCTGAGCTGATCATTAGCAAAATATTGTGCGCGGTTACATTACTTACATAACTGATACCATTTGACTGATAAAAGTAATGGGATTGCTACTGGGGGAAAAGAGAATTATTCACCCATTAGATTTCATTACAATTTAATAATATGTGTTAAACAAATCATTCTGCGAAGCAGCCTGTGTACTGATATATTTGGTAAGATGGGGGAGCTGTTGGATTACAGAATGCTATGTTATGGCATACAAGTCACTGGATGGCATTAGAATCAATGTACACATTTGAAAGATAATAGATACAGACCGAACTGTTCACAGGGAACATACTCAAAAACATACCCTGCAGCACAGGGAACATACTCTGAATGAAACAGTAATTACAGTCTCTTCTGTTAAATCTCACACACACCCCCCCCCCCCACCCCCACCCCCACCCCCACCCTTTAGCCTACTTCCCCCAACAACAAATCACATGGCTGCAACTCAACATATTAAGCATGCAGACATGATGGAGAGTTTTAGTTATTTAACCAAACATTAGAATAGGTGATCTCAGCAACTTTGACCATGGTGTGATTGTTGGTTCAGGTATGGTTGTTTCAGCATTTCTGACACAGCTGTCCTCTTGGAATTTTCATACACTGCAGTCTCTTACACTGCAGAGTTTACAGAGAATGGTGTGATGAACCAGAAACATTCAGTGAGTGGCAGTTCAGTGGCTGAAAATGCCTTGTTAATGAGAGGTCAGAGGAGAATGGGCAGACTTGTTCAAGCTAATAGAAAGGTCACAAATGCCCAAATAACAGGTATTCACAACAGTGGCTTGCGGAAGGGCATCTCTGAACACACAATGCATCAAAACTTGAAGCGGATGGGCAACAGCAATAGAAGACCACAAGAAGTTCAATCCTGTCATGTAAGGCTGACAGGAGATGAGGCTACAGTGGGCATGCGATAACAAAAACCTGACAACTGAAGATTGGAAAGACATTGCCTGGTCTGATGAATCTCGATTTCTGCTGCACTATGTAGATGGATGGGCCAGAATTTGGCATAAACTGCATGAATCCATTGGTATGGACCCATTCTCTCTTGTGTCAATGGTAGAGCCTGGCAACAGTGGTGTAATGCCATGGGGAATGTTTTCTTGGCATACATCAAGAAGTCTAATACCTACTGAGCAGCATTTGAATGCTACAGCATACCTAAGCATCGTTGCTGACCATGTGCATCCCTTTAAGGCCATAATGTACCCTTTTTGAATTGGATACTCCCAGCAGGAAAATGTGCCATGTGCATGCATCATCTCCAGCTGGTTCCACAAACATGGCAGTGACTTCAATTTGCTCCAATGGCCTGCACAGTCCCCAGATCTCAATCCAATAGAGCACCTTTGGGATGAGGTGGAATGGGAGGTGCACAGCATGAATGTGCAGCCAAAAATATTGCAGAAGCTGTGTGATGCTGTCGAGTCAGCATGGACCAAAAAACGCAAAGGAATGTTTACAGCACCTTGTTGAATCCATTCCGCAAATAATTCAGGCTGTTTTGGAGGCAAAAGAGGTCCTACCCAGTACTAGATAGGTGTACCTAATAAAGTGGCCACTGGCTGTGTGTGTATATATATATATATATATCCTATCAACATTTAAAGTAGTATTGTTATGAAGACACAGTACATTAGGTTTTATGTTGAGAATATTCGTTAGACTTGTCCCACTCATAAGGAACCGAAATGCCACACAATAGCTGTTTTGATTAACATTTTGGGTGGAAGTCAGGTGTTTTGTCGACTTGCGATGCAAGGGAACAGTGCATATCTGTGGGAGCAATGCAACGGGAGATATAAAAACATTTCAATCATGTTCTCACCTTTTCTAGATTTATAATGAAGATGCCCAGAAATTAAAATACATGTCATAGTTCAAAAGTATAAACCAAATATGTACACTATTGATAACAATGCATAATCAACATTACCATTCTGCTCTTCTTAAATTAAAAAGCATCATAAATGTGTTTTCACTGAATTTCTGTGTTTTTTGAAGAACTCCATGTTGCCCAGGACTCAGTTCATTGTTTGATAATGATTTTCCCCTGCCTGCAGGCAATGGGATGCACAAATGTGAGGAAACTGTACAGCAGGTGTTGTTTCTCTCCAAACTTCAGCTCTGGTCCTGTAACAGGGGGGAGATTACAACTCCCATGATGCAATGAATATTGATGGGAGTGTGGCTGAGGAAACAGAGAACCAGATTAGAAGGCAACGGTGCAGGAGAAAATTCTCGTTACACTGCCTGATGGTAATCTTGGGGTCAAAAAGCACTTTATATGTCACCATGAACGCTGCCTTTCCCTGAATGCAGATTGAAGGAAAGCATCATAACCATCGCTGCTTAAACAGAAATTCTCATGCGTCATATATCGTTTATGAGATATCTTTATGTCCCGATAAGTAAATGTTACCAACAATGTTCTAAAAGCCATTGGAAAGTGAACTGAACTGAGGGTACTTTCTCCTTGGCAGACCCCAGAATAAACTTGCTGACAGCATGACTAACTTGCTTGAAATGTTCATTATTAATTGTGAATCCCCTACCTCCAGAACTACAGGAACCCACAGATGACAGACCTGCCCGCCCCCCATGTTTCCTTTTTAATCTCAATGGCCCTTTTCCTCAGGTAGCCTCAGAGTTCATTCTTATATAATAATGTACCTTTTCTCCAACCTTTTTTTTTCCTTTTGGCTAAAGGATAGAGATTCACATATAGGATTTTAGCTCATCTTCTTTTGGGACTTGCATCACTCAACTTCATATATTTTTGAAGCATTTAATGCTTTTTTCATGCTTTTCGTATTTTTCCTTTGCCCTATATTGAATTAGTCGTGCAATGATGATGGTGATTGCTCCGATAGAGATAAACCATCTTTAATTTTATGCAGCAAAAAATTGAATATATTAGCAGCAGGTACGATATGTTAAGTTATCTCTGGCTCTATATTCCTGGATAATGAATTCAGCAACTGATTTACTTTATTTGCCCTTGAGCTTGAAGTGAGATGTGCCGTATCTGCATTGCTCCCCTGTGTTGCCTGTTTATAAAGTCATGGCTTAGTCAGATGCACAGGTTTGGATTCATACGCTGATTGTTTTACATACAATGCTCACAGACTATGTAAACTGTGCAGAATATACACTTAGATGTGCTTGTGATAGGAAAGTTTGTGCTGTTTGTCTCGTCCTTGGTTTTGACACTGAGAAAAAGAAGCCATTTTCTTTCACCAACTTCTTCCACAAAAACGGCCGTTAGTCAGCCCCACTCTTTTGCTCGCAAAGCTGCCGAGTAGAAGCCACGCTCAAGTGACATAACCAGGCGTTTTTCCCATGTCACTGGCAACTTCGCAAAGACCATAACGAGAGAACTGTCATCCAAATCGAGTTCCACAGGAGGCGTAGTTCGCCACAAACTCGGCGCCTGATGTCTCTCAGCAGTTTCCTCCAGTGATGTTTAGGTGTGGCTGCCTTGCTGAGCCAGGAGGGCCAGTACCCAGTACTCACATGTGTGTCTGAACCTAAGCCACCAGGTCAGAGCAGCAGCAGCGCTGCATTGCACTGCCACCCCCCTCAGCTCATACCTGAAATCAGTCCCTTGATTGGTGGGAGTCCTTGCAGCAAAAAACCACAAAGTCAGAGAAAAAATAATAATAAATCAGAGAAATGATTTATCCTCCCGTGCCATTGTTTGAGCACAATTTACGAGTGGATTAGACATTGCCTTGGGTGCCGCATGACCTTGATTCAGTGCTGTTCTGAGTGGCAACACAGACCGCACAGGTCTGATATAAACCTCAAAAGAAGAAAGAGTGACATAAGGGTCTGGCACGAATTCCACAGCAGTTGTGTGAAATCTATTTTTCTTTAGAAAATGAATTCCCTGTTTCGCAATAGTCCGGTTTAGTGCTGCACTTCTGTCCAAAAAGTCAGTCACGATTAATAAAGTTGCCATCTAGCTACAAGATACGCAGTGTTGCAGAGTTTCATTTTCTTTTTTTTATGTTTGTGCATCTCTAGCACCTGTGGTCTAAACTATCAGGCATGCAAACTGTTTTTTTCCCCTTTTTTTCCCCACAATGCACTTGTGTTTCTTTGTAACAAGATCCCAAATTCAATTTAAATTCAATGTACTTTCCCATAGGTTTGAAACAAATATCTGCTCTTTGTAGATAAGTAATATATTCCTTTCATATTTTGATGTCATTGCATATGAAATATTAAAGATATACATGCTGCTTGATTGAAGAATTTTCTCAAAGGTAAGGACAAAGATTAGTTTGTTTACACTGGATCTAATCACAGGTCCACATAAGTAAGTGACGTAAGATGTCCCTTTTGTTGAGCAGGGCAACACAGGAAAGGCTTGCCTCAATACTGTGCTCATTAAACAGGATAAAATGAATCATAATTCATCATAGTAAAGTTGGATTTATGATTTATGATAAATCAGACAAGCAGGCATAAACATTTTAGCTGCACAATTTTCTCTAGCAGTCTCAAACCAGCCTGGTCACATCTATAAATTCACATTAATGGATGTATCAGTATAGACAGAATTAATGTTCTGTATTGAGCAAATAAAGTATCACAAATTAACTGGTCAGTGATTGAAACTTACTGTATACATGTGTCTGGACACACAATTGCCACTCTTTTAATTTTCATGAGTAATCATTTGTAGTTGGTTAGACAGATATTGGAGTCAAGAGCATGGCTGGTAAAAAGTAGGAGGTTTGTTTTGTAGGTTGTTCCACGGCTGGATTTCTTGTACTAAGGTTTCAACATTAAAAGTAAGGCTGTCAAAAAGAAGTCATTTGGAGGCTCCCAACCTAGCCATACCGAATACTTCCTTGCTTGGCATGAAAAGAAACAAAAAAAACAGGCTGGTGTAATGGCTTGTGATAGCTGTACCCTGCAAAGGAGCTATGTATGTGCTTCAATTTCAAAATACTTTGTGAAACAGATGCATAAGACCTCCAGGCTCCACAACCTCAACACAATATGGTTGACTGAGTGCCATGCCTTTTTATACTGTACCTTATATACCTGCAGGTAGATGCTGAGCACGTGCACAAATATATGCATGTACAAAAATGGAGTGAGCCTTTGTTCAAGTGAATGATTTATCTTATTCATAGTTAATGTAATTTATTCACCAGGCAACATGATTTGTAATTGATATCAGCTGATTTGCTTAGCCTCCAATTACCTGAAGACTGTTTTATTTTTGTATTTAGCAGTGTTTGGACTTCAGTGTTTTTGCTGGTAGTTGCAGTTTCACTCTTCCTCAGTTTTAACTCGTCTCTGAACTGAGGGAATTATAGCAACCTTGCTGCTTACCTTGCACATCTGCATTCTAGATAGATATGATTCCCGCTGGTTATTGTGCAACCTAAGAGTTGGAGACCAAAAACATATCCTTATTCAAATATGAGCCTAATTTCCAGGTGTGGAAATGAAGGCAATTGTTTTTCATTCAAAGCTTCTTTATCAACAGTGTGTTCAAAATATAAATTACATGCTATATGCTACAGTATCATAAAGACACCCATAACATAAAGGTTTTTTTTTTCCAAGTTTTATGGCTGTTCGTATATATATATATATATATATATATATATATATATATATATATATGTATGTTTGTATGTATGCATGCATATGCACAGCCACAATACCTGATTCGCAAGCTTAAAAGTCCTCCTCTTTGCTTTTCCATTACCCATGTTTTTTTGTTTTTTTTTTTAAAGAATCAAACCACTAATACGTCATATTGCTACCAGTCTCAAAGGATCTTTCAAGCTGTTCTTCTTTCAAAAAGGCCTTCACACCTGTTTTAGTCTTTGGCTCCACACGTCTTCACCTGCTTTGTCCCATTCGCCTGTTATGTCTGCATTTGTTTCTTCTCCTTGAAAGTGCCTCGCTTAATTGCCTCTCGTATTATCCGGTTTTATTGTAGGGTGCACTGGTAAAAGGAAGCTCCATCTGTACGAACAAAGCCTGAATGAATAGAGAACATGCACTTGTTTTAAAATTTGATGGGTTGAGGGAAGAGTCATTAACAAATAAAGAATCCCCTCAGTTTTATGATTTGTTTAATTTGATCTCAATACAAGTAACCTCAGGCCCTGGCTCAGACACACCCAAGCTACCAAACACATTCTGTTTGCTGTCTGCTATTGGGATGCTGGGAGCTTATCCAAAAACAAGCATGGACATATTCTCAGACTTGAATTTATGGCAATCTTATGACATAACCAAATATCATTTCTTATGTGGACATTCATGTTTCCAATAATTAAGCCAAATGTGGCATATGTATTTTGTTTGGGGAACCATATTGTTACATAATGACTGTGTATTAATATTAATCATGTCAATATGAATTCTGCCAAGTTTCACTAGCCAGTAGCACAGCTTTACAACTTTTTCAAATCACAGATTGGCTCATTCTGAGAATGCATGCACACATAAAGAATGCATGCACAGATATATTCAGAACATATCCTTTGATTTTCCATTAGGCACAGCAGCAGCAAACAGTATGCTCATATTTTTAATGTCCATATTATTTTTGAAACTACCAACACAGGATCAACAAATTAATATTCCATATATACTATATGGTAAAAAGTACATATGCTACAAGGCCAATAGTATGTCGGCACCTGACATCCAACGTCTCATCCACAATTATGCGCAGTAATATGGAGTTGATCCACCCTTTGCTGCTATAACAACCTCCACTCTTCTGGAAAGGCTTTAGCCTAGATGATTTGCTTCCATTCAGCCAGAAGAGCATTAGTGAGGTTGGACACTGATTGGGCGATTAGGCCTGGCTCACAGTTGGCTTTCAAATTGATCCAAAAGGTGTTGGATGGGGTTGAGGTCAGGGCTCTGTGCAGGCCAGTCAAATTCTTCCACGTTGTTCTCATCAAAACCATTTACATTTCTATATGCTGTGTGCTGTGTCATGCTGAAACAGGAAAGAGCCTTCCCTAAACTGTTGGGGAAGCAAAGAATCATCTAGAATGTGATTGTATGCTGTACCATTAAGATTTGTCTTCACTGGAACTAAGGGGCCTAACCCAGACCAGCCCCAGACCAAGGGGTGTCCAGATACTTTTGGTCATATACAGTAGCTTGACTATTTCCAAGTTATCTAGTCTTTAAATGAAACATTCCATTCAACCAAACTATAAATTGCATTCAAAATGTATTTGTTTGTGGATGTACTGTTTCTGGTTCTAAAAACAGACAGTTTGGAATTGTATTGTATTGTAACCCCAGTGGATTATAGAGTTGCTCCTACTTGCATTGTTAAAACTAAAACACTTTGACTGGCAACCTATAGCAAATTGAACTCTTAGCTTTAAACAAGCTCTTTCAGTAATCCCCCTGATGACATGGGGGATAATGTTTTTAGCAGCTTTTTGAACAGATAGTGTAGCTACAAGAGCTCCTGAAATAGGAATCGGGTGCAAGTGTTTAGCTCCCAGAGAAAAGCGGCTTATTATGATAGTGTTGGTGCAACACGGTCGATCATAGGAGTGAATCATTTGCTGGGTCATAGGCACCAAATTCTAAATGGCCTAGCCCATTTGTGAGGAATAGTACTTTGGATTAATCCTGAAAAAAATAAAGTTTCAAGCAGGAGAACTGCTCTAAATCCAGGCCAACAGAAAGAAACAGATAACAGTGACGCAACCTTTGCTCATTCATGTAGAATGGGGAACACTTAACACACACGAAAGAGTGTTTGTCCCTGCAATTTCCACAATAAAGACAGACACCACATGCAGGTTAAAATTGGATGGTCCCATGAGGTATATGACTTTATTCCCGGCGCTAATTGTTAATAGTCAGGGATGATCGGGTCATCAAATCTATGATGGAATCAAAGGCATTTTATGATCAATGCATGCCTGGATAGCTGTCTCAGGATGGTGGAACTGCCGCATCCTGTGGCCACCACTTCCACCGTTAGGCTCCCGAATGAGAGGAATGGAAAAGGTGGGCAGGGAGAGGCCATTGTTTACATTCCAGATACAACACAAGGGCAGCTTGTGGCGAGAGGGAGACAGCCACACCGCGCTGAAGTGATAGGTTATGATAGATCAGTCCACAGACTCGTCTCTATCTCTCTGGTAGGGGCAGAGCATGGGTCAGGCTTGTGCTTACAGTGCCTACCTGTTATGTTTACACAAGTTTCCTTAGGCTTCTTTTTGAAGCCCCTACAAACAAACCGCATGCCACCCAATAGCAGGGGTATCAGATTCCTAAATGTTTATTTTTGTCATGGTGTTAGAATGCACATCTGAATCAGCAGAGTGTTTTTTTCTCTCTTTCAAATCCACACACGGGGGCATCCAGTGGTGAAAAAAATATGACAAATAACAACAATCGTTGCGATTTACATTAGTTATTATAAAAGTAATGCTACGGAGACAAATGCTCCAGCACAGCTTCAAAACAGCAAACAATAAGGGTTAATTTAAAAATGAGAAAAATTGAATTTGTACAAAGTACCTTGGATTTACAATGAAGCATTTTTCTGTGTAACATTCTTTTTATGATAATGAATTTATATCCCATTAATACAAATTTGAGAGATATTTGTTTCACATCAAATTCCATCAAACCAAAATCATAGAAACCATAACCATAAATATAAAAGCAGCTTTGCAGTTACTTATTGGGGCAACTCTATTTTCCTTAATTACCGTTAGTTCAGGGATAGTGAATTTGAAAACATTAAGCCTCTTATAATTATTATGGCTTCAGTATGATTAAAACAATGCTGTATCAAATACAGCCCTGCCTTTAATATTAGCTGTGATGAGATGAATTTATGGGAGCACTGAAACGTTTCAACATAATAGAGCGCGAGAGTTGGAATTCCCGAGGGCACCACCTGAGCAATCCGTGGATTGCCGTCCAAGGTTACCTGTATGACACGAAGCGCCACTGAAACTCGCGGACTATTTGAGGAACAGCTGCAGTCGAGAGAAGTTGTGGGTTCACCCCCGGCGGATTGAAATAGAGTCTGCTAATGAGCGGTTTGGGCGAGGAGAGCAGGGCGAGTGCAGTCACCTGTCAGTCTCACAGTCAAGGGTCTAATGATCGCGGCATGCATGTTGGGTCCCTCGCGTCAACAAATTGTGAGGCCGAACCATCCTGACAGTGGGATCAGAGCGGCTGGGGTACAGCCTGGATCCCGCTGCGTAGCATCCTGTTGGCTGAGACACTGACATGCAGTAATTTCTGCTCCATACTATCCACACTTAAATTCCATCTTAAAATAGCTCTGTGCCTACACTGTGACTATTCTGACACTGGACAGGGTTTTGTTCCTCATTCTTTAGCTGCATGGAAATATGTGCTTTGAGCCTCTATTTTGGGTTATTACTTGGAAAAGAAAGTGCGCTGTTGAAATGTCAGTTAGCGTGCATTTGGTTTAATTGCCTTCTTTCTTACTGCTTTAGACCAGTATGTTGGTATTTATGGGGATACAGTGAGCACCATAATTCTTAAAAAAAAAAAAATGTTTTCACCATAAGAATGTAATAAAACAATTTACATGTGGATATTCAACAAAGGACTAAACATGACTTCTTTCATTTACATGCCATTAAAATGTCGTGTCCTCAAACATTATGGTGTCCTGAAATGGAGTATACTGCAAGAAGTGCTGTAATTTCTACATGGTGAAACCGAAATGTGTAGAACCACATCTACACTTGAACCACATTTGAACGACACTTGAACCACATGTGCATTGAACACGTTTGATTACTAATCTAAAATTGTGGAGTACAGAGCCAAATCAAGAAGAAAAAAAGTCTCTGTCCCAAACATTATGGGGCTCACTGTATATGGCCCCACCAGCTCAAGACTGGACTGATATCTGTAAGGCCTGGAGGGATCTGCTCACAAACCTAATCAATTATTTTTAGATTTACGTGCCAAGTTAACAGAAACAAACACTTTGGCAGCGAACTATGCCGAGATTTGTTTAGTAGTAGTGTTTTCACACTTCCTGTGCTGATCATGATGATCCAAGCAGAGTTTATCTATTAAAAGCTGATTGGAGATTTCGCTGTGCCATATTTGGAGCTGGATTTGGATGCAACTCACCTCTCCAGACAGAGAAGAGGCAGCTGCATCTACACCTGTGCCAGCCACCCGCACCAAAACCTGGCCCTTTCCCACAGAGCAGACAGGAAAGGAGCCAATGACGGGACAAAGACCTGGCATGAACGCAACATTACTGATCAACTGTTACTAAAAGCATGGCAGACAGGAAGACGTAATCAGCACCAGCTAAGCAGAAGCAAATTTCCAAGTCTAAGTCATAGCCACTGGGGCACAGGGGAGAGCAAGGGGTGTGCATAATGTATTCACATAAGCAAAATTAGCATTCATTTTATTGGCATCATTGATTATGTTTATAACTTTTTTTTCACTTTCCATGTGATTTCCAGGACATGTGTTAACACCAAGCTAGTTAACCATGCATTAGTAGAAGCTACCAGAAAGTGAATTTTACTCCCTAGATAACCAGCAATCAAGCTGATTAGATATTTTCCAAATGGAACCAAAAGATGATTTAATGTGTGTGTGTGTGTTTTCATTTTTTAAATATTTTGTCATGTTTATAGAGAGTGGCATACTCACCACTCCAGCTTTTCAACTGCCTGACTGAACTCCCTTAAAGTGCACTGCAAGTCAGATACCAACAAAGAGCAAAATGTTCTAATAACGTTCTGCATTGTGAGTCAAACCCTGCCATATTGAGGTACTTTCTCATTACTGCGTCATTATTCCAGATGCCAACTGACTAGTGGGAGGAAATAGCAACATGGGGAGAATGGGAGTAGGGGTTATGTTCTGTGCCATGTTTAGAAGAGTACTTTTGACTTATATAAACCAAAGTCACCATGAATATTACAAATGACGAATAAGAAAAAAAAAAAACATAACTGATGTGTCCTTGCATGACATCTGCATCTGCGGCAGAATCTCCATGTTGTCTTAGGAAAGCATAGTGCCGTTGTAATTGTACACTGAATGACTTAAACACTGTCTCTCCTCTGGTTGTGTGGCAGATGTTGCAGATGTGTCAATGGCTATAGGCACCACTATGTTAGTAAATTAACAATGCCCATGCTAAACAAGGCGCTGAGGGTATTGTACATATGGTCTTATTCCAGGGCTCAAAATAAATTTACTCTACTTGACATAAGAACCGTGGGCTCCGTTTATCAAATGCCGTAATAACCTTTGTCATTATTAATATGCTGCACGAGTGTCACATCAAAACATGTCTAATTCTGAATTTTCTATACAATGAAATATCATCAGGATATATAAAATAGTGCCATTATTTGCTTCAATAATTAGTTTCATTGTGAAGTGATTAATTCCATACAAGCAAGGAGACACAGGCTTCACGCCTGAATAATAAGGTGCTAAAAGGTCATTAATGTTCAAGCACGTGACATCAGTTGCATGGAGACAGATGGAGTTGTGTGCAGAGATAATCTCATATAACTTGAGGGGTTGCGGGGTTCTGGTCTTTGCAGATAAATCCTTCCACCTGAGGGGAGCGGGCTCAGAGTTAGAGTCCAGTGAAGGGGGCAATGAGACGGCATGGTCAGTGGGCAATTTCGGAAGAGACAATGCGATCAAGGGCTGAAGGGACATAGATATCAGATCGTACTTCTAGCCTTGGAACCTGGGGAGTTGGTTGCAAGGAAAATGTTCTAGTTTTAGGACTGTTAATCAAATAAACAGCACAACCATTGGAGAACTATGCTAAGGTGATGGGTAAAGCCTTATTTCTGGGCACACCATTTAATTTATTTTATAATCTATTTGTGCCTTTAAAATAATGTACATTTGCAAAAGCAGACAACATGGATGAGAAAAAAAGGTTTAATAATCTTTTCTTTTCATGGGCATTGGATCATTCATTTCTACAGTCTCTCATGGGGACAAGCATTGTCTCTACTTCAGTTTACCTTTGTTTGTCTGCAACATATTAAATAATAATTTTAGGAAACACAGTTTTGTACTTTCAGTTTATGAGCACTCAACTAACATGGTTACAACATGGTTAATTGTTGCATAGAATGATATGTCATGGTTTTATTGTCAGACTATTCCATGTTACCAGAATCAATTAACAATCTCTCATTACATTCTGAGTTTGGCAGTCCTAAAATCTTAAGCATATGCTGCCCTTTAAAAATATATTACAAATAACAGTCCTTACAGCCACATATAGAAACCTCAATGATTACTAGACTCAGGCTACCCATGTGTTTTAATCAGATAAACATATTTTGTAACAGTGACAGCAACACTTAAAGTGGTTATACATTTCAAAGTTGCATCCATACAATGATACCTGCTATCAGCATTCTTGAATGAGAACAACTTCCCCACCGTCTGCAAGGTACATAGATTTTCATGGTAAATGGTCAAAGGTATTTTCTATATAGACCAAAAATGAAAATAAATGTTAGGTCCACATTTTCAATTTTGTCTGATGCACATAAAAAACTTTAGTCATCAAAATCAGCACAGGGAAATACACACAGTGCAGTCATATTTATTTTAGGTACTCCCTGCTATATAGAGGTCTGTGGTATTAGATTCAAATGTGCATAACTAGCAAAAGTATGAAAATCCTTCAACGTTAAAATAGACCATTCTTTCATAGATTAGTGCAAATCACTCCCTCAGCCCTAAAATTGTAGTATAATACCTGATTTAAAATGTATGTCTCAATACAGTAATCATCTCTGCCAATGTGCATTTCCTGGAATCTTCAATCTTCAGATGTGACATATATGCACTGCATGTATAGCTCATCCTGGGATCAGTGGGATCTGTGACTACGAAGAGGAACGGTTTTCTCAAGATTGCAACCACACATTTGCCAGTTTCTGTGACAAGCTACTGTCAACATACACTGAGCGCCAAAGTACATGTGCGATTAATCTACTGTACCTTTTATATGTATGGGCTGCTTTATAAATATTCAACAATGCTGTAAAGACGACATTCTCCCCTATAGGCTCCAGAGTGAGTCATATCAATGTCCTGAGAACTAATACTGAGCAGACAGAAGGAGCTACATATTTAGGTAGAAACTATTTTAAATCAAAACGGACAAATTTCAGGTTCAGCTAAGCAACAACTCAGTAGACTAGATAAAATATTTAAGATTGATATATGAAATGATATTTTTAAAATTGTAAATCAGAATGTTCCACAATTCATGAAGCTATAAATAAATATTTATTGGATGAAATTAGTCACTAATGTTATGCATACATTCAAAATTGTGGGACCACAAAAGTGTGAACCCAGCAGGATTTGTTGTGTCATGTTTATCATATTGAAAAAGCATGCATTATTTTCTAGTGCTATTAAATTTGTGAGTTCATCCAAATTATAGCTCCATAAAATCTACTCTTTTGCATACAAAATTAATGGCTACTAAACGTAAAGATAAGTGGCAACTGTAAGCCTCTGAATCGCTACAGCTGCTGTCCCCAAGTGATAGACCACACAGTGCTGACCTTAGGCTACCTTAGATACAAGCATCATGAAGCTGGAGATTCTTTAGAGACCACCAAACATACAGCACCATTTGGCTCCTTTTAGTTCACTATTCATTTTAAAATGCACAGTGTCCTCCAAACAAACTGAACCCACAGATCTGAGAATCAGTAGCTCTGGGACTCTGCAATCTCTGTAGGCCCTGTCATTTCAGAGGAAACGATCCAGAGGGAACATACCGTCATACTAACCTTGTTGCTGATACCGCTGGTAGGACCATTACCAACGCAGCAGCCGCTCCTGTCAGACACTGTAATCCTCCCCTGCAAGGTCAGTCATTGAGCTGGAGAGGGCTAGGTGCCTCTAGATTTAGCACAGAAGGGGTCTGACACAACCAGCACTCTTGAATTTGGGGATTTAGAAAAGCCAAGCCACTTCCACTTTTATTTTTATTTACAAAACCAGAGGGGCCAGAAGGCACTGACTGAAACAAATTGTGACATTGTCTATGAATTGTGTATATTAGCTTACGCATGTAAAATAATTCTTGAAGATGTTTCATGAATAGTTACTGAAAATGCTCTTTTCATAATTTAACAGGAGCCTTACAGTTCATATTTGGAACTTCCTTGTCTAATGAAATCAAAATGTATCTCAATGCCTAACCATACTGATGAACAGCCTTAAGGACCTCTGTAGCTGTATTTTATGGCAGTTGCTATTTTTTCTGATGCGGAGTTATGATTGACAGTGTGGTATCAATGATCTAAACTGTCCCATAACACAGATCTGCAAAAAATGGCTTACATCAATCCTCTACAGTAGCTCTTGTGTTTTATACTTTTAAAAGTTATTTATCTTCTAAGAATGCCTGGTAGTCAAGTGAAGAAGGGAGAAATATATGGTAATTACTTCCATTAAAGGCAGTGTTAGGATTTTTTAAGGCACATTAATACCTCAATTCATGCATTTAACAGATGGAATATAGTTTGCATTTTAACTTTTTTAAACTTGTATTTTAATACATTTTAGTCATTATGGGCAATTGGTGCAGTGCTTAAGTAAGTTCATTTTTAACTTCATCTTTACATAAAATACTCATGAAATTGTGTGAATGTTTTAATGTATTTTTAATTCCAAGTCGATTTCAAATACGTAAACAGTACATTCTAGTCCAAGCATACACCATATGTTTTCTAACATGGTTCTAAAGCATTTTGTACCATGATTTAAGTAAATTTGTGGAGAATTAATTATTTTGAGAGGAAACGACCTTAGGGAACAGAATATTCTATTCTGCTTATTTTGGCAGCATACTCCAAAGGTGCACAAACAGAATGACAGTAGAAGAGAAGTGGTATTTTGTCCAACAACCAAGGCATACAGAGTCCTAGTCATAGTAGTGTTTTTGTTCAACCACTAGCATTTCTGTCTTAGATAAGCCTTGTTGATTAACCTTTATAAGATGATAGTATCATTATAATTTAGAAACAACTTCAAAACCTTTAACTAAAAACTGAAATTTAGACCAAAGATGCCTGAAGGGACTGACCATTCAACATCCGGGGTTACAGCAAATCCCCTTGAAGCATGGTGACACAAATTTGGCACAGCTCATTTTGGGTTTCCCCCCCTCCCCCCCATTTGCTCCCAGGCCAGAGAAATTGGCTCTGTCTTTGGAGCTGGTCAGCGTTTAAAATAAAGGAGACCGTGATGTTTTTTTGTTGTTTTTTTTTCGTAGGGGAGAGGAGGAGTACAGCCGTAGCAAGCCTGCTGTTTGTCTTCAGGATTAATGTCTCATCTCTGTGGGCCTCATGTGTTTGCGCAGCCATAGCAGGTCAGGGAATATCGAGCTTGTTTCTGCCAAGGAGTGGGTGCTGCTCAAATGCACAGCTTAGAAAGAAAAATACATCCAGAGCCTTCAAAGTATAAGAAAACATTGATGGCAGCAGTCCAGTTACAAGAAAAAAAACGGGGGCAAACTTAAGAGGCATGACAATGACGATGTAAGTCTGGAACCAAGATATGAATGCTGGACCAACTGATCTGATTTTCACCGTACTCCTTGTGGATAAACTCTTCGACACCTAAGCAGATGGCCAGGATTTCTTTTTTTTTTCCAGCAGTGGAGCATATGCAAGCCCCAAAAAAGGTGAGGTGGAAATATTTTGAGATGTACTGTATAATGATGAACAGTTCCAGGCTACAGTTCAGTGGTGGAAGGAAAAGCTTGCGTCACACTGAAGATTAGGTTTCTTCTAGGAAATTCACTTATATCGTCTGCTGTGTATCAATATCAACAGTAGATTTCCTGATCAAAACATTTAGTATCAGTGTTTTTATTTATTTATTTATTTATTTATTTATTTATTTATTTATTTATTCATTCAATATAATAATGTCACTCAGCAGCCTAATTGTGAAAAGTAAGGCACTGCTTCTCAGAATTCAGCTGGATGAATGGACTCCCTTAAAAACAGAGAATTCACTGTGCTCCTGCATCCAGGAAACAGTGAAGTCAAACAGCACGTTGAAGGAAGCCCCTTTTTTGGATCCTTTGGCAGCTTAACTGTTTCAGTTGCCAATAGACAGCAGCCGTGAGACTGCAATACAATGATGCTGTCAGACAGACCACAGTGACAGTGCACAATAGCACCTTCAGTGAAAACATTCACTCACAAAGAAACTCAAAGCGTCTCTTCAGAAAGCACAAACCTGGGACCAAGAGTATTTATTTAGTCAACCTTGCATGAAAAAGTATTTTAGTAATACTACCAATTAAACATTAGAACAAGTTTGCATGTTTATTCTTCCCTTTCATGTTTTCAGTGCTGAATATTGACAAAGAGTTTATTAAAAATGTAATGTATGCATCAAGTCCAGAAAGGGTCCATTGTAATGCCAGTGACCACTATGGGTTGCAATACTGAAAAAGTTTGGTATGAGTATTTTCAGAAAATACATTTTTGTCAAAATTCATTAAAGCCAACAAGGTTGTCTTATGAAAAAAAAACTGAAAATATTTTCAATAATTCTTGTATGGTAAATATACAAGAGAGCTGCTGTAGACCTGAAATTTTAAGGACAGATCTTGTTGAAATCAACCTTCCATATTTAATAATTAAGTGGAATTTAATAACTTACAGTAGAATTTATTTGTGCCGTGTCGAAGAAGGAAAAAACTATGTCACTTGAAGAGATGTGATAAGCACTGATGAAAAAGACACTCAGTATGTTATGTATTTAAGCTGCTTATTACAGTACATCATGGGTTAATTGAATGCTCTTGACCAAGGATGAACACTGAGACTACAGTAAATGACTTGAATTCTCTCATTACTCTGAAAGTAAGGCTACAAGGTACACAAATTAATCAACAGTTCCGAAACTTTTTTGCTTTGATTCCACAGTCATCCACTGTGATATCTTGACCTTTCTTTCTTGTCATTCTGTCAAAATGCCTGCCTGTAATTTTGCTGAAATAAATAAACATGCCTTCATCCTGAAAATGGAACATCTACTGGGTTTTTGTCAGTAATTTTATTTCTCCAGAGAAGTAACTTCATTCCTAACTAATACTTTTTTACTCATAGTTTGTAGTTCTGCACTTCATGGTTTTAATTCTGTGGAAAATGGAAGTCATGGTGGGTGTTCTGAAGATTCAGTCAACTTGTCCGAGGCTGGGAGCTTAAATTCTGTAACTCAGACAATCCTTCCACTCCTTGCATTCCTATTGAATGATGTTTATGTTTGGGCTTCAATTACCAAAAAACAAAAACAGCATTTCTGTTCATGATCGGAAGTGTTCTGCAGTAGCTTATCTGTACAAACAAATGCCATCTGCTGAGCTTTCAGTCCTGGGAGGGTTTTAAACAAATAATCCAGTATACTTGCAACAGGCATACAGTAATAACTTTCTCAATTAGGAGATAGTTTGAGGTTGTGCACTTTTGACTGCATTGGACTCAGCCATGGATCATCATCTCCATTATTCATTCACTGGGAGATTTTAAGAAATGAGAAAATGACATGAAAACCTTAACTGCTGATGCTGTTACCTGTTTGATTGCCACTCATCCGTGGTGAAACCAACACATGTCGTGGTACTATAAGAACTTACCAACATATGTATATGTTTTCATGCAATCACTGAATGGTAACTTAGAAAATGAAAGACAGTCTCCAATAAAGTTAGGCAGAGAAAAATCACTGTGGTAACTGATTTGAAATAAGGACAGTATGTTTGAATTTTGATGAAGGGACCTCACAATGACACTATTGAGATCATAAAACAGATAGCTATGGACATTAATTTGTCAACCATCTTTCATATTAGCACTGATATTTTTGATATATAACAGAATGATCATACATCATTACATAATTTTAATACAATTGCACTTTCCACTAACATAAACATGCTAGAAATTGAAATGTAAGGCATCAACAATACTACAAAAATGTAGACTTTTTTCATCTTAATAAGCCTCCTTTAGCTCAATATCCATATTTTAGTCATTGCCCGCCAAGCACATCCCTAATGCAGACGTCATATCTGTATTGATTTCATTGAGTTTGTCGAGTAGCCATCAGTAGCAGAGGCTTGTGTAGTATTCTCTGGCTGGTAGCTGGCTCAAGGAGGCATGTCTGAAACATAACATTTGAACTGCCTTCCTCCTCAGCGGATCAGGTGAATTATATTGCAGCCTGGTACAATGGGGACAGGGGAAAGAATGTGTTTTTTAATGTGATATTGTTGTTATTGCCATGTTAAATGCTTAATACATCCAGGATAAGTGCACCCACATGGCATTAGCACCTGCATTGTAATCAGACTCTAAATTTGTAGCAGAGTAGGTAAAAATGTAATACTCACCCAATTCCCCTTTCTGGCTGATCAGAGTGGTGATGGTGCATTTCTTCTTAAAACATTTAATGTGTTCATATGCTGTCTTGAAAATTCGAATGGTTTATCTAATGATTATTTTAATGCATATAAACTGTGGAATTGATTCTTTTGTGTAAAATTAGGACCATATTTGCATGACTCTCATAATTTTTTGGCATGCATCTATTTCCTACTCTGAGGTGCATTATGAATACCCCAGTGTTCACATTTCTTCATATTTTGGCTGCGGATTATTGTTCATCTGCTTCAGTTCCTGTCTACTCTCATAAGACCCCCTTTTATTTGTTGGAACAAGGCTAGCTAGATGCTAACAACAGATGAAAAAAGACTACCCCAGCTTAGTGTACAGAAGGGCGCAATTGGCTTATCTAACCTAGCCTACCTGAACTTGCATATTTATTACTAAGCAACAGTAGTCTCTCATTAAAAAAGCCACAAAAGTGTTATTGTACCAGCCACAGCTGGTCTGGTGTTTATCCCCATAAAAAGGCTGAAGAGGATTTATTTCCTGAAATTTCAAGTTCATTCTGCAGGATTAAAGGAAAGTAAAGTGCTAAATATGTTGTGTATCTTTTTGTATTCATACCTGTGTGTTCTGGTGCATAGTGGATTATTACTCCACACTGCCAAACCATCTCTGCACTCTATCAATGTAGGCCTCACAACCCTGGCAGACTGTCTGATTAAATTTTAAATCTCACTGGATGTGGGATATTACTCTGAGCTCTAGTGCCCCCGCATCCTCCACACCAAGGATTTTCTCGAGTACTTTCATATAAAAAGATAAAATAGACGCAGATGCAGGTAGTGAAAAGCAGTGCCTCCCCATGGCGTCCTTATCTTCCACCACGCCATTAAAATACCCGCTCTTTATGACAACTGCAGTCTTAGAGCCGGGTAGTTTCTCATAACTGCTTTTTAAGCATGTGGTCTTGTATGCTGTAGCTGTGGGGGTATACAGAGACACAACATATTATTAGACAACTGCTGACTGGGACACTTTCAAGTAGAGAGATGAGATTAATGGATGGATAGATGCATTGATGGATAGACACCTTTCTGCCAAGTAATCAAGACCAGGGCCCCCCAGGTTGGCTAACCCTCCCACATTAATGCAAATCCAATTAATTAGCATACCTCTAATGATTGTTTGTTATGTGGACTCGTACCTTGATCAGAACTTTCTTGTCAAAGAATATGACATGATCATGTAATAAATGCATGCATACACACAAATATACCGTACGTGCATGCATATGATACAATAGCCCTACAAGTGCTTTCTCTTTAAATGGCTGTTGTTTTTCTTTTTCTCAGTAAGAATTCTGTAGGAAAACATCACACAAAGTTAGCAACCGTATCTTCTACATCAGACACAATTACTACCAGCTAGGAAACTAGCAATTGTGCTGTCTATCTGTCTCACTTCATCAGAGGAAGAATTTGAACAGAGCACTGCAAGGCTTCGGCCTGTCCTCAGCCTTTAGTCTCCTTTAGTAATTGACCTCCTTCCCATAGAACATTAAAATCTTATTTGGTAATTATCGTGCCATCAATCGGTTCAGCCAGCACAGACCATACTGACGCTGTGAAGTGACAAAAGTACAATTTGCTAGAATTATTCCTTTGTATTTCATTGCAATATAGTGTCCAATTTGTATAAATGCACCCTACAAATAGAAAACTTGATACTGATTTAACACTGATCAATGGGTCTTTGGGTGCTGGACTACCTAATAATACTTATAATGTGATTATCCACCTTGGCCTTCTCATATTGCTGCTGCTGCATCTTCTACTACTACTCCTACTAGTAATAATAATAATAATAATAATAATAATAATAATTATTATTATTATTATTACTATTATTATTCAACAGATTCATAAAAATGCATAGAATAGATTTATGTTTATTTATAGTTTATGGCTACTGTTATTCATTTACCCACAAATGTCTCTTTCATCAAAAATGGTATGTCGCATTAGGAGAATAATACTAGGCTATTTCTTCATTTACTGCATACATGCAGTCTATAGAATGAGAAAAACCTAACCAGATGTTTTCAGAATTTAGAAATCCTGTCAGGACAGATATTTTTCAGTCCCTTAACAGAAGAAATGTCCAGGAAAAAGATGACTACTGGTCAGCTTTATTTCATCTTGCTAATCATAAAATAGAATAGAGTTCCTATTTATGAAACTGGGATCTTCTTTTCCACAGCCTATTGCACCCCTGTGTATTTTTTGTGTCATACTTTCTCTCACTGGCAATTCTTATATATTGATTAAAATCTGGACACGTCCAGACTGTAATTCCATAATTTGTTTCCTCATAGGCTAATGCTTCTGTAATAAGACCACGGCAGTGTAATTTGACTTTCTCCCTCGCTCCTCGCTACATTGAAACACAATTCAAACTGTCTGTGCATTTGGACTGAGTGCCACAGACATGCCTGCTAGACAGCCATTTTAGAGTCACTAGACAGGGCAGGGTGTTGCTGGAGCACTGAAGGTGCACTGAGCCAATGAGGAGCTGACCTAGCAGGCAACACACATCCTTCATGCAGGCTCGCTGAAATACGTCCTTGCATGCAAACATAGTTGAGTGTGACAGTTGCACTCCTAAAAGCATGGCATGTGGACACATTCATGAAAAAATATTGCATGAGTACAGAAATGTATTTGGATACCCTCATGCAAATGGGTTCATGAGTGCACGCATATTGAATGTCAGCAATGTCAAAGATGGAAAGCGTGTAGTTTGTGAAGCAGCATTAATTAGTTCCTTAAAACGCTAGCATGAGTTAGAGGCCCAGTTGGCTGACTTGGTACTGCAGGATTGATTTTCCATTGCATTACCTGAAATTTGAACCGTATCTGTTACATCATGCCGCATATTTGTATCTTGACCTACAATCCGGGACAGAGTATTACCTGGAGAAACACTGGTTCTCTCTACCTCTTTTTCCTTCTCATGACCAATGATCTATGAAAAATAGAATATTCTTTCTAGTTTCATAGTTTATCACACCAGTTTTTATACAAATTCACAATGACACCAATAGAAGCAATGTCATTGCATAGTTTGCCCACTTCACCCACAGCTTGCTTCAAAGTAGGCCTGGACCAGCAATGCTTTGGGGTCTACGAAAAAAGATAAATCCCACCCAGAACCTGAACCAAGCGAGCCAGCCTAACTTTAAAGTTAAAGGGGGCTACACGTGTGCCTCTAATGAAGATAGGAGAGTAAGATCATTTAGCCCTTTCACTCTAGTTTCTTCATGTGATATCATTCATGTTGTCTTTCCAGTCTCTCTATGTACTGTACAGTTCAAAGAGAAGTCAGTGGAAAGGAATAAGCAGCTTTTTTGGAATAATCTGCTATGCACCAAAGTAAGACCATTTCCACCAATTACCTTATTAAATAATGTTAGCATTTTTCTCTGCTAAATGAACAGTGGACTTTAGTATGTTAAAAATGAGGAAATTAGTGCTAGATTTAAAGCAAAGTCATGTTCACATTTCCCCATAAACTACCTAATTTGGTGCTGAGAACCCAATCTCCAGAATAACCAGGTTGTAATGTAATATTTTCCGACTGGCTAAATACAGCAAAATTTTAGTAGTGGTGTTTCTAGTTCTTATGGGGCTGGGGAAGAGGTGTTTTCCTCAAGGCACCATCTTCCCTGAAGATGATGAGATCTAAGACAGGTATTATTGTAGGACTGTGATGTGCCACTTTGAGACCTGAACAAGATAGCCTGGAATGGAACAGCCTACAGAGGGAGCTATGGCAATAATTGAAATCAAGACTAAAACACTGAAAGCTCCAATGATCACAAGCATCTTACATGTGAGAGAACAGTAAAGGTCATCCAAAAGGACACAAAAATCCTTGCACTTCATAATGTTAGGGTGCAGCGTTTATTATTTCTGTATGTGGTGTCCTTCAGCTATATCTCTCTCAAGCCTGTGTCTTGATCTTAATTCAGCACTTCAGTTTTTTTTTTGAGTGTGTTGCTTTAAACCTTTTTGTGTATTATTATGTTTGTGTGGCCTTTGCTCTATTACTCACTTCAGAATTAGGGTTTGTTGCTTGGTTTTAATTTCAGTCTGCATTTTGGCCCCATTACTTGCGTTTCTTTTCTTGTGACATAATTACAAAAAGACACGGGTCCAAGATTATAATGACGAATAGCTTTACATTACATTTATTTGGCAGACGCTTTTATCCAAAGCAACGTACAAAAAGTGCATTTCATGGTCATAGACAACTGCTAAACACAGGTTCCGTAAGGTACAATACTTATTTTGTACAGCTATCTCTAGCCAAGAACACAGTTTAGTTCACACAGTGAACAATAGCACAAACATAAATATTTACAGTAAAATAGACAAATATTTATATGCAAACAAGCTACACTTGAAATAAATGATTTTAAACATCTGATATATTCCAATGTTTCCAACAGTCCAACATGCCACATGGTTCAAAGCCTCTACCACAAAGTTGAAATGCTCAGTGTTGCAGAGAAGTAATATTTATTTATTTTATTTATTCATTTATTCATTCATTCATTCATTTATTTATTTTTGGTTAAAGGTGGCTTCATATTTCTTTCTACAACTTCCAGAAAAAATTTATCGCATGAATAAATCATCAGCCTTAATTAAATTATTTAATATATGCTTGCTCTTAATTACACATGCCTGCTCATTAATCGAGGTGTTGAACATGATAATTCTTCTAGTATGTTATTTCAAGATTATATAATCTTATGCGAACTATGTACAAGCGAGCTCATGCACGGCCCTGGCTACCAGTTTGGGAGAAGGAAGAGAACTTGGTTCTCCTCTTAAATCCGCAAAGCCAACCAGCTGCTTCTTTTCACACTGCAGCCACAAGCTGTACATGCACAGAGCTGAGGCAGAGGAGACCCAATCATACGCATGTGTAGAGAGCAAGCCACAGGCACCTGGATGGCCAACAAGGGGTTGCTTGAGCGATGAGCACTGCTATCCCCCACCCCAACTGAATCCCTTCCTCATATCCCTTGGGCAACGCAAAGCCAATTGTGTACCGCCTCTACAGCACTGTCGGCTACAGTCGGCACTGGTAGGGGTCAGATTCAGTTTGAGACTATGATGCTTACTCATGTGCCACAAGCATCACTTCTACTACCCTGCAGCCCTAGGCTTATATAAATATTTTCATAAAAACTTTGCTTTCCACAATCTTTCATTATATTTGGGAATTCCCCTCTCAGCACTACTGTTATGGTAACAGCCATAATCACAGTTTAAGTCAATACTTTGTGGTCAAATAATAGGTTAAAACAAGCTTACCATGACAAGAAACATGCTATTCATTCTAATGTTATTTTTCACTCCGGGGTTAGGATGATACTATGTACAATGTTTGACATATTAACACTACTCCATGTGGGAATATGGGCAAATTAAAAGCAAAGAAATATCCTTAATTGCACATTGTTGCAAGGAAACAATATATCGATTACCTGCCCTTATGACATAGGGGTTTTCCAGAGGGACCCTGGGACCCAAGGGCCCCCAAACCTATAGTTGTTTCTCAAAATGGGTATAACCATTCCTGACAGTGCTGAAACTCTCCTCACAGCCCAAGGAGCAGAAACCCACTGAGCCAGAACTGCTTCAATTTAACTCTGTCCGTATTGATTATTGCACCTGTCGCATGAAATGCCTTATCAACATGGATATTAGGAGAGCTCTTGCTTTTTCAGCAGAAACTAATGTATGGCTGAAATGTCACAGGAGACACGGGTCTTGATGGGTACATTAATACCTCTAGTGGGCTGACCTTTGACTGGCTATGCTATTAGGATAAGAAAACAACAAGTGAGGCAGATGTGGCAGTGGTAGACAGAGGTAGGAGAGGTAGACATCACCTCTGCAGGGAAATTAAAATGCAGACTCATTATGGCCTCCTCTGCAAGGACACAAAACTTCCTCTTGGTTCTGTGTCTCAATTCCGCCCTCTCCGAGGCAGGCTAGCTTCTTCACTGTTCAGCGACATGTCTTTCTGGCGTCAGTCAAACTATATCCACGCACACACAACTCAGCTAATGGTTGAGAAGAACCTTGGTGTGGTTTCTGGTAGCATTTGCATCTGTGCATGCAGCCAATATATTATCATTCCAGTCCATTTATTTACAGTCATGGCAAATCATACGCTGAATGATATTCCTTTATATGATAAAATAGAGCACATAAATATTAATGTAAAGGTAGAAGGCACGTATACCTCTTTTGATAGCCAATCACCTTCCCACGACTTCAGCCGTGCAAGATGAACTTCTACTGCCCTATCCTTTATTCTGTTTAACTGTTTGACCAATTAGAATAAACTCAAATCAAAAGTAGTTAATTTGTGAAATTTTTTATTTAATGGTTATGTGGATGCTATTGCAAGAAATGGATAAACAACCGCACATGCAGAACCAAACTTAATTTCTGAGGGAGTCGAATGACATCTTTTGGTCACATTCAGACAATAGTAATTTCATTGCATGTTGCGCATTCAAATATAGATTCGAAAAGGTATACTTACAGCATTCACAGCTTAACACAGACACATATAGCACATATCACTTAATAGCAAGATTGCCGTTTGCTATAGGTGTGTTGCTATTATAAAAACATCTAATATGTGCAAAACACTGGTTGTTCTAGAGATAAATTATAGGATACAGCATGCTTTGTAAGAATGTCTAAAGTCAGAACTCCCAGTTGTTGATGTTACTTGGTGTACAATTGGCAATTTGTGTATTTATCCCTGAGTAGTTAAATAGCACCTTCCATTGTGATATTTAACAATAAAGCTTAAAACAAGCTTTTTGCTTGCATACACTTGCCAATGTTTTATCAGTTGGGTAGAGCTTAAATGCACTGAGACAAGAGCTTGAATAGTTACGATGTTTTGTTTTTAAGATAGTAGAACATCATGCTATTTATTACTGCATCCCTATGATTATATATCTATAAATGCTTGATTTAACCTTTTTGAAACAGGGAAATATAAATGAACAGGCAAGTGAATTCTTATCCTGGATGAAGTCACCCATGAACTAATTCAGTAAATATTGCAGCAGTATCAATAAATGGGAAATAAATAAATATTGTCTGGTAAAATTACTTAAGTAGGTCAAGGAGTATATTCATTTGAGAGGTATTTTTTGAGAGGAGAGTGTTTCTTTGACCTTTTGCTTATGTGTTTTTAAAATAATGGTTGGTCATCTTGATACCTAGCAGTATTTGCCAAATGGAAAATGTCTCCTTATGCCCTTTGAATTATTTAATGCCAACACACATTTATCCACTCAATGCACAATAATAACTCTCAAGCCAGATCAAAATCTTCTGCCTCACTTCCAGAACTTCATTAGGAAAGATTTCTGTCTCTTCTGAACTATAGAATTTTTAAAATCTGCCTGTCACACCTCATGGCCAATAACTTACAGTAAAATGTCCAGTGTTAATTTAACTCAGTGTTAATAAAATTCTTAATAGTTAGCATTTGGTCCCACATTCCAGTGTGGGACCAAATGCTATCTGTTAAGAGCTGGAATTATCAATGTTATAGTTGAATTAACACTGGGCATTAAACATGTAATACGTGATAATACATGCACCGGCTGCACCAAAGCATGACTCTGAATGTAGTACAACAAACGTGATCAGAACACAATGCGATTCCAGCAAGGCATCACATACATTATATTTTATGTGCATGTTAACTGAGGATCTAAGATATTACTTCAGATAGATTGATTTTAAATGACTCCAAAATTCTTACATCTGAAGAAACATTAACAAGCCGGTAAAAAAAGGGTGAATGTGTGCTTATGGATTATGGAGAATCCGAATTGTGCCAATGGGATTATGCATGCATCCTTGGTTTTATGTACAAATAGCACCCACCGTTGGAGATATTGTACCAAGAGTATAGTGGCTAGCCCATTCTTTGACCACTTCACAGCTTGATCTACACAAATGTTCATAATTGCTTAAAATACCTCTTTATTGAGAATGGCATTGAACAGTCAATAATTATTATTTAAAGTCCCAAGGGCACACTAAGAACTGCTTTATGCTTTAAAGGCAATAAATGATCTCAATATGTCAGCACATTGGAAATCTATTAAAGTCCCATCATTTAAAAAATGAAGAAATAAATTAATGAATTCTGCTGTTTGAGACAATCAAAGGCCCACTGAGATGTATGAAAATCCATATTTTAACTTAATAGAGTGCTTTCCTGGAGTGATTGTAACACCTTTATGAAAATGAGAATAAGTAAAGGAAACAATTTCCAACAGTCGAGAAGGCATGGCGGTCAGTAGGAGATTCTTCCGCTTTCTCAAAATACCGTGGCATCACAATGCACTGGCTTCTTCCACTTCACAACTCTATACACAAATGCTCCTAGGTGCTAACAAGCACTATTTATTTAGAATGGCAGCATTTGAATGGCAAGTGAATAGCCAGTACTCCTTGCCAGTAATTGTTGTATTAAAAACATTTAATAATTAGAAAGTAAATCATAAATGTTTCATCATTACAAAAAAAAATACTGCTGTTTCAGACTGTTTGACAGAATCACACTAAGACAGTCAAATACATGTGCACTCATATTTAGTTTTGACAAGCCTCCAGAAACTACAAAATATACATTAACTGAATTTCTTCATCCAATCCTCATGAGCATATGTTATTTCTAAACAGTCCTTTCTCAGCTGCCCCAACCCAGAAGTTATGAATTTTGATAGTGTTTTGATTAATTCATTCTGTTTTTTATGAGTTTATTATTTGCTTAGTTTGTGCTTAGTTTACTTATTTATCCAGCCGCTTCATTTCTGAATTAAATTCCAAGCAAATTCCAATTTGCAATGAAGCAAATTCCAAATTATAAAACATAATTCAAGATAGTTATGTATATCCATTAACATTGTAAGCATTGTCAGGCTGCAGTATGTAATTGATTTTCTATTTTTTATTTTTGTAAATGGGCCACAATTACATTAGCATATTTGCATGTTGTACAATTTAAACAGATGTTATACAAAATGCATTTAAAGCTCATGGACACAATTAGTTAGAAATATGTGCAGGAAAAGTACTATACATACATTTTGTAGCTGTTTAACAAGTACACATTTTATGGCATCATTCATGTAAGGTAATACAGGATAACCAGGATGAGTGCAGTGCATTGCTATCAAGCCAGCAATCTGTTAAATATCACACACTATCATTGACACAGAATTACCATTTTTTACGTAAACATGGTTTCATCTATTGATTGGAGAGGACATCTCTGGCCTTTCCAACATGTTTACTTTGAACTCAAAATGATTTCCCATGGTGCCAATCTTTAAGCTCCTCATAAAGGTGATAGCATTGACCCGGCAAAGTCACTAAGTAAACTTGTATACCTCAATTTGATGTCACTTTATTCTCCCACTGCCGTTTGACCAACTAAGTAACAAGTAACATGGTGATCACAAATACCACTGGTCCACATCTTCAATGCTCATGTGTTTCTGAGGGTTTATATATTATTTCACATGGTTCTAAATGAACTGCCAATAACCCATTACAATACTTATTTTTAATCGTCGTATGTGAAGTCCCTATTCGGAGATGCTTTACATTGCTTCCTATTCTGGTAGTGTGTAACTCAGATATGGGGTTAAGACATGCCACAAGTATACTGCTTACCACAAAATGTAGTGAGTAAAATGAAGATGAATTCCAGGGATCTCTTCCAGCAACGATCAGAAAATACATAAGAAGTAATGTCCACCTGCATAAACAATAAATATACTATATGGTGCATATACTGTATGCTGTCAATCAGTTAAGAGCATTAACTTACAAAACATTTTGCTACATGTTTCTTCATTATATGGCCTCATAGAATTGTAATTAGTAAAGGCAAACAACAAACTAGCATTGAGTCATTGTAACTCTGAGCTCCATTTTGGTGAAATAAATGGACAGACTAAATGTTCTGTGGGAAATGTACTGTCTACCTTACGTGTTCATACAGCTATCTGCATTCCAAAGCCCCTTTTTTCCATCCCTATTAAAGCACTCATTCTCTGTGTAGTGACAGTTTGCCACGCAGGGAAGTTCATAATTAGCCGTAGTATCTCACAGGGAGGCAGGGTTTCACTTGGCAGGGAACTCGTAACTCACTTCAGAAGCTAAGCATACCTACTCTGGTTGATTTTGTTTCTGCAGTCTTACTTAGCCAGCTGTGCAAGATGTGTAGCCGTCTGATCCAAAGCATTCACAGGCCATCTGGTTGACAACAGAGGGGGAACCATGGCTAAAAAAAAATTCAAGAGGTGCACAAACTAGCCGTTCCTCCCAAATTAATTGAAGATCTTGCAGCAACGAGATGGGGGTCCCGCTTTAAATCAAATTACCCTAATGCCTGCCAAAGAATGGGGTAGCTATAATGGTACAGTGTAACTATGTTTGCACATAGCTATGAATAATAAATAGACTAGACAATTTTAAAAATGTTGAATTTTGAATACGTGAAACTGATATGTTCCTGAGGAAGACACAATTATCAAATTAGTAGTTATTATTGTGACTAATTGTTGAATTGCTGTGACAAATTGTGACTAAATGTGACAGCAGTACTAAACAACACCTGAAGTACTGCTGCACATGTTTTACTATTGTAGCATTTACACTGACTGCTAATGCAGTAAAAGTATAATTATATGGGCATCAGATTCACTTGTCAAAACTGACAGATTTACTGTTGTGACTTACTGCAGTGGCATCGTGCCCATTCAAACCCCTTTTCCCAGTGTTGCTAGTTGCTCTGCTGGCATCAGAGATAATTAAACAGTCACAAGATATTACCTCAATGGAAGAGGGTTGTACCTTGACGCACAATATGACTAGTCACTATGCAAGTGTGAAAATGGGGAAAAACACATTCGATCATCTTTTGGTTGCAACTTGGACCAGGAGTGGGCATGTTAGATAATGGATGGATGGATGGATGCACTATGTCACTGACTTACTTTACTGTAGTATTATTGGGATTTAGAATTGTGATAGGAAGCTCCAGGTTGTGCAATAAAAAATGGAGAAAAATGTGGTGGTAAAAAAGGGATTAAAACAAACAGAATTGTACAGTTGGAGAAATGGTTTTGTTCCACAAAATAATTTCAGGCATATTTTCATGTTGCCTGCATTGCCAGTCCATGAATATGAGTGTAAATTGAACACAGTTTTGTTTTTATATTTTGGCCATTGACTAAAGTAATTCCATACAGTATGGTACTATACTGGGTGGCACGGTGGTGCAATGGGTAGCACTGTCACCTCACAGCAAGAAGGTTGTGGGTTTGAATCTCGGCTTGGGGCTCTGTGTGTGTCCTGCAGATTGGCGGCCTGTCCAGGGTGTATTCCTTACTCTCGCCCAATGCATGCTGGGATAAGCTCCAGCACCCCCCGCGACCCTGTTCAGGATAAACAGGTATAGATAATGGATGGCACTACTGTCAATCATCACCAAATATCTCACTGGAATTCATTGAGTATTTTATAATTCTTTTGATGTGTCAAATTTATCCAAATATGCTGTGAAATTCAGCTCCATTGTGTCAAAAATATCTGTGGTAGATGACATGTTAATGATCCAGAGTGTTTTTTTTAAATTTTATTTGAACTATACCAACCTTCCCTGTCTGAATTTAAGAGCTGGCACAGATACTTGGAGGGCTTCTCTTCTGCAATCATGCTACGCTTCGCACACGCAACCCTGCTCACTGGTTGCCAAGGCAACACATTCTTTTCTGGGGGAAGTCACTGTTTCTTTCCTGCTTCAGAGAAAGACACAAAGTCATCCATTGTAGAACATCGAAGATGGTTGGAAACATACAGCGGCATTCAAATCAGCTACATATTTACTGATGTCTCGTTAAAAGGAGCCAAAATTGTGTTGCAAAAGGCTTCATATCCATATGTATGGTTGAGTACTGCAGAAAAATGCAAATTTTACGACTTATGTCAACAGGTGTCTGGAAATAGTCTCATCTGTGCGTAAGTGAAATTACTTGTTTAATAAACACAACTGCTGTTTTCCTTCAGCACAAAAGACTACATAATTTTGAAAAAAGGAGACAGATGTGGGGGTTTTTTTTACTTTAAAGTTTAATTAACTTTTCTCTTACTCATATTTTTTATTCTTAATGTTGACTGTTTAAGCCAAAACCTCACTTGAATGGTGTGTCTGCTCATTTTCGGTTTTAAGTCAAGATTTAATAGTGAGGTTTGTGAGTTAAAATTTAGCCCCCTCTAAAATCTAATTAAGGCTGCTTGACAGACTGGTGGTGTCACTAAAACTTGCTTTCAGTCATATACAGTGCTGTAGTCCACACCTAATAAAAATGTTATTTATAAAGCTAGTCCATTTAATGCTCTGTTAAGTGCTTTGTCAAACAATCTGGGGCCTCATTTATAAACTGTTCGCAAGCAAAGATTTGATCCTAAATTATCCTAAAGGAGATTCAATCTTACGAGAAAATCACGAAAGGCGTAAATTATTATGCATATGCAAAATACAGAGGCATGATGCACGCGACCTTTTCATTGTGATTATGCAGCTGTACTGCAGGCTCAACACATTTTCTCAGTCATGAGAATATTTTGCCAATCCCTTCACATATGGAGATCTATTAGACCATGCACGTGTCAGATGTATTTTGTGATAAGCACTGGGAGATGCAAACGTTGTGGGCTACTGCATTTGGGGGGTGACAGGATGACATGTCATCGCCCAATATTTTCATATGAATTGGTCCCTAAGACTAGCTAGTACGCTTGTCAGACCTGACATTTGACTGCACAAGACTAGAAAGTCCAGCTGTTTGTCTTCCCCAAAGTCAAAATGAAACCAATGCCTATGATTGCAGCACTATTAACATTATCAAGCGTGCAAGCCCTTAATGAAAAATGAAACAGCATGATAATATTTGTGTTTTATTTCAATCATCAACAGCCATCAATACAAACCTTCTGTCGCTCGCTCTCAATGGCATTTCTGTGTATAAATCATCATGACATGATGTATTAAAATTGCACGTTGATTGTTTTAAAACCCATAAAGGTATTTATTATTATTATTATTATTATTATTATTATTATTATTATTATTATTAAAGTCATGCAATATTAAAATGCATAACATTAACATTGTTGTCAACTATCAAAACATGAGGAAAATAATTTTAAAAAATGTTAAATATACATTACATTAATTTTATATAACATGACAGTGGTCTCACATGGAGTAAATAGCAGAAAACCTAATTATATAAGGATATTTCATATAAGGAACTGCCCTGGGATAATTTAATAAACTCATTTCCATGTGTACAATTTCAGGATACATTTTCTAATGTTGTAAAAAATTTTCAAACAAAGCTACCCCATTGTTTTGCATTGATCTGCTTATACAAAGCTTTTTTTTCAGTAGCTGTATTTAAACGCTTGAGTTAAGGAAATTATACATTTGATGTATGTACAAGCGTGTGTAGCAAATGTTTTGTAATTATTCAATTTTCAGGAAAAGGGAACATGTTATGCTTTCATTTTATGATCGTTCATTTATATTCTATTAACTTGCCTGGCTTAGCAGAGAACCGCTTTCTAACATGTAGGCTGACGTGTGCAACAGAGGTCATTTTTCTTTAGATCTAACTCACAGTATGTAATAGGCCTCCGCTTATAATCAGGGCAGTTTCATTAATCAGAGCAGCGTCAAACAGTAGATGTATTGCTGCAGTCCTACAATTTTGAATTCTAAAGAAAGAAAGAAAATACAGCTCTTCCTTTTCTTTGTGAACACGTTTCTCTTCTCTCTGAGCCTACCTGTCTTGCCTGCTTACTCTCTCTTCGAAGGCTGTTCATTTCAACCAAGCTGTTGAACCATTACACCAGAAATCATTGGCACATTAAAAACACAGCAGAAGCCTTGAACACACATGTGCAGAGTTCTAGCTGATCATAAATTAGGACTGTGCACCAATTATTACAAGGTAGATGATAGCAAGTTAAACTAATAGGATATTAGGATCGCATAGTATAAAATTATAATATACTTTTTTATAATCTGTATAATAATACTTTTTTGTATCTTTCTTATATATTGATGTCATACTGGATTCTTTCCAGTTATCTGATATTTACTGAGATTTTAGAGATTGCATTAAAGTGCTAATAATTGGTTTATATATAATCTCTCCTAGTACTTGAAACATTTACTGACTGTATGCCATTGGGGCCTGCTGTGTTATTTGCCATCACCATTTTACAATCTCTCATCTCAATTGGATGCACTTATAGGTGTGTATAATATCTTTTCCAAGGTGATGGTCTCAAGTGATTTGCTTAGCGTGCAAATAATATTATGATAAATCAAGTCTCCTTTTGCATTCAATTACTATTAATTGTTTCAGTAACTGAAATTATTATTATTATTATTATTATTATTATTATTATTATTTACCAATATGATATTGTGGCTGTGTTACAACATTAATATCAAGGCTGCCTAAAATGTGAGGGCCACACAGTGAGGGTCCACACCATAGGCACATGCAGCTATTTAGTAAGATATGAATGCCTAAATATTACTAAACCCATGTAAATCAAGCAAGGTACCGTATATTTCATCTAGTATTTTAAAATATTCAATTAACTGTAATATAAAGGTGTCTACTACTCTCAATAAGTTTTCAAACACTCACATTTGACTGATAGTTAAGCAGTTAATAAACATCACATTAATGTGTATTAACTCAGTGTTACTTAATGTTGATGCTACAGAATTTATTCATCACTTGTATAAGACTCCTCTAGATTACTTCTGACACACTTATACAAAATAATTATTTATTTTAAAGGTAATTCTCCGCATAGAATATGATCAATTTGATATCAGGCTCAGGATAGCCTTATGTTTTTCTGAATGCTTTTCTCACAACAAACTCAGCATTGTGCTGGATAATCTCCAGGGTCTGGGGGTTTACTTCAAAAGCATAATACTGCCAGGTTCTGTCACTGTCCATTAGCCCTCAGAGATCCTTTTAATGAACTTCAGAGCTACAGTGCGATATGCACTATCCTTCAGGCTCAAAAGACCGCTTTAGAGCCACAGAATTTTAGACAGGGATAACAAATGGAGATTATGTGGCAAAACATTTCATGAGATAAATACCATCAGGATGAACTACTTCTCTCAGGCTAAACAGCACAGTTTTTGTGCCATGAAAAGAGACTTTAAGCAGCAGAGCCAATCAGAAAAGTTCCAGGGTTGATGTGAGAGGACCCCTTGTGAACAGTAGGCTTGTTCTTGCTGAGGTCAATACCCCGCATTGTAGTGCACGAGGTCTGCACAGGAAGTGCAAAGCAATCTGCTTTCTGTAGTTATTTATAGCTGAACTGCTGATGTCCTCATAATTTAAGAAAGGGATTATTGAGCATGCATTGTGGAAGATTCATTATGTTTTAAATGCCAGAGGTAATTGTACAGGCTGTATTGAAAATGGATTCTTTGACAAGGATTTACACATTTAACCCCCCAACCCCCAACTTACTTTACAGCCTTGGATTGAAGGGCATCTAACAGTACTGCCCATGTTAAATTTTAAGGCTAATTTCAGAACTGAACAGGGTGATTGGGGGCAGAATCTGGTTCCGAATGATGCATCTCTCTCTCTCTCTCTCTCTCTCTCTCTCTCTCTCTCTCTATATATATATATATATATATATATATATACACACACACAGGTGACATATTTGAGGAAAAAGCTGAATAAATGAGTGTAGAAACATAAGGAATGCAGATGCTTCCATACAGGTGTACTGCATGAACATCCCATCATGCTCTGTGGCATGAAAAAAATGCTGAGCAGGCCCATTTGACCTCGATTTTGAATCAAGATGGCAAGAGTGAAAGATCTAAGTGACTTTGAAAGAGGGTTTATTATTGGGGCACGGATGGCAGGAGGTTCAGTCACAAAGACTGCTCAACTGGCTAGTGTTTCAATGGGAACAGTGATTAAAGGGGCATCTGCATTTAGATCTACGGAGAAGACATCAGTAAATAGGGTCAGAAATTGTGGTCAAAAGCGTACATTCGATGACCATAATGCTCATGCATTTGTGTAATATGTAAGGAAAAACAGAAGGGCAACTCTTCCTCAGGTGATTGAGAATGTCTATGCATGATCAGACTGTGTCAGCAAGAACATTCCATCAACAACTACATTGACAGAACTATTATAGTAGGGTTGAAGTGCATAAACCCCTCATTACAACGACAAATGCACACTTGAGAGTTCAGTGGTGCAAAAACCACAGGCACTGGTCTACAGAGATGTGATATGGTCAGATGAGTCATCCTTCACCATATTCTCGACAAGTGGGTGAGTGCATGTGCATATATATATATATATATATATATATATATATGTATATACTGTTTATATATTTACATAATTATTGAGTTATAACCCATTCGATTTTATTTTAAGAATATTTTATATATATTCTTTGCAAAACTACTAATTATATGTCATATATAATTTGCCATGTCACATGGTTGCATACCTGGATATTTACACATTTATTTATATTATTTTTCACAATTCATGACTATAATTGAAATAAATAATACATAAGTAAATAAATAAGTAAAACATTTTATTCTATTGCATTGCAGAAGCCAGGAAATGTGCCATTTCATATATAAAGAATAACGTACACACATACTGTATATATTTAATTATAGTGAAGGACAACATCAGTTCAATAAAGCGAGGATTTCAAGGAAAAAGTATTCCTCTCTGGCTTTCAGTTATAGACCTCAGATACATGTTTTAATGATTTCAGGTTGTACATGAGTAGTCGAATGAAATGATATTGGCACTGTGTGCAGCTGCCGGAAGAGCGGGGTGGGGGGGAGATCTCATTTCACTTCAAGCCTGTATGCTTTTGATGCAAAGCACGTCCCCGATATTCAGCATGGGCAGTGTAATGAATGCAAAAGACTGGTCCTAATGGCAGAGCAATAAGTGCCGTGGATTGATTGTTGCCCCAAATCAGAGATGACTTTGCTTGCACTTATCTAAAGAATAAAATAATGTGTTTCTCATCACAAAAGATAATCTTCCAGTCATCCATCCTTTGAGCACTGGGGATTGCCAGTGTGAGTAGTAATCTGTCTGCAAGCAAAGCTACAGGGTGAAAACTTGGATGTTTCCTATTGACGAGAATGGGGGAAAGAAGAGAAAAATGTCACCCGCCATCTACAGATCATATCAATTAGCCATGTATTTATCAATCAGTCAGGAAAGTGAACGTGTTCCACAGAATTTAACATTGTGTTGCTAAGCTATAAAAAATCAGCAATCCAAATTTGATGACAAGAAAACAGATTGTTTTCAGGGGCTGTTTTAATGATTTTGTGGTCTCCATATAAAAAAGGAGGCTATTTTTTGTTTGCTGGGGGGTCAGACGTGGTGACTGAATAATGACTTTTGTTTTCCAGTCTTCCAGCCTCTCCAGTTTGTTTTTCTCATTGGGGGGATGGACAGGGAGAATGAGCGCATGACTGGCTATACTATATGGCTCAGATATATATGAACACACACTAAATGACTTCTTTAGACTTCTGTATCCTTACTACAGAACCTGTATACAGTAGGTAGCTGTAAATCTGCAAAGCATTCTTGTCAATTTGATGGCGGCTGAAATTTACAGTTAATGCATTTCTGCTGTAAATCTTCAGCAAAACAAAAATTGTGTAATCCTTTTTATTCCCTGCACCCTAGTTTTCGCGTGGTCTCTTTCTGCAGTTGCTCATCTGTTTTTTTGTATAGTCATATCCCATGTTCTATTTTACATGGGATTCATTGGAATTATATCCTTAATAATTTCATACATTATGTAGTGTTGTCTGTCACCAAAAACCTCCTATTGTGATGATGGTGGTTTTGCTGCTGGTGCCAGTGCTTTGAATTCTAATACATATTTTTAGGGCTAGCCAGTGGGTAATACATTCTTCTGAATTTAAAAGCATTTCAAATAGTATACAGCAAACTACACCACTGAACAGTTAACTGAACACTCACAGGAGTTGTTTTAAGCAGATGCCATTTCAACATTCCAAAATTATTTTGATATCAGGGCTGATAAATAAGGCAATACAGAATGAAATTAGCTTTCAACCATTTTTTTGTTTTGTTTTTCTGGGCATATCTGAGTGTAACTTGTGCATTTTATCACTTCCACAGTAACTGCCTCCCTAAACTATGCAAAGACAGCTCCAAACAGACCTACCACATATTTTCATTAAAGATCTACATTTACATCTTGAAAACACTATTTACAGATGCTTTCCCTGCTTATGTCAGTCGGTGCTTACACTTACCTCGGTCCATGTGGTTATCTCCTGAGAGGCTACATACATACGATATGTTGCTGTATCGGTGTAGTCAGAAATTCATTTTGGGGAGCACAATAACCCCCCCTACACCCTGACTATCAAAAAAAAACATCTCCACAAAGAGACTCTAAATTTATTAATCATTAGCATTGTAATAACCATATGGTACTGGCTGATGCACATTAAATATGCCCATAAAAACACAATACAATATCCATAAACACAATTTACCAGAACAAAATGAATGAAAAAAATGAAAATGTTTAATTTAAAATAACACAGCAAACCTGCAATTTGTCAGTTCCTTATCAGAGCTCACATGCTGAGTGGACTGTTTCTGCAGCCACACCACTGCACTTAAGCTATCTTAACTAGCTGTATGAGTTGTACGGGTGTCTAATCACCGGCTGTGAAGCTGCTGTAAATAATTATGTTTTTGTTCAGCAGCTGTTTTATTTGATGATCATTTTTTTATTGCCAATTATGGACAAAATGCATTCATACAATGCATCTGTGAACAAATAATGCACACCCTTACTGTAAGTCTTCTGGAATGCAATCTGTGAAAACACGCTGAAGAAGCTGAACAAAATGTAATCAGGTTATACAGGAACCCCCCCCTCCCATTTAAAGAAATAAAATAAAATAAAATAAATATTGCACATTCACATACACTGGGCATTTTACTTTTTCCAGAATAATATTAATCAGCAATTGAACTGGAATGTGTAAACAAGCAATTGCATGTGTGATTACAATTTTCATTGTGCCAATGCACATTGCCAATGTGTCAATGCACATATTCAGAAACATGTTCATGAAACTTATTGAATATATATAGCAATGTTGTGCAATGTTCACTGTTTGAAGAGTAGTCTGAAATAAGTATTTTGTGTCATCAGCTAATTAATGTTTCAGGGATCTGTCAATTTGTACTAATGTACAGTACTATCCAGGAATTAAAGCCAGAATGATTTTTATCTATTAACTGCTGAATTGCCTCTCTTCAGGTCATTCCAACTCGTATGAAGTTCTGTGCGTCACCAATTAATATTTCAATTAATGTGAGCAGGTGGTGTGTGATGTAAAATGTCACGTAGTATGATTAAAAAATGATACTGGGTCTACCTATGACTATCATTCTGGCTAGAGCCGGAAACTTACCCAACGTCAGTACGCAAACGCAAATGACAACGCCAGGCCGATGCACTGTAAACGCGCAGCTTGGTTGGTACAGTACATACTTGACGTGCGTTCTTATGGAAATTTGGAGGTAATAAACCCCAGTCCTCAAGGGGGCGATCCAGGACAGTTGGGAAAGACTAAGTGGGAAAAAAATCGAAGAAGACGTCTTCATCCTGTTGTTATCTGCTATAACGCCCCTCACAGCGACGCTTGAAACTGCGGCTTGCACTTGCATTGCGTTAAGAGTTTCAGGTGACACATTTTAGAACGCAGTGACGCATGAAACTGACTTTGCGTGGCTCGAAGTGTCAGCATTTGCATGCTGTACTTACGTAGGGTATGTTTCAGGCCTAAGTCTCACCTCTCTACTGATTTTCAGAGGGAAAGAGACCACCTATGAGGACTATTAGTCATATCCACAACTACAAGACAACACGCTGAAGGATGGCATGTTGGTGACACATTTTATTGAGAGGACTTGAACATTTCAGAAAGCATTTTGCATTTGACAACATAATACAGTCTTCATGTGAAGCAAGGCAGAGCTAGTCAGAGAGAACATAAGTGCTGCAGCAACAGCATGAGAAATACACCAAGGTTCTGGAACATAAATTCACTTTAAGGGATTGGGGCAGGCAGTATAACTGCCTAGTGCTCAGTCACTTCAAATCATTACAGTCATTACCAGTTCACTTGGCACATGTGCAATCACTCCATTCAAATACAAAATTTCACCCTGACATGTGTCTTTTTTCATCAACCCCAGTCGAGTCTTGCATTTGATGACCACATTTACACTGATAAATTGGAGACCCAGTATACTCTGTTATTATTAAGGCAGATGTCCGTGTGCAGGGCGACTTGTAGAGCATCTGTCTGGTCAATTTCTCAGTACAATACAAGGTATGATTTAATATCATTCGGTGAGGTAACAGCTTGTATGGAAATACAATATCACAAGTGGGTAGGTTTTTTTCACCTAATGTATTTTGCTGCACACATGGAACACCTACAAGCTGAAGTGCACACATTCTGAGCCAGAGTAAAACCACTCAGATCTGGTTTGTAGCCAGTACATGGCAGGCATGGAAAGCAAGTGAAAAAAGTGAAAGAAGCTAACATTGTGGGGAAGCGGTTGAATTTTCCATCTTAGCAGACTAACCCTTTTTTTCTGGAACCCCGCAGACATCATTAACATGATTCGTTCCTCATCATCTGAAAACATTTGTCATTTTACAAGCAATTCATTCGTTCCTTTTTCAATATGAGTTTTGCAAATGACATATTACTTTGATCTTTTCTGATTCACCTCTTTCACAGGGGGCATATTAACAGTAATAAAAAGCAAACAACTTGCAACAATGAAGAAAGGCCTAGTCCATATTCTGATCATAATTTTCCTAACAGACTTGATTTTTGTGTTATGGAATTTTATGTTTTTCATTGTACCCATTAGTTTTATAAATTCAGCTGGGAGGCTTTTGAAGTTCAGAACAACAGAATAGCCCACTAATATTAGCCTCACCTACCACTTGCCTACCATTTATTTTAGTTCAAAATCTATACCTCAAGAAAGCAGTATTTGTCTTAATTTCAAAATCTTTCAGTAAAAAAAAAAGCCATGGGGGTATTTATTCACAAATATAACTGCTACAGATACATCTTATTGACATGATCACAGCAAGCCAAAGTTTGCTAGTAATGTAGGCAAAAATTCTACATTGGTTCGCACATCTACTGTAACTAAATGTTAGCTGGAGAGACTTTGTCGACAAGCATCTATTTGCGTTGATGCGACTGACCAAGTACTTGTATAAGTACAGTTCCATTTTTGCCTATCAAACATATGCTCATTTTGGACAAGATGTGGTGCATCTCCACCTAAATCTGCACCTATGTTCCCATCGACCAATATTCAGTAATGGGCCATCGGGGTCTTCTATCCCCTGTTGCCCCAGGCCTTGTGTTAAGAACACTGGATATTCAAATAATTTGTCAGAGTTAACGGTTATGCTGGAATCTCGGTGCACACAGGGTTTCTTTTTGCTCAAACAGACAAGGGAGGGAGATAGAAATAGAGGATGACAAGTGGGAGAGTGGTCAAAATGAGAGGGACATGGTAATTTCAGCACAAAATGTAATTAGGGGCAGTGTGGCTGTCGGCACAGCAGGGATGGAGGATAAGAGCTCACAAAAGAAATGAAACACAGCATAAGACATGGTGACCATGAAAACGATTCCTGGCTGTCAGGCCCAGCAAAAAGCAGGACCGGACAAAGCCGAGTGCAGTTTGGTTGATAATGAGGCACCTGCAAGGGCAGTTATAACGCTGTATTCACCATTGACACACGTGGTATCACACACACTATGTTACAGTCTGCATTTAAATAATGCATAAGACTTTGTCACCTTTTTTGTCCTTTTTCTTCATTTACTCCCCAGTTTGGAATGCCTAACTGTAGTTATCTTGAGAGCAACCTCCAGCTAATTGATTTAGGAAAACGAATACAAGCGTGTTCTCTCTTCTGAATCCTGTGATGTCGGCTTCGCATCACAGTGCTGGTCGTAAGTCGGGCTTGCACAGGCATGAGTCGAAGGAGTTCTCTTCATCTCCAGCTTAACCGGTACACTGGAAGGCACTCACTTGAGCAGCAGGCGTTGCCGGTGTGTGATGAGGCTCAAACCTCTCATCCCTGGGCGATGCTACCCGCAACTGGGGGCGACATAGCTCAGGAGGTAAGAGCGGTTATCTGGCGGCCGGAGGGTTGTCGGTTCGATCCCCGCCCTAGGCGTGTCGAAGTGTCCCTGAGCAAGACACCTAACCCCTAACTGCTCTGGTGAATGAGAGGCATCAATTGTAAAGCGCTTTGGATAAAAGCGCTATGTAAATGCAGTCCATTTACCATTTACCATCTGTGCATTGCCCTGTGGGGCTGCCTTTTTAGACAGCCTGTAGAGCTGTTTCAAATATTGACAATGACAAAAATAGGTAATTGATGGTAAATTATGGTCATGGTAGCTCTGGATGATATCTGTTGGGAAGACGATACCTTTGAATGTGTGATGCAGAAAAGGAATATCGTTGTAAAATTCCTACTGATTGTAGCCTCTCGGTCTTGTCACTATTGCTCTGATGGATAGTTTCTGTTACCAAATAAACAAATTTTAAATTTCATATTTCACATACTGTAATAGGAATTTGTTATTTTGGTTGTTGGCATTAGATAATATATAATATACATATATTTGTCAAAAACAGTCATTACTTAACAAAATCTTCTCAATACATGCCTGTCATCAAAAATACCCAAAATAGGTTTTACAAAATTGGGTAATTGCTTGTGACCGCCACTTTCCTTTTTCTGTGGCTAAGAAAATTCTCAGCTTGCTCAGTCCTTGAGGAACACTTGCTGATTTAAGAGGCATTAAGATAATTTTAAATACTTTAGCGACAAATATGTATGTTAATATTCATCACTTAAGAGCTATTCTACGAGCAATTATGTATGCATATTGGCCCGGGACACTGGGATGTTGCAAATAAAGGTCTCTTTATTCCATTATGAAATAAAAGGCAGCCAGAGTAACATACAAGGAAATTGACAAGAACATAAAATATTCAAGCAGTGAACAAAGAAAAATGTCAAAGCCAAAAGGTCAATGGAGAGTCATATTTGGTACAGGCACTTCAGGGACAGAGAGACGGTGTAGGCTTGCATTTAACTGTTAAGAATGCTCTTAGGTATGTGTGGCTAGAGGAGTTCCCACTCAAAGCCCAAAGCCACACCTGAAGACAAAATGGCTCCTCCTTTAAGCTCAGAGGCAAGGGCCTACTAGTTTGACTATTAGGAGGGGGTCGGGTTGAACTGCATAGACACAGAGTGTTGCAACCCTCTGGGAGGTCCAGGGATCCAGGGATCCTGGGGCATGCTCCCATCCCAATATTTTAAAAATGAAATCTATTTTTTCACCATCGTGCTATATTATTGGGGAGGTTATTTGGCCTTTTATGTAATATTGGGGCATGTGACCCCCTCCCCCAGTCTTCCTAAAAAACTAGTCTTATTTTTCAGTGGAGAGTCATGCAGATTTATATACGTCTTCCACTGACATAATTTAGCATTTCTAACTTGAATGTTTCAGATGGTGACATTTTCAGCATTTCACTATTCACTATCTTCACTGCTTACAATTCATCTTAGGTTAGATAGATAGATAGATATATATAAGATAGATGTAATTTTATTGAACTCCGTGGGATAATTTGACCTACCCCAGTTACTTAGGAGTAGTGGGCAGCCACAGCGCAGCCCCCAGGGACCAACTCCAGTTCTGAGGCCAGTGCCTTGGTCAAGGGCAACTGCAGGAGTGCACCTAACATTCATGTCTTTGAGTTAAGCACAACAGTTACCACTGTGGCTTCTTGAAAGTCAGTAAAAACATCCATGGTAAAATGTTTTCATTTATTTTCAAAAGGAAAGTTGTCAAAACCAAGGGAAATTAAACTAGGCCTGGGTGACAGTTTCCTGAAATTGATCGACTGACTAGTCACACTTGCAAATCAGGCTCGAAGTTGTGAAACTGGCGAATGGAAAATAGAAGCTTGTGTGCTTAGCTGGAGGACATTTCTATTAAAATAATGTGTCCCACTTCAATTATGCCATGCTAAAGTGTTTATGGTCCGTAGAACATCTTTTAACCAACTGTTCACCAACACTTATATCCATAGCACTTATATTCAAAATTTCAAAAGAAAACAATATTGCAACAGTAGTCATTAAGAGCACAAGTACAGTTGAATTGTCATAAATTATAAGAACGATTTTGAATTGCATGCAGTTAGGTTTTTAATGGGCTAACAGGATTTCTTTTATAGTACCATTGTCTCACCGTAAATGTGTTCAAATGGATTGTATGATATTAAGCTCCATGATCCATCAGGTTGAAAAAACAATGTATGGTCACACTAGAACAACTGAATGCACTGAATTCACACTTTTCAGCATTAAGAAGCTGTTGTCAGGAATATAAGGAATGTTGTTTCTTTTAAATGTTGATTGTTATACTGTTCCATTAAGCAAACACCTGCACAGGAATTGCACAGTGTTATGCCTTAAAGTTATGTTTAGATGGATGAATGGCATGAATTCATGAAATGGCATAAAGGCATTCAAGGATTTGTGGTTGCATATAACAGGCTGTCACACTGTACAGAACTGGTTATTATATTTACTGCTTCGTATTTTTTACGTAGCTATGTAATGCAAGTGCAATGCAGGTTTTTTTGAATTAACAGAAATGCAGAATTGTCCTTTGCTGCCAGAATTGAGTTCCTGTCAATTAGCCTTGAGTAAAGGCATTCAATAGCTCCAAAGAAAACTCCAATATATAACTATTTCATAATCTTGTGCTGGTTATCACTGTCACAGTAGGCAAGGGTTCATTGTTTCAGAACAATGAAACAATTGCCTACCACCCCTCTGGCTGCAAAATATGTTTTTTAATGAATTAACAATGCACTCTTGTATGAATTTCTTAATTATTCCCCCCCAAGACTGTATTCCATCAACAGTGTTTTTATGAAGGTATAAAAGCTATAAAATTCCTCAGTTGGCCCTCCTACCTGTCTGTGCATTATCTTCTACTGGCTGTAATCTACAGATTTTTTTTTTTTTTTTTACAAATCTTGTTCCATTGTGTTGTTGTTCTTGTTTCTTCTGATGTATAAGTTCACAGAATAACAGGCCTAACTTTCATTTGATTCCATCTGTTAGGTAGATTTTAAAAAAAGATAAAAAGGAGTAATTATTATTCCATCAAAGAAAAACTGGTTACGTTCTGAAATGACATGTTGACAACAAACACATTACATTGCCCCATGTCATTCCCTCAAAAGAATATGTGCCAATGATAGAGCTGAAGTTATGGAGTATATAGATTTATAGATGAAATGAGGGTCTTTCTGAATGTTATTCCATATGGCAGAGCACATTTGGGAGTGTACTGAAATTCAAATATCTTTCCCCCGCACAGTCAACCTAGTGTGAACAGCACGTCCTGCAGGGGTTTTAGTCATACTTAGAATATTACATAAATGGGTGAAGGCATATTCAATATCTTAATAGACTCCCCGATGACAGCATGCAGAACTCCTTGTCATTTTCTTCATAGAATGTTATTTTCTAGCTAAGGACATCTTGTTCAATGGAATTTTTAGAGCCATTGAAAATTGGGGTTTACCCAGTCATTATCATCTCATATAATTTGAGGGTCTGGTACTCTGCCAGCTTCAAGAGATTATGTATTTGTATTGTTTGCAAGAACATTTTTTTGGTTTGCAGTGATGATACGATAATCACTTAATTACATTATATTTTGCATTTGCAGGATATAATTTTTTTTCATTTATTAATTTCACATATTGAGCCTTATTATGGCATTGTAATTAACACATGCAATTAGATATTAGTTATTTGGGCAGTAGAAAGGATAAAAATGGGGGAGAATAATTGATAAGCCTAGGATGGATCATTTGTTTAATGGATTAGTGCTGTTGTTGTTCTCTGGAGGAATTTAATATATAATAGCAATTTATTTGACGATGAAATTATGAGAGAAGTAAAGATTTACTGAAATTAAGGATCATGCATACACACAATTTAATACAGCAACGTTTATATACACTATTATATACCAAAATAAACGATAATATATCTTTCTAAAATTGTTTTGCTTTGGGATTTCAGTGCAACAATGGGCAAACATACAGTAGTAGACATACAATTTCAAGCAACACGCTGACTGAGATTGGTAATCCGACATCTGTTCTGTAATCAGCTCATTAATTTGGCATACTTCAGAGATCAATTAATCAATCAATCAATCAATCAATCAATGGCATCAGTGTACCCTTCCAGCTAATATGCATGACAATGTCATAACAGGTCACAATAGAGAGTGAAGGGCCACAAACCTGCAGTTATATAAATCCCAGTAACCTGCAAGTACGCATGAGTTTTGGTTTTTATTTTATGTTTTATTATTATTTTACGGCAATATTTATTACTTTAAGAGTCTATGTCAGTGTTCCATTTTTCACACTTGTTTGTGAAACATGAAAACAAACCAGTCACACAAATGGGTATGAAAACAAGGGTAACATTTTACTTGAACCCTCTGACATAAAGCTGACATAACACTGTCATGCACATGACATAACAGCTCTCACAAGATGGCACAACAGATGATGCCAGTTTATGTTAAACGACTTATAACTGTAATTATTTTTATCGATAAATGTTATGATAGATGTTACTGGCACATCTGGCATTCTCACACCCAGTCTTTCCTTTTCCACCTGTCACGGTGACACAGGTCACCACTGGGCCATTCTGGCATAGCATCACCCAGTATTGTTTGTTCACATTTTGCATTCATGGCAGTTTAATTGGATAACATTTAAGGAAGTAGCTACAGTATTAATGACTTTATGAAAATGGCCAGTCATGTTGTACTAGAATGCTACATTTATGACCCGTTTACATTAGGTCAACTCTGACAATATTTTTGATCTCTTCTTGCAATGGTGTGTCCCAGAAATCATCAGTATATGTCATTCCTTTTTTTCCATGACTGAGTAAAATTTCGCTCTGGGTTCCACTCGAAGCTGATTCGTGAAAGCAGGCTGAATAAAACTAATTTCTAATTTCTGAAGTCAGATATTGCAAAGTGGGGCCAGAAGCAGCAGTAGGGCCGCTTCAGAGCCCTTGAGGGAGGCTCAATCAGATTAATGCAAATGTTCCTTAAATCATCCCGCTCAAGGCTTTCACTGCTATTCTCAACATTCCCCCAACGTGGACTTTAAGCTTCATTTTGCAGGTGGAGGATTCATGCATATTAAAGACCCCCTTATTTCACATAAATTTACCCTCACTGGTGCCAGAATTCATCTTCGAAGTTTGAACAAATATTTCATGCTGTTGTAGGAGTCATTAAAGTCGTTTTATACCAAAATGCATGTTGGAGTATGGAATTTATATACACTGAAAAAATTCTTCACTCGAAGAACCTAAAATTTTACTTACATTTTTTACATCTATATTTTTTAGGTCTTCTCAATTGAAACCTAAAAAATACTGGTGTAGCAAATTGAAGTTAAAATTGTGGGTTTATCCACTGAAATAGCTTTTTCAGTGTAGCGCTTTTAAGAGTGATAGCCAATCATGTAACTCTCTGCTGGTCAGCTGTCTATATGCATGTAACATCTGCAGAAGGTTTTGGACTATTCGTTCTTAATTGGAAAGCACTGGGATGTTATTTGTGTCAACAACCAAACATTTTTGTTCTGCCTCCAGATTCAGACACAAGTCTTATGGGAAAACTTCCAAGTAGTGAAGATAAGGACACTTTCAGCAGCAGATCAGATGGCATAATTCATCTCAAACTGAAAACAACACTCGTCAGTTGCAACAACATGATTTATGTAAAATGACTGCATGCACAAATTTAAAGTTCCAATATACAACAGCTCCAAGAAAAACCATGTCATACATAAGATGTCAAGATCTAGGAAATATCCTCCTTTTAGGAAATATGAATGCTGTTCTTCTAATGGTCGTAGTTTCTCCTGAGCATTGCATTGTGGGCTATTAATAGAACGCTGAATCTGAAGCAATAAATGGGCCACTGGAAAACACTACAAACCCGTTCTCGGTTTACCATAGAACTGATGCCTCTCCATTTAATGCGAGGTTAATTAGGCATCGTTTATCTGGGGCTACATTTTAATGTGAAGATAAAATGAGGATGCATATGCACTTGAAAGAGCCTTAATATTCCACCAGAAAACCCCCCCAAGCAGTAGACATGGCGCTGTTTAAAGCGGTCCTATCGTTATCTAGCCCCATAAACACACTCTGCACTTATCAAATTGGAAGTGTCCGTCCGCTCATCATGCCTACAGTCAATAACCATGAAAAAGAAAGTAAACATATGCAATGGTTCAGCAGCGGCAGTTTTTTGGAGTAAGTACATGACAGGAGTCATGCAATTAAATCACAACATGTTTCCCACTATGCAGAGCACGCCTCTCCAAATGCGAGTTTATTATTTTTTTTTTTAATCCAGTAAATAAATTGCTGCATCATGTATCCAGTTAAGGAACCAATATAGGGCTTAGAATTTACTTGTATAACAGCAGGGGCCTCATAAAATAGTCTTGCGATCAAACTGTATCTTAAATAGTGGCTAACACAGAAAACCACGAATAAGTAGTTATTTGTAAAATATTACGTTGATGTAGATATGATCATAGCTGGACATTAGTTAATTGCCTGCTGGTTATGCAGAGGTACTGCATGTTTGCAGACTGCACACAAATCCCTGATCTGGGCTATGTGCACGCTTTAAGAAAAACAATTGATTTATAATCCATTTTTAGCCATAAAATGTGCAAGAAATGTTGAAATACAACCTTATTTAGAGGAAAATGGCTGTTATTGGCTGCATACACAAGACAGGGAAATTGAAAAGCATGTTTCTGTGGGTTGAAAGTTCATTTAAGACTTGTATATCACAGGTGATATGCCATTTTAAACCAACTCTAAAAGGTTTTCTGCCTCAGTTATTTTTATAAATAAAATGTAAGCACAACTTTGGAAATGATCAGGTAATTACATTTGAGTTTACAGGAAATCCCAGAACATTGTTACAAATTATGCCCCAGGTGTGAGGGACATTGCATGACATTGCATGAGGTTTCTGAAGCAAGTCGAGCAGGTGGATTTAATCACTTTAAATACCTGTCCCACCGAACACCACTGTGAACATGCTGGCCTGTCTCCTCAAACAGGAAGCACACCAGAGGAGTGCAAGTATCGGCTTCCACACTTATTCAGTTCAACCACAGGATGCTGCCACCTCCCATTGATCACCACGTTCACCTTGCATTGCTAATTATGATTTTCATTAGATCACATTAGTCCAAAGCTGTTTAGTCTTTATAAATGGCTGGCAGCTGCCATGGTCCAGGGTGCTGGCCAAATTCTAAGGTAATGTGAAATCAGAAGTGAGGAAAAAAATGTAAGGGAATGGCCAGGGTGTCATTAAGATCATTAGTCTGTACATTTGGCACAGAAGAGTCATTAAATAGCTGGTTACAGCCTAAGGATGGAGGTTTCTCCAAGAAAAGGGCGGGTGAGAATTACCTCACTGACCATGTTGGACTTTGCTTTGTTGGAATTTGCTAAATTAAATATTCTGTAAAAGCACGGATATTACTGCAGTGATACACACGTTTGGTGATGAAGCCCTCAGTCTCAGAACAGCCATGCATGTCTGATTCTGACCCACGATCACCCTAACCAGAGATCATACGAGGTTAGGCATGCTAAAGCCTGTGCTTTCATCAAAAACACAAAAGTAACCTTTCCACAAAACGTATTCATCTGCAAAAAAAATCAACCAGATGCAACATGCTAGGGGTATACAGATGGACTATACTGTGATGAGTCTTAATTAGCCAGGTGTAAGGTAATCAAGTATAATTGCTCTCCCAGAGAAAGGGTGATTGACAGGAAGGGGTGGTCTGCGGGTTTGAAAAAAGAGATGCCCTTTATGGTGCTACAGAAAAATGTACTTCATTTTTAAGTTGTGTCACTAACCTGCTGGAAGCTGTGACCTTGCGTTTCCTCCACCAACTCCTAGACAGGCTTTTGGTGTCCTTGGAGATGGGTTAGGGGGTTCTACAGACCTGCATCAGTTGCGTCAACATCTGTGTGATATTTATATATCTGTAGTCATAAAAAGTAAAATAATACCAAGGGAAAATATCATCAGTACATTAAATATATTATGAACAGTAAGGCCATCTTTTGCCAATAAAAAAAAAAAAACACTAATCGGTTTAATGAATATTCAATTTAGAGATGGGAATGAGTATCAATAAATTAATTTAAATGTGCCTATTGGGCAACTCTAAACGGTATATATGTTGCTTATTTCAGATTTAACTAGTTCAAAGCTTAATAAATCTGAAATGTACTGTAGCTTATTAGGGTGCTCCCATAAGGAGAGGGTGTTTTCATTACTGATACAAAAAAGGCCTGTGTAGAGTGTTAGAAGGCCGTTTCCAAAAATATACAAAAAAAACTATTGTTGAATGCTTGCAGGCATCACTGAACAACTTTCAACATCTTTCAGCACTGTCTCTCTGGCATCTACCAATGGGTTTTCTACTCCCCCCCCCCCATAAGAGAGTGTGGCCTAGATTCAATAAACTTATTTATTGGCTTCTATCAGGGAGGAAACAGAGCAGTAATGTTTTTTTTATGTGACACTGTTGAAAAATGAAACTATTATTATATCTGCAAAGGCAACAAAACAAGTTGAACCACATGGTGAGTTCACATGCCAAATTATGATCCATAAAAACAGATGTCTGGAACAATCCCCAGAGTTGGCAGCTCCTCACATTTCTCAAAAGTGTCATTTCTATGATTAGTACAAAGTTCAAACAAATGGAAAGTTAATATTACATAAAGTTATATATATTAATATTTTCAATAAATCAGATTTGTTTTGATGGTTGTTACTGTAGTTCTTTAACTTAGGAAAGTTGTTGTTTTCATGGCTAAATATGTCCAAAGAAAATATAACATCCTTTATTTAAGAGACTACAAAGTAAAATTGAAGCACTGTCGGTCACAAAGCATCATATCCCTTTTACTTTTTTTATTCCCTATATGCATTTATTGCAATGTATTTATGTCAAAAGAAAGTATTAAGTATGTTCTACTATGCCTGAAGGTATATGTGATTAAACTGTGAAATTAGACCTACACTTTTTAAGCTTTTGTATCAAGAAAAAAGCATAAGCAATGGTAATGTTTTTTCTATATTTTAAATTAAAACAAATTTGAAAATTGCATCAAAAGTGCAAATCTTTCAAGGTACACCATAATAAACCAAAATCATTTGAGCTTTGACTATTATTCTACTCTGATACAAATCTGTGTTTACCAATAATAAAACTGGTGCCTTAATTTACTTCTCTCTTGGAACTGAATAAGAATTTACCAGGAAATGGTTTGAAGGTTCACATTCCAAATACTGCACTAAAGTATAATTGGAATAAACAAGGACCTCCAATACCACAACATATAGGTATTTTTACCTTTAAACTTAGTCTTTTTGGTGAACACTATGGGCAGAAAGAACCCATAATCCATGCTGGGTGGATCAACTATTAAGGCACTGTGGTAGTGTGTGGATGAGTGCCCCGGTCTGGTATCAAATGGGAACCATGCAGAGCTGCCAGTGGCTAACTGGCCAAAGGCACACCTTGGGAGGGAGAGATCTCAGTCAGCAGGATGTCCATGACTTATCATGCATGTTCAATCCACACAGTCTGCAAGCACAAGCTACACAAGAAGTTTCTCATGAACCAGTTCTTTAAACAGAAGCTCACTTGTTCATACAGTTTTCAGAGCTGGCGCCACAAATTTACGGGCTGTATTTTTTACAGTTTCTTGTCTGATCCTTCGGACCCTAAGGTGGGTTACTTTGAGCATAAGCACGTAAGTGCATTTAGCTGAATCTAGGGGAATGTCTGTGCAAGTTTAGCTGGTGGACATCACATGTCCCAGGGGAAAGAAGCTGCTTGTCTGTTCTCTCTTGAGTTGAAAGAGAGGGCTGCGGTACGTCTTTCTGTACTTGTGATGCTGTCTGTATGTTTCTTTGCTGTCATGCTGAGGGTGTGTGTGTGTGTGTGTGTGTGTGTTGTATATGCACTTTGTGATGTTCATGTGTACATGCTGTGAAATATCAGACCTATGTTGTTCACGTGACTGCACCTTTCTGTCAACTGTGGATTAGGGAATGTGTCTCTGACCGATTTGTTTTTAATGAGGATTTACTCCTTTCATTATCACTTTCAAACCCATTTACTGTAATCTTCTTAGTAGGGCTTTTTATGAATTCTGTAAAAAAAAAATTCCTTTAGAAGCTTTTTTTTGTGTCATTTGTCTCCTTAATACTGTTATATCAAGCTTAGCTTCCTGTTTATTTCTGTGCAGTAATTACTCAGTGTTTATTACGTATATATTACGCAGTTGCCTTTGAATAAAATGGTGGCAGTGTGCTCTTCTTATAAAACATGCAACGGTAATTGTCGCTTTCTCCTTGTAACTTTGTCTAGAAAGGCAATCAAGGTGACAGTGCTTCTGTTTTCTGTTTTTTTCCTCCTCCAAATAAATCCATATGATAGAAACTCTTATTCTGTGGGAAAATGAGCCTTCTACAGCTCCATGCCACACTCCACTACTTCCCCGATTCTCTTCGCAGTAAATTTGGCACTGATGGAAAAGGTGAAACATAGTTGCTAAATATTATTCCTCTGAGCTCCACTGTATATATACCACTGTATATATACTGTATGTACATATTATGTGCATGCCACAAATCCTTCACTTACCCAACATTTATTTATATTTTACGAGTTAAAGTGTGGTGTGGTTGGTGGGGGGTCAGGACTGGCATATCTAATAAAAGTGACCTTATGTTGTTGAAACCAGGGATAAGCACCATGTATTAGCCTCTTTTTAACAAGACCAAACATGAATATGTTAAGAGGCATTTCAGCTCAACTATTGCATACCGCTATAAGATGAAAATGCACTCTTGCTTTTAACAGCAGAGGTGATGATTGTAGTCAATAATTGTAAAGCCCAGACAGTATTGTGATCTTTGTTTTGGGCAAAATATTATCCAGTCGTAACACACTGACCTCCGCTTGAAGCTGGAGCTGCCGAAAAAAATGTATATTCCAACCTGGCAAGCCTGAAAAATAATTATTTACATAGACATTAAGACATTCAATTGATGATTTTAATTGAATGTCACAGAGTGGCATTCAAAAATAAAAATTCATAAAAGGAACCACATGGTATTCTATGAGGTGGCTTGGGCGCCACCTCATAGCTTTCCATTCTGTTCCAGTTCTCTGGAAGTGACACTCTACATTGTATGCATAGATTAGGGTCTCAGTGTGGCTTTTTAATTGCCCAAGGGCACTTGGATAATATTTCAAGAAAAGTTCTACAATGCACACATTCTGTCATTTTAACAACCTTGAGGCACAGGTTGTATTAGATGCAGCCTACATTCCCGGTTGTGCTGAATGCTAATGCGTTAGTAAATAGAATGATGCAGCTTTTTTCATTTGGTGGATACTTAATGATTGAAAATGTTTTTTCTATGTTGAAGTTATTGAAGAAAATGAGTTGTGTTAACATGTTAATGGATAATTCAGATTGTTGGCACACTTGTTAATCAAGGAAGATAGGTTGAGATCAATGACCAATGATTAGTTTAAACAACTACTATCGCTGGTGTGTGTTTCAATTAAAAACTGAACTCTGAGGAGTGTATGGTGGAGTAAATAACAAGTCAAGCAGAAGTATGAAGTCAGGCCTGGATTAGGCTGTGATACAGAGCACACTCAGCCAGCAATTCCAATTCAGCTCAGTCCAAAAACCATTTCTCTTACAAGCTAAAAGTGAGAGCAGACACTTGTGGTAAGATAACATTTCCACCTTTAGATCGTTTCTGTTTGGCGAGGATTCGCCTGTGCTGAGTACACACACATGGAGCAAAGGTTTCCCTCTCCAGTGCTGTTCTCTACAGTCAGTTCCCTGGTTGCAGCATTAGTCGTACATTCACCAGGGCTGACTGAGTCCACACTAACACATTATGACTGATGGAGAGCTATCACTCTCCCAAGAGGACTGCTAACTGGAGCTCTATCAGTACTTTGAGGGCAAGTTCACCTATAGGCTTTTAGAACAATTGCACAAGTGCACTACTAACCCTTCCCAAGCAACAGAAATAGCAAATAATATATAGCCGCCACTGTACAGTATACGTATATGTCCTATCAATGTACATTTTAAAGCAACTATACAATCAAATCTTTAGATTTCACTCTGCATAATAATACATTTATTATTTTTGACCACCTGCAAGCGACTGTGGTGTCATGGCTGTGTCCCTTGTCATCTTGCGTGTTGCTTGTGTACCTCCCCCTCCCACCTTTCTAATTGTCTGGTTGTATCAAAGGTGCAGTCCCGATGCGATCGGTGTAGACAAGCCCTCGCTGACCTATAATCAGCAGTGTAATTGGTTTACCGCATTTTGGACCGGAGGACAAAAGCCCCTGCCGTTGGATACAGGAGTGTGATAAGCCCTTATCTGCGCTCTGATCAGATGAAGGCAGCCTGCTCCAGGACCGGGCAATGTCCCGTTTCCCTCTGGTGCCATTGGCAGGGACATTCAAGACCCAGAGATGAAAAATCATTCCAGTTAACCAGCGCGATGGCGTGAGCGCAGCAGTTCGCAGCAGGCAGAAAGCAGTCGTGCAAGGGCCGGAAATGTGTGTGTGAGAGAGAGAGAGAGAGAGAGAGAGAGAGAGAGAGAGAGAGAGAGAGAGATATTATTGTTAATCAAGGCCATAGCTCATCGCTGGACACTTACATTATATAATCACTGTAAAAATCAGATTAAAAACATTTAGCACATGTGCAATCAGACCTCATTTCGAAGAGACTGAGTGCTAGAGTTTGGCCGGAATCTCACTGGGAGCCAACCTGGCTAGTAAGCATTGCAGTTCAATTCCCACAGTCCTGTGGAACTGAATTGGAATAGATCAGATCACACATCTGCCTTCTGTCCTTTATTACTAACAATTCTTTTGGAATATTTTCTTTCTTATTATTTCTCATTTTATTGACATTCTGACTCCACATTAAGTTTTAATAGAAGACAAACACAAACGTTTTAGCATTAGCTTTCTTCAGTGTCAGACATGCAATATGTGGCAACAGTACCTATGCTCAGTGCTAGGCCATAGCCACAGCTTAAAAAGCTTGTTACCTACTTTGCTGAAATGAATTATGGATAAATAAAGCTAATTAGATCACAATTCATCCTTTTCCCTCATTTCCTCGGATAAACTCCCTCTTTTGGCATTGAGTAACTTATTTACCAAGTCTCATTTGCATTTATGATTAATATTGCTCATACATTGATATCTCATTTCATTTGTTTGCATTATGAACATTTTAACTTTACAGATTACGAAACTCATGTCTCTCATCTCCCACAGTGACAATCACAGATGCTAAGTAGACTGTGAGAAATCATGGAAAGAGCCATTTGTATTACTCTCTGCTGTAAATATTTATATTATTTATTTGGACAAGTGGCAATTCATTCATCACGCTAATATCCTTACCACCTGCAGCCAGGGCTCCAGGGCTAATGGCAAATAAGGTGACATACTGCAACAGCCACTGAAGTATATCATAGTCTTATCATTAATGATAATTTAATAAAAAATGATACCAATGAAATCCTTATGTTTTGTACTGTGCTGGAGAATATAGAAAACAGTTATCTTTATAAAAGATAATGTAATTTGCATTCAGGGCCGGCCCAAGGAGTTTGGTGGCCCTAAGCAAATCTGTCCGAGCGGCAGTGGCAGGGGGTGGGGGGGGTGGGGGGTGGGGCTGTTGGATTCCATCGAGCAGTGGGTGGGGGGGGTGGTGTTGTGTTGTATTCTGTCGAGCAGGGGAGGGTTCACTTCGTAAAATCCTTTTTACATTACATTGTTATGAAATGTTCGGTTGCCATTTGCCGTTTAAAATTTATACCGCTAGTTCTGTGATAGGGGATGAATAATGTAACTGCGAAAATAATGTTATTTACCTTACATAAACATTGGATCGTGTGGCCCCCCCTCATGGCCGTGTGGCCCCCCTAGCGGTTGTGGCCCTAAACAACCACATAGACCGTTTATGCCACGGGCCGGCCCTGTTCGCATTGCTTGATATAGATAACATTAAGTGAAGTCAGACTGTTAGCTTCGGTGTGGCACTGTGGGTGGGCCCAACGGGCCTGGCCCCACCCACTTTTTTCACTGGCCCATCCTAACATGACAGTGGGGAGAACATATTTTTTAACTTTAGTTTTCAATTATTTTCATTAACATTTAAACACACAATAAAGATTGAAAATAAAAATGTCCTCTGCCTTACTAGAAAATTACATTACATTACATTACAGGCATTTAGCAGACGCTCTTATCCAGAGCGACTTACACAACTTTTACATAGCATTTTACATTGTATCCATTTATACAGCTGGATATATACTGAAGCAATGCAGGTTAAGTACCTTGCTCAAGGGTACAACGGCAGTGTCCTCACCCGGGAATCGAACCTGCGACCTTATTATTATAAATTAAAAGACAAAATTTTATTTGCATACAATCCACCTATCTCCACATTCCCGGGAACGTAAACTGGATGTAGGGGTAAACTTTCGTCCAGTAGCTTAGTTCTGCTTAGTTCTTCACAGAAAACGGCTGAGTTTAGAAGCACTCACTGCTCCATCTCAAGAGGAAACAAGCCTATTTGTCCTTTCATTTGTTTCCTGAGGGCAAACACCAAAGAAAGTTGTGGATAAGGGCTATTAGGAGAGATGAAGGAGAGGGGTTTGTAGTGAAAAAGGCAGCACTTTCGTGCAGTAGTAGTTCGCTGCAGGCACGCATCCCTGCAACGACATGCACCACTAGTAGTCCACGTATATATAAAATCTTTAATAACATGGAAAACTCTTAAGCAGATTCAAGTGTGTTTAAATTGGCTAGCTAGCCAGCTGGAAGTCCCATATTCATTCAAGGGCATAAGGGCCAGTGTTATGTTAGGGCTGCTGTCACTTGCGTAACTTAGGATTTGACCTTGGGTCAAAATAGTCTCAAAGATATGTCATGGATTGCTAGATGGCCACCTACTCCATTTGCTTCAACACTGAGGCTATTGTCTATCTATTGTCTATCTATTGCCATCGCAAAATCATAGCAAAGCTGTCTTCATGTCAAGCCATGTTAAAAAGTCATCTCATCACAGTTATTTTGATTATTTAACAAAGTGGCCAGTCCCTTTGAGCTCCGGTGGCAAGGAGTGAACCTGATGAGGTGACTGGGAAACGCATCATTTGCACCCTAACTTGCAATTAAACAACACGTTTACACATGTCATAAAGTCTAATATTTCTTCTTTTTTGAGTGTGCAATCCAGGAAATACCAGATATTGCTAGCCGTCACATTGTATGATTAGCAGGACCAGCGTTTTGTGCTAACATGCTGTGCACAAGGCTCTTTTTTCATACTTAGTCACATGGAGTATTGAACCAAATGTATTTGTTTTAGGGATAAGACATTAGTTAAATATTAGTTTAAAATCAACTCTTACAGAAAACATATGGTCCCAGTTGGACTTGTATGTACTCTTTTGCAGTTGAATTGACACTGGACTCAACAAATTCTACTGTGTGCACGAAACATGACAAGAAAAATGCACATACAAGGTTTTTGCAGTTTTTACTTTGTAAATTGATTGTGCGCTTGGAAAAGGATTTATATTTCAAAGGAATACATTTCCTTCCATTTGTATGATTGTATCTCATTTCTCATTGACACAATTGGCTAAAATGCAGAATAGATGTGATTTGCCGAATTGAACTGTTATCCTCTATCGCTGATTACACCCCTGACCCTCCCTCTGTTTTCTGTTCTTGTGCTTTGATTGAGTTTTATTTAAAAGCATATAAGGCGAGACTATCAGCTGGAATAGCAGTTCTGAACATCAGCTTCCATGCAGGGTAAAATAATAAGACTGTGAAAGGAGCCAATGTAATACTGCAGTCAGTTAAGATGGTGTAAGAGGTCTGAATCAAAGAGCAATCACTGGGGAAGGCAAGACGAACAAATGGGAATGATCCCGGACTCTGATTAGGAGGCAGTCTGAATCAAAAATGGCTGACTCTGATTGTGAATGGGGTGTGAGTTTCCAATGGCATGTGACACTTCTTCCTTAGTGGCTTTAGTAGGGGTAGGGTCACAAAAGGACGAGGATTAAGGATTCATTATTGGCAGGATTTCAATGTGGAATTTAAATTTAAAACTGAATATATTAAGTTACCAAATTGCATATATATATATATATATTAGGGCTGTCAAAAAATATAGTTCGAAAACTTGTGGTGAAATGTAATCCAAGAGTTAAGAGGAATGGTTTAATTATTTACATATGTAATTTTTTGTTAATTTATATTCCTGATCTTATTTTAGTAGAAACATTGCATATTTTTAAAAAGATGTAATAAAAATTGGAAGGAGTAGTTGACCTTTAATATAATTTGAGTTAATTTAATTAAATTTTTGGGCCAGACAGAACCACAAACCACCTTAATCTTAGACACACCTGTGCTTTGCTTTTGAAGCCACAACAACACAATTTTAAGAGTATTTTAAAAGCATACTATGCAGGATTTTTGCCTTGAAAACCATGTAAAGCCTGATGCACTAGCAATCTCTGTTTTTATTCTCTCGCATTTTCGCTGAATTCATGCACGTATTTGTTATTCTGAAATGTGTTTGGGCTCATTCAGGAACCCAAGTTAACCTTGGAATTGCTTTTCCTCTGTGGCATCAGCTGAAGCCAAGGAGATTAAAAGTGACGTAGAGTTGGCTTGTTTTCTGTTGGCCCTGTAAGTAATGTTACCTCTAGCTATCTAGCAAGGGTTGCCAGGCATCCGGTTTTTGACCGGAATGTCCAGGTTTCAAATTATTTGTAAATGTCCGGTTTCTGGTACCGAGTAATTTAGCAGGTAGTTCCTGATGAATTCATGTGTCAGTGATATGGTAAGGTAGCCTACTCAGGGTGATTTGGTGGGGTTGAAGACAGAGGAGGAGACAGGACTACAGAAAACTTAAAAAAACAATCCTGCATATACCTTGAAACATTTAGTCAATTTAAGGGTTGTTTCTGTATTGACAATTTCAATGTGTATGTGGACCGAACTGGACTGTTGGACTGAATGCTTGCTTCTCTGTGTTCCTGTCATCTCAAACTGAGAGCAGCCATGAGTTAAGCCAATGGGAGCCTTTTCCAGCGCATCCATCTGAATTTACACACTTTATATGCTTTCGCCCATACACCATCCAACCCCCGGAACTAGGCATTGTAAATAAGGTGTTTGAAATATTAATAAATTCAACTGCACTTCCGTAGGTGCCTTGCGATTTAGGTACAGGGAGTGTGTGCAGAAGTGACTCATTGCCTCTAATAGACAGCGCTGTAGCTTACGGCAGCAGACAAATGGATAAACAATGGGCCATCTGAGAGCAAACAGTAGCCTCTCCTTTTTTTAGAGAGCTTTTGTCATTTATATTTAATAGGAATATCTGAAGCAGTAGAAAACCAAACTGAAGTTACCAAGAAAAGAAAAATTAGAACAATAAAACCCATACTGGGAAAGCAGCAAAGCTAGAATGATAAAATATGAACTGTTTTTTTCAGGAGCTTTTTTCTTTCAAGGTTCTCTGTAATGTTGCACTTGTACAGAAAGATACCATCTTGGCTGAACCTCAACTACTTGAAGGACAGTGACTTTTGAAATTGAGAAGTGGGCCTCAAAGGATCATTGTGTAAAAGTTTATATATTGTACTTATATTAGGCTCCATGGCATTAGTTTGTTAAAATAAGTAAGCAAGCATTTTAGGTAACTAAAAACTAAAAAACTTTTTCAGCTCACAACAAGATTTTAGTAAGTGATTTCATAAGAGCACAATTTGAGAAATTGAGGAATTTGCAAAATGTCTCAATTTGAACATATAAACAAAACATTAAAAGAATGAAATTGGAATTACAAAAGATGTTGATGACAATTTTCATTTGAATACTCATACTGATTTTTATTTTATTTGCAATTGGGTCCCATTGCTCAATTAAGGGCTTCATTGGCTATATTTTTTAAATTAAAAATATAATTGATTATTTTACAGTTGTTAATTACATTTAACCATATGAAGCAAAAGACTGATAAGTGATGTATTTACAGCAGCTGATTCATCAGTTGACTTAAATTAATTCTACTAAAGAAAATTATTGCCTCACTTTCCTGGTTTAAATTTGACGCTCCTCCTGTAATAAAAGTAGAGCAGGCAAATTGGCATTCTTCTCTCTCGACTCGCTTTATGACTCGGTCTTCCTCAAGCCCGTATGTCTCATCTCAGACAGCTGTCTCCCTTGTCCTTTTCTGACCTGCTGCGCTCCTGCAAGGCCTTTATGATGATTTTAAGATGAATGCACTGTTAAAACCACTCTAATAAATCCATTGCCCCGTGAGACACCCACTCCGAAATTGTAAACGGCATAGAAAGTAGCTTGCAAAGTGGTTTACCACCTATGGGCCACACAAGACAATTTTAGGTTTAATTTTAATTTCATGGACAAATCACCATATTCTAGTTATTTGCAGCCCTGGTTGTAAAGCTAACCTGCTGAAGGCCACTTTTGAGTGTAATTTACCAATTGCTTTTAGTGATTAGAGCCTTTCATAATACAAATAAATAGAATTGGTAAAACTGCTTAGATACATGGTCTGTGTTACATTCACCAGGGACAAAGGATATATAATGCCAAAGTATGTCAGCGTTATCAGAATGCTATCAAAATGTCATCTCGATAGCAAAAAAAAAAAAGTAATTCCGTAACAAAGAACCTAAACATATTTAAATGAGTAATCACTTGTTTTCAAAAGTTCCTATGGTTTCAAATACTTTTTAGGGCTCAACTTAGGGTTAGGGTTATGAAAACGATAAGTCTGAGGGTCGAGGCAAGTTTACGGCTGTGTTCAGCAGGTTAAAGAAAGGTTAGGACATTGGTTCTTTTTTGATTTTGGATGAGCCAAAAATTTTGAATATATTAGTATAGGTACCTATGACCATAACAAGATATGGAATGTATACATATTTCTTCAGGGAAAACATTTTTTTTTAAAGGCCTCAAATATATTTTTTAGCATTTGTACTATGGAATTCACAGTCTTGACTTAGTTTTTCAACAATTTTAAATGAGTAATCACTTGTTTTCAAAAGTTCCTATGGTTTCAAATACTTTTTAGGGCTCAACTTAGGGTTAGGGTTATGAAAACGATAAGTCTGAGGGTCGAGGCAAGTTTACGGCTGTGTTCAGCAGGTTAAAGAAAGGTTAGGACATTGGTTCTTTTTTGATTTTGGACGATTAAAAAATTTTGTATATACTAGTATAGGTACCTATGACCATAACAAGATATGGAATATATACATATTTCTTCAGGGAAAACATTTTTTTTAAAGGCCTCAAATATATTTTTTAGCATTTGTACTATGGAATTCACAGTCTTGACTTAGTTTTTCCACAATTTAAAATGAGAAATCACTTGTTTTCAAAAGTTCCTATGGTTTCAAATACTTTTTAGGGCTCAACTTAGGGTTAGGGTTATGAAAACGATAAGTCTGAGGGTCGAGGCAAGTTTACGGCTGTGTTCAGCAGGTTAAAGAAAGGTTAGGACATTGGTTCTTTTTTGATTTTGGACGAGCCAAAAATTTTGTATATACTAGTATAGGTACCTATGACCATATCAAGATATGGAATATATACATATTTCTTCAGGGAAAACATTTTTTTTTAAAGGCCTCAAATATATTTTTTAGCATTTGTACTATGAATTCACAGTCTTGACTTAGTTTTTCCACAATTTAAAATGAGAAATCACTTGTTTTCAAAAGTTCCTATGGTTTCAAATACTTTTTAGGGCTCAACTTAGGGTTAGGGTTATGAAAACGATAAGTCTGAGGGTCGAGGCAAGTTTACGGCTGTGTTCAGCAGGTTAAAGAAAGGTTAGGACATTGGTTCTTTTTTGATTTTGGACGAGCCAAAAATTTTGTATATACTAGTATAGGTACCTATGACCATATCAAGATATGGAATATATACATATTTCTTCAGGGAAAACATTTTTTTTAAAGGCCTCAAATATATTTTTTAGCATTTGTACTATGAATTCACAGTCTTGACTTAGTTTTTCCACAATTTTAAATGAGTAATCACTTGTTTTCAAAAGTTCCTATGGTTTCAAATACTTTTTAGGGCTCAACTTAGGGTTAGGGTTATGAAAACGATAAGTCTGAGGGTCGAGGCAAGTTTACGGCTGTGTTCAGCAGGTTAAAGAAAGGTTAGGACATTGGTTCTTTTTTGATTTTGGACGATTAAAAAATTTTGTATATACTAGTATAGGTACCTATGACCATAACAAGATATGGAATATATACATATTTCTTCAGGGAAAACATTTTTTTTTAAAGGCCTCAAATATATTTTTTAGCATTTGTACTATGAATTCACAGTCTTGACTTAGTTTTTCCACAATTTAAAATGAGAAATCACTTGTTTTCAAAAGTTCCTATGGTTTCAAATACTTTTTAGGGCTCAACTTAGGGTTAGGGTTATGAAAACGATAAGTCTGAGGGTCGAGGCAAGTTTACGGCTGTGTTCAGCAGGTTAAAGAAAGGTTAGGACATTGGTTCTTTTTTGATTTTGGACGAGTCTAA